>NC_086194.1:172340093-173040718 GCF_035770615.1 Melospiza melodia melodia | reverse complement strand
CATCCATCCATCCATCCATCATCCATCCATCCATCCATCCATCATCCATCATCCATCCATCATCCATCATCCATCCATCCATCCATCATCCATCATCCATCCATCCATCCATCCATCCATCCATCCATCCATCATCCATCCATCCATCATCCATCCATCCATCCATCCATCCATCCATCCATCCATCCATCCATCATCCATCCATCCATCCATCATCCATCCATCCATCATCCATCCATCCATCCATCATCCATCCATCCATCCATCCATCCATCCATCATCCATCCATCATCCATCCATCATCCATCCATCCATCCATCATCCATCCATCCATCCATCCATCCATCATCATCCATCCATCCATCCATCATCCATCCATCCATCCATCATCCATCCATCCATCCATCATCCATCCATCCATCCATCCATCCATCCATCCATCCATCATCCATCCATCCATCCATCCATCCATCCATCCATCCATCCATCCATCCATCCATCCATCCATCCATCCATCATCCATCCATCCATCCATCATCCATCCATCCATCATCCATCCATCCATCATCCATCCATCCATCCATCCATCCATCCATCCATCCATCATCCATCCATCCATCCATCCATCCATCCATCCCATCCATCCATCCATCATCCATCATCCATCCATCCATCCATCATCCATCCATCCATCCATCCATCATCCATCATCCATCCATCCATCCATCCATCCATCCATCCATCCATCCATCCATCCATCCATCCATCATCCATCCATCCATCCATCCATCATCCATCCATCCATCCATCCATCCATCCATCCATCATCCATCCATCCATCCATCATCCATCCATCCATCCATCATCCATCCATCCATCCATCCATCATCCATCCATCCATCCATCCATCATCCATCCATCCATCCATCCATCCATCCATCCATCCATCCATCATCCATCCATCCATCCATCCATCATCCATCCATCCATCCATCCATCCATCCATCCATCCATCATCCATCCATCCATCCATCCATCCATCCATCATCCATCCATCCATCCATCCATCCATCCATCCATCATCCATCATCATCCATCCATCCATCATCCATCCATCCATCCATCCATCCATCCATCCATCCATCCATCATCCATCCATCCATCCATCCATCATCCATCCATCCATCCATCATCCATCCATCCATCCATCATCCATCCATCCATCCATCCATCCATCCATCATCCATCCATCATCCATCCATCCATCCATCATCCATCCATCCATCCATCCATCATCCATCCATCCATCATCCACATCCATCCATCCATCCATCCATCATCATCCATCCATCCATCATCCATCCATCCATCCATCATCCATCCATCCATCCATCCATCATCCATCATCCATCCATCCATCCATCCATCTCATCATCCATCCATCCATCATCCATCCATCCATCATCCATCATCATCCATCCATCCATCATCCATCCATCCATCCATCCATCATCCATCCATCATCCATCCATCATCCATCCATCCATCCATCATCCATCCATCCATCCATCATCCATCCATCCATCCATCATCCATCATCCATCCATCCATCATCCATCCATCATCCATCATCCATCCATCCATCCATCCATCCATCCATCATCCATCCATCCATCATCCATCCATCATCCATCCATCATCCATCATCCATCCATCATCCATCCATCCATCCATCATCCATCCATCCATCCATCATCCATCCATCCATCCATCATCATCCATCCATCCATCCATCCATCATCCATCCATCCATCATCCATCCATCCATCCATCATCCATCCATCCATCCATCATCCATCCATCATCCATCCATCCATCCATCATCCATCCATCCATCCATCCATCCATCCATCATCCATCCATCCATCCATCCATCCATCATCCATCCATCCATCCATCATCCATCCATCCATCCATCATCCATCCATCCATCCATCCATCCATCCATCATCCATCCATCCATCCATCATCCATCCATCCATCCATCCATCATCCATCCATCCATCCATCCATCCATCCATCCATCCATTCCATCATCCATCATCCATCCATCCATCCATCCATCCATCCATCATCCATCCATCCATCCATCCATCATCCATCCATCCATCCATCCATCATCCATCATCCATCCATCCATCCATCCATCCATCCATCCATCCATCCATCCATCCATCCATCCATCCATCCATCATCCATCCATCCATCCATCCATCCATCCATCATCCATCCATCCATCATCCATCCATCCATCCATCCATCCATCATCCATCCATCCATCCATCCATCCATCCATCCATCCATCCATCCATCATCCATCCATCCATCCATCCATCCATCCATCCATCCATCATCCATCCATCATCATCATCCATCATCCATCCATCCATCCATCCATCCATCATCCATCCATCATCCATCCATCCATCCATCATCCATCCATCCATCCATCCATCATCATCCATCATCCATCATCCATCCATCATCCATCCATCCATCCATCCATCCATCCATCCATCCATCCATCATCCATCCATCCATCATCCATCCATCCATCCATTCCATCATCATCCATCATCCATCCATCCATCATCCATCCATCCATCATCCATCCATCATCCATCCATCCATCCATCCATCATCCATCCATCCATCATCCATCCATCCATCCATCCATCATCATCCATCATCATCCATCCATCCATCCATCATCCATCCATCATCCATCCATCCATCATCCATCCATCCATCCATCCATCATCCATCATCCATCATCCATCCATCCATCCATCATCCATCCATCCATCCATCCATCCATCCATCCATCCATCCATCATCCATCCATCCATCCATCCATCCATCATCCATCCATCCATCCATCATCCATCCATCCATCCATCATCCATCCATCATCCATCCATCCATCATCCATCCATCCATCCATCCATCCATCATCCATCATCCATCCATCTTCCATCCATCCATCCATCCATCCATCATCCATCCATCATCCATCCATCCATCCATCCATCATCCATCCATCCATCCATCCATCATCCATCCATCCATCCATCCATCCATCCATCATCCATCCATCATCCATCATCCATCATCATCCATCCATCCATCATCCATCCATCCATCCATCCATCATCCATCCATCCATCCATCCATCCATCATCCATCCATCATCCATCCATCCATCATCCATCCATCCATCCATCCATCCATCATCATCCATCCATCCATCCATCCATCCATCCATCATCCATCCATCCATCCATCCATCCATCATCATCCATCCATCATCCATCCATCATCCATCATCCATCCATCCATCCATCCATCCATCCATCCATCCATCATCCATCATCCATCCATCCATCCATCATCCATCCATCCATCCATCCATCCATCCATCCATCCATCCATCCATCCATCATCCATCCATCCATCCATCCATCCATCCATCATCATCCATCATCCATCCATCCATCCATCCATCCATCCATCCATCCATCCATCCATCCATCCATCCATCATCCATCCATCCATCCATCCATCCATCATCCATCCATCCATCCATCCATCCATCCATCCATCCATCCATCCATCCATCCATCATCCATCCATCCATCCATCATCCATCCATCCATCCATCCATCCATCCATCCATCCATCCATCATCCATCCATCCATCCATCCATCCATCATCCATCCATCATCCATCCATCCATCATCCATCCATCCATCCATCCATCCATCCATCATCCATCCATCCATCCATCATCCATCCATCCATCCATCCATCCATCCATCCATCCATCCATCCATCATCCATCCATCATCCATCCATCCATCCATCATCCATCCATCCATCCATCCATCATCCATCCATCATCCATCCATCCATCCATCATCCATCCATCCATCCATCCATCCATCATCCATCCATCCATCCATCCATCCATCCATCCATCATCCATCCATCATCCATCCATCCATCCATCATCCATCCATCCATCCATCCATCCATCATCCATCCATCCATCATCCATCATCCATCCATCCATCCATCATCCATCCATCCATCCATCATCCATCCATCCATCCATCCATCCATCCATCATCATCCATCCATCATCCATCCATCCATCCATCCATCCATCCATCCATCCATCCATCCATCATCCATCATCCATCCATCCATCCATCCATCATCCATCCATCCATCCATCCATCATCATCCATCATCCATCATCATCCATCATCCATCCATCCATCCATCCATCATCCATCATCCATCATCCATCCATCATCCATCCATCCATCCATCATCCATCCATCCATCCATCATCCATCCATCCATCCATCCATCATCCATCCATCCATCCATCATCCATCCATCCATCCATCCATCCATCCATCCATCCATCCATCCATCATCCATCCATCCATCCATCCATCCATCCATCCATCCATCCATCCATCCATCCATCCATCATCCATCATCCATCCATCCATCATCCATCCATCCATCCATCATCCATCATCCATCCATCCATCATCCATCCATCCATCATCCATCATCCATCATCCATCCATCATCCATCCATCCATCCATCATCCATCCATCCATCATCCATCCATCATCCATCCATCCATCCATCCATCATCCATCCATCCATCATCCATCCATCCATCATCCATCCATCCATCCATCCATCCATCCATCCATCCATCCATCCATCCATCCATCCATCATCCATCATCCATCCATCCATCATCCATCCATCCATCCATCATCCATCCATCCATCCATCCATCCATCCATCATCCATCCATCCATCATCCATCCATCATCCATCCATCATCCATCCATCCATCCATCATCCATCCATCCATCCATCCATCCATCCATCCATCCATCCATCCATCATCCATCCATCATCCATCCATCATCCATCCATCCATCCATCCATCCATCATCCATCCATCATCCATCCATCCATCCATCCATCCATCCATCATCCATCCATCCATCCATCCATCCATCCATCCATCCATCCATCATCCATCCATCCATCCATCCATCCATCCATCCATCCATCCATCCATCCATCCATCATCCATCATCCATCATCCATCATCCATCCATCCATCCATCATCCATCCATCCATCCATCCATCCATCCATCATCCATCCATCCATCATCCATCCATCATCCATCCATCATCCATCCATCCATCCATCATCCATCCATCCATCCATCCATCCATCCATCCATCATCCATCCATCCATCATCCATCATCCATCATCCATCCATCCATCATCCATCATCCATCCATCATCCATCCATCATCCATCCATCCATCCATCCATCCATCCATCATCCATCATCCATCCATCCATCCATCCATCATCCATCCATCCATCCATCATCCATCCATCCATCCATCCATCCATCATCCATCCATCATCCATCCATCATCCATCCATCCATCCATCCATCATCATCCATCCATCCATCCATCATCCATCATCCATCATCCATCCATCCATCCATCCATCCATCCATCCATCCATCCATCATCCATCCATCCATCATCCATCCATCCATCCATCCATCCATCATCCATCCATCCATCCATCATCCATCCATCCATCCATCCATCATCCATCCATCCATCCATCCATCCATCATCCATCCATCATCCATCCATCCATCCATCCATCCATCCATCCATCCATCCATCCATCCATCCATCCATCATCCATCCATCCATCATCCATCATCCATCCATCCATCCATCCATCCATCCATCCATCCATCCATCCATCCATCATCCATCCATCCATCCATCCATCCATCCATCATCCATCCATCATCCATCATCCATCCATCATCCATCCATCCATCCATCATCCATCATCCATCCATCATCCATCCATTGATCCATCCATCCATCCATCCATCCATCCATCCATCCATCCATCCATCCATCCATCCATCCATCATCCATCCATCCATCCATCCATCCATCATCCATCATCCATCCATCATCCATCCATCCATCCATCATCCATCCATCATCCATCCATCATCCATCCATCCATCCATCCATCATCCATCCATCCATCCATCCATCCATCCATCCATCATCCATCCATCCATCCATCCATCATCCATCATCCATCCATCATCATCCATCCATCCATCCATCATCCATCCATCCATCCATCCATCATCCATCCATCATCCATCCATCCATCCATCCATCATCCATCCATCCATCCATCCATCCATCCATCCATCCATCCATCATCCATCCATCCATCCATCCATCCATCCATCCATCCATCCATCATCCATCCATCATCCATCCATCCATCCATCATCCATCCATCCATCCATCCATCATCCATCCATCCATCCATCATCCATCCATCCATCCATCATCCATCCATCCATCCATCCATCCATCCATCCATCCATCCATCATCCATCCATCATCCATCCATCCATCCATCATCCATCCATCCATCCATCCATCATCCATCCATCCATCCATCCATCATCCATCCATCCATCATCCATCCATCATCCATCCATCCATCCATCATCCATCCATCCATCATCCATCATCCATCCATCCATCCATCCATCCATCCATCATCCATCCATCATCCATCCATCCATCCATCCATCATCCATCCATCCATCCATCCATCATCCATCCATCCATCCATCATCCATCCATCCATCCATCCATCCATCCATCATCCATCCATCCATCATCCATCATCCATCCATCATCCATCATCCATCCATCCATCCATCCATCCATCATCCATCCATCCATCCATCATCCATCATCCATCCATCCATCCATCATCCATCCATCCATCCATCCATCATCCATCCATCCATCATCCATCATCCATCATCCATCCATCCATCCATCATCCATCATCCATCCATCCATCATCCATCCATCCATCCATCCATCCATCCATCCATCATCCATCATCCATCATCCATCCATCCATCCATCCATCCATCATCCATCCATCATCCATCCATCCATCCATCCATCATCCATCATCCATCCATCCATCCATCATCCATCATCCATCCATCATCCATCCATCATCCATCCATCCATCCATCATCCATCATCCATCCATCCATCCATCCATCATCCATCATCCATCCATCCATCCATCATCCATCATCCATCCATCCATCATCCATCCATCCATCCATCCATCCATCCATCCATCCATCCATCCATCATCCATCCATCCATCCATCATCCATCCATCCATCCATCCATCCATCCATCCATCCATCATCCATCCATCCATCCATCATCCATCCATCCATCCATCCATCCATCCATCCATCCATCCATCATCCATCCATCATCCATCCATCCATCCATCATCCATCCATCCATCCATCCATCCATCCATCATCCATCCATCCATCCATCCATCCATCCATCATCCATCCATCCATCCATCATCCATCCATCCATCCATCCATCCATCCATCCATCCATCATCCATCCATCCATCCATCATCCATCCATCCATCCATCCATCCATCCATCCATCCATCATCCATCCATCATCCATCCATCATCCATCCATCATCCATCCATCATCCATCCATCCATCCATCATCCATCCATCCATCCATCCATCCATCCATCCATCATCCATCCATCATCCATCCATCCATCCATCCATCATCCATCCATCCATCATCCATCCATCCATCCATCCATCCATCATCCATCCATCCATCATCCATCATCATCCATCATCCATCCATCATCCATCCATCATCCATCCATCATCCATCCATCCATCCATCATCCATCCATCCATCCATCCATCCATCCATCCATCATCCATCCATCATCCATCCATCCATCCATCCATCCATCCATCCATCATCCATCCATCCATCCATCCATCCATCATCCATCCATCCATCCATCCATCCATCCATCCATCCATCCATCCATCCATCCATCCATCCATCCATCCATCCATCCATCCATCCATCATCCATCCATCCATCCATCCATCATCCATCATCCATCCATCCATCATCCATCCATCCATCCATCCATCCATCCATCCATCCATCCATCCATCATCCATCCATCCATCCATCCATCATCCATCCATCCATCCATCCATCCATCCATCCATCATCCATCATCCATCCATCATCCATCCATCCATCCATCCATCCATCATCCATCCATCCATCATCCATCCATCATCCATCCATCCATCATCCATCCATCCATCCATCCATCATCCATCCATCCATCATCCATCCATCCATCCATCATCCATCCATCCATCCATCCATCCATCCATCCATCCATCATCCATCCATCATCCATCCATCCATCATCCATCCATCATCCATCATCCATCCATCCATCCATCCATCCATCATCCATCATCCATCCATCCATCCATCCATCATCCATCCATCCATCATCCATCCATCCATCCATCCATCCATCCATCCATCATCCATCCATCATCCATCCATCCATCATCCATCATCCATCCATCATCCATCATCCATCCATCCATCCATCCATCATCCATCCATCCATCCATCATCATCCATCATCCATCCATCATCCATCCATCCATCCATCATCCATCATCCATCCATCCATCCATCATCATCCATCCATCCATCCATCCATCCATCATCCATCCATCCATCCATCCATCCATCCATCATCCATCCATCCATCCATCCATCCATCATCCATCCATCCATCCATCCATCCATCCATCATCCATCCATCATCCATCCATCATCATCCATCCATCCATCCATCATCCATCCATCATCCATCCATCCATCCATCCATCCATCATCCATCATCCATCCATCCATCCATCATCCATCCATCCATCCATCATCCATCATCCATCCATCCATCATCCATCCATCCATCCATCATCCATCCATCCATCCATCATCCATCCATCATCCATCCATCCATCATCCATCCATCATCCATCCATCCATCCATCATCCATCCATCATCCATCCATCATCCATCATCCATCCATCATCCATCATCCATCCATCCATCCATCCATCCATCCATCCATCCATCCATCATCCATCCATCATCCATCCATCCATCCATCATCCATCCATCCATCCATCCATCCATCCATCATCCATCCATCCATCCATCCATCCATCCATCCATCCATCCATCCATCCATCATCCATCCATCCATCCATCCATCCATCATCATCATCCATCCATCCATCCATCCATCATCCATCATCCATCCATCCATCCATCCATCCATCCATCATCCATCCATCCATCCATCTATCCATCCATCCATCCATCATCCATCCATCCATCCATCCATCCATCCATCATCCATCCATCCATCATCCATCCATCCATCCATCCATCCATCCATCCATCATCCATCATCCATCCATCCATCCATCCATCATCCATCATCCATCCATCCATCATCCATCCATCCATCCATCCATCCATCCATCCATCCATCCATCCATCATCCATCCATCCATCCATCCATCATCCATCCATCCATCCATCCATCCATCCATCCATCCATCATCCATCCATCCATCCATCATCCATCCATCATCCATCCATCCATCCATCCATCCATCCATCCATCATCCATCCATCATCCATCCATCCATCCATCATCCATCCATCCATCCATCCATCCATCCATCATCCATCCATCCATCCATCCATCCATCCATCCATCATCCATCCATCATCCATCCATCCATCCATCATCCATCCATCCATCCATCCATCCATCCATCATCCATCCATCCATCCATCCATCATCCATCCATCCATCATCCATCCATCCATCCATCCATCCATCCATCCATCCATCCATCATCCATCCATCCATCATCCATCCATCCATCCATCATCCATCCATCCATCCATCCATCCATCCATCATCCATCCATCCATCATCCATCCATCCATCCATTATCCATCCATCATCCATCATCCATCCATCCATCCATCCATCCATCCATCCATCCATCCATCATCCATCCATCCATCCATCCATCCATCCATCCATCCATCCATCATCCATCCATCATCCATCCATCCATCATCCATCATCCATCCATCCATCCATCCATCATCATCCATCATCCATCCATCCATCCATCCATCCATCCATCCATCATCCATCATCCATCATCCATCATCCATCCATCATCCATCCATCCATCCATCATCCATCCATCATCCATCCATCCATCATCCATCCATCCATCCATCCATCCATCATCCATCCATCCATCCATCATCCATCCATCCATCCATCATCATCCATCCATCCATCCATCCATCATCCATCCATCCATCCATCCATCCATCATCCATCCATCCATCCATCCATCCATCCATCCATCCATCCATCCATCATCCATCCATCATCCATCCATCCATCCATCATCCATCCATCCATCCATCCATCATCCATCCATCCATCCATCCATCCATCCATCCATCCATCCATCATCCATCATCCATCCATCATCCATCCATCCATCCATCCATCCATCCATCCATCCATCCATCATCCATCCATCCATCCATCCATCCATCATCCATCCATCATCCATCCATCCATCATCCATCCATCCATCCATCCATCCATCCATCATCCATCCATCCATCCATCCATCCATCCATCATCCATCCATCCATCATCCATCATCCATCCATCCATCATCCATCATCCATCCATCATCCATCCATCATCCATCCATCCATCCATCCATCCATCCATCCATCCATCCATCCATCCATCATCCATCCATCCATCCATCCATCCATCATCCATCCATCATCCATCCATCCATCCATCCATCCATCCATCATCCATCCATCATCCATCCATCCATCATCATCCATCCATCCATCCATCCATCCATCCATCCATCCATCCATCCATCATCCATCCATCCATCCATCCATCCATCATCCATCCATCATCCATCCATCCATCATCCATCCATCCATCCATCCATCCATCCATCATCCATCCATCCATCCATCCATCATCCATCCATCCATCCATCATCCATCCATCCATCCATCCATCCATCCATCATCCATCCATCATCCATCCATCCATCCATCATCCATCCATCCATCCATCCATCATCCATCCATCATCCATCCATCCATCCATCATCCATCCATCCATCCATCCATCCATCATCCATCCATCCATCCATCCATCATCCATCCATCCATCATCCATCATCCATCCATCCATCCATCATCCATCCATCCATCCATCATCCATCCATCCATCCATCCATCCATCCATCATCCATCCATCCATCATCCATCCATCCATCCATCCATCCATCCATCCATCCATCCATCCATCCATCCATCCATCCATCCATCCATCATCCATCCATCCATCCATCATCCATCCATCCATCCATCCATCCATCCATCCATCCATCCATCCATCATCCATCCATCATCCATCATCCATCCATCCATCATCCATCCATCATCCATCATCCATCCATCCATCATCCATCATCCATCCATCCATCCATCATCCATCCATCCATCCATCATCCATCCATCCATCATCCATCCATCCATCATCCATCATCCATCCATCCATCCATCATCCATCCATCCATCCATCATCCATCCATCCATCCATCCATCCATCCATCATCCATCATCCATCATCCATCATCCATCATCCATCCATCCATCCATCATCCATCCATCCATCCATCATCCATCCATCCATCCATCCATCATCCATCCATCCATCCATCATCCATCCATCCATCCATCCATCCATCCATCCATCCATCCATCCATCCATCATCCATCCATCCATCCATCCATCCATCCATCCATCCATCCATCCATCCATCCATCCATCCATCATCCATCATCCATCCATCCATCATCCATCCATCCATCCATCATCCATCCATCCATCATCCATCCATCCATCCATCCATCATCCATCATCCATCATCCATCCATCATCCATCCATCATCCATCCATCATCCATCCATCCATCATCCATCCATCATCCATCCATCCATCCATCCATCATCCATCCATCCATCATCCATCCATCCATCATCCATCCATCCATCCATCCATCCATCCATCCATCCATCCATCCATCCATCCATCCATCCATCCATCATCCATCATCCATCCATCCATCATCCATCCATCCATCCATCCATCCATCCATCCATCATCCATCCATCCATCATCCATCCATCATCCATCCATCATCCATCCATCCATCCATCATCCATCCATCCATCCATCCATCCATCCATCCATCCATCCATCCATCATCCATCCATCATCCATCCATCATCCATCCATCCATCCATCATCCATCCATCATCCATCCATCATCCATCCATCCATCCATCCATCCATCCATCATCCATCCATCCATCCATCCATCCATCCATCCATCCATCATCCATCCATCCATCCATCCATCCATCCATCCATCCATCCATCCATCCATCCATCATCCATCATCCATCCATCCATCATCCATCCATCCATCCATCATCCATCCATCCATCCATCCATCCATCCATCATCCATCCATCCATCATCCATCATCCATCCATCATCCATCCATCATCCATCCATCCATCCATCATCCATCCATCCATCCATCCATCCATCCATCCATCCATCCATCCATCATCCATCCATCATCCATCCATCATCCATCCATCCATCCATCATCCATCCATCATCCATCCATCATCCATCCATCCATCCATCCATCCATCCATCATCCATCCATCCATCCATCCATCATCCATCCATCCATCCATCCATCCATCCATCCATCCATCCATCCATCCATCCATCCATCCATCCATCATCCATCCATCCATCCATCCATCCATCCATCCATCCATCCATCCATCCATCCATCATCCATCATCCATCATCCATCCATCCATCCATCCATCCATCCATCCATCCATCATCCATCCATCCATCCATCCATCCATCCATCCATCCATCCATCATCCATCATCCATCCATCCATCCATCATCCATCCATCCATCCATCCATCATCCATCCATCCATCATCCATCCATCCATCCATCCATCCATCCATCCATCCATCCATCATCCATCCATCCATCCATCCATCCATCCATCATCCATCCATCCATCCATCCATCATCCATCCATCCATCCATCCATCCATCATCCATCCATCCATCCATCCATCCATCATCCATCCATCCATCCATCCATCATCCATCCATCCATCCATCATCCATCCATCCATCCATCATCCATCCATCCATCATCCATCCATCCATCCATCCATCCATCATCCATCCATCATCCATCCCACCCCACAGAGCTTGGTGGGACCATGTCCACGTTGGAGCTTCTCCACCGATGGATTTTTCCAGGAGGAGAAGGCCCCACCACTCTGGGATTCTTCTGGAAAGCTGAACATCGGTGCTGGCCTTCCAGAAGGTCTCCAGAAGTTCCTGAGAAAGCTCCCACAAGGTCTCCAGAAGTTCCTCAGGAAGCTCCCAGGAGGTCTCCAGAAAGTTCCCAGAAGGTCCCCAGAGAGTTCCCAGAAGGTCTCCAGAAGTTCCTCAGAAAGTTCCTGCAAGGTCTCCAGAGAGTTCCCAGAAGTTCTTCAGGAGTTCCTTTTAAGTTCCCAGAAGGTTCCTCTCCATAAGGTCTCCAGAAGGTCTCCAGAAGTTCCTCAGGAAGCTCCCAGGAGGTCTCCAGAGAGTTCCCAGAAGGTCTCCAGGAGTTCCCAGAAGGTCCCTCCCCATAAGGTCTCCAGAAGGTCTCCAGAAGTTCCTCAGGAAGCTCCCAGAAGGTCTCCAGAGAGTTCCCAGAAGGTCTCCAGAGAGTTCCCAGAAGGTCTCCAGAAGTTCCTTAGAAAGTTCCTGGAAGGTCTCCAGAGAGTTCCCAGAAGTTCTTCAGGAGTTCCTTTTAAGTTCCCAGAAGGTTCCTCCCCATAAGAGCTCCAGAAGGTCTCCAGAAGTTCCTCAGGAAGCTCCCAGAAGGTCTCCAGAGAGTTCCCAGAAGGTCTCCAGGAGTTCCCAGAAGGTCCCTCCCCATAAGGTCTCCAGAAGGTCTCCAGAAGTTCCTCAGGAAGCTCCCAGGAGGTCTCCAGAGAGTTCCCAGAAGGTCTCCAGGAGTTCCCAGAAGGTCCCTCCCCATAAGGTCTCCAGAAGGTCTCCAGGAGTTCCTCAGGAAGCTCCCAGAAGGTCTCCAGAGAGTTCCCAGAAGGTCTCCAGGAGTTCCTCAGAAAGTTCCTGGAAGGTCTCCAGAGAGTTCCCAGAAGGTCTCCAGGAGTTCCTCAGAAAGTTCCTGGAAGGTCTCCAGAGAGTTCCCAGAAGGTCTCCAGGTGTTCCTCAGAAAGCTCCCAGAAGGTCCCTCCCCATAAGGTCTCCAGAAGGTCTCCAGAAGTTCCTCAGGAAGCTCCCAGGAGGTCTCCAGAGAGTTCCCAGAAGGTCTCCAGAAGTTCCTCAGAAAGTTCCTGCAAGGTCTCCAGAGAGTTCCCAGAAGTTCTTCAGGAGTTCCTTTTAAGTTCCCAGAAGGTTCCTCCCCATAAGAGCTCCAGAAGGTCTCCAGAAGTTCCTCAGAAAGTTCCCAGAAGGTCTCCAGGAGTTCCCAGAAGGTCTCCAGAGGGTTCCCAGAAGGTCTCCAGGAGTTCCCAGAAGGTTCCTCCCCATAAGGTCTTCAGAAGGTCTCCAGAAGTTCCTCAGGAAAGTCCCAGAAGGTCTCCAGGAGTTCCCAGAAGGTCTCCAGAAGTTCCTCAGAAAGTTTCCAGAAGGTCTCCAGGAGTTCCCAGAAGGTTCCTCCCCATAAGATCTCCAGAGGGTCTCCAGAAGTTCCTCAGAAAGTTCCCAGAAGGTCTCCAGAGAGTTCCCAGAAGGTCTCCAGAAAGTTCCCAGAAGGTTCCTCCCCATAAGGTTCCCAGAAGGTCTCCAGAGAGTTCCCAGAAGGTCTCCAGGAGTTCCCAGAAGGTCCCTCCCCATAAGGTCTCCAGAAGGTCTCCAGAAGTTCCTCAGAAAGTTCCCAGAAGGTCTCCAGAGAGTTCCCAGAAGGTCCCTCCCCATAAGGTCTCCAGAAGATCTCCAGAAGAACCTTGGTCAGTCTCCGCGATGTCTTCTGAAGTTCCACAGAAGGTCCTTAAAACGTCTCCAGAAGGTCTTCAGGAGGTCTCCAGAAGAATCCCAAAAGTTCTCCAGAAGTTCCTCAGAAAACTCCCGGAAGGTCCTCCCTGCCAGGTTCTCAGAAGGTCTCCTGAAGATCTCCTGGTGGTCCCTGGAATGTCTTCAGAAGGTCCTTCAGAAGTTTCCAGAACATTCCCAGATGGTCCCTTGAAGATCTTCACGAGGTTCTCAGAAACTCTCCAGAAGGTCTCCAGAAGGTCTCAGAAGGTCTCAGAAGGTCTCAGAAGGTCTCAGAAGGTCTCAGAAGTCTTCAGGACGTTCTCAGAAGGTCTCAGAAGATCCCCGGATGGGTTTTAGGAGATGCCCAGAAGATCCTTCCAAGCTTTCCAGAAGGTTCTCAGAAGTTCTCCAGAAGGTCCTCAAAAGCCTCCCTGAAGTTCCCTACAAAAAGTTCTCCAGAAATGTTCCAGAAGGTCTCCAGAGGTTCTCCAGAAGTTCCTCAGAAAACTCCCGGAAGGTCCTCCCTGGCAGGTTCTCAGAAGGTCTCCTGAAGATCTCCTGGTGGTCCCTGGGACATCTGAAGGCCCTCAGAAGGTCCTGAGAAGTTTCCAGAACATTCCCAGATGGTCCCTTGAAGATCTTCACGAGGTTCTCAGGAACTCTCCAGAAGGTCTCCAGAAGGTCTCCAGAAGGTCTCCAGAAGGTCTCAGAAGGTCTCCAGAAGGTCTCCAGAAGGTCTCAGAAGGTCTCCAGAAGTTCTCCAGAAGTTCTCCAGAAGTTCTCCAGAAGTTCTCCAGAAGTTCTCCAGAAGGTCTCAGAAGGTCTCAGAAGGTCTCCAGAATGTCTCAGAAGGTCTCAGAAGGTCTCAGAAGGTCTCCAGAAGGTCTCAGAAGGTCTCAGAAGGTCTCAGAAGGTCTCAGAAGGTCTCCAGAAGGTCTCAGAAGGTCTCCAGAAGGTCTCCAGAAGGTCTCCAGAAGGTCTCCAGAATGTCTCAGAAGGTCTCAGAAGGTCTCCAGAAGGTCTCCAGAAGGTCTCAGAAGGTCTCAGAAGGTCTCCAGAAGGTCTCAGAAGGTCTCAGAAGTCTTCAGGACGTTCTCAGAAGGTCCCCAGCAGATCCCAGATGGGTTTTAGGAGATGCCCAGAAGATCCTTCCAAGCTTTCCAGAAGGTTCTCAGGAGCTTCCCAGAAGTTCTCCAGAAGCTCCTTAGATGCTCTCCAGAAGTTCTCCAGAAAGGTTCTAGAAGTTCTCCAGAAGTTCCCCAGAAATGTTCCAGAAGGTTCTCCAGGAGTTCCTTAGATGCTCTCCAGGTCTCCAGAAGTTCTCCAGAAGATCCCCAGAAGTTCCTTAGATGCTCTCCAGGACATCTCCAGGTGTCCCCAAGTTCTCCAGAAGCTCCTTCGATGCTCTCCAGGACATCTCCAGGTCTTCAGAAGATCCTCACAAGTTCTCCAGAAGATTCCCAGAAGTTCTCCAGGAATGTTCCAGAAGGTTCCCACAAGTTCTCCAGAAGTTCCTTAGATGCTCTCCAGGACATCTCCAGGACGTCTCCAGAAGTTCTCCAGAAGTTCTCCAGAAGATCCCCAGAAGTTCTCCAGGAGTTCCTTAGATGCTCTCCAGGTCTCCAGAAGTTCTCCAGAAGATCCCCACAAGTTCTCCAGAAGTTCCTTAGATGCTCTCCAGGACATCTCCAGGTCCCCAGAAGTTCTCCAGAAGCTCCTTAGATGCTCTCCAGAAGATCCCCACAAGTTCTCCAGAAGTTCTCCAGAAGTTCCCCAGAAGTTCTCCAGACGTTCTCCAGAAGTTCTCCAGGAATGTTCCAGAAGGTTCCCAGAAGTTCTCCAGAAGCTCCTTAGATGCTCTCCAGGACATCTCCAGGTCTCCCCAAGTTCCCCAGAAGTTCTCCAGAAATGTTCCAGAAGGTTCCCACAAGTTCTCCAGGAGTTCCTTAGATGTTCTCCAGGACATCTCCAGGTCTCCAGAAGATCCCCAGAAGTTCTCTACAAGTTCCTTAGATGCTCTCCAGGACATCTCCAGGTCTCCAGAACTTCTCCAGAAGTTCTCCAGAAGATCCCCAGAAGTTCTCCAGAAGTTCCTTAGATGTTCTCCAGAAGTTCTCCAGAAGTTCTCCAGAAGTTCCTTAGAAGCTCTCCAGGTCCCCAGAAGTTCTCCAGAAGTTCTCCAGAAAATCCCCAGAAGTTCTCCAGGAGTTCCTTAGATGCTCTCCAGGTCTCCCCAAGTTCCCCAGAAGTTCTCCAGAAATGTTCCAGAAGGTTCTCAGAAGTTCTCCAGGAGTTCCTTAGATGCTCTCCAGAAGATCTCCAGGTCTCCAGAAGTTCTCCAGGAGATCCCCAGAAGTTCTCCAGAAGATCCCCAGAAGTTCTCCAGAAGTTCTCCAGAAATGTTCCAGACGGTTCCCAGAAGTTCTCCAGGAGTTCCTTAGATGTTCTCCAGAAGATCTCCAGGTCTCCAGAAGTTCTCCAGGAGATCCCCAGAAGTTCTCCAGAAATGTTCCAGAAGATCCCCAGAAGTTCTCCAGGAGTTCCTTAGATGCTCTCCAGGTCTCCCCAAGTTCCCCAGAAGTTCTCCAGAAGCTCCTTAGATGCTCTCCAGGACATCTCCAGGCCTCCCCAAGTTCTCCAGAAGTTCTCCAGAAGATCCCCAGAAGCTCCTTAGATGCTCTCCAGGACATCTCCAGGTCTCCAGAACTTCTCCAGAAGTTCTCCAGAAGTTCCTTAGATGCTCTCCAGGTCTCCCCAAGTTCTCCCCAAGTTCTCCTCACCACCACCAGCACCACCACCTCCAGCACCTCCTCCCACCAGCACCTTCCAGCACCTCCTCCCACCTCCAGCCCCAGGAGCTCCAGGACGGCCCCGGTGGGAGGAGACCGTGACCTCCTTGGTTGTCCCCGGGTTGTCCCAGGTTGTCCCCAGGTTGTCCCCGGGTTGTCCCCAATGTCCCCAGGTTGTCCCAGGTTGTCCCCGGGTTGTCCCCCCTGGCCAAGGCCACCCCGGGTTGTCCCCAGTTGTCCCCGGTTGTCCCCCCTGACCGAGGCCATCCCAGGTTGTCCCCAATGTCCCCAGGTTGTCCCCAGGTTGTCCCAGGTTGTCCCCCCTGGCCAAGGCCACCCCAGGTTGTCCCCAGGTTGTCCCCAGGTTGTCCCCAGGTTGTCTCTGGGTTGTCCCAGGTTGTCCCCCTGGCCGAGGCCACCCCAGGTTGTCCCCAGGTTGTCCCCGGGTTGTCCCCCCTGGCCAAGGCCACCCCAGGTTGTCCCCAGGTTGTCCCCAGATTGTCCCAGGTTGTCCCCGGGTTGTCCCAGGTTGTCCCAGGTTGTCCCCAGGTTGTCCCCAATGTCCCCAGGTTGTCCCAGGTTGTCCCCCCTGGCCGAGGCCACCCCAGGTTGTCCCAGGTTGTCCCCGGGTTGTCCCCGGGTTGTCCCGGGTTGTCCCCAATGTCCCCAGGTTGTCCCGGGTTGTCCCCAATGTCCCCAGGTTGTCCCCAGGTTGTCCCCTGGTTGTCCCCCCTGGCCAAGGCCACCCCGGGTTGTCCCCAGGTTGTCCCCAGGTTGTCCCCAGGTTGTCCCCGGGTTGTCCCAGGTTGTCCCCCCTGGCCAAGGCCACCCCAGGTTGTCCCCAATGTCCCCGGGTTGTCCCCAGGTTGTCCCAGGTTGTCCCCGGGTTGTTCCCAGGTTGTCCCCGGGTTGTCCCCCCTGGCCAAGGCCACCCCGGCGGTCCCGGTACCTTCTTGGCCCCAGGTTGTCCCCAATGTCCCCGGGCTGTCCCAGGCTGTCCCGGGTTGTCCCCAATGTCCCCCCTGGCCGAGGCCACCCCAGGTTGTCCCCAATGTCCCAGGTTGTCCCCAGGTTGTCCCCAATGTCCCCAGGTTGTCCCCTGGTTGTCCCCCCTGGCCGAGGCCACCCCGGGCTGTCCCGGGTTGTCCCAGGTTGTCCCCAATGTCCCCAGCTTGTCCCCAGTGTCCCCAATGTCCCCGGGCTGTCCCCTGGTTGTCCCCCCCGTCCGGGGCCACCCCAGGTTGTCCCCAGGTTGTCCCCGGGTTGTCCCCAGGCTGTCCCAGGTTGTCCCCAATGTCCCCCCCGTCCGAGGCCACCCCGGGCGGTCCTGGTACCTTCTTGGCCCCAGGTTGTCCCCAATGTCCCCAGGTTGTCCCCGGGTTGTCCCCAATGTCCCCAGGTTGTCCCAGGTTGTCCCCGGGTTGTCCCCAGGTTGTCCCCAGGTTGTCCCAGGTTGTCCCAGGTTGTCCCCAGGTTGTCCCCGGGTTGTCCCCAATGTCCCCAATGTCCCCAGGTTGTCCCCAATGTCCCCAGGCTGTCCCAGGTTGTCCCAGGTTGTCCCCGGGTTGTCCCCGGGCTGTCCCAGGTTGTCCCCAATGTCCCCAGGTTGTCCCCGGGTTGTCCCCAGTGTCCCCAGTGTCCCCCCCGTCCGAGGCCACCCCGCTGTCCCGGTACCTTCTTGTCCCCAGGTTGTCCCCAATGTCCCCAGGTTGTCCCAGGTTGTCCCAGGTTGTCCCCAAGTCCCCAATGTCCCCCCCGTCCGAGGCCACCCCAGGTTGTCCCAGGTTGTCCCCAGGTTGTCCCAGGTTGTCCCCAATGTCCCCCCCTGGCCAAGGCCACCCCAGGTTGTCCCCAATGTCCCCAGGTTGTCCCCGGATTGTCCCTGGGTTGTCCCCAGGTTGTCCCCAGTGTCCCCAGGTTGTCCCCAATGTCCCCGGGCTGTCCCAGGTTGTCCCCAGTGTCCCCAGGTTGTCCCCAATGTCCCCGGGCTGTCCCAGGTTGTCCCCAGTGTCCCCAGGTTGTCCCAGGCTGTCCCAGGTTGTCCCCAATGTCCCCCCGTCCGAGGCCACCCCGCTGTCCCGGTACCTTCTTGGCCCCGGGTTGTCCCCAGGTTGTCCCAGGTTGTCCCCAATGTCCCCAATGTCCCCAATGTCCCCGATGTCCCCCCGCTGTCCCGGTACCTTCTTGGCGCCGGTGAGCGCCGCCCTCTGCAGTTTGCTGTAGCAGTGCCTGGCGTAGGCGCTGATGGCCACCCCTGCAAGAGAGGACACGGCACCGCTGGGACGTCACCTCCAGGCTGGTGGGACGTCACCTCCAGGGTGGTGGGATGTCACCTCCAGGACCTGGTGGGATGTCACCTCCACGACCTGGTGGGATGTCACCTCCAGGACCTGGTGGGATGTCATCTCCAGGACCTGGTGGGATGTCACCTCCAGCACCTGGCGGAGCTCCAACCCTTGGTGGGACCTTCTGGACCATCCCAGAAGCTCCGGGGACCTGGGGGGACCTTTTGGACCAACCCAAGAACCCTGAGAACCTGGTGGGACCTTCTGGATCAACCCTTGGTGGGACCTTCTGGGCCATCCCAGGAGAAGTCCTGAGAACCTGGTGGGACCTTCTGGACCAACCCTTGGTGGGACCTTCTGGACCATCCCAGGAGAAGCTCTGGGACCTTCTGGGCCATCCCAGGAGAAGCTCCAGGAACCTGGTGGGACCTTTTGGACCATCTCAAGACCCCTGAGAACCTGGTGGGACCTTCTGGACCATCCCAGGAGAAGTTCTGGAGACCTGGGGGGACCTTCTGGACCAACCCTTGGTGGGACCTTCTGGACCATCCCAGGAGAAGCTCTGGGGGACCTGGTGGGACCTTCTGGACCATTCCCTGAGCCTTGGGACCTTCTGGACCATCCCAAGAACCCTGAGAACCTGGTGGGACCTTCTGGATCAACCCTTGGTGGGACCTTCTGGGCCATCCCAGGAGAAGTCCTGAGAACCTGGTGGGACCTTCTGGACCAACCCTTGGTGGGACTTGATGGAACCTTCTGGACCATCCCAGGAGAAGCTCCGGGGACCTGGTGGGGCCTCCTGGACCATTCCAAGAACCCTGAGAACCTGGTGGGACCTTCTGGACCAACCCTTGGTGGGACCTTCTGGACCATCCCAGGAGAAGCTCTGAGAACCTGGTGGGACCTTCTGGATCAACCCTTGGTGGGACCTTCTGGGCCATCCCAGGAGAAGCTCTGGGACCTTCTGGACCATCCCAGGAGAAGCTCCAGGAACCTGGTGGGACCTTTTGGACCATCTCAAGACCCCTGAGAACCTGGTGGGACCTTCTGGACCATCCTAGGAGAAGTTCTGGAGACCTGGGGGGACCTTCTGGACCAACCCTTGGTGGGACCTTCTGGACCATCCCAGGAGAAGCTCTGAGAACCTGGTGGGACCTTCTGGACCAACCCTTGGTGGGACCTTCTGGACCATCCCAGGAGAAGCTCTGGGACCTTCTGGACCATCCCAGGAGAAGCTCTGGGACCTGGTGGGACCTTCTGGACCAACCCAGAGCCTTGGAGACCCGGTGGGACCTCCTGGACATCTCCTCGGGGTGGCCTCACGCCATGGACTCCTCTGGGATTTGGTGGGATTTGGTGGGATTTGGTGGGATTTGGTGGGACCCAATGGTCCCTGGTTGTCCCTGGTGGTCCAATAGCAATGCTAATACTGCTAACGCTAATATTAATACCAGCACTAATACTAATAATTTATATTAATATTTTATAATAATATATATTAATAATTAATAAATTAATAAATAAATTAATTAAAAATTAATATTTATAATAATTTATATTAATAATTTAATATTAATATTATTAAATAAACGACACCAAGTCTACCTGTTACTAATTACCCCAATTAATGCAATACCAATACCAATACTACACCAATACCAATGCTAATACTGCTAACGCTAATATTAATACCAGCACTAATACTAATAACATTAATATTATTAAATAAACGACACCAAGTCTGCCTGTTACTAATTACCCCAATTAATGCAATACCAATACCAATACTACACCAATACCAATGCCAATACTACTAACGCTAATAATAATATCCACACTAATACTAATAACATAATATTATTAAGTAAACGACACCAAGTCTAGGTGACCGTTATTAATTACCCCAATTAATGCAATACTAATACCAATACCAATACCAATACTAATACCCATACCCACACTAATACTGATACTAATACTGATACTGATACTAATACTGATACTGATATTATACCAATACCAATACCACTAACCCTAATATTATTACCAGCACTAATACTAATAATATAATATTATTAAATAAATGACACCAACTCTACCTGACCATTATTAATTACCCCAATTAATGCAATACCAATGCCAATGCCAATACTAATACCTATACCCACACTAATACTAATACCGATGCTAATACCAATACCGATACCACTAACCCTAATATTAATACCAACACTAATACCAATAATATTAATATTATTAAATAAACGACACCAAGTCTACCTGACCGTTTTTAATTACTCCAATTAATGCAATACCAATATCAATACTAATACTATTTCCAATAGTAATACTATTTCCATTGCGATTACTAATACCAATACCAATACTAATACTAATACCGATACCAATACTAACACTACTCTAATACTAATACTACTTACACTAATATTAATACCAGCACTAATACTAATAATATTAATATTATTAAATAAACGACACCAAGTCTACCTGACCGTTATTAATTACCCCAATTAATGCAATACCAATACCAATACTAATAGCAATGCTTATACTCCTAACGCTAATATTAATCCCAACACTAATACCAATAATATTAATATTGTTAAATAAACGACACCAAGTCTACCTGACCGTTATTAATTACCCCAATTAATGCAATACCAATACCAATACCAACACTACTCTAATACTAATACTCCTAACGCTAATATTAATACCAACACTCATACTAATAATATTAATATTATTAAATAGATGACACCGAGTCTACCTGATCGTTATTAATTACCCCACTTAATGCAATACCAATACCAATACCAATACTACTCTAATACTAATACTACTGAGGCTAATATTAATATCAACCCTCATACAAATAATATTAATATTATTAAATAAAGGACACCAAGTGTACCTGACTGTTACTAATTACCCCAATTAATGCAATACCAATACCAATACAAATACCAATACCGATACTAATGCTAATACTACTAACCTCAATATTAATATCAACACTAATACTAATAATATGAATATTATTAAATAAATGACACCAAGTCTAGGTGACCGTTATTAATTACCCCAATTAATGCAATACTAATACTAATACCAATACTAATACCAATACTAATACCAATACTAATACCAATACCAACACTTACACTACTCTAATACTAATACTACTTACGCTAATAATAATACCAGCAGTAACACCAATAATATTATTATTATTAAATAAACGGCACCAAGTCTACCTGACTGTTACTAATTACCCCAATTAATGCAATACGAATACGAATACGAATACGAATACGAATACGAATACGAATACTAATACTAATACTAATACAAATACTAATATTTCTCTAATACTAATACTACTAAGGCTTATATTAATATCAACACTCATACTAATAATATTAATATTATTAAATAAATGACACCAAGTCTACCTGCCCGTTATTAATTACCCCAATTAATGCAATACCAATACCAATACCAATACTACTCTAATATTAATACTACTGAGGCTAATATTAATATCAACACTCATACAAATAATATTAATATTATTAAATAAAGGACACCAAGTCTGCCTGACTGTTACGAATTACCCCAATTAATGCAATACCAATACCAATACAATACTAATACCAATACTAATGCTAATACTACTAACCCCAATATTAATATCACCACTAATACTAATAATATGAATATTATTAAATAAATGACACCAAGTCTACGTGACTGTTATTAATTACCCCAATTAATGCCATACTTATAGTAATACCAATACTAATACTAATAACGATACCAATACTAACACTACTCTAATACTAATACTACTTACGCTAATATTAATACCACCGCTAATACTACTACTAATATTATTATTAAATAAACGACACCAAGTCTACCTGTTACTAATTGCCCCAATTAATGCAATACCAATACCAATACTATACCAATACCAATGCCAATACCAATACTAATACTAATACTAATACTAATACTAATACAACTCTAATACTAATACTACTAAGGCTAATATTAATATCAACACTCATACAAATAATATTAATATTATTAAATAAACGACACCAAGTCTACCTGACCGTTATTAAATACCCCAATTAATGCAATACTAATACTAATACCAATACTAATACCGATACCAATACTTACACTACTCTAATACTAATACTACTTACGCTAATAATAATACCAGCAGTAACACCAATAATATTATTATTATTAAATAAACGACACCAAGTCTACCTGACTGTTACTAATTACCCCAATTAATGCAATACGAATACGAATACGAATACGAATACGAATACGAATACGAATACGAATACGAATACGAATACGCATACTAATACTAATACTTCTCTAATACTAATACTACTAACGCTAATATTAATATCAACACTCACACTAATAATATTAATATTATTAAATAAATGTCACCAAGTCTACCTGACCGTTATTAATTACCCCAATTAATGCAATACCAATGCCAATACCAATGCTTATACTCCTAACGCTAATATTAATCCCAACACTAATACCAATAATATTAATATTGTTAAATAAACGACACCAAGTCTACCTGACCGTTACTAATTACCCCAATTAATGCAATACTAATACTAATACCAATACCAATACTAATACTATTACCAATACTTTTACCCATGCCAATACTACTAACGCTAATATTAATATCAACAGTAATACTATGAATATTATTAAATAAATGACACCAAGTCTACCTGGCCATTATTAATTACTCCAATTAATTCAATACCAATATCAATACTATTACCAATACTAATACTAATACTATTACTATTACTAATACCAATACCAATACCAATACTGATACCACTGTAATACTAATACTACTAACGCTAATATTAATAGACTGTTATTAGTCACCCTAATTAATGCAATACTAATACTAATACCAGTACCAATACTAGTACCAGTACCAATACCTACACTATTACTATTAATACTTATTCCAATACCAATACTAATGCTATTCTAATACTAATACTAATACTAATAATGCTAACATTATTATCAACACTCATACAAATAATATTAATATTATTAAATAAACGACACCAAGTCTACCTGACTGTTACTAATTACCCCAATTAATGCAATACCAATACCAATACTATACCAATACCAATGCCAATGCCATTACCAATACTAATGCTAAGAGTAGTAACGCTAACATTATTACCGACACTAATTCTAATGATATTAATACTATTAAATAAACGACATCAAGTCTACCTGACCATTATTAATTACCCCAATTAATGCAATACTAATACCAATGCCAATGCCAATACCAATGCCAATACTCCTAACGCTAATATTAATCCCAACACCAATACTAATAATATTAATATTGTTAAATAAATGACCCCAAGTCTAGGTGACCGTTATTAATTACCCCAATTAATGAATACTAATACCAATACTAATACCAATACTAATACTAATAACGATACCAATACTAACACTACTCTAATACTAATACTACTTACGCTAATATTAATACCAGCACTAATACTAATAATAATATTATTATTAAATAAACGACACCAAGTCTACCTGTTACTAATTACCCCAATTAATGCAATACCAATACCAATACTATACCAATACCAATGCAAATACTACTAACGGCTAATAATAATATCCACACTAATACTAATAATATAATATTATTAAATTAATGACACCAAGTCTACTGACTGTTATTAATTACCCCAATTAATGCAATACCAATACCAATACCAATACTACTCTAATACTAATACTACTGAGGCTAATATTAATATCAACCCTCATACAAATAATATTAATATTATTAAATAAATGACACCAAGTCTGCCTGACTGTTACGAATTACCCCAATTAATGCAATACTAATACCAATATTATACCAATACCAATACTAATGCTAATACTACTAACCCCAATATTAATATCAACACTAATACTAATAATATGAATATTATTAAATAAATGACACCAAGTCTACGTGACTGTTATTAATTACCCCAATTAATGCCATACTTATAGTAATACCAATACTAATACTAATAACGATACCAATACTAACACTACTCTAATACTAATACTACTTACGCTAATATTAATACCACCGCTAATACTACTACTAATATTATTATTAAATAAATGACACCAAGTCTACCTGCCCATTATTAATTACCCCAATTAATGCAATACCATTAGCAACACCAACACCAATGCTTATACTCCTAACGCTAATATTAATCCCAACACCAATACTAATAACATTAATATTGTTAAATAAACGACACCAAGTCCACCTGCCCGTTATTAATTACCCCAATTAATGCAATACCAATAACAATACCAATACCAATACTATACCAATACCAATGCCAATACCAATACTAATACTAATACTAATACTAATACAACTCTAATACTAATACTACTAAGGCTAATATTAATATCAACACTCATACAAATAATATTAATATTATTAAATAAACGACACCAAGTCTACCTGACCGTTATTAAATACCCCAATTAATGCAATACGAATACCAATACCAATACCAATACCAGCACTAATACTAATGCTAATACTAATACTAATACTAGTACTTCTCTAGTACTAATACTACTTACGCTAATAATAATACCAACACTAATACAAATAATATTAATATTATTAAATAAATGACACCAAGTCTACCTGCCCGTTATTAATTACCCCAATTAATGCAATACCAATAGCAATACTTATACTACCAACGCTAATATTAATCCCAACACCAATACTAATAACATTAATATTGTTAAATAAACGACCCCAAAGCCGATGCTGCCCGTTATTTTTCCCCCAGTTAATGAATTAATTAGTTAATGAGTGAATTGTGGAGCCCCCGGCGCTGCCCTACCGGGGCTCTCGTGGCTCTGTGCCTTTGGTTTCTTGCGCAGTTTTGGTTTCCTCTGGGCGCTCCCGGCCAGGAGGAGCCGCAGGTGCCGCCACACTGGGGGGGACGGGAACGCGGGGACGGGGACGGAAACGGAAACGGAAACGGAAATCCAAATTAAAATTAAATGGAAATGGAAATGAAAATGGAAAAAATAATGAAACGGAGATGAAAATGAAAATTTAAACAATTAAATTGAAAACTGAATTAGGTTTAAATTAAAAGTTAAATTAAAGTTAAAATTGAAATTAAACTTAAAATTAAAATTAAAAAATTAAAATTAGATTTAAAATGCAGTAAGATTAATAATAAAATTGAAATTAAAATTGAAATTAAAATTAAACTTAAAATTAAACATAAAATGACAATTAAAAATTAAAATTAGATTGGAAATAAAATAAAATTAATAATAAAATTAAAATTAAAATTGAAATTCAAATTAAAAAAAATTAAATGAAAATCGGAATTCAAATTTAAAAAATTAAGTTAAAATTAAAATTTTCAAAAATTAAATTGAAAACTGAATTAAGTTTAAATTAAAAGTTAAAATAAAATTAAAATTAAACTTAAAATTAAAATTAAAAACTTAAAATTAGATTGAAAATAAAATAAAATAAAATTAATAATAAAATTAAAATTAAAATTAAAATTGAAATTGAAATTGAAAATAAAATTGAAAATAAAATTAAATAAATTAAAGGAAAATCGAAATTAAAATTTAAAAAAATTAAATTGAAATTAAAATGAAAATTTAAGAAATGAAATTGAAAACTGAATTAAGTTTAAATTAAAACTTAAATTAAAATTAAAATTCAAGTTGAAATTAAAATGAAAATTTAAAAATTCAAATTAGATTGAAAATAAAATAAAATTAATAACAAGATTTAAATTAAAATAGAAATTGAAAATAAACTAGAAATTAAAATTTAAAAAATTAAACGAAAATCGAAATGAAAATTAAAAAAATTAAAATTAGATTAAAAAATTTAAAAAATTAATAATAAAATTGAACTTGAGCTTGAAAATAAATATGAAATTAAAATAAAAAAATTAAATTGAAATTAAAATGAAAATTTAAGAAATTAAATTTAAATTAAAACTGAAATTGAAATTAAAATTAAAAAATTACAATTAGATTGAAAATCAAATAAAGTTAATAATGAAATTGAAATTGAAATTGAAATTGAAATTGAAATTGAAATTGAAAATAAAATTGAAATTAAAATTAAAAAAGTTAAATGAAAATCGAAATTAAAATTTAAAAAATTAAATCGAAATTAAAATTAAAATTTAAAAAATTAAATTTAAAACTAAGTTAAATTTAAATTAAAACTTAAATTAAAATTAAACAAATTAAAATTAGATTTTAAAAAAATTAATAATAAAGTTGAAATTGAAATTGAAAAATTAATTGAAATTAAAATTAAAAAAGTTAAATTAAAATTGAAATTGAATCTTAAATTAAAATTAAAATTAAAATTAAAATTAAAATTAAAATTAAAATTAAAATAAATTGAAATCAAAATTTAAAAAATTAAATTGAAATAAAAATTAAAATAAAAATTAAATTACATTTTAAATTAACAATGAAATGTAAAATTACAATTGAAATTAATGTAGAAAACATCAAAATAAAAACTGAAATAAAAAAATTTAAAATTAAATTTTAAAAATAAATTAAAATTAAATGGAGAGAGAAAATTAAATTAAAATTACGATTGAAATTAAAATAGGAAAAAAAATTGAAATAAATGAAACTGGAATTAAAATTTGAAGCCAGATGGAAATTTGAAATTGAATTTTAAATGAAAAATAAAAATTGAAATTGAAATTAGAATTGAAAATTTGAAATGAAATGGGAAGCAGCACGAAAATAAAAATTTACATGGAAATAAAATTTGAAACCTGAAATGAAATAAAATTTGAAATGGAATGAAAACTGAAAAGAAAACTGGAAATTAAATTCTAATATAAAACAAAAATAACATTTGAAATTACAATAAAATAACAATAAAATAAAATAAAAATCTAAAACCAAAATAAAATTAAACAGGGAATTAATTAAAGTTAACAATTCAAGTTCAAACTGAAGTTACAACATCAAAAAATAAAATTAAATTTAAAATAAAAAAAAATCAAAACATCGAAAAATAAAATAAAATTTAAAATTAAAAAAAATTTAAATTAAAACATCGAAAAATAAAATTAAATTTAAAATAAAAAAAATAAAATTAAAACATCGAAAAATAAAATTAAATTTAAAATTTAAAAAAAATAAAATCAAAACATCGAAAAATTAAATTTAATTGAAAATTAGAAAAAATAAAATTAAAACATCGAAAAATAAAATTAAATTTAAAATTAAAAAAAAAAAAATTTAAATTAAGTTAAAGGAAGAATTAAATGAGCACTGAAATTAAAAAAAGAAATAAAAATTAAATTAAAATAAAAAAAGAAAATGAATTTAAGGAAAAACTGAAAGGAAAATGAAGAAATAAAATGGAAATAAAATTTGAAAGGAAAATGGGAACGAGAATAAAGAGAATAAATAAAAATAAAAACACAAAATTAAAATAAAATGAAAACAGAAAAATAAAAAAAATCCGTAAATAAAATTAAATTTAAAAAATTAAATTTAATAAATTTATAAATCAAAATTAAAAATTAATAAATCAAAATTAAGTAAGCAAAGATTAAAAACCTTGGAAAAGTGTCAAAGTTTAATGGAAAAGGAATAAAAAATGAAAATAAAAATAAAATAGATATTAAAAATAATTAAAAACATTAAAAAGAAAATTAATAATTAAGAGAAGATAAAGATGAAAATTGATAATACCGTGGAAATAAATTAATATGGAAAATAAAGTAAGAAAATTAAATAATATAAATGAGACATAAACTAAATTATAAATTAAGAACAGGAAAAATTATAAGAAAATTATAAAGAAAATAATAAAGAAAAAATTATAAATAAAATAAAATAAATTAAAATTCTTATTAGAATTAGAATTACAATTACAATTAGAATTAGAATTAAAAATGAAATTAAAATAAAATTAAAATTAAAATTAAATCTAAAATTAAAATTAAAATTAAAATTAAAATTAAAATTAAAATTATTTAAAACTGAAAATAAAAGGAAAAAACAAAAATAAAATTAAAGCCAAAACCACAATTCAAATGACAACGAAAATGCAAATTTAACCAAATGAGATGGACCCGAAATGCAAATTCAAACGAATCAACACCGACAACGAGACCAATCCACACAGAGACAACGAGATCTGATTGGCTGGGAGGGGATTGGGGGCGGAGCTTCGGCTTTGGCGGGAAACGCATCAACGCTGACCATGAAAGCAATCCACACAAGGACACCTAAATCTGATTGGCTGGGAGGGGATTGGGGGCGGAGCTTCGGCTTTGGCGGGAAACGCCTTTGGCACCTCTGGCGGGAGCGACCCGACCAATCCCGGGAGGTCCACGGGGTCTTCTCCACCCACCTGGGGTGGGAGCAGCTCCTGGTGTCCCCATGGATGTTCCTCCAGGAGCTGAAGGAGACCTCAAAACCCCGGGAGAAACCTGGGATCCAAAATCGGGGTCTGGGACCTTCTCCTGGTGTCCCCATGGATGTTCCTCCAGGAGCTGAAGGACATCTCGGAACCCCAGGAGAAATTTGGGATCCAAACTCGGGGTCTTCTCCACCTTCCTGGGGTGGGACCATCTCCTGGTGTCCCACCATGGATGTTCCTCCAGGAGCTGAAGGACATCTCGGAACCCCAGGAGAAATTTGGGATCCAGAATCGGGGTCTGGGACCATCTCCTGGTGTCCCCATGGATGTTCCTCCAGGAGCTGAAGGAGACCTCAAAACCCCGGGAGAAACCTGGGATCCAAACTCGGGGTCTGGGACCTTCTCCTGGTGTCCCCCCATGGATGTTCCTCCAGGAGCTGAAGGACATCTCGGAACCCCAGGAGAAACCTGGGATCCAAAATCGGGGTCTTCTCCACCTTCCTGGGGTGGGACCATCTCCTGGTGTCCCCCATGGATGTTCCTCCAGGAGCTGAAGGACATCTCAAAACCCCCGGGAGAAATTTGGGATCCAAAAATTCCCAAAATCCTCCAAGATTCCCAATCCCACCTCACCCAAGAGCCACCAGGAGGTGACATCGAGTGGTGGGGACCTCCAGGGGGTGAAGGGTTTGGGACAACCAATCCCAAGGGCTGGAGAGGACCTCCTGAAATCCCCAAATTTGGGCCCAGAGCTTCTCGAGAGGAAACATCTGGAGATGTTCATGAGGGAAACCATGGAATCCTGGAATTTTGGATCCAGAGCTATTGAGGAGAAACATCTGGAGGTGGGAATGGTGGAAATAATGAAACCATGGATCCAAAGCTACTGGAGAAGGAAACATCTGGAGGTGGGAACGGTGGAAACCATGGGATCATGGAATTGTGGAACCAAAGCTACTGAGGGGAAACATCTGGAGATGGGAATGGTGGAAACCATGGGATCATGGAATTGTGGATCCAGAGCTATTGAGGGGAAACATCTGGAGGTGGGAATGATGGTGGAACCATGGAATCCTGGAATTTTGGATCTAAAGATGCTTGAGGAGAAACATCTGGAGATGTTAATGAAGGAAACCATGGAATCCTGGAATTTTGGATCCAAAGCTATTGAGGAGAAACATCTGGAGATGTTAATGGGGGAAACCATGGAATCCTGGAATTGTGGACCCAAAGCTACTGGAGAAGGAACATCTGGAGATGTTAATGATGGAAACCATGGAATCCTGGAATTTTGGACCCAAAGCTACTGGAGAGGGAACATCTGGAGGTGGGAACGGTGGAAACCATGGAATCCTGAACCTCTGGATCCAAATAAGAAACATCTGGAGGTGGGAATGTTGGTGGAAACCATGGAATCCTGGAGTTTTGGATCCAAAGCTATTGAGGAGAAACATCTGGAGGTGGGAATGGTGGAACCATGGAATCCTGGAATTGTGGATCCAAAGCTACTGAGGAGAAACATCTGGAGGTGGGAATGATGGAAACCATGGAATCCTGGAATTGTGGATCCAGAGCTATTCGGGGGAAACATCTGGAGGTGGGAATGATGGAAACCATGGAATCATGGGATGGTTTGGATCCAAAGCTACTTGAGAAGAAACACCTGGAGGTGGGAACGGTGGAAACCATGGAATCCTGGAATTTTGGATCCAAAGCTATTGAGATTCCTCCAAGAGGAACGGAACCAAATCAACGGAACCATGGAATGGTTTGGGTCCAAAGCTACTTGAGGAGAAACATCTGGAGGTGGGAACAGTGGAACCATGGAATCCTGGAATTTTGGACCCAAAGCTATTGAGATTCCTCCAAGAGGAAAGGAACCAAATCCATGGGTTGGGACATGGAATAATGGAAGGGTTTGGGTCCAAAGCTACTTGAGAAGAAACATCTGGAGATGTTAATGATGGAAACCATGGAATCCTGGAATTGTGGATCCAAAGCTATTGAGGAGAAACATCTGGAGGTGGGAACGGTGGAAACCATGGAATCCTGGAATTTTGGATCCAAAGCTATTGAGATTCCTCCAAGAGGAAAGGAACCAAATCAACGGAATCATGGAAAGGTTTGGGTCCAAAGCTACTTGAGAAGAAACATCTGGAGGTGGGAACAGTGGAACCATGGAATCCTGGAATTGTGGACCCATAGCTACTGAGGAGAAACATCTGGAGGTGGGAATGGTGGAAACCATGGGATCATGGAATTTTGGACCCAAAGCTATTGAGGAGAAACATCTGGAGATGTTAATGATGGAAACCATGGGATCATGGAATTGTGGATCCAAAGCTACTGAGGAGAAACATCTGGAGGTGGGAATGGTGGAAACCATGGAATCCTGGAATTTTGGATCCAAAGCTATTGAGATTCCTCCAAGAGGAAAGGAACCAAATCAACGGAATCATGGGGTGGTTTGGGCCCAAAGCTATTGAGGAGAAACATCTGGAGGCGGGAATGGTGGAAACCATGGGATAATGGAATTTTGGACCCAAAGCTATTGAGATTCCTCCAAGAGGAAAGGAACCAAATCAATGGAACCATGGAATGGTTTGGGTCCAAAGCTACTTGAGGAGAAACATCTGGAGGTGGGAATGGTGGAACCATGGAATCCTGGAATTGTGGACCCAAAGCTACTGGAGAAGGAACATCTGGAGATGTTAATGATGGAAACCATGGAATCCTGGAATTGTGGATCTAAAGATGCTTGAGGAGAAACATCTGGAGGTGGGAATGGTGGAAACCATGGAATCCTGGAATTTTGGACCCAAAGCTATTGAGGAGAAACATCTGGAGATGTTAATGGGGGAAACCATGGAATCCTGGAATTCTGGATCTAAAGATGCTTGAGGAGAAACATCTGGAGATGGGAATGGTGGTGGAACCATGGAATCCTGGAATTCTGGGTCCAAAGAAGAAACATCTGGAGATGTTAATGATGGAAACCATGGAATCCTGGAATTGTGTATCCAGAGCTATTGAGGGGAAACATCTGGAGGTGGGAATGGTGGAAACCATGGAATCCTGGAATTGTGGACCCAAAGCTATTGAGAAGAAACATCTGGAGATGTTAATGATGGAAATCATGGAATCCTGGAATTGTGGATCCAAAGCTATTGAGGAGAAACATCTGGAGGTGGGAATGATGGAAACCATGGGATCATGGAATTTTGGACCCAAAGCTATTGAGATTCCTCCAAGAGGAAAGGAACCAAATCAACGGAATCATGGAATGGTGTGGGTCCAAAGCTACTTGAGAAGAAACATCTGGAGGTGGGAACAGTGGAACCATGGAATCCTGGAATTGTGGACCCATAGCTACTGGAGAAGGAACATCTGGTGGTGGGAATGGTGGAACCATGGAATCCTGAACCTCTGGATCCAAATAAGAAACATCTGGAGGTGGGAATGTTGGTGGAAACCATGGAATCCTGGAGTTTTGGATCCAAAGGTATTGAGGAGAAACATCTGGAGATGTTAATGATGGAAACCATGGAATCCTGGAATTGTGGATCCAGAGCTATTCGGGGGAAACATCTGGAGATGTGAATGATGGAAACCATGGGATCATGGAATTTTGGACCCAAAGCTATTGAGGAGAAACATCTGGAGGTGGGAATGATGGAAACCATGGAATCCTGGAATTTTGGATCCAAAGCTATTGAGATTCCTCCAAGAGGAACGGAACCAAATCAACGGAACCATGGAATGGTTTGGGTCCAAAGCTATTGAGGAGAAACATCTTGAGATGTTAATGATGGAAACCATGGAATCCTGGAATTGTGGACCCAGAGCTATTGAGGAGAAACATCTGGAGATGTTAATGATGGAAACCATGGGATCATGGAATTTTGGACCCAAACCTATTGAGGAGAAACATCTGGAGATGTTAATGATGGAAACCATGGAATCCTGGAATTGTGGATCCAGAGCTATTGAGGGGAAACATCTGGAGGTGGGAATGATGGTGGAACCATGGCATCCTGGAATTCTGGGTCCAAAGAAGAAACATCTGGAGGGGGGAATGATGGAAATACTGAAATCATGGATCCAAAGCTACTGGAAATGAAACATCTGGAGGTGGGAACGGTGGAAACCACGGAATCCTGGAATTTTGGATCTAAAGATGCTTGAGGAGAAACATCTGGAGGTGGGAATGTTGATGGAAACCATGAAATCACAGAATTTTGGACCCAAAGCTATTGAGATTCCTCCAAGAGGAACGGAACCAAATCAACGGAACCCTGGAATGCTTCGGGCCGGCAGCGACCCCAACGCCCATCCATGGGGACACCTCCCACCGTCCCATCTCTCTCCAATCCCCACCCACCCCAGCATGGAGACCCTCCCCAGACCCCACCACGCCGCGGTTCCCGGCCCACCTTTGGCGTCGTTGACGGGGTCCATGTGGCGGTAGATGTAGCCCTCCAGGTAGGAGTGGAACTTGGGCGTGGGCGGGAAGAAGGCCAGGCAGATGGCCATCAGCTCCCAGCCGCGCGCCAGGCTCTCGTAGCGGAAGTTCTCGGTGGTCTGCCGGCACAGCTGGATGTAGAGCTCGTCGCGCAGCCCCTGCACGCTCCAGCCCTTGGTGGCCACCTCCAGCGCCACGCTGAGCGGGTCGGCCTTGGCGCGCCGGTCGCCCATGTACATCTGGATCAGCTTGAAGATCTCGCACGCCTCCTTCTTGACGCTGCGGTCGCTGGTCATGATCATGGGCTTCTTGATGGACTCGCTGCTCCAGGCCAGCATGTTGGCGATGGAGACCTTGCGGCGGAAGAGGCCCTGCGTGTGCTTGTTGAAGTGCTTGGAGGCCCAGTTCTCGATGTCCGTCTCCGAGCTGGGCTTGCGCAGCGCGAACGCCGCCGGGAAGACGCAGCTGGCGCTCGGCATCATGGCGCGCGCCGCCGGCCGGCCGGCCTCGAACGGCGCGCAGGCGCCCAGGTCCTCCGACTGCGGGACACAGGGGGGAAAGGGGGGAGTAAGTGATCAATCAATCGATTGGTTGGTCAACTGATAGAGAAATGGAGTGGCCAATAATTTAATGAACTGATCAAAGGATGGCTTAATCAATAAATCAATCAGCAAACCATCAAGCAACAAACCAAGCAAGAAATCAACCAACCAACCAATGGCTCAATCAATAAATCAGCCAAACAATAGATCAATCAACAAACCATCAACCAACCAACCAACCAACCAACCAATAGCTCAATCAATCAATCAACCAATCAACCAATAGATCAATCAACAAACCAATCTACCAACTGACCAATCAACAAACCAATCAACCAACAAACCAATCACGGCCACCCTCGAACGGCGCGCAGGCGCCCAGGTCCTCCGACTGCGGGACACAGGGGGGAAAGGGGGGGGTAAGTGATTGATTGATTGATTGATTGATTGATCGACTGATAGAGGAATGGAGTGGCCAATAGTTCAATGAACCGATCAAGCGATGGCTCAGTCGATAAATCGATCAGCAAATCATCAACCAATAAACCAAGCAATAAATCAATCAGACAACCAGCCAATGGCTCAATCAATCAATCAACCAATAGATCAATCAACAAACCAATCAACCAACCAACCAACCAACCAACCAATACCTCAATCAATCAACCAACTGATCAATCAACAAACCATCAAGCAACAAGCCAACCAATAAATCAATCAGGCAACCAACCAACCAATGGCTCAATCAATAAATCAATCAACAAATCATCAACCAACAAACCAAGCAATAAATCAATCAGGCAACCGACCAACCAATGGCTCAATCAATCAATCAACCAATCAACCAACTGATCAATCAACAAACCAATCAACCAACAAACCAACCACGGCCGCCCTCGAACGGCGCACAGGCGCCCAGGTCCTCCGACTGCGGGACACAGGAGGGAGGAAAGGGGGGAGTAAGTGATTGATTGATTGATTGATTGGTTGATTGATTGGTTGATTGGTTGGGTGGGTGATCGACTGATAGAGGAATGGAGCGGCCAATAGTTCAATGAACCGATCAAGCGATGGCTCAGTCGATAAATCGATCAGCAAATCATCAACCAATAAACCAAGCAATAAATCAGTCAGGCAACCGACCAACCAATGGCTCAATCAATCAATCAATCAACCAACAAACCATCAACCAACCAATGGCTCAATCAATCAATCAATCAATCAACAAACCAATCAACCAACCAACCAACCACGGCCGCCCTCGAACGGCGCGCAGGCGCCCAGGTCCTCCGACTGCGGGACACGGGGGGGGGGTAAGTGATCGATCGATCGATTGGTTGATTGATTGGGTGATCGACTGATAGAGGAATGGAGTGGCCAATAGTTCAATGAACCGATCAAGCGATGGCTCAGTCGATAAATCAATCAGCAAATCATCAACCAACAAACCAAGCAATAAATCAATCAGGCAACCGACCAACCAATGGCTCAATCAATCAATCAATCAACCAACCAATAGATCAATCAACAAACCAATCAACCAACCAACCAACCAACCAATGGCTCAATCAATCAATCAATCAACCAACTGATCAATCAACAAACCATCAACCAACAAACCAACCAATAAATCAATCAGGCAACCAACCAACCAACCAATGGCTCAATCAATCAACCAACCAATCAATCAATCAATCAATCAACCAACTGATGAATCAACAAACCAATCAACCAACCAACCAACCAACCAATAGCTCAATCAATCAATCAATCAATCAATCAACCAACTGATCAATCAACAAACCAATCAACCAACCAACCAACCAACCAACCAACAGCTCAATCAATCAATCAATCAACTGATCAATCAACAAACCAATCAACCAACCAATAGCTCAATCAATCAATCAACCAACCAATAGATCAATCAACAAACCATCAACCAACAAACCAATCAATCAATCAATCAACCCACCAATCAACCAACAAACCAATCAATCAATCAACCAACCAACGAACAAACCAATCAATCAATCAATCAATCAATCATCCCACCCCCCCGCACCGTTCCGAGCTTTTCCCCCGGCCTCCTCCTCTCCCGGAGCTTCTCCTCAGCCCCACCCCGGCCGGTGCCGCGCGATTGGCCGGCGCCTGGGCGGGCCGGGCCCTGATTGGCCGCAGGAGGGAGGGAGGGCGGGGACAGCGGGGATGAGTGACAGCCGGGCCGTGGAACGTGGTGGTGGGAACAGAGTGGGCGTGGCTTTGGGCTCCTCCCGCCTTCTGGGGACACGCCCACCCCCGGCAGCCAATCACATTCCGGGAGCGGCCGCGGGAGGAGGGCGGGGGCTCCTCCCAGCCGTGAGGAACCTGGAAGGTCCTTCAGAACGTCCTGAGGGACAGGAGATGCTCAGGAGATGGAGAGCAGCCGGTGGGAAGGACCCAGAGGACCTCTGTGGAGCTGTCACCCCAGCAGGTGGGGTCACCAACAGATGGTGGCCACCACGGAGGAGACCAGAGGAACCCAGTGTCCTCCTCCTGCTGGCACCAGCACAGCTTCTGGATGTCACCCCAGCAGGTGGGGTCACCAACAGATGGTGGCCACCACGGAGGAGACCAACAAGGGACAACTGGGATGGACCCAGAGGAACCCAGAGGAACCCAGTGTCCTCCTCCTGCTGGCTCCATCACAGCTTCTGGATGTCACCCCAGCAGGTGGGGTCACCAAAAGCTGGTGGCCACCACGGAGGAACCCAGAGGAACCCAGCGTCCTCCTCCTGCTGGCACCAGCACAGCTTCTGGAGGTCACCCCAGCAGATGGTGGCCACCACGGAGGAACCCAGAGGAACCCAGCGTCCTCCTCCTGCTGGCACCAGCACAGCTTCTGGATGCCACCCCAGGAGGTGGAGTCACCAACAGATGGTGGCCACCACGGAGGAGACCAGCAAGGGACAGTTGGGATGGACCCAGAGGAACCCAGAGGAACCCGGCGTCCTCCTCCTGCTGGCACCAGCACAGCTTCTGGATGTCACCCCAGCAGGTGGGGTCACCAACAGATGGTGGCCACCACGGAGGAGACCAACAAGGGACAACTGGGATGGACCCAGAGGAACCCAGAGGAACCCAGTGTCCTCCTCCTGCTGGCTCCATCACAGCTGGTGGGTGTCACCTCAGCAGATGGTGGCCACCACGGAGGAGACCAACAAGGGACAACTGGGATGGACAAAAGGACCCAGAGAACCTCTGTGGAGCTGTCACCCCAGGAGGTGGAGTCACCAAAAGCTGGTGGCCACCACGGAGGAGACCAGAGGAACCCACTGTCCTCCTCCTGCTGGCTCCATCACAGCTTCTGGATGCCACCTCAGCAGATGGTGGCCACCATGGAGGAGACCAACAAGGGACAGTTGGGATGGACCCAGAGGAACCCAGTGTCCTCCTCCTGCTGGCTCCATCACAGCTTCTGGATGCCACCTCAGCAGATGGTGGCCACCATGGAGGAGACCAACAAGGGACAACTGGGATGGACAAAAGGACCCAGAGGAACCCAGCGTCCTCCTCCTGCTGGCACCATCACAGCTTCTGGATGTCACCCCAGGAGGTGGGGTCACCAACAGATGGTGGCCACCACGGAGGAGACCAACAAGGGACAATTGGGATGGACAAAAGGACCCAGAGGACCTCTGTGGACCTGTGTGGCGCTGGTGGACGTCACCCCAAGGAGATGGAGTCACCAAAAGCTGGTGGCCACCACGGAGGAGACCAACAAGGGACAGCTGGGATGGACCCAGAGGAACCCGGTGTCCTTCTCCTGCTGGCACCATCACAGCTGGTGGGTGTCACCTCAGCAGATGGTGGCCACCATGGAGGACAACAAGCGACAACTGGGATGGACAATAGTGGACAACTCCGTGGTCCTGCAGCCAGCCAAGGTGGCTCCATCTTCTCTTCTGCCCGTCCAGCCCAGCTCCACCAGGTCTGGAGGCCATGGGGACACCACCCGTGGCAGGGAAGGACCACGCAGAGGTGACCCTGATGTCCCCACCACGGTGGCCCTGGCCAAGGTGACTCCAGCCCGGCCACGGCCTTGGGGCTGGGCTTCAGATGAGGAACAGAAGAAAAGCAGAAGGTGGAAAGACCCAGGAGGTGGAAAGTCCAGGAGGGGGACAAGGAAGCCACCCAAAGAGCCACCAGAGCTGCTGGCAGCCGAACTTCTACTGAGCTTCTGGTTCTTCAGACACATCAAGGTTCTTGTGTCCCACCACTCCAATGTCCTGTTCCAGTGTGGAGATCTCTCCATGGACATCGCTCCACTCCCACCATGACCATGGTGACAGTGGTGGGGACGTGGGATGGGAACACGGGATCTTCATCCCTCAAGGAACCCAGCCCTGGTGTCCACATGGAGGTCACCTCACCCCAAAGGTCCTTCTGTGTCCTCCAACTGGTCAGCTGAAGGTCCATGGGGTTTCTACTGAACTTCTTCAACCACTCGTCCTGTTCCAGTGTGGAGATCTCTCCATGGACATCGCTCCACTCCCATCATGACCATGGTGACGGTGGTGGGGACGTGGGATGGGAACCCTTCATCCATCAAGGAACCCAGCCCTGGTGTCCACATGGAGGTCACCTCACCCCACAGGTTCCTTCTGTGTCCTCCAACCTGGTCAGTTGAAGGTCCCTGGGGTTTCTACTGAGCTTCTGGTTCTTCAAACAAGTCAAGGTTCTTGTGTCCCACCACTCGTCCTGTTCCAACGTGGAGATCTCTCCATGGACATCGCTCCATTCCCACCATGACCATGGTGACAATGGTGGGGACATGGGATGGGGACATGGGATCTTCATCCATCAAGGAACCCAGCCCTGGTGTTCCTGTGGAGGTCACCTCACCCCACAGGTTCCTTCTGTGTCCTCCAACCTGGTCAGCTGAAGGTCCATGGGGTTTCCACTGAGCTTCTTCAAGCAAGTCAAGGTTCTTGTGTCCCACCACTCCAATGTCCTGTTCCAGTGTGGAGATCTCTCCATGGACATCGCTCCACTCCCATCTTCACCATGGTGACGATGGTGGGGACGTGGGATGGGGACCCTTCATCCATCAAGGAACCCAGCCCTGGTGTCCACATGGAGGTCACCTCACCCCAAAGGTCCTTCTGTGTCCTCCAACCTGGTCAGCTGAAGGTCCATGGGGTTTCTACTGAACTTCTTCAGACAAGTCAAGGTTCTTGTGTCCAACCACTCCAATGTCCTGTTCCAACGTGGAGATCTCTCCATGGACATCGCTCCACTCCCACCATGACCATGGTGATGATGGTGGGGACGTGGGATGGGGACCCTTCATCCATCAAGGAACCCAGCCCTGGTGTCCACATGGAGGTCACCTCACCCCAAAGGTCCTTCTGTGTCCTCCAACCTGGTCAGCTGAAGGTCCATGGGGTTTCTACTGAGCTTCAACAACTCATCCTGTTCCAATGTTGAGATCTCTCCATGGACATCGCTCCACTCCCACCATGACCATGGTGACGGTGGTGGGAACATGGGATGGGAACCCTTCATCCCTCAAGGAACCCAGCCCTGGTGTCCACATGGAGGTCACCTCACCCCAAAGGTCCTTCTGTGTCCTCCAACCTGGTCAGCTGAAGGTCCATGGGGTTTCTACTGAGCTTCTTCAGACAAGTCAAGGTTCTTGTGTCCAACCACTCCAATGTCCTGTTCCAACGTGGAGATCTCTCCATGGACATCGCTCCACTCCCATCTTCACCATGGTGATGATGGTGGGGACGTGGGATGGGGACACGGGATCTTCATCCATCAAGGAACCTGGGAATCCTCAAGGGAGAAGGTCCTGGAGGTGCCACCTCAGGAACCCTCAATGGAGAAGGTCCTGGAGGTGCCACCTCAGGAACTTGGGAATGCTCAAGGGAGAAGGTCCTGGAGGTGCCACCTCAGGAACTGGGGAACCCTCAAGGGAGAAGGTCCTGGAGGTGCCACCTCAGGAACCCTCAATGGAGAAGGTCCTGGAGGTGCCACCTCAGGAACTTGGGAATGCTCAAGGGAGAAGGTCCTGGAGGTGCCACCTCAGGAACTCAGGTATTTCTAAGAATGAAGGTCCTGGAGGTGCCACCTCAGGAACTTGGGAATCCTCAAGGGAGAAGGTCCTGGAGGTGCCACCTCAGGAACCCTCAATGGAGAAGGTCCTGGAGGTGCCACCTCAGGGACTCGGGAATCCTCAAGGGAGAAGGTCCTGGAGGCACCCGGGTGGGGCTGGGATGCACCTGGGTGTGGGGACACTCCGTGGTGACAACCACAGCCGTGACCATGGAAGAAGAGGTTGGGTGGGAAGGGACCTTCAAGGTCCTCCCGTTCCCATGGCCAGGGACACCTTCCATGATCTCAGGTTTCTCCAAGCCCTGTCCAACCTGGCCTTGGACAATTCCACAGCTTCTCCGGGGAACCGTTGTTGGTGTCCCACCACCGTGGCGTCCCTGAGGTCGAGGACCACCAGGACAGAAACCTCTGGGGAGCGGAGAAGGTTCCCACCACACCTTGTGAGGAAGGTGTGGGGTCACCAACGGTGGCAGCTTCTTCTCCTGGCCTGAAGATCCAAAGTGGGCCCGGAGCTCTCCAGCTTTGGGTTTGGACCTTCTCCGGTGCTCCAGGAATCTTCTGCTGCCGCTCCACCGATTCCCGTGGACAAGAAGGGAATTTCCCAGATGGTTTCTCTGTCCCAGGTCCATGTCCAGGGTCTCCTTCCTGCTGACACCCGATTCCATCTTCTGGGACGTTTGGAAGTTCTCCAGGTGGGACTTGTCCTCACGGGTGGTGTCATCACCTGGTTTCTGGAAGCCCTGGAGGGGAAGGGGCTGATGGAGGACATGCAGAAGATGATGGAGGACAAGCAGAAGATGATGGAGGACATGCAGAAGATGATGGAGGACATCCAGAAGCTGGTGGAGGACATCCAGAAGCTGGTGGAGGACATGCAGAAGCTGATGGAGGACATCCAGAAGCTGGTGGAGGACATGCAGAAGCTGGTGGAGGACATCCAGAAGCTGGTGGAGGACATCCAGAAGCTGATGGAGGACATGCAGAAGCTGGTGGAGGACATCCAGAAGCTGGTGGAGGACATCCAGAAGCTGGTGGAGGACATGCAGAAGATGATGGAGGACATCCAGAAGCTGGTGGAGGACATCCAGAAGCTGATGGAGGACAAGCAGAAGATGGTGGAGGACAAGCAGAAGATGATGGAGGACATCCAGAAGCTGGTGGAGGACATCCAGAAGCTGGTGGAGGACATCCAGAAGCTGGTGGAGGACATCCAGAAGATGATGGAGGACATCCAGAAGCTGGTGGAGGACATCCAAGAGCCATGGAGACATCTGATGGTCTCCTCTGGGATGGGAGTTTGGGTCTCCAGGGAGGGAACGGGCAGCGCACAACCCTGGGGAACAAATCCTGGAGAAGTGGTGGCTCTTCCATCCCAAGGTTTTGAGGGACCACCTTGATAAGGCCCAACTTTGAAGGACCACCTTGGTAGGGACCAACTCCTTGAAGGACCACCTTGGTAGGGACCGACTTTGAAGGACCAACATCTTTGAGGGACCCCCTTGGTAAGGAGCAGCTTTGGAAGACCACCTTGGTAACGACCAACTTGTTGGAGAAACCACCTTGGCAAGGACCAACTTTGTAGGATCACCTCGGCAAGGACCAAGTTCTTTGAAGGACCACCTTGATAAGGAGCAACATCCCTGAGGGACCACCTTGCCAAGGACGAACATCTTTGAGGGACCACCTTGGCAAGGACCAACTTTGAAGGACCATCTTGGTAAGGACCAACTTCTTTGAGGGACCACCTTGCTTAGGACCAACTTTGAAGGACCACCTTGGCCAAGACCAACTTCTTTGAGGGACCACCTTGGCAACAACCAATGTCTTTGAGGGATCATCTTGGTAAGGACCAACTTTGAAGGACCACCTTGGCGAGGACCAACTTTTTTGAGGCATCAAGTTCTTTGAGGGACCACCTTGACAAGGATAACTTTGAAGGACCACCTTGGTAAAGACCAACATCTTTGTAGGACCATCTTGGCCAAGACCAACATCTTTGAGGGACCACTTTGGCAAAGACCAACTTTGAAGGACCACCTTGGCCCAGACCAACATTTTTGTAGGACCACCTTGGCAAGAATCCACATCTTTGAGGGACCACTTTGGCAAAGTCCAACTTTGAAGGACCAGCTTGGCCAAGACAAACATCTTTGAGGGACCACTCTGGCAAGGACCAACTTTGAGGGACCACCTTGGCACGGACAAACTTCTTTGAAGGACCACCTTGGTAAGGACCAACATCTTTGAAGGAGCACCTTGCTTAGGAGCAACTTTGAAGGACCACCTTGGTAAGGACCAACTTTTTTGAGGCATCGCCTTGGTAAGGACCAAGTTCTTTGAGGGACCACCTTGACAAGGACAACTTTGAAGGACCACCTTGGCCAAGACCAACATCATTGAGGGACCACCTTGGTAAGGACCAACTTGGAAGGACCACCTCGCCAATGACCAACTTTGAAGGACCACCTCGCCGAGGACCAACTTTGAAGGACCACCTCGCCAATGACCAACTTTGAGGGACCACCTCGCCAAGGACCAACTTTGAGGGACCACCTCGCCAAGGACCAACTTTGAGGGACCGGCCAGGGATGGGCGCTCAGGAACCTCCCGGGAGCTGCGCGGCTCCAGGACCTGCCCCACCCCGAGGCAGGAGAACCCACGGCACGGAGCCGAGGCCACCACGTCCCAAAGATCCCCGTGCCCAACCCCAGGGACCGTCCCACCGGATCTCCACCTGAGGAGAAGCGCCTGGTGAAGACCCCAACCCCGAGGGCGTTACCTGAGAGGGATGCAGGTACGGCTCGGGCGACGCCAGGTTGGTCTGCACCGAGACGCTCTTCTCCAGCAGGATCTGCGGGAAGCCCAGCTTCTCGAAGGTGTTCCTCTTCCAGTGCTTGTTCTCCTGCTGCGCCAGCGCCTCGTCCTCGCTGAAGGCCCTCACCACGGGGCCCGGCATGGGCAGCGGCAGCGCGCCGTCGCTCTCGTAGCCCGAGCCGTCCTTCTGCGAGTCCCAGCTGCTCCTCTGCTTCATGTGGTAGTGCGCCTGCTGCGCCTCCCACGCCAGCCGCGCCTGCGCCAGGAACGGCTCCGGGAACGCCCGCGCCGCCGCCGCCTCGGCCTCGGCCGCCTTGCTCTCCGTCCGGCTCATCGGCGACCGCGCCGCCGCCGCCGCCGCCCGCTCCTCGCCCGCCTCCCCCGGCGCCTCCCGCTCGGCCGAGCCGTCCGCGGAGGAGGCGTTGGCGTCGTGGTTGGCCGAGGGCTTGCGGCTTTTCCTCTTCCTGGTGGAGGGCGAGTAGCCGCCGGAGGACAGCGTGTCCTGCTGGCTGGACCACGACATGGAGTCCTCGGCCTGGCCCGGCGCGGCGCCCGCGGGGCCGGCGCAGAAGTCGGCGCCCTCCATGCTGCTGTAGTCGCCCGACCTGACGTCGAGGCGCTGCTCGCGCGGCGGGCAGGGGCCGTGCTGCAGCGAGTAGGAGCCGCCGATGGGGTTGGGCGAGTACTTGTGCCTCAGGCCCGGCTTCGCCTTGGGGCTGGAGCCCGCCTGCTCCACGTAGACCAGCTGCCGCACGTACTCCTTGCCGGCCGGGCTGTACTCCAGGCTCATGAAGCGCTCGGGGCACTTCTGCTTGGTGAGCACCAGCTGCTGGTAGGGCGAGTTGGCGCCGCCCTGCTTGGGCGACTGCAGGAACGGGTGCGGCTTGCGCGCGGGCGACCTGTGCGGCGGCGAGCCGCCGGCCTTGTAGGCGCCGCTGGCCTCGTACTGCATGTCCACGGGCGGCTCGTCGTAGATGGGCGCCTGGTACTCCACGGGCGGCTCCTCGTAGAGCGGCGGCTCGTAGGCGTAGCGCGGCGACGACGGCTGCGACTCGCTCGAGGCCTTGCGGTGCTGCCCGCCCTGCGGCGGCGAGCAGAAGGCGTCGCCGCGGCCCAGCAGCGGCGAGCAGCTGCCGGCGAGCTCGGCCCGCTTCAGGAAGGGCGACGGCTTCCTCTCGGAGAAGAAGACGGAGCCGTCGGCGGCGTCCGAGGAGAAGGTCTGGAGGCCGGGCGACTGCTGGCCGCCCGAGGGGCGGCGGGAGCGGGAGCCGGGCGGGTTTTCGGCGGCGTAGCCGTTGCCCTGGTGGAGGAGGAAGCTGGGCTCGCGGTCCGTCACCTTGATCAGCATCCGCTCCTTGGTGCCGGCGTTCCATCGCAGCGATGAGGTCCTGCCGGGGAGGAATGGCATGGGAGAGGGGGGGTCAGAATTCCAACAAAGTTTGGGATTGTTGGTGCCAAATTTGGGATTGTTGGTGCCTGGGACTGGAGGATGGATGTTGCCGAGTGCTCAGGGGATGGGAGGGATTGGATGGGGTTGGATCTTGGCCAAGGCGTGGAAGGACGGGAGACAGGGAATGGCTTCCCGCTTCCAGAGGGCAGGGTTGGGTGGGATAACGGGAAGGAATTCCACCCTGTGAGGGTGGGGATGCTCTGGGATGGAATTCCCAGAAAAGCTGTGGCTGCTCCATCGCAGCGATGAGGTCCTGCGGGCAGGAATGTCATTGGAGAGGGGTCAGAATTCCACCAAAATTTGGGATTGTTGGTGCCGAACCTCCTGGGACTGGAGGATGGATGTTCCCAAGCGCTCAAGGGATGGGAGGGATTGGATGGGGTTGGATCTCGGACGAGGCGTGGAAGGATGGGAGACAGGGAATGGCTTCCTGCTTCCAGAGGGCAGGGTTGGGTGGGATAACGGGAAGGAATTCCACCCTGTGAGGGTGGGGATGCTCTGGGATGGAATTCCCAGAGAATCTGAGGCTGCTCCATCGGAGCGATGAGGAATGTCATTGGAGAGGGGTCAGAATTCCATAAATATTTGGGATTGCTGGTGCAGAACCTCCTGGGACTGGAGGATGGATGTTCCCAAGCGCTCAAGGGATGGGAGGGATTGGATGGGGTTGGATCTTGGATAAGATGTGGAAGGATGGGAGACAGGGAATGGCTTCCTGCTTCCGAGGGCAGGGTTGGGTGGGATAACGGGAAGGAATTCTCGGCTGTGAGGGTGGGGAGGGGCTGGGATGGAATTCCCAGAGAATCCGAGGCTGCTCCATTGGAGCGATGAGGTCCTGCGGGCAGGAATGTCATTGGAGAGGGGTCAGAATTCCAACGAAATTTGGGATTGTTGGTGCAGAACCTCCTGGGACTGGAGGATGGATGTTCCCAAGGGCTCAAGGGATGGGAGGGATTGGATGGGGTTGGATCTCGGACAAGGCGTGGAAAGATGGGAGACAGGGAATGGCTTCCCGCTTCCAGAGGGCAGGATAATGGGAAGGAATTCCACCCTGTGAGGGTGGGGATGCTCTGGGATGGAATTCCCAGAGAATCCGAGGCTGCTCCATCCCTGGAAGCGTCCAAGGCCGGGCTGGACAGGGCTCGGAGCAGCCCGGGATGGCGGAAGGCGTCCCTGCCCTCGGAAGGAATTCTCCCGCGAGGAATTCCTGCCCGAATTTCCATCTCCTCCCTCCGCGCTCCTTGGAGGGAGAGCAGAGATGGATTTTGCGGAGGGATCCCGGCTGGAATTCGCCGTTCCCGAGGCTCAGGGCAGCACATCCTGCCGCCGACCCCAGGAACGCTGGAACGGAACATTCCGGAGGCGCCGCCTGCCCTCCCGGCTCCTCCCTGCCCGGCTCCCGTTCATTCCCAGACATTTCTCCCTCCTGCCCGACCCCCCGGGAAAAGGCGGAGCGAGTTCAGTCGCCGAGTTTTGAGGGAAAAATTCCCCAAAAAAAAGCCGCAAACGATTCCCTGCCGGAGGCTCCGCAGCCTCTCCTCGCTTTTCCACCGCTTTGTTTGGGAACAATTTATTCCTCCCTTTTCCCGCCTTTGGAGCTCCTGGGGAGTTGAGGCTCCTGCCAACTCCTTGCTGTTGGAAAACCTGGATGAGTTTGGGCTCCTCCAGCTCACGGAGCCCTTCCAGACCCCCAAAATTCCATCCACGACCACAAAATCGTGGATTCACGGAACGGTTCGGGCTTAAAGCTCACTAGAAGTTCTTGCCGTGGGTCGGAACATCTTCCACCCAAAATCTGCGATTCCCGCTCAAACCACGCGCAAAAATCTCGGATCGCTCTGTGTTTCCTCCGGAATAGCTGGAGGCCTTTAATCCTCAGGAATAACCGGATTTTTGCACACGGATCCCAAAAACCGCGAGGAAAGAAAACGGAAGATCCCCAGAGGAACTGGGCTGGAATTTCCAGGGAATCTGTGGCTGCTCCATCCCTGGAAGTGTCCGAGCCCAGGGTTTGGAGCAACCCGGGATGGTGGAAGATGTCCCTGCCTATGGAAAAGGGTCGGAATGAGACGATCCCGAAATTCCCCGCAGAAATCGGCGTTTCCGCGTTTTCCCCACGCCCACCCAAATCCCAAATCCCAACTCCCAAACCCCAACTCCCAAATCCCAAATCTCAACTCCCAAATCCCAAATCCCAAATCCCAACTCCCAACTCCCAAATCTCAACTCCCAAATCCCAAATCCCAAATCCCAAATCCCAACTCCCAACTCCCAAATCTCAACTCCCAAATCCCAAATCCCAAATCCCAACTCCCAAATCCCAACTCCCAACTCCCAAATCCCAAATCCAGGTGTTTCCACTCAAACCAGGTGAAACCACCGCCCCATTCCCAGATTTTGCTGCCGGCATTCGACATTCCATCCTGGATCCGAAGGAAAATCCCCCAGGGAGCGGCGGCGGCGCTTCCGTCAGATCCTCAAATCAGCTTTCAGTCCCAAAAATTAAATAAAAAGGGAAACGATTTTCCAGAAAAGCTCAGTGGATTACGGTTTGGTGCCCCCCGCCCAAAAATAAATAAAAAAAAAAGGGAATTTTCTGCCGGCGAAAGGAAACCCCAAAAAGGCAAATTTTGGGCTGCCCACGAGAAAGAAATCCAAGGGATTGATGCTGGCGCCGTCAGAAATTCCGAGTTTTCCGGTTATTTCTGGCTCGGCACCGCGTTCTCCCTGCTGTTCTCTCCACGCGGGGCAGGATTTCTTTTTTTCCTGCTCCGTACATTTCCATGACAAAATCCCAAAAAAATCCCCAAAAAAATCCCCCAAAAAATCCCCCAAAAATCCCTGCGCGTCTTCTACGCAAGCAATCCATTTCTTTGGAAATTTCGCGATTCCCAAATCATTTCCCAGCTGGTTTGGGGCAGGATTTTTTCCCGTCTTCTCCTAAAATTTCCTTCTCCTAAATTTCCTTCCCTGCTCCGACATTTCCTCCTTGAAATTCTTCCAAACTTTGGGAATTCAGGGATGGAGGGGAGAGGAGAAACCCGGACCCTCATCCCGGAATTCCTTTTGCCTCCCGTCGTTTATTCTGGGCGGACCCCACACCTGCAGACCACACCCCCCTCATTTGCATATCATTATTCATTCCAGCATATCATTATTCATTCCAGCACGGCTCAAAATTCCTTAAAATCCCCACGGAAACGAGCAAAAATTACGGATTTTTCGCATTCCCGATGCTTTTAACGGAGATTTTTTTATTTCCCTTTTTTTTATTTCCCTCCCTCCATCAAGGCTGGGACTGAGGGAATAAATCGTATTTTAAGAAAATTGTTTAAAAATTAAAATTTCATTCTTTTAAACCAAAATTATTTGGTTTTTGATGGACTCGAGGTTTATAAACAAGAATATTTTCAAACCCGACCCAATCCATGCATTTTTCCAAGATTTCTTCCCCTGCCCCGGTGTTATTTAGATTTTGCAGGTGAAGATTAAAATTTAGAGCCGGGATTAAGTGGATTTTCCCCATCCCTGGGAAAAAAGCAGAATTATTTTGAAATATTTCACTATTTAAAGCCAGAATTATTTGGTTCAGAATTTTTTTTAAATATTTCACTATTTTAAGCCAGAATTATTTGGTTTTTGATGGAAGGAGGCGGCGACATGAGGTTTTTAAAAACAAGAATATTTTAAAAACCGACCCAATCCCTGCATTTTTCCAACATTTCTTCCCCTGCCCCGGTGTTATTTAGATTTTGCAGGTGAGGATTAAAATTTAGAGCCGGGATTAAATGGATTTTCCCCTCCCTGGGAAAAAAATCAGAATTATTTTGAAATATTTCACTATTTTAAACCAGAATTATTTGGTTCAGAATTTTTTTTTAAATATTTCACTATTTTAAGCCAGAATTATTTGGTTTTTGATGGAATGAGGCGGCGACATGAGGTTTTTAAAAACAAGAATATTTCCAAACCCGACCCAAACCATTTCCAAGATTTCTTCCCCTGCCCCGGCGTTGTTCAGATTTTGCAGGTGAAGATTAAAATTTAGAGCCGGGATTAAATGGATTTTCCCCTCCCTGGGAAAAAGCAGAATTTTTTTTTTAATATTTCACTATTTTAAGCCAGAATTATTTGGTTTTTAATGGACTTGAGGTTTTTAAAAACAAGAATATTTTAAAAACCAACCCAAAAAAAACCTCATAATTTACGTTAATTTGTAATTAAATTAAACTGCGTGGCGAAATCCCGAAATCCTCCGTCCTCAAGGTTTTGCTGCTCTTCGCCTGCCGGCGCCGCTCCCAAAAAAACCTGGAATTCTGTGATATTCCGTATATTTAATAATCCCCAAGATCTGGGATGATTTTTATTTCAAATTCTTTTAAATTCTACATTTTAAAATTTCAAATTTTTTAAAAATTCCTGCTCAAGCCCTCAAAATTCTCAGTTTTTGTGGGATCTCCAACCCTTCCACATTTCCAATCCCTCTTCCCATTTTTCGGAAGCGGCGCTCCCTCCTCGGAGTTCATTTTTTTTTTAGGAAGAATTTTGATTGGTCGAAGCTGATCCCTAAAAAAACCAGAACGAGGAGAAATTTGCAGAATTTGGGCGATGAAATGGATATTTGGCAAGAAGGCGAGCGCCGGGATCGGGTTTTTCCAGGATGATTTGATGGATACAATGAAATCCACGGGATACCCAGGGAGGGGAAAATCCAGTTTGGTATTTCTGCGGGAATTTTGGAGCGGTGGGAATGATGAATCCCAAAGATTTTTGACTTTTTTGATCCAATCTTGGTTTGGTGGATGTCCACGACCTCCTGGAGCTCCTCCACGCACAATTCCCTTCGCCAATGGGATATTCCCAAAGGATTACACCCATCAAAATACCACTAAAAAAAAAATAAAAAATTTATTTTTATTTTATTTTTTTCCAATATTTAATTTTTCCCAAAATCCAATCCCTGTCTCCGGACGGCGCTGCGGGATCACCTTCAGCTCCAAGCCCTCAGCACCAAATCTCTCCATGAAATTTCTGCCGCTCCGGCGGCGTCGGCGCTAATTAACACCCGCGGAAGGCGATCAAGATAACGACCCATCCCAATCCCTCACCATCCCATTCCCGTTTTTTTTTTTCAGGAGAAGCGGGATGAAAAATCCATCAGGAAGGTGAAATTTTTGCCATTTCCCGGCGGCCGTTTGGGTGGGATTGGTCAGGTCAGGACGTTGGAGGCCACGGATCCACAACCAAAGGATTTGACGGGATGTCCACGATGAGGAAACACCAAAATGAACTTGGATGAAGGTCAGGTTGGTCTTGGTGAAGGTCAGCTCGGGGTGGACCTTCCCCACCCATCTTTGTCCTCTTGGTTTGGCCGGGGTGGTCTCCAGGGAGTTCCTCCGGGATCGATCCCATCAGGAACCCACCAGGAGGAACCACAAGACCAAAAGAACCAAACTGGGAATGGACACCATGGATCCCAAATTCTGGGGAGCCAATCAGAGCTGCTCATCCCAACTGAAGCCATCCCCCAAAAATATTTTCGTTCCCGAAATCCAAATGTCACCGAAAACCAGAGGAGACCTTTCCAGATTGGAGAGGGACGTTGGAGGCCACGGATGCACAACCAAAGGATTTGATGGGATGTCCACGATGGGGAAACACCAAAAGGAACTTGGATGAAGGTCAGGTTGGTCTTGGTGAAGGTCAGCTCGGGGTGGACCTTCCCCACCCATCTTTGTCCTCTTGGTTTGGCCGGGGTGGTCTCCAGGGAGTTCCTCCGGGATCAATCCCATCAGGAACCCACCAGGAGGAACCACAAGACCAAAAGAACCAAACCGGGAATGGACAACACGGATCCCAAATTCCCCAATTAGACCAATCCCCCAAAAATCGCTTCGTTCCTGAAATCCAAATGTCACCGAAAACAAGAGGAGACCTTTCCAGATTGGAGAGGGACGTTGGAGGCCACGGATCCACAACCAAAGGATTTGATGGGATGTCCACGATGGGGAAACACCAAAAGGAACTTGGATGATCATCCTGGGATGAAGGTCAGGTTGAAGGTCAGCTCGGGGTGGACCTTCCCCACCCATCTTTGTGTCATTCGTTTGGGACATCCATGATGGCCGGGATGGTCTCCAGGGAGTTCCTCCGGGATCGATCCCATCAGGAACCCACCAGGAGGAACCACAAGCCCAAAAGAACCAAACTGGACAAGGACACCAAATTCTGGGGAGCCAATCAGAGCTGCTCATCCCAACTGAAGCCATCCCCCAAAAATCGCTTCGTTCCCGAAATCCAAATGTCACCGAAAACCAGAGGAGATCTTTCCAGATTGGAGAGGGACGCTGGAGGCCACGGATCCACAACCAAAGGATTTGACGGGATGTCCACGATGGGGAAACACCAAAAGGAACTTGGATGATCATCCTCGGATGAAGGTCAGGTTGGCCTTGCTGAAGGTCAGCTCGGGGTGGAGCTTCCCCACCCATCTTTGTCCTCTTGGTTTGGTCGGGATGGTCTCCAGGGAGTTCCTCCGGGATCAATCCCATCAGGAACCCACCAGGAGGAACCGCAAGACCAAAAGAACCAAACTGGGAATGGACACCATGGATCCCAAATTCCCCAATTAGACCAATCCCCCAAAAATCGCTTCGTTCCCGAAATCCAAATGTCACCGAAAACCAGAGGAGATCTTTCCAGATTGGAGAGGGACGTTGGAGGCCACGGATCCACAACCAAAGGATTTGATGGGATGTCCACGATGAGGAAACACCAAAAGGAACTTGGATGAAGGTCAGGTTGGTCTTGGTGAAGGTCAGCTCGGGGTGGACCTTCCCCACCCATCTTTGTCCCCTTGGTTTGGTCGGGGTGGTCTCCAGGGAGTTCCTCCAGGATCGATCCCATCAGGAACCCACCAGGAGGAACCACAGGACCATAACAGGTGGTGCCACCACCGTGACACCACCAAAAGCCGCCATCAACCTTCATCCCGTTTTTTTCCCAAAAGATGGGATCTTCATCTCATGGCTCCTCAGGGAATTTCAGTTCTGCTCCTCTTCCTCACTTCCAAGGAAATGGATCGACTTCCAAAGATCAGGAATGGTCTGGGTGGGACTGGACCATCTTGGAGCTCCCATCCCAACCCAAACCTCCAGGATCGTTCCACAAACGGAGTTTGGAAGTGAGGGAGCTCCATCGGAAGTTTGGGGGCTCATCCCACCCCATGATGGATCTTGCAAGTTCTGGTTGGGTCCCACCCTGCTCCAAATTCTCCATCTCCACGTTGGGACTTCCCAATCCCTGTGCCAAGGTCCTGGAGCACCACGGCACTTCCATCCCAGGCCAGGTTGGACGGGGCTTGGAGAAACCTGGATTTTGGAAGGTGTCCCTGCCCTTGGAATGGTTTGGGTGGGACTGGACCATCTTGGAGCTCCCACCCAAACCTCCAGGATCGTTCCACAAACGGGGTTTGGAAATGAGGGAGCTCCACCGGAAGCGTTTGGGGGCTCATCCCACCCCGTGATGGATCCTGGAAGCTCTGGTTGGGTCCCACCCTGCTCCAAATTCTCCATCTCCACGTTGGGACTTCCCAGTCCGTGTCCCAAGGTCCTGGAGCACCACGGCACTTCCATCCCAGGAATACTGGAAGGTGTCCCTGCCCTTGGAATGGTTTGGGTGGGACTGGACCATCTTTGATCTTCCACCCAAACCTCCAAGATCCCTTCACAAACAGGGTTTGGAAATGAGGGAGCTCCACTGGAAGCCTTGGGTGCTCATCCCACCCCATGATGGATCTTGGAAGTTCTGGTTGGGTCCCATCCTGCTCCAAATTCTCCATCTCCACGTTGGGACTTCCCAATCCGTGTCCCAAGGTCCTGGAGCACCACGGCACTTCCATCCCAGGAGTACTGGAAGGTGTCCCTGCCCTTGGAAGGGTTTGGGTGGGACTGGACAACCCTGGAGCTCCCATTCCACGATTCCACGATTCCCAATCCCATTCCACGATTCCACGATTCCACGATTCCACGATTCCCAATCCCATTCCACGATTCCGCAATTGATTTCCCCCCTCACGATCGATCCCATTAACGGGAATCCACCGCCAGCTCCGATTCCAGCTCATGGCGCTCACGGGGTTGAACCGAAGCGCGTCCACTCACCGTGGTAATTAAGCTGGGTCATTAAGCCCAGCTGCTAATTAGCTCCTTGGATGGCTGGGGGCTGCTCCGGGGTTTTTATGGGATTGGGAAGACGGAGGCGTCTCCAGTGAAGATTTTAATTGCCACCAGCCCAAATCCAAATCGTCCCCGACAAATCCCGGCGGATTCCGGCTCGGCTCCCGCTGCCGATCCCCGATTCCCAACCAAACTTCCCAATTCTGGCTCCTCCCCGCCCTTCCTGGGAACTGCACCTGTCCAATTCCAGGTGGGATCACGGATTCATGGAGAACGTTCGGCCAACGAGGATTAAAAAAACCCCGATCCCATTCCCCCCTGGAAAGTTTGGAATTTTATCCCTCTTTTTCCTCAAGTTCCAATGAATTCCGACCCTTCCCAGGAGGTCACTCGGTGGTGGTGAACCCCATGGAATGTGGTGGGGACCAGCTTGGAAAACTCCTGGAGAGCTGCTGGGTTTGGATGGGATTGGGAAGACGGAGGCGTCTCCAGTGAAGATTTTAATTGCCACCAGCCCAAATCCAAATCGTCACCGACAAATCCCGACGGATTCCGGCTGCCGATCCCCGATTCCCAACCAAACTTCCCAATTCCGGCTCCTTCCTGCCCTTCCTGGGAACTGCACCCGTCCAATTCCAGGTGGGATCATGGATTCATGGAGAACGTTTGGCCAACGAGGATAAAACCCCGATCCCATTAAAACCCCATTCCATTCCCTCCTGGAAAGTTTGGAATTTTATCCCTCTCTTCCCCAAGTTCCAATGAATTCCGACCCTTCCCAGGAGGTCACTCAGTGGTGGTGAACCCCATGGAATGTGGTGGAGACCAGCCTGGAAAACTCCTGGAGAACTGCTGGGTTTGGATGGGATTGGGAAGACGGAGGCGTCTCCAGCTCACGAGTGCGGTGACACCGAAGCTTCGAAGTTGTCCCCGACAAATCCCGATGGATTCCGGCTGCCGATCCCCGATTCCCAACCAAACTTCCCAATTCTGGCTCCTCCCTGCCCTTCCTGGGAACTGCACCCGTCCAATTCCAGGTGGGATCACGGATTCATGGAGAACGTTCGGCCAACGAGGATAAAACCCCGATCCCATCGCCCTGTGGGTTCTCCCTCCTGGAAAGTTTGGAATTTTTTCCTTTTCATCCTTAAGTTCCAATGAGTTCCGACCCTTCCCATGAGGTCACCCAGTGGTGGTGAACCCCATGGAATGTGGTGGGGACCAGCTTGGAAAACTCCTGGAGAGCTGCTGGGTTTGGATGGGATTGGGAAGACGGAGGCGTCTCCAGGGAAGATTTGAATTGCCACCAGCCCAAATCCAAATCGTCACCGACAAATCCCGACGGATTCCGGCTGCCGATCCCCGATTCCCAACCAAACTTCCCAATTCCGGCTCCTTCCCGGCAACTGCACCTGTCCAATTCCAGGTGGGATCACGGATTCATGGAGAACGTTCGGCCAACCAGGATTAAAAAAACCCCGATCCATTCCCCCCTGGAAAGTTTGGAATTTTATTCTTCTTTTTCCTCAAGTGCCAATGAATTCCGACCCTTCCCAGGAGGTCACTCAGTGGTGGTGAACCCCATGGAATGTGGTGGGGACCAGCCTGGAAAACTCCTGGAGAACTGCTGGGTTTGGATGGGATTGGGAAGACCGAGGCGTCTCCAGCTCACGAGTGCGGTGACACCGAAGCTTCGAAGTTGTCCCCGACAAATCCCGACGGATTCCGGCTGCCGATCCCCGATTCCCAACCAAATTTCCCAATTCTGGCTCCTTCCCGCCCTTCCCGGGAACTGCACCCGTCCAATTCCAGGTGGGATCACGGATTCATGGAGAACGTTCGGCCAACGAGGATTAAAAAATCCCCATTCCATTCCCCCCTGGAAAGTTTGGAATTTTTTCCTTTTCATCCTTAAGTGCCAATGAATTCCGACCCTTCCCAGGAGGTCACTCAGTGGTGGTGAACCCCATGGAATGTGGTGGAGACCAGCTTGGAAAACTCCTGGAGAGCTGCTGGGTTTGGATGGGATTGGGAAGACGGAGGCGTCTCCAGTGAAGATTTTAATTGCCACCAGCCCAAATCCAAATCATCACCGACAAATCCCGACGGATTCCGGCTGCCGATCCCCGATTCCCAACCAAACTTCCCAATTCCGGCTCCTTCCCGGCAACTGCACCCGTCCAATTCCAGGTGGGATCATGGATTCATGGAGAACGTTCAGCCAACGGTCGGAAAAAATCCCCATTCCATTCCCCCCTGGAAAGTTTGGAATTTTATCCCTCTTTTTCCTCAAGTGCCAATGAATTCCGACCCTTCCCAGGAGGTCACTCAGTGGTGGTGAACCCCATGGAATGTGGTGGGGACCAGCTTGGAAAACTCCTGGAGAGCTGCTGGGTTTGGATGGGATTGGAAAGACCGAGGCGTCTCCAGTGAAGATTTTAATTGCCACCAGCCCAAATCCAAATCGTCACCGACAAATCCCGACGGATTCCGGCTGCCGATCCCCGATTCCCAACCAAACTTCCCAATTCCGGCTCCTTCCCGCCCTTCCTGGGACCTGCACCTGTCCAATTCCAGGTGGGATCACGGATTCATGGAGAACGTTCGGCCAACGAGGATAAAAAAACCCCATTCCATTCCCCCCTGGAAAGTTTGGAATTTTCCTCCGCTCATCCCCAATTCCTGGGAAAAAAAATTCCTGGAATTTGGGGTTTTACCCAAAACCCGGAGCAACCAGGCCGGGGGTGACTCCGTAAATCCCCCAAAAAAATTCCGGTTTTTTTTTATCGGCGTCTTGGAATTTTGGAATTTTGGGGTTTGACCGGGAGGAGGAGCTGGTGGGGTCCAGCGGGGACTTTTGGAGTTCGGGGAGGGTTTGGGGGATTCCAGATGGAATTTTGGGGTTCAATAAGGATTTTTTTGGGTTCAGTGAGGATTTGGGGCTCGAGAAGGAATTTTGGGGGATCAGTGATGATTTTGGGGTTCCAGAAGGAATTTTGGGGAGGTTCAAGTAGGAATTTTGGGGTTAAATAAGGATTTTTTTGGGTTCAGTGAGGATTTGGGGTTCAAGAAGGAATTTTGGGGTTCGAGGAGGATTTGGGGGATTCCGGAAGGATTTTTGGGGATCAGTGAGGAATTTTGGGGTTCAAAAAGGAATTTTGGGGTTCAGTGAGGATTTTGGGGTTCAAGAAGGAATTTTGGGCATCAATGAGGAATTTTGGGGGTTCAGTGAGGATTTGGGACATTCAAGAAGGAATTTTGGGGTTCAATGAGGATATTTGGGGGTTCAAGAAGGAATTTTGGGGGGGTTCAAGAAGGAATTTTGAAGTTGAAGAAATAATTTTGGGGTTTAATGAGGATTTTGGGGTTCAGTGAGGATTTTGGGGTTCAGTGAGGATTTGGGGTTCAAGAAGGAATTTTGGGGAGGTTCCAGAAGGATTTTTGGGGTTCAGTGAGGAATTTTGGGCTTCAAGGAGGATTTGGGGGACTCAAGAAAGAATTTGGGGCTCAAGAAGGAATTTTGGGGTTCAGTGAGGATTTGGGGTTCAAGAAGGAATTTGGGGGGGTTCAAGAAGGAATTTTGGGGTTCAATAAGGATTTTGTTGGGGGATTCAGGAAAGATTTGGGGGATCCCAGAAGGAATTTTGGGGTTCAGTGAGGATTTTGTGGATTCAGTGAGAGGATTTTGGGTTCAAGAAGGAATTTTGGGGTTCAAGGAGGATTTTTTGGGGTTCAAGGAGGATTTGGGGGATTCAGGAAAGATTTGGGGGATCCCAGAAGGATTTTTGGGGGTTCAGTGAGGAATTTTGGGGGTTCAGTGGGGATTTGGGGCATTCAAGAAGGAATTTTGGGGTTCAATGAGGATATTTGGGGGTTCAAAAAGGAATTTTGGGGATCAGTGAGGATTTTGGGTTCATGAAGGATTTTTGGGGGTTCAGTGAGGATTTGGGGTTCAAGAAGGAATTTTGGGGGGTTTCAAGAACGAATTTTGAGGTTCAAGAAATAATTTTGGGGTTTAATGAGGATTTTTGGGATCCAGTGAGATTTTTGGGGTTCAGTGAGGATTTGGGGTTCAAGGAGGAATTTTGGGGGGGTTCAAGAAGGAATTTTGGGGATCAGTGAGGATTTTGGGGGTTCTGTGATGATTTTGGGGTTCAAGAAGGAATTTTGGGGATCCATGGGGATATTCGGGGTTCAGGGAGGATATTTGGGGGTTCGAGAAGGAATTTTGGGGTTTAGTGAGGATTTGGGGGATTCCAGAAGGAATTTTGGGGGGGTTCAAGAAGGAATTTTGGGGTTCAATGAGGATATTTGGGGTTCAGTGGTGATTTTGGGTTCAAAAAGGAATTTTGGGGTTCAGTGAGGAATTTTGGGGTTCAAGGAGGATTTGGGGGATTCCAGAAGGATCTTTGGGGATCAGTGAGGAATTTCGGGGGTTCAGTGAGGATTTGGGGTTCAAGAAGGAATTTTGGGAACCCAGTGAGGATTTTTGGGGTTCAAGAAGGATTTTTGGGGGTTCACTGAGGATTTTGGGGATTCAAGAAGGAATTTTGGGGAGGTTCCAGAAGGATTTTTGGGGATCAGTGAGGAATTTTGGGGTTCAATGAGGATATTTGGGGCGCAGTGAGGATTTTGGGGGTTCAAAAAGGAATTTTGGGGAGGTTCAAGAAGGAATTTTGGGGTTGAGTGAGGATTTGGGGTTCAAGGAGGAATTTTGGGGTTCAAGAAGGAATTTTGGGGTTCAGTGAGGAATTTTGGGGTTCAAGGAAGGTTTAGGGGATTCAAGAAGGAATTTTGGGGAGGTTCAAGAAGGAATTTTGGGGTTCGAGGAGGATTTGGGGGATTCAGGAAAGATTTGGGGGATTCCAGAAGGAATTTTGGGGAGGTTCAAGAAGGAATTTTGGGGTTCAATGTGGATATTTGGGGTTCAGTGGTGATTTTGGGTTCAAGAAGGAATTTTGGGGTTCAGTGAGGAATTTTGGGGTTCAAAAAGGAATTTTGGGCTCAGTGAGGATTTTGGGGATCAGTGAGGAATTTCGGGGGTTCAGTGAGGATTTGGGAGATTCAAGAAGGAATTTTGGGGGTTCAGTGAGGATATTTGGGGTTCAATGAGGATATTTGGGGGTTCAAGAAAGATTTTGGGGTTCATGAAGGAATTTTGGGAATCCACTGAGGATTTTTGGGGTTCAAGGAGGATTTTGGGGATTCAAAAAGGAATTTTGGGGGTTCAGTGATGATTTTGGGTTCATGAAGGATTTTTAGGGGTTCAGTGAGGATTTGGGGTTCAAGAAGGAATTTTGGGGATCAGTGAGGATTTTGGGGGTTCAGTGAGGATTTTTGGAGATGAAGGAATTTTGGGATCAGTGAGGATTTTGGGGGTTCTGTGATGATTTTGGGGTTCAGAAAGGAATTTTGGGGATCCATGGGGATTTTGGGGGTTCAGGGAGGATTTGGAGTTCAAGAAGGATTTTTGGGGTTCAATAAGGATTTTTTTGGGTTCAGTGACGATTTGGGGTTCAAGAAGGAATTTTGGGGTTCAAGGAGGATTTGAGGGATTCAGGAAGGATTTTTGGGGATCAGTGAGGAATTTTGGGGTTCAGTGAGGATTTGGGGGATTCCAGAAGGAATTTTGGGGAGGTTCAAGAAGGAATTTTGGGGTTCAATGAGGATATTTGGGGTTCAGTGGTGATTTTGGGTTCAAGAAGGATTTTTGGGGTTCAGTGAGGAATTTTGGGGTTCAAAAAGGAATTTTGGGCTCAGTGAGGATTTTGGGGATCAGTGAGGAATTTTGGGGGTTCAGTGAGGAATTTTGGGGGTTCAGTGAGGATTTGGGAGATTCAAGAAGGAATTTTGGGGGTTCAGTGAGGATATTTGGGGTTCAATGAGGATATTTGGGGGTTCAGTGAGGATTTGGGGTTCAAGAAGGAATTTTGGGGTTTAATGAGGATATTTGGGGTTCAAGAAGGAATTTTGGGATCAGTGAGGATTTTGGGGTTCAGTGAAGATTTTTGGGGTTCTGTGAGGATTTGGGGGTTCAAGAAGGAATTTTGGGGTTCAGTGAGGACTTTTTTGGGTTCCTTGAGGACTTGTGCCATTCCACCAAAACCTGAAGGGACAAGGAGAGGGACTGGAAGATCCTTGGGGAATAAACCACGGGCGACGTTCCCGGCGGGGAATAAACCACGGGCGACGTTCCCGGCGGGGAATAAACCACGGGCGACGTTCCCGGCGGGGAATAAACCACGGGTGACGTTCCCGGCAGGGAATAAACCACGGGTGACATTCCCGGCGGGGAATAAACCACGGGCGACATTCCCGGCGGGGAATAAACCACGGGCGACATTCCCGGCTACCTGTAGTGCAGGAGCTGCCCCTCGGCGCCGTAATCGCGGTAAACGTCGAATTCCTTCTCCAGCGCCGCGGACGGCGACGAGCTGCAAAACAGCAACGAGTTGGGAGTCTTTAATTTATTTTTTTTTTTAATTTTGTCATTTATTTTTTTTAATTTTTAAAATTTTTAATTTTTTAGATTTTTTTTTTATTTTTTAATTTTTTTTTTAATTTTGTAATTTTTTTTAATTTTTTAAATTTTTAATTTTTTAGATTTTTTTAATTTTTTTGATTTTTTTAAATTTTGTACTTTTTTTAAAATTTTTTAAATTTTTCAATTTTTTGATTTTTTAAATTTTTTTAAATTTTGTAATTTTTTTTTAATTTCTAAAATTTTTAATTTTTTAGATTTTTTTTTATTTTTTTGATTTTTTTTAATTTTGTAATTTTTAAAATTTTGTAATTTTTTTTAATTTATTAAAATTTTTTAATTTTTTTGATTTTTTAGATTTTTTGATTTTTTTGATTTTTGATTTTTTTTTTTTTAATTTTTGGATTCTTTTAATTTTTTGGATTTTCATTTGGAGTTGTTGGCCAAGGATGACGACGACCAAGCCCAACCCGCACTCGCGGTCTCCAGGTTCTCATCCAACCCTTCCAAGACCCAAAAAATTCCTGCAATAAAACATCTGAGCGGATCCCAAACATCGCCCGGCTCCGTCCCGCGTTTCCACGGCCTCGGACGGTGAGAGAAACACGGGAACAGCAAAATCCCCCCAAAAATCCTCCAACCCTTCCCAAAAAACCCCAGGTATTGGTTATTTTTATTTCTTTTTATTTCTTTTTATTTCTTTTTATTTCTAAAAATATATTTTATTTATATAATTTTTTATTTATTTTATTTATATATTTTATTTATTTATGTATTTATTTATCCAGTGGATCCATGAATCCGTGCCAGGATCCTCCAACCCTTCCCAAAAAAAAACCCAGGTATTGATTATTTTTATTCCTTTTTATTTCTTTTTATTTCTAATATTTCATTTATTTATTTATTTATTTATTTTATTTATTTATTTATTTATTTGTTCGTTTATTTATTTATTTATTCCTTTATGTATTTATTTATTTATTTATCTACAATATTTATTTTTTATTTATTTAATTAATTTATTTGTTTATTTATTTATGTATCTATTTATTTATTTATTTATTTATGTATTTATGTATTTATGTTATTTATTATATTTAATTATATTTATATTGTATTTATTTTATTTGTTATATATTTAATATCTTACTGACATAATCCAACCCAATACAATTATGTTGTATTTATTTTATTTATTTAATTATATTTATGTTGTATTTCTTTTTCTTTCTTTTTATTTAGAAAAATATGTTTTATTTATATATTTTTCATTTATTTTATTTATATATTTTATATATATATATATTTAAATATATATATTTAAATATATATTAAATATATATATATTTAATATATATATAAAATAGATATATTTAATATATATATAATATATATTTATATTTATATATTTATTATTTGTTCATTTATTTATATATATTTATATAAATATATATTTTAATATAAATATATATATATTATATTAAAAACATATATATAGAAATATATATATTTTTATATAAAAACCATATAAAAATATTAAAATATATTTATATATAAAAATATATATATATATATAATACATACATATTTTTTATATATATATAAATATAGAAAAATATATATTTATATATATTTATATTTATATATATTTATATATATATAAAAATATATATATATAAAAATATATAGATTTTTATATATTTAAATATATATAAATATATATTTATATTTATATATATTTTATAAAAATATTTATTTATTTATTTATTATATTTAATTATATTCACATTGTATTTATTTTATTTGTTATATATTTATTATCTTTCCGACATTATCCAACCCAACGAGCACAGGAAAATGTTGATTTTCTTTTTGCCTTAAAAATCCTATTTATTTATTGTATTATATTTATTGTATTTTATTTATTGTATTTTTATATTTATTGTATATTTAATTATATTTAATTATATTTACATTGTATTTATTTCATTTGTTATATATTTATTATCTTTCCGACATTATCCAACCCAATTTATTTATTTTATTTATTATATTTAATTATATTCCCATTGTATTTATTTTATTTATTATATATTTATTATCTTTCCGACATAATCCAACCCAATACAATTATGTTGTATTTATTTTATTTATTTAATTATATTTATGTTGTATTTCTTTTTCTTTCTTTTTATTTATATAAATATATTTTATTTATATATTTTTATTTATTTTATTTATATATTTTATATATAAATATATATTTATTTATATTTATATTTATATAATTTCTATATATAAATATAAATATATATTTATATATATTTAAATATATATAAATATATATTTATATTTATATTTTATTTATTTATTTATTTATTTATTTAATTATATTCACATTGTATTTATTTTATTTGTCATATATTTCTTATCTTTCCGCTATTATCCAACCCAATTTATTTATTTATTATATTTAATTATATTCTCATTTTATTTATTTTATTTATTATATATTTATTATCTTTCCGACATTATCCAACCCAATTTATTTATTTTATTTATTATATTTAATTACATTTACATTGTATTTATTTTATTTATCATATATTTATTATCTTTCCGACATTATCCAACCCAATTTATTTATTTTATTTATTATATTTAATTATATTCCCATTGTATTAATTTTATTTATTATATATTTATTATCTTTCCGACATTATCCAACCCAATACAATTATGTTGTATTTATTTTATTTATTTAATTATATTTATGTTGTATTTCTTTTTCTTTCTTTTTATTTATATAAATATATTTTATTTATATATTTTTTATTTATTTTATTTATATATTTTATATATATATTTAAATATATATATTTAAATATATATAATATATATCTATTTCATATATATATTTAAATATATATATATTTATATATATATTTAAATATATATTATATAAAAAATATATATTTATATATATATATTTATATTATTTATTTATTTATTTATTTATATATATATTTTTATATATATATTATATAAAAAATATATAAAAATAAATATATTTTTATATATAAAAACCATATAAATATATTAAAATATATTTATATATATTTTTATATATATATAAAATATATATATTTTTATATATATAAATATATAAATATATATTTGTATGTATTTATATTTATATATATTTTATATATATATATATATAAATATATATATATTTATATATTTAAATATATATATAAATATATATTTATATTTATATATATTTTATAAAAATGTTTATTTATTTATTATATTTAATTATATTTACATTGTATTTATTTTATTTATTATATATTTATTATCTTTCCGACATTATCCAACCCAATTTATCTTATTTATTATATTTAATTATATTCACATTGTATTTATTTTATTTATTATATATTTATTATCTTTCCGACATAATCCAACCCAATACAATTATGTTGTATTTATTTTATTTATTTAAATATATTTCTGTTGTATTTCTTTTTCTTTCTTTTTATTTATAAAAATATATTTTATTTATATATTTTTATTTATTTTATTTATATATTTTATATATATATATATTTAAATATATATAAATATATATTTATATAGTTTTATATATTTATATTTATATATTTTCATATATATAAATATATATAAATATAAATATATAGATTTATATATTTTTAAATATATAAAAATATATATTTATATTTATTTATATTTTATAAATATGTTTATGTAATTATTATATTTAATTATATTCACATTTTATTTATTTCATTTATTATATATTTATTATCTTTCCGACATTATCCAACCCAATACAATTATGTTGTATTTATTTTATTTATTTAATTATATTTATGTTTTATTTCTTTTTCTTTGTTTTTATTTATAAAATATATTTTATTTATATATTTTTATTTATTTTATTTATATATTTTATATATATATATTTAAATATATATAAATATATATTTATATATTTTATATATATTTATATTTATATATAAAATATATATAAATATGAATATATATATTTATATATATAAAAATATATATAAATATATATTTATATTTTTATATATTTTATAAATATGTTTATGTATTATATTTAATTATATTTACAATGCATTTATTTTATTTATTATATATTTATTATCTTTCCGACATTATCCCACCCAACGAGCAGAGGAAAATGTTGATTTTTTTTTTGCCTTAAAAATCCTATTTATTTATTGTATTATATTTATTGTATTATATTTATTGTATTTTTATATTTATCGTATATTTAATTATATTTAATTATATTCACATTGTATTTATTTTATTTATTATATATTTATTATCTTTCCGACATTATCCAACCCAATTTATTTATTTTATTTATTATATTTAATTATATTCCCATTGTATTTATTTCATTTATTATATATTTATTATCTTTCCGACATTATCCAACCCAATACAATTATGTTGTATTTATTTTATTTATTTAATTATATTTATGTTTTATTTCTTTTTCTTTGTTTTTATTTATAAAAATATATTTTATTTATATATTTTTATTTATTTTATTTATATATTTTATATATATATTTAAATATATATAAATATATATTTATATATTTAATATATATTTATATTTATATATAAAAATATATATAAATATAAATATATATATTTATATATAAATATATATTTATATTTTATATATTTTATAAATATGTGTATTTATTTATTATATTTAATTATATTCACATTGTATTTATTTTATTTATTATATATTTATTATCTTTCCGACATTATCCAACCCAACGAGCACAGGAAAATGTTGATTTTTTTTTTGCCTTAAAAATCCCTTCCCGGCGGGAACGCGCTCGGATTCAATCCCGTTTGGAAAACAGGGAGCAAATATTCCTCCAGAAAATATCCGCAGAAATAACTTTATTAAAAAAAAAATAAAATAAAAAATTCCCTAAAATCCCCCCGTGTCTCCCGTTAATAAAATTCGGATCCGATGTTGGTTTCGGGAGGGGAATAAAAAAGAGAGAAAAGAAACAAATCTCCCTAAGGGGATAAAGCTCCAAAATTTTAGCGGAGCAATAAAATCGAGCTTCTGTCAAAGCTGATTTTGATGGGATTTAGCCCTGGAATTACGGAATCACGGCTGTGAGGAATTGCTTAAATCCCCTTTTCCTCACCGGAGCGTGTGAGTGGAATTATGGAATTATGGAATTATGGAATTATGGAATTATGGAATTATGGAATTATGGAATTATGGAATTCCCCCCTCCTGTTCCTGTTCCTGTTCCTCCTCCTCCTCCTCCACCTCCTCCTGTCCCTCCTCCTCCTCCTCCTGTCCCTCCTCCTCCTCCTCCTCCACCTCCTCCTGTTCCTCCTCCTCCACCTCCTCCTGTTCCTCCTCCTCCTCCTCCTCCTCCTCCTCCTCCTCCTCCTCCTCCTCCTCCTGTTCCTGTTCCTGTTCCTCCTCCTCCTCCTCCTCCTGGATTCCCGAGAGAAAGGCGTCACCTCTGATCCCGGTGCTGTCCCCAAATCCATGTGGAATCCAGATGGACCCCAAATCCATGGCAGAATCCAGATGGATCCTCAAATCCATGGAGAAATCCAGAGGGACCCCAAATCCATTATGGGATCCAGATGGATCCCGAAATCCATGGCAGAATCCAGATGGATCCTCAAATCCATGGAGGAATCCAGATGGATCCTCAAATCGCATGTTGGAATTTAGATGGACCCCAAATCCATGGAGGAATCCAGATGGATCCTCAATTCCACGGCAGAATTTAGATGGGCCCCACATCCATGATGGAATCCAGATGGATCCCAAATCCATGTCAGAACTTAGATGGATCCTCAGATCCATGTCAGAATTTAGATGAATCCCCAAATCCATGGAGGAATTTAGATGAATCCCCAAATCCATGTCAGAACTTAGATGGATCCTCAAATCCATGGAGGAATCCAGATGGATCCTCAAGTCCATGTTGGAATCCCGATGGATCCTCAATTCCATGATGGAATCCAGATGGATCCCCAAATCCATGGAAGAATTTGGATGGAGCCCAAAAGCATGGCAGAATCCAGATGCATCCCCAAATCCATGGCGGAACTCAGATGGGTCCTCAAATCCATGTTGGAATTTAGATGGATCCCCAAATCCATGGAGGAATCCAGATGGATCCTCAAATCACATGTTGGAATTTAGATGGACCCCAAATCCATGGCGGAATTTAGATGGATCCCCAAATCCATGTCAGAACTTAGATGGATCCTCAAATCCATGGAGGAATCCAGATGGATTCCCAAATCCATGTTGGAATTTAGATGGATTCCCAAATCCATGGAGGAATCCAGATGGATTCCCAAATCCATGTTGGAATTTAGATGGATTCCCAAATCCATGGAGGAATTTAGATGGATCCTCAATTCCATGGCAGAATTTAGATGGGCCCCAGTTCCACAATGGAATCCAGAAGGATCCCCAGTTCCATATCAGAATCCAGATGGATCCCCAATTCCATGGCAGAATCCAGATGGATCCCAAATCCATGGAGGAATTTAGATGAATCCCCAAATCCATGTCAGAACTTAGATGGACCCTCAAATCCATGATGGAATCCAGAAGGATCCCCAAATCCATGTCAGAATCCAGATGGATTCCCAAATGCACGGCAGAATCCAGATGGATCCCAAATCCATGGTGTGACTTAGATGGATCCTCAAATCCATGGAGGAATCCAGATGGATCCCCAAATCCATGTTGGAATTTAGATGGATCCCAAATCCATGGAGGAATTTAGATGGATTCCCAAATGCATGGCAGAATCCAGATGGGCCCCAAATCCATGGTGGGACTTAGATGGATCCTCAAATCCATGGTGGAACTCAGATGGATCCCCAAATCCATGTGGAATCCAGACGGATTCCCAATTCCATGACAGAATCCAGATGGATCCTCAAATCCATGGAGAAATCCAGATGGATCCTCAAGTCTACGGAGGAATCCAAATGGATCCCCTAATCCATGTCAGAACTTAGATGGACCCCAAATCCATGACAGAATCCAGATGGATCCCCAAATCCATGATGGAATCCTGATGGATCCTCAAATCCGTGACAGAATCCAGATGGATCCTCAAATCCATGATAGAATCCAGAGGGACCCCAATTCCATGTCAGAATTTAGATGGATCCCAAATCTATAGTGGAATCCAGATGGATCCTCAAATCCATGATAGAATCCAGATGGATCCCAATTCCATGTCAGAATTTAGATGGATCCCCAAATCTATAGTGGAATCCAGATGGATTCCCAAATCCATGATGGAATCCTGATGGATCCTCAGTTTCATGGAGGAATCCAGATGGACCCTCAAATCCATGATGGAATCCAGAAGGATCCCCAAATCCATGTCAGAATTTAGATGGATTCCCAAATGCACGGCAGAATCCAGATGGGCCCTCAAATCCATGGTGGAACTTAGATGGATCCTCAAATCCATGTTGGAATTTAGACGGATCCCCAATTCCATGGCAGAATCCAGATGGATCCCAAATCCATGGAGGAATTTAGATGGGCCCCACATCCATGATGGAATCCAGATGGATCCCCAATTCCACGATGGAATCCAGATGGATCCCAAATCCATGTCAGAATCCAGATGGATCCCCAATTCCATGATGGAATCCAGATGGATTCCCAAATCCATGTCAGAATCCAGATGGATTCCCAAATCCATGATGGAATCCTGATGGATCCCCAAATCCATGTTGGAATTTAGACAGATCCCCAAATCCATGTCAGAATTTAGATGGATCCCCAAATCCTTGGAGGAATCCAGATGGATTCCCAAATCCATGTCAGAATTTAGATGGATTCCAAATTCCATGGCAGAATCCAGATGCATCTCCAAATCTATGGTGGAACCCAGATGGATCCCCAATTCCATATCAGAATCCAGATGGATCCCCACATCCATGGAGAAATCCAGATGGACCCCACATCCATGATGGAATCCAGATGGATCCCCAATTTCATGATGGAATCCAGATGGATCCCCAGTTCCATATCAGAATCCAGATGGATCCCCAATTCCATGGCGGAATTTAGATGGATCCCAAATCCATGGAGGAATCCAGATGGATCCCCAAATCCATGTCAGAACTTAGATGGACCCTCAAATCCATGATGGAATCCAGAAGGATCCCCAAATCCATGTCAGAATCCAGATGGATTCCCAAATGCACGGCAGAATCCAGATGGATCCCAAATCTGTGGTGTGACTTAGATGGATCCTCAAATCCATGGAGGAATCCAGATGGATCCCCAAATCCATGTTGGAATTTAGATGGATCCCAAATCCATGTCAGAATCCAGATGGATCCCCAAATGCACGGCAGAATCCAGATGGATCCCAAATCTGTGGTGTGACTTAGATGGATCCTCAAATCCATGGAGGAATCCAGATGGATCCCCAAATCCATGTTGGAATTTAGATGGATCCCAAATCCATGGAGGAATTTAGATGGATTCCCAAATGCATGGCAGAATCCAGATGGATCCCAAATCCACGGAGGAATCCAGATGGATCCCCACATCCATGGCAGAACTTAGATGGGCCCCACATCCATGATGGAATCCAGATGGATCCCCAAATCCATGTCAGAATCCAGATGGATCCCCAATTCCATGGCGGAATTTAGATGGATCCCAAATCCATGTTGGAATTTAGATGGATCCCCAAATCCATGCTGGAATTTAGATGGATCCCCAAATCCATGCTGGAATTTAGATGGATCCCCAAATCCATGCTGGAATTCAGATGGATCCCCAAATCCATGTGGAATCCAGATGGATTCCCAATTCCATGACAGAATCCAGATGGATCCTCAAATCCATGGAGAAATCCAGATGGATCCTCAAGTCTATGGAGTAATCCAAATGGATCCCCTAATCCATGTCAGAACTTAGATGGACCCCAAATCCATGACAGAATCCAGATGGATCCCCAAATCCATGATGGAATCCTGATGGATCCTCAAATCCGTGACAGAATCTAGATGGATCCTCAAATCCATGATAGAATCCAGATGGATCCCAATTCCATGTCAGAATTTAGATGGATCCCAAATCTATAGTGGAATCCAGATGGATTCCCAAATCCATGATGGAATCCTGATGGATCCTCAGTTTCATGGAGGAATCCAGATGGACCCTCAAATCCATGATGGAATCCAGAAGGATCCCCAAATCCATGTCAGAATTTAGATGGATTCCCAAATGCACGGCAGAATCCAGATGGATCCCAAATCCATGGTGGAACTTAGATGGATCCTCAAATCCACGTTGGAATTTAGACGGATCCCCAATTCCATGGCAGAATCCAGATGGATCCCAAATCCATGGAGGAATTTAGATGGGCCCCACATCCATGATGGAATCCAGATGGATCCCCAATCCCACGATGGAATCCAGATGGATCCCAAATCCATGTCAGAATCCAGATGGATCCCCAATTCCATGATGGAATCCAGATGGATTCCCAAATCCATGATGGAATCCTGATGGATCCCCAAATCCATGTTGGAATTTAGACAGATCCCCAAATCCATGTCAGAATTTAGATGGATCCCCAAATCCTTGGAGGAATCCAGATGGATTCCCAAATCCATGTCAGAATTTAGATGGATTCCCAATTCCATGGCAGAATCCAGATGCATCTCCAAATCTATGGTGGAACCCAGATGGATCCCCAATTCCATATCAGAATCCAGATGGATCCCCACATCCATGGAGAAATCCAGATGGACCCCACATCCATGATGGAATCCAGATGGATCCCCAATTTCATGATGGAATCCAGATGGATCCCCAGTTCCATATCAGAATCCAGATGGATCCCCAATTCCATGGCGGCATCCAGATGGATCCCAAATCCATGGAGGAATTTAGATGGATCCCCAAATCCATGTCAGAACTTAGATGGACCCTCAAATCCATGATGGAATCCAGAAGGATCCCCAAATCCATGTCAGAATCCAGATGGATTCCCAAATGCACGGCAGAATCCAGATGGATCCCAAATCCATGGTGTGACTTAGATGGATCCTCAAATCCATGGAGGAATCCAGATGGATTCCCAAATCCATGTTGGAATTTAGATGGATCCCAAATCCATGTCAGAATTTAGATGGATTCCCAAATGCATGGCAGAATCCAGATGGATCCCAAATCCATGGAGGAATCCAGATGGATCCCCACATCCATGGCAGAACTTAGATGGGCCCCACATCCATGATGGAATCCAGATGGATCCCCAAATCCATGTCAGAATCCAGATGGATCCCCAATTCCATGGCGGAATTTAGATGGATCCCAAATCCATGTTGGAATTTAGAAAGATCCCCAAATCAATGTCAGAACTTAGATGGATCCCCAAATCCATGTCAGAATCCAGATGGATCCCCAATTCCATGACGGAATTTAGATGGATCCCAAATCCATGTTGGAATTTAGAAAGATCCCCAAATCCATGCTGGAATTTAGATGGATCCCCAAATCCATGTTAGAATTTAGACGGATCCCCAAATCAATGTCAGAACTTAGATGGATCCCCAAATCCATGATGGAATCCAGATGGATTCCCAAATCCATGTCAGAACTTAGATGGATCCCCAAATCCATGGCAGAATCCAGATGGATCCTCAGTTCCATGATGGAATCCAGATGGATCCCCAAATCCATGTCAGAACTTAGATGGATCCTCAGATCCATGGCAGAATCCAGATGGATCCCACCCCTGGAAGTGTCCAAGGCCAGGTTGGAGCAACCTGGGATGGTGGAAGGTGGCCCTGCCCATGGAATTGGATGGATTTCGGGATCCTTCCCACCCAAACCATTCCACGTTTGAGGTTTTCCCTGGAATCTCCACCTTGGCCTGGTTCGTGTCCCCAAGCCAGACGTTCCCACCCAACCTGGAAGAACCGGGACAATCGGGAAAACTCAACCCGAACAAATTCCCAACGTGGGCACCGAGGACTTCCACAGGAACGGGGCTGCGGTCGCATCCCGGAAATCCCGACGGATAAAATCGGACAAATCTCGAGGCAATTCCTTATGGATTTTTCCTGGCTAACAGATTCCTTGGATTAAAGGATGAATTTTAGGATCTGTGGATGCTCCATCCATGGAATTCTCCAGGTTGTGTGGGACGGGACTTGGAGCAACCTGGGATGGTGGAAGGTGTCCCTGCCCATGGAAATGGATGGATTTCGGGATCCTTCCCACCCAAACCATTCCACGTTTGAGGTTTTCCCTGGAATCTCCACCTTGGCCTGGTTCGTGTCCCCAGGCCAGACGTTCCCACCCAACCTGGAACAAAACAACCGGGACAATCGGGAAAACTCAACCCGAACAAATTCCCAACGTGGGCACCGAGGACTTCCACAGGAACGGGGCTGCGGTCGCATCCCGGAAATCCCAACGGATAAAATCGGACAAATCTCGAGGCAAATCCTCATGGATTTTTCCTGGCTAACAGATTCCTTGGATTAAATTTTAGGATCGGTGGATGCTCCATCCGTGGAATTTCCCAGGTTGGGTGGGATGGGGCTTGGAGCAACCTGGGATGGTGGAAGGTGGCCCTGCCCATGGAAATGGATGGATTTTGGGATCCTTCCCACCCAAACCATTCCACGTTTGAGGTTTTCCCTGGAATCTCCACCTTGGCCTGGTTCGTGTCCCCAGGCCAGACGTTCCCACCCAACCTGGAAGAACCGGGACAATCGGGAAAACTCAACCCGAACAAATTCCCAACGTGGGCACCGAGGACTTCCACAGGAACGGGGCTGCGGTCGCATCTCAGAAATCCCGACGGATAAAATCGGACAAATCTCAAGGCAAATCCTCATGGATTTTTCCTGGCTAACGGATTCCTTGGATTAAATTTTAGGATCTGTGGATGCTCCATCCATGGAATTCTCCAGGTTGGGTGGGACGGGACTTGGAGCAACCTGGGATGGTGGAAGGTGGCCCTGCCCACGGAAATGGATGGATTTCGGGATCCTTCCCACCCAAACCATTCCACGTTCGAGGTTTTCCCTGGAATCTCCACCCCAAGCCAGACGTTCCCACCCAACCTGGAACAACCGGGACAATCGGGAAAACTCAACCCGAACAAATTCCCAAAGTGGGCACCGAGGACTTCCACAGGAACGGGGCTGCGGTCGCATCCCGGAAATCCCGACGGATAAAATCGGACAAATCTTGAGGCAAATCCTCATGGATTTTTCCTGGCTAACAGATTCCTTGGATTAAATTTTAGGATCTGTGGATGCTCCATCCGTGGAATTTCCCAGGTTGGGTGGGACGGGGCTTGGAGCAACCTGGGATGGTGGAAGGTGGCCCTGCCCATGGAAATGGATGGATTTCAGGATCCTTCCCACCCAAACCATTCCACGTTCGAGGTTTTCCCTGGAATCTCCACCCCAAGCCAGACGTTCCCACCCAACCTGGAACAACCGGGACAATCGGGAAAACCCAACCCGAACAAATTCCCAAAGTGGGCACCGAGGACTTCCACAGGAACGGGGCTGCGGTCGCATCTCAGAAATCCCGATGGATAAAATCGGACAAACCTTAAGGCAAATCCTTATGGATTTTTCCTGGCTAACAGATTGCTTGGATTAAATTTTAGGATCGGTGGATGCTCCATCCATGGAATTTCCCAGGTTGGGTGGGATGGGGCTTGGAGCAACCTGGGATGGTGGAAGGTGGCCCAGTCCATGGAAATGGATGGATTTTGGGATCCTTCCCGCCCAAACCATTCCACGTTTGAGGTTTTCCCTGGAATCTCCACCTTGGCCTGGTTTGTGTCCCCAGGCCAGACGTTCCCACCCAACCTGGAACAAAACAACCGGGACAATCTGGAAAACTCAACCCGAACAAATTCCCAACGTGGGCACCGAGGACTTCCACAGGAACGGGGCTGCGGTCGCATCCCGGAAATCCCGACGGATAAAATCGGACAAACCTTAAGGCAAATCCTCATGGATTTTTCCTGGCTAACAGATTCCTTGGATGAAAGGATGAATTTTAGGATCTGTGGATGCTCCATCCATGGAATTTCCCAGGTTGGGTGGGATGGGGCTTGGAGCAACCTGGGATGGTGGAAGGTGGCCCTGCCCATGGAAATGGATGGAAATGGATGGATTTTGGGATCCTTCCCGCCCAAACCATTCCACGTTCGAGGTTTTCCCTGGAATCTCCACCTTGGCCTGGTTCGTGTCCCCAGGCCAGACATTCCCACCCAACCTGGAACAAAACAACCGGGACAATCGGGAAAACTCAACCCGAACAAATTCCCAAAGTGGGCACCGAGGACTTCCACAGGAACGGGGCTGCGGTCGCATCCCAGAAATCTCGACGGATAAAATCGGACAAATCTCAAGGCAATTCCTTATGGATTTTTCCTGGCTAACAGATTCCTTGGATTAAAGGATGAATTTTAGGATCTGTGGATGCTCCATCCATGGAATTTTCCAGGTTGGGTGGCATGGGGCTTGGAGCAACCTGGGATGGTGGAAGGTGGCCCTGCCCATGGAAATGGATGGATTTCAGGATCCTTCCCGCCCAAACCATTCCACGTTCGAGGTTTTCCCTGGAATCTCCACCTTGGCCTGGTTTGTGTCCCCAAGCCAGACGTTCCCACCCAACCTGGAACAACCGGGACAATCGGGAAAACTCAACCCGAACAAATTCCCAAAGTGGGCACCGAGGACTTCCACAGGAACGGGGCTGCGGTCGCATCCCGGAAATCCCGACGGATAAAATCGGACAAATCTTGAGGCAAATCCTCATGGATTTTTCCTGGCTAACAGATTCCTTGGATTAAATTTTAGGATCTGTGGATGCTCCATCCGTGGAATTTCCCAGGTTGGGTGGGACGGGGCTTGGAGCAACCTGGGATGGTGGAAGGTGGCCCTGCCCATGGAAATGGATGGATTTCAGGATCCTTCCCACCCAAACCATTCCACGTTCGAGGTTTTCCCTGGAATCTCCACCCCAAGCCAGACGTTCCCACCCAACCTGGAACAACCGGGACAATCGGGAAAACCCAACCCGAACAAATTCCCAAAGTGGGCACCGAGGACTTCCACAGGAACGGGGCTGCGGTCGCATCTCAGAAATCCCGATGGATAAAATCGGACAAACCTTAAGGCAAATCCTTATGGATTTTTCCTGGCTAACAGATTGCTTGGATTAAATTTTAGGATCGGTGGATGCTCCATCCATGGAATTTCCCAGGTTGGGTGGGATGGGGCTTGGAGCAACCTGGGATGGTGGAAGGTGGCCCAGTCCATGGAAATGGATGGATTTTGGGATCCTTCCCGCCCAAACCATTCCACGTTTGAGGTTTTCCCTGGAATCTCCACCTTGGCCTGGTTTGTGTCCCCAGGCCAGACGTTCCCACCCAACCTGGAACAAAACAACCGGGACAATCTGGAAAACTCAACCCGAACAAATTCCCAACGTGGGCACCGAGGACTTCCACAGGAACGGGGCTGCGGTCGCATCCCGGAAATCCCGACGGATAAAATCGGACAAACCTTAAGGCAAATCCTCATGGATTTTTCCTGGCTAACAGATTCCTTGGATGAAAGGATGAATTTTAGGATCTGTGGATGCTCCATCCATGGAATTTCCCAGGTTGGGTGGGATGGGGCTTGGAGCAACCTGGGATGGTGGAAGGTGGCCCTGCCCATGGAAATGGATGGAAATGGATGGATTTTGGGATCCTTCCCGCCCAAACCATTCCACGTTCGAGGTTTTCCCTGGAATCTCCACCTTGGCCTGGTTCGTGTCCCCAGGCCAGACATTCCCACCCAACCTGGAACAAAACAACCGGGACAATCGGGAAAACTCAACCCGAACAAATTCCCAAAGTGGGCACCGAGGACTTCCACAGGAACGGGGCTGCGGTCGCATCCCGGAAATCCCGACGGATAAAATCGGACAAATCTCAAGGCAAATCCTCATGGATTTTTCCTGGCTAACAGATTCCTTGGATTAAAGGATGAATTTTAGGATCTGTGGATTCTCCATCCATGGAATTTTCCAGGTTGGGTGGGACGGGGCTTGGAGCAACCTGGGATGGTGGAAGGTGTCCCTGCCCATGGAAAAGGCTGCAATTCCACGATCTTCCAGTCCTCTCCCATCCCAAACCATTCCATAAATTCTGCAATTCCACGATTCCGCATTTCCGCCGGCACCGAACGACCTCAAACCCATCTCCACCCCCAAAATCCCCCTGCTCCGGGAGGATCCCCCCGTTCCCAGGCTCGGAGATCCCATCAGGACCTCGGGAAGGCGGCACCTCCTCCCCGATGTCCCACACGAAAGCGCTGGCCCGGCCGGGAATTCCCGTTCCCACCCAGCCGCCGTTCCCGGGAACGGGAATTCCGTCCCGCATTGGTCTCCTCAACCCGGCCGGCTCCTTAACGCGGTCAAAAAGCATCAATTAAGGGAGGATAATTGCATTAATTAACGACCCGGAAAGCTGCGGCTGCTCCGTGCCTGGAATGGTCCCAGGTTGGGTTGGGTGCCTGGAACGGTCCCAGGTTGGGATGGTGGGATTTGGGTTGGGTGCCTGGAATTGTCCCAGGTTGGGTTGGGTGCCTGGAATTGTCCCAGGTCGGGTTGGGTGTCTGGAATGGTCCCAAGTCGGGTTGGGATGGTGGGAGGTGCGGGAGATGGAAAAAGATGGATTTCAAAGCTCCTTTCCAACCCAAACCGTTCCACCATTCCGTGATTCGCGGCTTTCAATCCATAAAAAAATGGAGGAGCCACACGAACGTCTCCGTTGGGAACGAGGGAGCACCGGCTCCCTTCTCCTTCCCGAGGGAAATTGTCCCGGCCAGGAGCTCCCCAGAGCGGCGGGAGCGGCCGCGGATGTGCCGTGAATCATCCCGTGAAAAATCCCGTGGATTTTCCTTATCCAGGGAAATCACTGAAAACCCACAAAATTAGAATTGCCAGTCCTAAAAGCGAATTTCAAGAGGAGGAGAAATTATTCCTTCGGGGAATCTTGTAAATCTAAAATATCCCTGAGGTGGAGAAACGCCTTTTCCTGATGTTTTTCCTCCTTGTTGTGAGGAGGATCCAACTCAGTGGAGACCCACCAGAGGTCGAGCATGAGGAACCAACCACAAAACATCTCTACCCAAACCTGCAGGACTTTGCTCCTGGAGACCACCAGCACTAGAAATTCCCAATTTTCTCCCGCCCGGGCTCTAACCCCAAATTTCCAATCCCAAAAATGAATTTCAGAGGATGAGAAATTATTTCTTTGGGGAACATCTAAAATATCCTTAAGGTGGAGAAATGCCTTTTCCTGATGTTTTTCCTCCTTGGTTTTTTGGAGGATCCAACTCAATGGAGACCCACCAGAGGTCGAGCATGAGGAACCAACCACAAAACATCTCTACCCAAACCTGCAGGATTTCGCTCTTGGAGACCACCAGCACTGGAAATTCCCGATTTTCTCCCACCCGGGCTCTAAACCCAAATTTCCAATCCCAAAAACGAATTTCAGAGGATGAGAAATTATTTCTTTAGGGAACATCTAAAATATCCTTAAGGTGGAGAAACGCCTTTTCCTGATGTTTTTCCTCCTTGGTTTTTTGGAGGATCCAACTCAGTGGAGACCCACCAGAGGTCGAGCACGAAGAACGATCCACAAAACACCCAAGACCTGCAGGATTTTGCTCTTGGACACCACCACTGGAAATTCCCAATTTTCTCCCACCCGGGCTCTAAACCCAAATTTCCAACCCTAAAAACGAATTTCAGAAGATGACAAATTATTCCTTCAGGGAATCTTGTAAATGTAAAATATCCCTGAGGTGGAGAAACACCTTTTCCTGATGTTTTTCCTCCTTGTTGTGAGGAGGATCCAACTCAGTGGAGACCCACCAGAGGTCGAGCATGAGGAACCAACCACAAACCATCTTTGCCCAAGACCTGCTGGACTTTGCTCTTGGAGACCACCAGCACTGGGAATTCCCAATTTTCTCCCGCTCGGGCTCTACACCCAAATTTCCAATCCTAAAAATGAATTTCAGAGGATGAGAAATTATTTCTTTAGGGAACATCTAAAATATCCTTAAGGTGGAGAAACGCCTTTTCCTGATGTTTTTCCTCCTTGGTTTTGTGGAGGATCCAACTCAATGGAGACCCACCAGAGGTGGAACATGAGGAACCAACCACAAACCATCTCTACCCAAACCTGCAGGACTTTGCTCTTGGAGACCACCAGCACTGGAAATTCCCGATTTTCTCCTGCTCGGGGCTCTAAACTCAAATTTCCAACCTTAAAAACGAATTTCAGAGGATGAGAAATTATTTCTTTAGGGAACATCTAAAATATCCCTGAGGTGGAGAAACGCCTTTTCCTGATGTTTTTCCTCCTTGGTTTTGTGGAGGATCCAACTCAACCGAGACCCACCAGAGGTCGAGCATGAGGAACCGACCACAACTCATCGTTCCTCCTGGAGACCACCACCACCGCCACCGCGAATTCCCGACTTCCTCCCACCTTTACCTTTCCGTTTCCTCCTTCACCACCGAGTAGTGGCCGGGCTGGCGGCCGGGGCGCTGCTCCTGCCCCTTCTCGCTGCCCTCCAGCTCCTGCTCCAGGGACGAGCTGGTGCTCCCCTCGCGGCTGACATTGCTGCTCCGCCCGGGGCTGTTCTCCGTCGACGCCCGCGGCGACTCCGTGTTCTGCTTCAGCGTCTGCAGCTTGGCCAGCGGGATGATGTCGCAGTTCTGGGGCCGGTGCCACACCGTCCTCTGCGTGGTGGCATTGTAGTAGTAGAAGCGCGAGGTGTTGGGGTCGAAGAGCTCCCACCACTGGTTCTCATTGGTGCGCTTGATGCGCACGCCGGCCGGCGGGTCCCACACGCACTCGCCCGTGATCAGGTTGGCGTACATGCGCTCCCGGGTGCGGGGCTCGATGATTTCCACCCATTCCAGCCTGGGAAGGGACAGGGAGAGAGTGGAAATGTCAACCAAGAGACCTCGGAAGGTCACCCAAGGTCTGATGATTCCATGATTTGGCAAAGTGCGAAACGGAGAAGAGAAACGGCTCAACTCTTCCTTCCACCCCATCGAGTCTCCTGCGTCCAAGACTCGATGATTCCCACCCATTATTCCAGCCTGGGAAAAAGGACAAGGAGAGAAGGGGAACGTCAACCAAGAGACCTTGGAAGGTCACCCAAGCCACCCCATGATTTTGTGGTTTGACAACGTCATGGGATGGAGAAGAACAACTGCTCAAATCTTCCTTGCACCCCCATCAAATATTCCATGTCCAAGACCGATGATTCCCACCCATTCCAGCCTGGGAAAAAGGACAAGGAGAGATGGGAAACATCAACCAAGAGACCTCGGAAGGTCACTCAAGGTCTGATGATTCCATGATTTGGCAAAGTGCGAAATGGAGAAGAGAAACGGCTCAACTCTTTCTTGCACCCCCATTGAGTCTCCTGTGTCCAAGATTCGATAAATCCCACCCATTCCAGCCTGGGAAAGGACAGGGAGAGATGGGAAACATCAACCAAGAGACCTTGGAAGGTCACCCAAGCCACCCCATGATTTTGTGGTTTGACGACGTCACGGGATGGAGAAGAGCGACGGCTCAACTCTTCCTTGCACCCCCACTGAGTCTCCTGTGTCCAAGACTCGATAAATCCCACCCATTATTCCAGCCTGGGAAAGGACAGGGAGAGAGTGGAAATGTCAACCAAGAGACCTTGGAAGGTCACTCAAGGTTTGATGATTCCGTGATTTGACGCCAGCGCGGGATGGAGAAGAGCGACGGCTCAACTCTTCCTTCCACCCCCATCGAGTCTCCTGCGTCCAAGACTCGATAAATCCCACCCGTTCCAGCCTGGGAAAGGACAGGGAGAGATGGGGAACGTCAACCAAGAGACCTTGGAAGGTCACCCAAGCCACCCCACGATTTTGTGGTTTGACAACATTGCGGGATGGAGAAGAGCGACCGCTCAAATGTTCCTTGCACCCCCATCGAGTCTCCTGTGTCCAAGACTCGATAAATCCCACCCATTCCAGCCTGGGAAAGGACAGGGAGAGATGGGGAACGTCAACCAAGGTCTCTCCCAGTCCCGACTCTCCGATGATTCCGTGATTTGACGCGAGCACGAGATGGAGAAGGGCAAATGCTCAACTCTTCCTTGCACCCCCATCAAATATTCCATGTCCAAGACTCGATGATTCCCACCCATTCCAGCCTGGGAAAGGACAGGGAGAGAAGGGAAACGTCAACCAAGAGACCTCGGAAGGTCACTCAAGGTCTGATGATTCCATGATGTGGCAGAGTGCGAAACGGAGAAGAGAAACGGCTCAACTCTTCCTTCCAAACCCATTGAGTCTCCTGTGTCCAAGACTCGATAAATCCCACCCATTCCAGCCTGGGAAAGGACAGGGAGAGAGTGGAAATGTCAACCAAGAGATCTTGGAAGGTCACTCAAGGTTTGATGATTCCGTGATTTGACGCCAGCGCGGGATGGAGAAGAACAACTGCTCAACTCTTCCTTCCACCCCCATCGAGTCTCCTGTGTCCGAGACTCGATAAATCCCACCCGTTCCAGCCTGGGAAAGGACAGGGAGAGAAGGGGAACCAAGTCAACCAAGAGACCTCGGAAGGTCACCCAAGCCACGCCATGATTTTGTGGTTTGACAACGTCACGGGATGGAGAAGAACAATTGCTCAACTCTTTCTTGCACCCCCATTGAGTCTCCTGTGTCCAAGATTCGATAAATCCCACCCATTCCAGCCTGGGAAAGGACAGGGAGAGATGGGAAACATCAACCAAGAGACCTTGGAAGATCACCCAAGCCACCCCATGATTTTGTGGTTTGACGACGTCACGGGATGGAGAAGAGCGACTGCTCAGATCTTCCTTGCACCCCCATCGAGTCTCCTATGTCCAAGACTTGATAAATCCCACCCATTATTCCAGCCTGGGAAAGGACAAGGAGAGAGTGGAAATGTCAACCAAGAGACCTTGGAAGGTCACTCAAGGTTTGATGATTCCGTGATTTGACGCCAGCGCGGGATGGAGAAGAGCGACCGCTCAACTCTTCCTTGCACCCCCACTGAGTCTCCTGTGTCCAAGATTCGATAAATCCCACCCGTTCCAGCCTGGGAAAGGACAGGGAGAGATGGGGAACGTCAACCAAGAGATCTTGGAAGGTCACCCAAGCCACCCCACGATTTTGTGGTTTGACAACATCACGGGATGGAGAAGAGCGACCGCTCAAATGTTCCTTGCACCCCCATCGAGTCTCCTGTGTCCAAGACTCGATAAATCCCACCCATTATTCCAGCCTGGGAAAGGACAGGGAGAGATGGGGAACGTCAACCAAGGTCTCTCCCAGTCCCGACTCTCCGATGATTCTGTGATTTGACGCAAACACGGGATGGAGAAGGACAACTGCTCAACTCTTCCTTGCACCCCCATCAAATATTCCATGTCCAAGACTCGATGATTCCCACCCATTATTCCAGCCTGGGAAAGGACAGGGAGAGAAGGGAAACGTCAACCAAGAGACCTCGGAAGGTCACCCAAGGTCTGATGATTCCATGATTTGGCAGAGTGCGAAACGGAGAAGAGAAACGGCTCAACTCTTCCTTGCACCCCCACTGAGTCTCCTGCGTGCAAGACTCGATAAATCCCACCCATTCCAGCCTGGGAAAGGACAAGGAGAGAAGGGGAACGTCAACCAAGAGACCTCGGAACGTCACCCAAGGTCTGATGATTCCGTGATTTGACGCCAGCGCGGGATGGAGAAGAGCGACGGCTCAACTCTTCCTTCCACCCCCATTGAGTCTCCTGTGTCCAAGACTCGATAAATCCCACCCATTCCAGCCTAGGAAAGGACAAGGAGAGAGTGGAAATATCAATCAAGAGACCTTGGAAGGTCACTCAAGGTTTGATGATTCCGTGATTTGACGCCAGCGCGGGATGGAGAAGAGCGACTGCTCAACTCTTCCTTCCACCCCATCGAGTCTCCTGTGTCCAAGACTCGATAAATCCCACCCGTTCCAGCCTGGGAAAGGACAGGGAGAGATGGGAAACATAAACCAAGGTCTCTCCCAGTCCCGACTCTCCGATGATTCTGTGATTTGACGCAAACACGGGATGGAGAAGGGCAACTGCTCAACTCTTCCTTGCACCCCCATCAAATATTCCATGTCCAAGACTCGATGATTCCCACCCATTATTCCAGCCTGGGAAAGGACAGGGAGAGAAGGGGAACGTCAACCAAGAGACCTCGGAAGGTCACCCAAGGTCTGATGATTCCGTGATTTGGCAAAGTGCGAAACGGAGAAGAGAAACGGCTCAACTCTTCCTTGCACCCCCATCGAGTCTCCTATGTCCAAGATTCGATAAATCCCACCCATTATTCCAGCCTGGGAAAGGACAGGGAGAGAGTGGAAACGTCAACCAAGAGACCTCGGAAGGTCACCCAAGGTCTGATGATTCCATGATTTGGCAAAGTGCGAAATGGAGAAGAGAAACGGCTCAACTCTTCCTTCCACCCCCACTGAGTCTCCTGTGTCCAAGACTCGATAAATCCCACCCATTCCAGCCTGGGAAAGGACAAGGAGAGAGTGGAAATGTCAACCAAGAGACCTTGGAAGGTCACTCAAGGTTTGATGATTCCGTGATTTGACGCCAGCGCGGGATGGAGAAGAGCGACTGCTCAACTCTTCCTTCCACCCCCATCGAGTCTCCTGTGTCCAAGACTCGATAAATCCGACCCATTATTCCAGCCTGGGAAAGGACAGGGAGAGATGGGGAACGTCAACCAAGAGACCTTGGAAGGTCACCCAAGCCACCCCATGATTTTGTGGTTTGACGACGTCACGGGATGGAGAAGAGCGACCGCTCAAATGTTCCTTGCACCCCCATCGAGTCTCCTGTGTCCAAGACTCGATAAATCCCACCCATTATTCCAGCCTGGGAAAGGACAGGGAGAGGTGGGAAGCATCAGCCAAGGTCTCTCCCAGACCCGACTCTCCGATGATTCCGTGATTTGACGCAAACACGGGATGGAGAAGGGCAAATGCTCAACTCTTCCTTGCACCCCCATCAAATATTCCATGTCCAAGACTCGATGATTCCCACCCATTATTCCAGCCTGGGAAAGGACAGGGAGAGAAGGGAAACGTCAACCAAGAGACCTCGGAACGTCACCCAAGGTCTGATGATTCCATGATTTGGCAAAGTGCGAAACGGAGAAGAGAAATGGCTCAACTCTTCCTTGCACCCCCATCGAGTCTCCTATGTCCAAGACTTGATAAATCCCACCCGTTCCAGCCTGGGAAAGGACAAGGAGAGAGTGGAAATGTCAACCAAGAGACCTCGGAACGTCACCCAAGGTCTGATGATTCCGTGATTTGGCAAAGTGCGAAATGGAGAAGAGAAACGGCTCAACTCTTCCTTCCACCCCCATCGAGTCTCCTGTGTCCAAGACTCGATGATTCCCACCCATTATTCCAGCCTGGGAAAGGACAGGGAGAGAGGAGAAGCACGAACCAAGGTCCCTCCCAACCATCCAACGGTTCCGTGACTCGGCGCTCGTGGAAGAAGAGCAATTTGACAACTCGTCCTTCCACTCCTAAAAAGTCTCCCATGTCCAAGACTCGATGATTCCCACCCATTCCAGCCTGGAAAAAAAACATGGAAAGAAGGGAAAATCCAACCAAGATCCCTTCCAACCCAAACCATCCAATAGTTCCATGACTTGATGCTCACGGGGTGGAGAAGAGCAATTTCAGAACTTCTCTTTTCACCCTATAAAGTCTCCAAGGCTTGATAAATCCCACCCATTCCAGCCTGGAAAAAAACATGGAAAGAAGGGAAATCCAACCAAGATCCCTTCCAACCCAAACCATCCAATAGTTCCATGACTTGATGCTCACAGTGAGCGCGGGATGAAGACCTCACAACTCCTTCTTCCACCCCCACAGAATTATTTACACAAAACACAGAATTTTCCAAAGGTTTTCCGGCCAATCCCCGATTTTCAGCTCCCAGGGAAACCCAACAAGGCTGCAAAACACACGCTCGGGTTTGGAGCACCACAACTTCCACCTGGGATTGTGGCGTCCACGCCGAACCCTTGAAGGTCCAGAGCCAGGGATCAAACCACATTCCATGGGGGAATGGGAAGGGCTGGAATCACCAGCCTGGAGATGAACTTCTCCTGCACCAGCCACACCACCGAACCCGGCAGCATTCCCCGCAAAAACTCCAAAAAATTCTGGATTCGACCTCCCCGGGTCCAGCTGGAGCAGATCCCGGAGCTCCTTCCTGCCCTGTCCCGGTTTGGACACCGGGAAAAGGCGTCGGCTCCGTGGGCTCCGGCGCCATCCCAAAACCGCAGAGCTGGGCCGGGTGACAACAACAACCACGGGTGGCACCGTCAGCACCGAAACCCGACGGGAACAGGGACGGAGATGGGGATGGTGAGGGCTGGACAGGCCCAGCCGCGCCTGGGATCCGCGGGAAGGGATGGAAACGGGGATGGAAACGGGGATGGGGTGGGATGGGATCATGGGATGGAAACTGGGATGGAAACTGGGATGGAAACTGGGATGGAAACTGGGATGGGGTGGGATGGGATCATGGGATGGAAACTGGGATGGAAACTGGGATGGAAACTGGGATGGGATCATGGGATGGAAACTGGGATGGAAACTGGGATGGAAACTGGGATGGAAACTGGGATGGAAACTGGGATCATGGGATGGAAACTGGGATGGAAACTGGGATGGGGTGGGATGGAAACTGGGATGGAAACTGGGATGGGATCATGGGATGGAAACTGGGATGGGGTGGGATGGAAACTGGGATGGAAACTGGGATGGAAACTGGGATGGGATCATGGGATGGAAACTGGGATGGAAACTGGGATGGAAACTGGGATGGAAACTGGGATGGGATCATGGGATGGAAACTGGGATGGAAACTGGGATGGGGTGGGATGGAAACTGGGATGGGCTGGGAATCATGGGATGGAAACTGGGATGGAAACTGGGATGGGATCATGGGATGGGAACTGGGATGGGATGGGATGGAAACTGGGATGGGATCATGGGATGGGATCATGGGATGGAAACTGGGATGGAAACTGGGATGGGCTGGGATGGAAACTGGGATGGAAACTGGGATGGAAACTGGGATGGGATCATGGGATGGAAACTGGGATGGAAACTGGGATGGAAACTGGGATGGGCTGGGATGGAAACTGGGATGGAAACTGGGATGGAAACTGGGATGGGATCATGGGATGGAAACTGGGATGGAAACTGGGATGGAAACTGGGATGGGCTGGGATGGAAACTGGGATGGAAACTGGGATGGAAACTGGGATGGGATCATGGGATGGAAACTGGGATGGGATCATGGGATGGGAACTGGGATGGGGTGGGATGGGATCATGGGATGGAAACTGGGATGGAAACTGGGATGGAAACTGGGATGGAAACTGGGATGGAAACTGGGATGGGATCATGGGATGGAAACTGGGATGGAAACTGGGATGGGATCATGGGATGGAAACTGGGATGGGATGGAATCATGGGATGGGAACTGGGATGGGGTGGGATGGGATCATGGGATGGAAACTGGGATGGAAACTGGGATGGAAACTGGGATGGGATGGAATCATGGGATGGGAACTGGGATGGGGTGGGATGGGATCATGGGATGGAAACTGGGATGGGATGGGATGGAAACTGGGATGGAAACTGGGATGGGGTGGGATGGGATCATGGGATGGAAACTGGGATGGAAACTGGGATGGAAACTGGGATGGGATCATGGGATGGGATGGGATGGGGTGGGATGGGATGGGATGGAATGGGACGGGATGGGATCATGGGATGGAAACTGGGATGGAAACTGGGATGGGGTGGGATGGAATTTGGGATAGGATGGGATGGAATCATGGGATGGGATCATGGGATGGAAACTGGGATGGAAACTGGGATGGGGTGGGATGGAATTTGGGATAGGATGGGATGGAATCATGGGATGGGATCATGGGATGGGATGGGATGGAATTTGGGATAGGATGGGATGGGATGGAATCTGGGATGGAATCATGGGATCTAATGGGATGGGATGGGATGGGATGGGATGGGATCATGGGATGGGATGGGATCATGGGATGGGATCATGGGATGGGATCATGGGATGGGATCATGGGATGGGATGGAATCATGGGATGGGATCATGGGACGGGATGGGACGGGATGGTCCCATGGGCAAGGGGACACCTTTCCCCCTCCCAGGGTGCTCCAAACCCTGTCCAACCTGGCCTTTGAAACTTCCAGGGATCCAGGGGCAGCCCCAGATTCTCTGGGAATTCCACTCCAGCACGTCGCCACCCTCACAGAGAAGAATTCCTTCCCAATATCCCATCCATCCCTGCCCTCTGGCAGTGGGAACCCATTCCCTGCATCCTGTCCCTCCATCCCTCATCCCAAATCCCTCTCCAGCTCTCCTGGAGCCCCTTCAGTCTCTGAGGTCCCCCTGGATCCGTCCCTTCTCCAGGCTGGGCATTCCCAGCTCTCCCATCCTCTCTCCAGCCCTTGGAGCCACCCCAGGGCCTCCTCTGGATCTGCTCCAGCAATCCCAGGTCCTCCTGCTGTTGGATCCTGGTGCAGAATTCCCGGTGGGATCTCAGGTCAGAATTCCCTCTTTTCCTGCTGCCCACGCTGTGGGACGAGCCCGGGACATTGGGCATTTCCAGGACCAGAGCACACGGATGAGTCCTGTGGAGCTTCTCGCCCACCAACATTCCCAAATCCCGTCTCTCCAGGGCTGCTCTCCATCCTTTCCCCCCCAATCCGCGTTTTCCCGGAATTGCCCTGAGCCCCCACCTCGCTCACAAACGCAACAAAAGGGATTTTTGGGATCATCCAGCAGCAAACGGGAGCTTAGAAAATTCCAAAGAGGATTAAGAGACGTCGTAATCCCAAAAAAAACCAGAGAATTCCGATTTTTCAGATTGCCCCAAACACTGCACTCGTCACCTCTGGATAATCCAGAGGGCACCTGAGACATTCCCAGGATCCGCATTTTTGTATTTTCATTCAAATTCCCCTTTTGTGTGGGTTTTTAATTAAAAAAAAAAAAGGAATTGAATGAAGTTCTTTGGGATTTGTCCTCGCCTGCTTTTCCAAGGCTTTTAAGGAACGTCCGGGGAGGAATAAAAAAGCGAAGTGAGGCTCGTTGAGGAAGGAACCTGACACAGAGTGGGACAAGGACGGATCACATGGATCCCATTCCCGGGAATGAACCCCTGGAGGCTCCTCAGAAACGCCCAATTTCCAAGGGAAAAAAAAAAAAAATCCCTGGAGGGAGGAGCCGGGTGTGAGCCTGGCTCGGAGCCCTCAGCTGGTCCAGCTCGTTTTTCCAAGGGGATTCAAAATCCTCGGGATGGACAAAAAGATTTTCAGGGAGTGGGATTCCAGCTGGGATCAAACCCCCCCTAAAGGAGGAAAACGCGCTCAGATCCTCCTGGGAATGAGAGGAAATTCCATAACTGAGCTTCTCCCTGCAGGACAGAGACTGAAAGCAGTGGGAGGGGAGTCGGTCCCAAATTTGTGGAATTCCGCAAAACTCGGATCCGGCGCGGAGATGGAAGCCGTGTCCGGGGAATTGGGATTGGCCAAAGAACCAGCCAAGGTGGCCAAGCCCAGCCCAGGGAAGATTTGGGAATCCCGGGATATCGAGGGGCAGGGAAGGGAATGGGATGATCCTGAAGTTCCTTTCAGACCTAAAGCATTCCATGATTTTTTTGAGGAGCAATTGGAATTCCCCATTCCCAGCGAGGTTTTGGAGATCTTGGAAGCGGCTCCGCGGCGCTTGGGGGACTCCGCTCCCCAAATTTCCCACTCCCAGGAGATCCCTTGGGAATCACAACCCAAAATATCCAAGATTTCCCAATGTGTCCAAGAACCCAAATCCTCCCATCAGTGCAAAATTCCCAGGAGAGCACAATTCCCGTCTCATTTCCCATCTTATTTCCCATCTTGTTTCTCATCTCCTTTTTAAAATTTAATTTAAAATTTCTTAATTTGATGTTAATTAAAACCTCCTGCAAAACTCCATAAAAATTTAAATTAATACCGGAATTATTAAGTGGGTTGGGGTGAAAGGAGCTTTTCAAGCTCATCCGTCCCAAACGCTGCCCGGTGGTTTATTTATGATTGATTAATTAATTAACGGTCATTATCGCACCCTTTATTAATTATCCCCGTTATTTTATTTATCATCCACGATTCCCAATTTAAAACCATGGAACCGTCGCGTTTCATGGAGCCATGGAATGGTTTGGGTGGGAAGGGACCTCAAAGCTCACCTGGATGTGAGGGGTGACACCTTCCCCCAACCTGGATTTGGACACTTCCACCCACAGCTTTTCTGGGAATTCCATTCCAGGGTCTCACGGGGAAGAATTCCTTCCCGATGGGAGAAGCCTGGGAATGACGATTCCCAATTTGGCACCATTGGAATGTCGCGTTTCATGGAGCCGTGGAATGGTTTGGGTGGGAAGGGACAAGCCTGGGAATGACGATTCCCAATTTAAGAATATTGAACCGTCGCGTTTCATGGAGCTGTGGAATGGTTTGGGTGGGAAGGGACGTCAAAGCTCACCTGGATGTGAGTGGTGACACCTTCCCCCAACCTGGATTTGGACACTTCCACCCACAGCTTTTCTGGGAATTCCAATCCAGGCCCTCACCAACCATCACCAAATTCCTTCCCAGCCTCTCCATTTTAAGTTTCACATTCCCAACCTTGACAGGAGCGGGTCCTTTCCCTTTTCCACCAACATTCCAAGGATTTTGAGGATCCTTTTTCCTGCTCCATGGCGGGGTTTGAAGGCACCTCAAGACCTTTTGTTCCCCCCTGCACCATTCCCAACCATTCCCAACCATTCCCTTTGCCGCTGACCGCCACGACTGGAAAACCACAGGATATTTCATTGTCCCCAGGGAATTTATCAGGGAAAAAGGAGCGGAAGGACCCTGAGGATTTTTTAATTTATCCCCACACCATCAGAGATCCAAACCTGGGACATTCCTGCTCGTCCGGCTGCTCTGGAAGAGGCGGAATGCCGGGATAACACGGCCCGGCCGATCCCACAGCGTCGGAACTCAACTCCCCCCTTTGATTTTCCCGGAGATACAACCCCGGGATTTGCAACTCGGGAATGATTTGCACCCCAAACGACGGCCCCGGAGGAATTCCCGGACCCCGATAAACCGGGATAACACGTCCTGGGATGCACCACAACTTGGAATGCGCCCCGGGGAAGCTCCCGGCTGGCCAAGCTCTTCCTCAGCACTTTCGGGAGCCAAACGGAGCAGGAGAAGGAGGAGGAGGAATTTTTTTTGCATAGGGATGAAGCTCCCGGATTTCTCTGCCGGCTTGGAATTGCGGCTCCTTCCCGAAAAAGTAAATCCCTGGATAGTTTGAAATGTCGGTGTTCCAACGGATCTGGGGGTGGCTACGAATGGAATTCGTGGAATTCCGACTTCCCCGAGCGAGGGAACCCAAGGAAAACGAGGATTTCCGTGAGGTGACCCCGCTGGAGAATCGGGGGGTGGAATCCAAGAGGGAATCATCTGATGTTCCCCAGCGTTGGATCAAGGCTCCAAAATCGCGACGCTCCACGAATCCCAAAATCCCCATCTCGGCTGCCAATGCCCTGATTCCGCCGGGAATCCAAAAATCCCGGAGATTGGGGATGGGATTGAGCCCCAGAAACCATGGAACGGTTTGGGTGGGAAAAAAATTCCCGAAGAAACCGTAATTCGTGGAATTCCGACTTCCCCGAGCGAGGGAACCCAAGGGAAACGGGGATTCCCGTGAGGTGACGCCGCTGGAGAATCGGGGGGTGGAATCCAAGAGGGAATCATCTGATGTTCCCCAGCGTTGGATCAAGGCTCCAAAACCGCGACGCTCCACGAATCCCAAAATCCCCATCCCTGCTGCCAATGCCCTGATTCCACCGGGAATCCAAAAATCCCGGAGATCCGGGATGAGATTGAGCCCCAGAAACCACGGAATGGTTGGGGTGGGAAGGGACCTTCAGGATCATCTCCATCACGGGGCAGGAGCACCTTCCACCATCCCAGGCTGCTCCGATCCTTTCCCAACTCGCCCTCGGACCCTTCCAGAGGTGGGACATCCTAAAATTCTCCGGGAAGTTCCAACAAATCCCGCCCTCAGAGGAAAAAATTCCCGAAGAAACCTTAAAAACAATCAAAAACGATTTCAGAAGTGCGAAAACCCCACTTTCCCCCTTTTCACAGGAATTTTTTCCCCTTTTTTGAGGAATTTTTCCTCCTTTTTCAGATGAATTTTCCCCCCTTTTTTGAGGAATTTTTCCTCCTTTTTCAGATAAATTTTCCCCCCTTTTTTGGAGGAATTTTTCCCTTTTTTCAGAGGAATTTTTTCCCCTTTTCAGAGGAATTTTCCCCCCTTTTTGGAGGAATTTTCCCACTTTTTCAGAGGATTTTTTTCCTCTTTTACAGAGGAATTTTTTCCCCTTTTTCAGAGGAATTTTCCCCTTTTTCAGAGGAATTTTTTCCCCCTTTTCAGGGTAATTTTTCCCTTTTTCAGAGGAATTTTTCCTCCTTTTTCACAGTATTTTTTCCCCTTTATTTGAGGAATTTTTTCCTTTTTCAGAGGAATTTTTCGCCTCTTTTTCAGAGGAATTTTCCCCCCTTTTTCACAGGAATTTTCCCCTTTTTCAGAGGAATTTTTCCCCCTTTTTCAGAGGAATTTTTCCCCCCTTTTCAGAGGAATTTTTCCCCCCTTTTTCAGAGGAATTTTTTCCCCTTTTTCAGTGGAATTTTCCCCTTTTTCAGAGGAATTTTTCCTCCTTTTTCACAGCATTTTTTCCCCTTTTTCAGAGGAATTTTCCCCTTTTTCACAGGAATTTTTCCCTTTTTCACAGGAATTTTTTCCCTATTTTTGGACGAATTTATCCCTTTTTCAGATGAATTTTTCCCCTTTTTCAGAGGAATTTTTCCCCCTTTTTCAGAGGAATTTTTCCCCCTTTTTCAGAGGAATTTTTCCCCCCTTTTCAGAGGAATTTTTCACCTCTTTTTTGGAGGAATTTTCCCCCCTTTTTCAGAGGAATTTTTACCCCCTTTTCAGAGGAATTTTTCCTCCTTTTTCAGAGGAATTTTTCCCCCTTTTCAGAGGAGTTTTTCCCTTTTCCACAGGAATTTTTTCCCCTTTTTTGGAGGAATTTTTCCCTTTTTCAGAGGAATTTTTCCTCCTTTTTCAGAGGAATTTTTCCCCCTTTTTCCACAGGATTTTCCCCCCTTTTTCAGAGGAATTTTCCCCCTTTTTCAGAGGAATTTTTTCCCATTTTTCAGAGGAAATTTTCCCTTTTTCAGAGGAATTTTTTCCCCTTTTCAGAGGAATTTTTCCCCTTTTTCAGAGGATTTTTTTCCCCCTTTTCAGGGTAATTTTTCCCTTTTTCAGAGGAATTTTTCCTCCTTTTTCACAGTATTTTTTCCCCTTTATTTGAGGAATTTTTTCCTTTTTCAGAGGAATTTTTCGCCTCTTTTTCAGAGGAATTTTTCCCCCTTTTTCAGAGGAATTTTCCCCTTTTTCAGAGAAATTTTTCCTCCTTTTTCAGAGGAATTTTTTCCCCTTTTTCAGAGGAATTTTTCCCTTTTTCAGAGGAATTTTTCCTCCTTTTTCAGAGGATTTTTCCCCCTTTTTCAGAGGAATTTTTCCCCCTTTTTCAGAGGAATTTTTCCCCCTTTTTCAGAGGAATTTTTTGCCTCTTTTTCACAGGAATTTTTCCCCCCTTTTCACAGTATTTTTCCCCCTTTTTCACAGTATGTTTTTCCCCTTTTTCAGAGGAATTTTTCCCTTTTTCAGAGGAATTTTTTCCCCTTTTTCAGAGGATTTTTTCCCCCTTTTCAGAGGAATTTTTCCCCTTTTTCAGAGGAATTTTTCCCTTTTTCAGAGGAATTTTTTCCCCTTTTTCAGAGGAATTTTTTCCTTTTTCAGAGGAATTTTTCGCCTCTTTTTCACAGGAATTTTTCCCCCCTTTTCACAGTATTTTTTCCCCCTTTTTCACAGTATTTTTTCCCCTTTTTCAGAGGAATTTTTTCCCCTTTTTCAGAGGAATTTTTCCTCCTTTTTCAGAGGAATTTTCCCCCCTTTTTCACAGTATTTTTTTCCGCTTTTTTGGAGGAATTTTTTCCTTTTTCAGAGGAATTTTTTCCCCTTTTTTGGAGGAATTTTTCCCCTTTTTCAGAGGAATTTTTTCCCCTTTTTCAGAGGAATTTTTCCCCTTTTTCAGGGGAATTTTCCCCCTTTTCCAGAGGAATTTTTGCCGGGGAGAACGGAACGCCGCCACAAGAAACATTCCTACCCCTCCCATCTCCCAACATCCCTCTTTGCATCCGCGTTTTTGGCTTCCTCCCATCCCTTCTGCCCTGGAGGACACAGGCATAAAACTCCCAAAAAATCCCCAAAAAATCCCCAAAAAACCCCTGGAGGCTTCAAAGAGCAGCCTCAGAAAAAGGGAAAAAGGGAAAAGAACGGAATTTTTATTTTTTTTCCCCGTCTTATCGGCGCCCTTTCCGACGCTCCCGATCCGAACTTCACAGCTCTGGCATCTCCTTGAAACTCCAGGGAGAGAGGGGGAAAAAAAAAATAAAAAATAAAATAAAAAAAAAGGAATTTAGGAAGCTGCCGGAGAGCTGATAAGGAAAAATGAACGGAAGGATCCGCACGAAAGCAGCGAAAGCGCCGGGACGACCTCGAGCCTCTCAAAGGAGCTCTGGAATTTTATCCGGAGGCTTTCGCCGGCCGATATCTCCCCCGACGCCAATTAATCACTTCAATCACGCCAATTAATTGGCCCGACGCCGATTAATCACTTTCTGGGCCTCTCGCCTCATTAAAGCCCGGAGAGGTCAAGGGCTCGGGGATATCAGCCCGGGAAAAGTTTGGGTGTGAAGGGAAGAGGGAAAACGAGGAGAGGAGGACGGGAATTGTTTTGGCCGAGGGGTGGGAGAGGGAACGGGACCGGGATTGAGACGGAGGAATCGTTTGTGATCCAAAATGGGGGGAGAGGAGCTGGGGATGGGATTGGGATTGGATTGGGATTGGGATGGGATTGGGATGGGATTGGGATTGGGATTGGGATGGGATTGGGATTGGGATTGGGATGGGATTGGGATTGGGATGGGATTGGGATTGGGATGGGATTGGGATGGGATTGGGATTGGGATTGGGATGGGATTGGGATTGGGATGGGATTGGGATGGGATTGGGATTGGGATGGGATTGGGATGGGATTGGGATGGGATTGGGATTGGGATGGGATTGGGATTGGGATTGGGATTGGGATTGGGATGGGATGGGATTGGGATTGGGATGGGATTGGGATTGGGATTGGGATTGGGATTGGGATTGGGATGGGATTGGATTGGGATTGGGATGGGATTGGGATGGGATTGGGATGGGATTGGGATTGGGATGGGATTGGGATGGGATTGGGATTGGGATTGGGATTGGGATGGGATTGGGATGGGATTGGATTGGGATTGGGATGGGATTGGGATTGGGATTGGGATGGGATGGGATGGGATTGGGATTGGGATGGGATTGGGATGGGATTGGGATGGGATTGGGATGGGATTGGGATGGGATGGGATTGGGATTGGGATGGGATTGGGATGGGATTGGGATGGGATTGGGATGGGATGGGATTGGGATTGGGATGGGATTGGGATGGGATTGGGATGGGATTGGGATGGGATTGGGATGGGATTGGGATGGGATTGGGATTGGATTGGGATTGGGATGGGATTGGGATGGGATTGGGATGGGATGGGATTGGGATTGGGATGGGATTGGGATGGGATTGGGATTGGGATGGGATTGGGATGGGATTGGGATGGGATTGGGATTGGGATGGGATTGGGATGGGATTGGGATGGGATTGGGATGGGATTGGATTGGGATTGGGATTGGGATGGGATTGGGATTGGGATTGGGGTGGGATTGGGATTGGATTGGGATTGGGATGGGATTGGGATGGGATTGGGATTGGGATTGGGATTGGGATTGGGATTGGGATGGGATTGGGATGGGATTGGGATTGGGATTGGGATTGGGATGGGATTGGGATGGGATTGGGATGGGATTGGGATGGGATTGGGATTGGGATGGGATTGGGATGGGATTGGGATTGGGATGGGATTGGGATTGGGATTGGGATGGGATTGGGATGGGATTGGGATGGGATTGGGATTGGGATGGGATTGGGATGGGATTGGGATTGGGATGGGATTGGGATTGGGATGGGATTGGGATTGGGATGGGATTGGGATGGGATTGGGATTGGGATTGGGATTGGGATGGGATTGGGATGGGATTGGGATGGGATTGGGATGGGATTGGGATGGGATTGGGATGGGATTGGGATGGGATTGGGATGGGATTGGGATGGGATTGGGATGGGATTGGGATTGGGATTGGGATTGGGATGGGATTGGGATTGGGATGGGATGGGATTGGGATGGGATTGGGATGGGATTGGGATGGGATTGGGATGGGATTGGGATGGGATTGGGATGGGATGGGATGGGATGGGATTGGGATGGGATTGGGATGGGATTGGGATGGGATTGGGATTGGGATGGGATTGGGATGGGATTGGGATTGGGATGGGATTGGGATGGGATTGGGATGGGATTGGGATGGGATTGGGATTGGGATGGGATTGGGATGGGATTGGGATGGGATTGGGATGGGATTGGGATTGGGATGGGATTGGGATGGGATTGGGATGGGATTGGGATGGGAGGGAAAGAGGAGCTGGAGATCCCAGGGAAGGATCTGGCAGGGGGCGGGATGCCCATCCAACATCTTATCCAAGATTTTGGGACAACATTCCCAAAAAAAACCCCTCGGGAGTGTTTTAATTGATAAGAAGCTTCACGAACTGAAGACGCTCCAGAAAATCCCAGAACTTTGGGATCCATTATCCATGATTTTTTTAAATAAACCTTCAGGTCCTCATTGGATTCCATCCAAACCAACGGATCCGAATTCCACCTTCCCTTGACTCGTCCTCCTGGAAAATTCCACGTTCCCGGGGATTGTGGGGAAATTTTGGGATGGGAAGAGCCGGATTTCCAGCCTGCGAGGTGGAGCAGATGATTCCCACCTTGATCCATGAAATCCCACTCCTCAGATCAGCTAAAATTCGCTTCCCAAATCCCAAATTCTCATCCCTGAACATCCCAGGAACTGGAAGGAAGATCATCCCAGTGGGATTTGCCAGCACCGACTCAAACACTCCCTAAAAATCCGTAATAAATTAATCTCGTTCTGCTTTTCCAGTCGGAATCTTCCGAGGGAAAGGCGATTAACGGGAATAAGCTCTTTGGAAACGGGGAATATCGAGAGGAACACTTTGAGCCAAAAAAAACCCCCGGAACAAGCAACGACCTGCACCAATCCGAGAAAAACCTGGAACGATCAGCATTGAGGGAAGAAATTTTCTCCCTGCCCCGAAAATTCCTGCGGGAAAAGGAAATTCTGCCAATCTCAGGAGTCTCCGTTTCGTATTTTGCGCAAAGAAAAACGCCGGGGAGCGGAAATCCAACGCCACCAAAACTCCTGGCCAGGAAATTCCGTAAAAACACCGGAAAGGATGTTGGTTTTCCTCATTCTCACGGAATTCCTGGTGGTTTTGCTGCTGCCTTGTGAGCAGGATTCAGGAATCACCCTGCCTCGGCTAAACTGATTTTTTGGTGTTTTTTTTTTTAAAAATTCCCTATTTTTGTCGCCTTGGATAATCAGGGACTGGCTTCCCCCTGCCAGAGGGCAGGGAAAGGTGGGAATATTTGGTGGGAAGGAATTCCTGGCTGGGAGGGTGGAATGGAATTCCCAGAGAAATCGTGGCTGTCCCCTGAACCCCTGGAATTGTCCCAGCTTGCAGAAACCCGGGATGGTGGAATTTCTCCAAGGGGCTGGATGGGATTTTTCCCTTCCCAAACCATTCCATGATCGGTATCCCCGATTTTTCCCCCTTTTTTTTTTAAGGGAAAAAAGGCCGAGTTTGGTGGTTTGGGGCAGCGGCAGCTGAGGGAGAGGAGAAGGGAAAAAATTCCGGCGGCAGCTGCTGAATCCCGACCCTCCCCAGCACGTGTCCGAAACTCCCTTTCCTTGAGCTCCTGCTTTTTAACTCCTTAGGGAAAAACCTCGTTTCCATTCAAAAAAAAAAAATTCCATTCGTGCCAAAGATTAAATTTAAAGATTTAAGCTAAAAAAAAGTGGAGCCTGGGTGGATGGAGGAAAAGCTCAAGTGTGGATGAAGATTGGGAAAGCGGGATCCCCAAAGTCAGTGAGGGAAAAAAGATTAAATTTAAAGATTTAAGCTTAAAAAAAAGTGGAGCCTGGGTGGATGGAGGAAAAGCTCAAGTGTGGATGAAGATTGGGAAAGCGGGATCCCCAAAGTCACAGAGGTTGGAAAACAGCAGGGAAAGGACAAAAAATTCCAACAAAACAGTAAAAATTCACTTTTTTTTTCGGGAATTCGAGACGTGTCAGAGCACGAGATTTTACGGATTTAACGTGGGGAAAATATAAAATCTAAACACATCTAAAATTAAAATTTAATCTAAACATTTAAATTAATCTAAACATCCTAAAATTAAATTCCAGACTGGAATAACTTGAAATCCAGTTTCCCTGGGAGGAAAAAGGGAACATTCCATAACAGCAAAAAAAAAAAAAAAAAACAAAAACGAGGAACAATCCGCAAAAACCTTAAAGGGAGAAAAGCAGCACCGAGGAAAAAAAAAAAACTTGGAGAAAGTTTTGTTTTCCTTGCTGAGCCCAGCCCCGAGCGGAAGAAAAAAAAAACGAGGCCCGGAGCGCGTCCTGTGCTTTCTGAACTGTGAAAAATTCGTGGAATGAGGTCGGGAGAAGAGCGGGGAAGTGCAAACGGCAAATCTGAGCCGGGAGAGAAAAATGAGAGAAAAATAAGAGGAAAAATAAGAGAAAAATGAGAGAAAAATGAGAGAAAAATGAGAGAAAAATGAGAGAAAAATGAGAGAAAAATAAGAGAAAAATGAGAGAAAAATGAGAGAAAAATGAGAGAAAAATGAGAGGAAAATGAGAGAAAAATAAGAGAAAAATAAGAGAAAAATGAGAGAAAAATGAGAGAAAAATGAGAGGAAAATGAGAGGAAAATGAGAGAAAAATGAGAGAAAAATGAGAGAAAAATGAGAGAAAAATGAGAGAAAAATAAGAGAAAAATGAGAGAAAAATAAGAGAAAAATGAGAGAAAAATGAGAGAAAAATGAGAGAAAAATGAGAGAAAAATGAGAGGAAAATGAGAGGAAAATGAGAGGAAAATAAGAGAAAAAGAAGAGAAAAAGAAGAGAAAAATAAGAGAAAAATGAGAGAAAAATGAGAGAAAAATAAGAGAAAAATGAGAGAAAAATAAGAGAAAAATAAGAGAAAAATGAGAGAAAAATGAGAGAAAAATAAGAGAAAAATAAGAGAAAAATGAGAGAAAAATGAGAGAAAAATGAGAGAAAAATGAGAGAAAAATAAGAGAAAAATGAGAGAAAAATGAGAGAAAAATGAGAGAAAAATGAGAGAAAAATAAGAGAAAAATGAGAGGAAAATAAGAGAAAAATGAGAGAAAAATAAGAGAAAAATGAGAGAAAAATGAGAGAAAAATGAGAGAAAAATGAGAGAAAAATGAGAAAAAAATAAGAGAAAAATGAGAGGAAAATAAGAGAAAAATGAGAGAAAAATGAGAGAAAAATAAGAGAAAAATGAGAGAAAAATGAGAGAAAAATGAGAGAAAAATGAGAGAAAAATGAGAGGAAAATAAGAGAAAAATAAGAGAAAAATAAGAGAAAAATGAGAGAAAAATGAGAGAAAGATGAGAGAAAAATGAGAGGAAAATAAGAGAAAAAGAAGAGAAAAAGAAGAGAAAAAGAAGAGAAAAATATTCCTCCTCCTCCTCCTCTTCCTCCTCCTCCTCCTCCTCCTCCTCGTCCTCGTCCTCCTCCTCCTCCGGGGGTTGGAATTCCTTGGAAATCCCGAGCCGGGGCTTTGGGACGGCTTTTCCTGGTCCCGGGGGAGCGGCAGCTGGCGGGGAGCAGGTGACCCCGAGAGGCCGCCTGTCGCCACTGGATCGGGATGAGGGAGGATTCCAGGAGCAGGAGGAGGAGGAGGATTTGGGATGAAAACAAGGGGTCCTTGTTTTCCCCAGAGCGTTAACTCCCTTTAACTCCCCGCGGAATCTGACGCCAAAAAAATTTAAAAAAATATAAAAAAAATATAAAAAAAATATTAAAAAAAATTAAAAAATATAAAAAAAATATTAAAAAAATCCCATCCCTGGGATGACGGGAGCAATGAGGTAAAATTGAAAAATGAGAGGATGGGAGCAATGAGGTAAAATTGAAAAACGAGAACGACCTTCCCGAGGCCGCCTCCCGAATATCCGATGACCTTCTCCAAGAGGGAGGAAATCTTCCCGCCAGGATATTTTTAGGGTTGGGGAGATAAGGCCGGAAAACATTCCAAGCTCCAAGACAGCGAATCCCATTTGGGAAAAGAAATTCCCCCCTCCTCCTCCTCCTCCGCCCTCTGCAGGAGTAAAATCACGGGATCGGAGTTTGCGCTGCTTCCCCTGCTCCCAAATCCAGGAAAAAAAAATTGGGATTGTTCCTCGGGACATGGAAGAGTTGGGATTGTTCCTCAGGACATGGAAGAGTTGGGATTGTTCCTCAGGACATGGAAGAGTTGGGATTGTTCCTCGGGACATGGAAGAGTTGGGATTGTTCCTGAGGACATGAAAGAGTTGGGATTGTTCCTCGGGACATGAAAGAGTTGGGATTGTTCCTCGGGACAGAAAAGAGTTGGGATTGTTCCTCGGGACAGAAAAGAGTTGGGATTGTTCCTCGGGACATGAAAGAGTTGGGATTGTTCCTTGGGACATGGAAGAGTTGGGATTGTTCCTCGGGACATGAAAGAGTTGGGATTGTTCCTCGGGACATGAAAGAGTTGGGATTGTTCCTTGGGACATGAAGGAGTTGGGATTGTTCCTCAGGACAGAAAAGAGTTGGGATTGTTCCTTGGGACATGGAAGAGTTGGGATTGTTCCTCGGGACAGAAAAGAGTTGGGATTGTTCCTGGGGACATGAAAGAGTTGGGATTGTTCCTCGGGACATGGAAGAGTTGGGATTGTTCCTCGGGACATGAAAGAGTTGGGATTGTTCCCTGGGACAGAAAAGAGTTGGGATTGTTCCTGGGGACATGAAAGAGTTGGGATTGTTCCTCGGGACATGAAAGAGTTGGGATTGTTCCTTGGGACATGGAAGAGTTGGGATTGTTCCTGGGGACATGAAAGAGTTGGGATTGTTCCTGAGGACATGAAAGAGTTGGGATTGTTCCTCGGGACATGGAAGAGTTGGGATTGTTCCTCAGGACAGAAAAGAGTTGGGATTGTTCCTCAGGGACATGGAAGAGTTGGGATTGTTCCTCAGGACATGGAAGAGTTGGGATTGTTCCTCGGGACATGGAAGAGTTGGGATTGTTCCTCGGGACATGGAAGAGTTGGGATTGTTCCTCGGGACATGGAAGAGTTGGGATTGTTCCTTGGGACATGAAAGAGTTGGGATTGTTCCTTGGGATATGAAAGAGTTGGGATTGTTCCTCGGGACATGAAAGAGTTGGGATTGTTCCTCGGGACAGAAAAGAGTTGGGATTGTTCCTGGGGACATGAAAGAGTTGGGATTGTTCCTCGGGACATGAAAGAGTTGGGATTGTTCCTCGGGACATGAAAGAGTTGGGATTGTTCCTCGGGACATGAAAGAGTTGGGATTGTTCCTCGGGACAGAAAAGAGTTGGGATTGTTCCTCGGGACATGAAAGAGTTGGGATTGTTCCTCAGGACATGGAAGAGTTGGGATTGTTCCTCGGGACAGAAAAGAGTTGGGATTGTTCCTCAGGACATGGAAGAGTTGGGATTGTTCCTCAGGACAGAAAAGAGTTGGGATTGTTCCTCGGGACGTAGAAGAGTTGGGATTGTTCCTCGGGACATGAAAGAGTTGGGATTGTTCCTCGGGACATGGAAGAGTTGGGATTGTTCCTGAGGACATGAAAGAGTTGGGATTGTTCCTCGGGACATGAAAGAGTTGGGATTGTTCCTTGGGACATGGAAGAGTTGGGATTGTTCCTCAGGACATGAAAGAGTTGGGATTGTTCCTCGGGTCAGAAAAGAGTTGGGATTGTTCCTCGGGACATGAAAGAGTTGGGATTGTTCCTCGGGACATGAAAGAGTTGGGATTGTTCCTCGGGACAGAAAAGAGTTGGGATTGTTCCTCGGGACATGGAAGAGTTGGGATTGTTCCTCAGGACATGAAAGAGTTGGGACTGTTCCTCAGGACATGAAAGAGTTGGGATTGTTCCTCAGGACAGAAAAGAGTTGGGATTGTTCCTCGGGACATGAAAGAGTTGGGATTGATCCTCGGGACATGAAAGAGTTGGGATTGTTCCTCGGGACATGAAAGAGTTGGGATTGTTCCTCGGGACATGAAAGAGTTGGGATTGTTCCTCGGGACATGAAAGAGTTGGGATTGTTCCCCAGGACATGGAAGAGTTGGGATTGTTCCTCGGGACAGAAAAGAGTTGGGATTGTTGCTCAGGACATGGAAGAGTTGGGATTGTTCCTCGGGACAGAAAAGAGTTGGGATTGTTCCTCGGGACATGAAAGAGTTGGGATTGTTCCTGGGGACATGAAAGAGTTGGGATTGTTCCTCAGGACAGAAAAGAGTTGGGATTGTTCCTTGGGACAGAAAAGAGTTGGGATTGTTCCTCAAGACATGAAAGAGTTGGGATTGTTGGTCGGGACAGAAAAGAGTTGGGATTGTTCCTCGGGACATGAAAGAGTTGGGATTGTTGGTCGGGACAGAAAAGAGTTGGGATTGTTCCTCGGGACAGAAAAGAGTTGGGATTGTTCCTCGGGACATGAAAGAGTTGGGATTGTTCCTCGGGACATGAAAGAGTTGGGATTGTTCCTCGGGACAGAAAAGAGTTGGGATTGTTCCTCGGGACATGAAAGAGTTGGGATTGTTCCTCGGGACATGAAAGAGTTGGGACTGTTCCTCAGGACATGAAAGAGTTGGGATTGTTCCTTGGGTCATGAAAGAGTTGGGATTGTTCCTCGGGACATGAAAGAGTTGGGATTGTTCCTCGGGACAGAAAAGAGTTGGGATTGTTCCTCGGGACATGGAAGAGTTGGGATTGTTCCTTGGGACATGAAAGAGTTGGGATTGTTCCTCGGGACATGAAATAGTTGGGATTGTTCCTGGGGACATGAAAGAGTTGGGATTGTTCCTCGGGACATGAAAGAGTTGGGATTGTTCCTCGGGACATGAAAGAGTTGGGATTGTTCCCCAGGACATGGAAGAGTTGGGATTGTTCCTCGGGACAGAAAAGAGTTGGGATTGTTCCTTGGGACAGAAAAGAGTTGGGATTGTTCCTCAAGACATGAAAGAGTTGGGATTGTTGGTCGGGACAGAAAAGAGTTGGGATTGTTCCTCGGGACATGAAAGAGTTGGGATTGTTGGTCGGGACAGAAAAGAGTTGGGATTGTTCCTCGGGACAGAAAAGAGTTGGGATTGTTCCTCGGGACATGAAAGAGTTGGGATTGTTCCTCGGGACATGAAAGAGTTGGGATTGTTCCTCGGGACAGAAAAGAGTTGGGATTGTTCCTCGGGACATGAAAGAGTTGGGATTGTTCCTCGGGACATGAAAGAGTTGGGATTGTTCCTCGGGACATGAAAGAGTTGGGATTGTTCCTCGGGACATGAAAGAGTTGGGATTGTTCCTCGGGACAGAAAAGAGTTGGGATTGTTCCTCGGGACATGGAAGAGTTGGGATTGTTCCTTGGGACATGAAAGAGTTGGGATTGTTCCTCGGGACATGAAATAGTTGGGATTGTTCCTCGGGACAGAAAAGAGTTGGGATTGTTCCTCGGGACATGGAAGAGTTGGGATTGTTCCTCGGGACATAGAAGAGTTGGGATTGTTCCTCGGGACATGAAAGAGTTGGGATTGTTCCTGGGGACATGAAAGAGTTGGGATTGTTCCTCAGGACATGAAAGAGTTGGGATTGTTCCTCGGGACAGAAAAGAGTTGGGATTGTTCCTCAGGACATGGAAGAGTTGGGATTGTTCCTCAGGACAGAAAAGAGTTGGGATTGTTCCTCGGGACGTAGAAGAGTTGGGATTGTTCCTCGGGACATGAAAGAGTTGGGATTGTTCCTCGGGACATGGAAGAGTTGGGATTGTTCCTCAGGACAGAAAAGAGTTGGGATTGTTCCTCGGGACGTAGAAGAGTTGGGATTGTTCCTCGGGACATGAAAGAGTTGGGATTGTTCCTGAGGACATGAAAGAGTTGGGATTGTTCCTCGGGACATGAAAGAGTTGGGATTGTTCCTCGGGACATGGAAGAGTTGGGATTGTTCCTCGTGACACGAAAGAGTTGGGATTGTTCCTCGGGACATGGAAGAGTTGGGATTGTTCCTCAGGACATGGAAGAGTTGGGATTGTTCCTGAGGACATGAAAGAGTTGGGATTGTTCCTCGGGACATGAAAGAGTTGGGATTGTTCCTTGGGACATGGAAGAGTTGGGATTGTTCCTCAGGACATGAAAGAGTTGGGATTGTTCCTCGGGTCAGAAAAGAGTTGGGATTGTTCCTCGGGACATGAAAGAGTTGGGATTGATCCTCGGGACATGAAAGAGTTGGGATTGTTCCTCGGGACATGAAAGAGTTGGGATTGTTCCTCGGGACATGAAAGAGTTGGGATTGTTCCTCGGGACATGAAAGAGTTGGGATTGTTCCCCAGGACATGGAAGAGTTGGGATTGTTCCTCGGGACAGAAAAGAGTTGGGATTGTTCCTTGGGACAGAAAAGAGTTGGGATTGTTCCTCAAGACATGAAAGAGTTGGGATTGTTGGTCGGGACAGAAAAGAGTTGGGATTGTTCCTCGGGACATGAAAGAGTTGGGATTGTTGGTCGGGACAGAAAAGAGTTGGGATTGTTCCTCGGGACAGAAAAGAGTTGGGATTGTTCCTCGGGACAGAAAAGAGTTGGGATTGTTCCTTGGGTCATGAAAGAGTTGGGATTGTTCCTCGGGACATGAAAGAGTTGGGATTGTTCCTCGGGACAGAAAAGAGTTGGGATTGTTCCTCGGGACATGGAAGAGTTGGGATTGTTCCTTGGGACATGAAAGAGTTGGGATTGTTCCTCGGGACATGAAATAGTTGGGATTGTTCCTCAGGGACATGAAAGAGTTGGGATTGTTCCTCGGGACAGAAAAGAGTTGGGATTGTTCCTCGGGACATGGAAGAGTTGGGATTGTTCCTCGGGACATGAAAGAGTTGGGATTGTTCCTCGGGACATGAAAGAGTTGGGATTGTTCCTCAGGACATGGAAGAGTTGGGATTGTTCCTGAGGACATGAAAGAGTTGGGATTGTTCCTCGGGACATGAAAGAGTTGGGATTGTTCCTCGGGACATGGAAGAGTTGGGATTGTTCCTCGGGACACTGTCGGGGATGAGAAGCAGAGGGAAAATGGAGGGGGGCGTTGGTTATCCGCAGGGAACCGGGGCCATGCGTTGTGTGCATAATAAACCACTCCGGGATCCCCCATCCGAGGGCTCGGCGCAGTTGGTTCTGGAATCTGCCGCCCCAGCTGCCGGGAAGGGAGGTGGGAAAACGGGGATTTTCCCAGTTCTTCCCCCTTTTCCCAAACCTTCGCCCCATCCTGGAGAAATCTGGATGGGCAGCTTCCTGCTGGCGGGGTGGGAAGAAGGAAAAAAAAAGGGGAATTTTGGGCCTTTGGTGAGATTCCTGTTGGAATTCTGCACCCGGGTCTGGGGTGAAAAGCAGAGGGGATGTGGAGGTGTTGGAACAAATCCAGAGGAGGTCACGTAAACTCCCAGGAAAATTCCAAACAGGCCCAAATATCCTCGAAATTTCAACAACAAAACGAAACAAAACAAACAAATCCAGAACGCCAGAAATAAATGTGGGTTTTTTTTTTTTTCCCATGGATTAAAACACGGATATTTCACTTCGGGAACCAAATCAGGGAATTCAGTAATGAAAATTCCACCTAAAAGTGCTCGTTTGGCACCGGAAATTCCGCACACACCAAATCCGGGACTAACCAAAATCCAAGCTCATTCATCCCAGGAAAATTTCAAACAGGCCCAAATATCCTCAAAATTTCAGGAACAAAACCAAACAAAAAAAACCACAAATCCAGAACGCCAGAAATAAATGTGGGGTTTTTTTTCCCCATGGATTAAAACACGGATATTTCACTTCGGGAACCAAATCAGGGAATTCAGTAATGAAAATTCCACCTAAAAGTGCTCGTTTGGCACCAGAAATTGTGCACACACCAAATCCGGGACTAACCCAAATCCAAGCTCATAAACTCCCAGGAAAATTCCAAACAGGCCCAAATATCTTTGAAATTTCAAGAACAAAACCAAACAAAAACCAAATCCAGAAATAAATGTGTTTTTTTGTTTTTTTTTTTGCCATGGATTAAAACACGGATATTTCACTTCGGGAACCAAATCGGGGAATTCAGTAACGAAAATTCCACCTAAAAGTGCTCGTTTGGCACCGGAAATTCCGCACACACCAAATCCGGGACTAACCCAAATCCAAGCTCATAAACTCCCAGGAAATTTCCAAACAGGCCCAAATATCCTCGAAATTTCAACAACAAAACCAAACAAAAACCAAATCCAGAAATAAATGTGGGTTTTTTTTTTTTTTTGCCATGGATTAAAACACGGATATTTCACTTCGGGAACCAAATCGGGGAATTCAGCAATGAAAATTCCACCTCAAAGTGCTCGTTTGGCACCGGAAATTCCGCACACACCAAATCCGGGACTAACCCAAATCCAAGCTCATAAACTCCCAGGAAATTTCCAAACAGGCCCAAATATCCTCGAAATTTCAACAACAAAACCAAACAAAAACCAAATCCAGAAATAAATGTGGGGTTTTTTTTCCCCATGGATTAAAACACGGATATTTCACTTCGGGAAGCAAATCGGGGAATTCAGCAATGAAAATTCCACCTAAAAGTGCTCGTTTGGCACCAGAAATTGTGCACACACCAAATCCGGGACTAACCCAAATCCAGCCCATAAACTCCCAGGAAAATTCCAAACAGGCCCAAATATCCTCGAAATTTCAAGAGCAAAACCAAACAAAAAAACACAAATCCAGAAATAAATGTGGGGGTTTTCTCCCCCATGGATTAAAACACGGATATTTCATTCGGGAACCAAATCGGGGAATTCAGCAATGAAAATTCCACCTAAAAGTGCTCGTTTGGCACCGGAAATTCCGCACGCACCAAATCCGGGACTAACCCAAATCCAAGCTAATTCATCCCAGGAAAATTCCAAACAGGCCCAAATATCCTCGAAATTTCAACAACAAAACCAAAAAAAAAAAACCAAATCCAGAACGCCAGAAATAAATGTGGGGTTTTTTTTTTTTCCCATGGATTAAAACACGGATATTTCACTTCGGGAACCAAATCGGGGAATTCAGCAATGAAAATTCCACCTAAAAGTGCTCGTTTGGCACCGGAAATTGTGCACACACCAAATCCGGGACTAACCCAAATCCAAGCTCATAAACTCCCAGGAAATTTCCAAACAGGCCCAAACATCCTTGAAATTTCAACAACAAAACCAAACAAAAAAACACAAATCCAGAAATAAATGTGGGGGTTTTCTTCCCCATGGATTAAAACACGGATATTTCATTCGGGAACCAAATCAGGGAATGCAGTAACGAAAATTCCACCTAAAAGTGCTCGTTTGGCACCGGAAATTCCGCACACACCAAATCCGGGACTGACCCAAATCCAAGCTCATAAACTCCCAGGAAATTTCCAAACAGGCCCAAATATCCTCGAAATTTCAGGAACAAAATCAAACAAAACAAACAAATCCAGAATGCCAGAAATAAACGTGGGGGTTTTTTTTTTGCCATGGATTAAAACACGGATATTTCACTTCGGGAACCAAATCGGGGAATTCAGTAACGAAAATTCCACCTAAAAGTGCTCGTTTGGCACCGGAAATTCCGCACACACCAAATCCGGGACTAACCCAAATCCAAGCTCATTCATCCCAGGAAAATTTCAAACAGGCCCAAATATCCTCAAAATTTCAGCAACAAAACCAAACCAAAACCAAATCTAGAATGCCAGAAATAAATGTGTTTTTTTTTTTTTTTCCATGGATTAAAACACGGATATTTCATTCGGGAACCAAATCGGGGAATTCAGCAATGAAAATTCCACCCAAAAGTGCTCGTTTGGCACCGGAAATTGTGCACACACCAAATCCGGGACTAACCCAAATCCAAGCTCATAAACTCCCAGGAAAATTCCAAACAGGCCCAAACATCCCTGAAATTTCAAGAACAAAACCAAACAAAAACCAAATCCAGAAATAAATGTGTTTTTTTGTTTTTTTTTTTTGCCATGGATTAAAACACGGATATTTCACTTCGGGAACCAAATCGGGGAATTCAGCAATGAAAATTCCACCTAAAAGCGCTCGTTTGGCACCGGAAATTCCGCGCACACCAAATCCAGGACTAACCCAAATCCAAGCTCATAAACTCCCAGGAAATTTCCAAACAGGCCCAAATATCCTCGAAATTTCAGGAACAAAACCAAACAAAAAAACACAAATCCAGAAATAAATGTGGGGGTTTTCTTCCCCATGGATTAAAACACGGATATTTCATTCGGGAACCAAATCAGGGAATGCAGCAATGAAAATTCCACCTAAAAGTGCTCGTTTGGCACCGGAAATTCCGCACACACCAAATCCGGGACTAACCCAAATCCAAGCCCATGAACTCCCAGGAAAATTCCAAACAGGCCCAAATATCCTCGAAATTTCAGGAACAAAACCAAACAAAAACCAAATCCAGAAATAAATGTGGGGTTTTTTTTCCCATGGATTAAAACACGGATATTTCACTTTGGGAAGCAAATCGGGGAATTCAGCAATGAAAATTCCACCTAAAAGTGCTCGTTTGGCACCGGAAATTCCGCACACACCAAATCCGGGACTAACCCAAATCCAAGCTCATTCATCCCAGGAAAATTCCAAACAGGCCCAAATATCCCCAAAATTTCAAGAACAGAACCAAACAAACAAACCAAATCCAGAACGCCAGGAATAAACGTGGGTTTTTTTTTTTTCCATGGATTAAAACACGGATATTTCACTTCGGGAACCAAATCGGGGAATTCAGCAACGAAAATTCCACCTAAAAGTGCTCGTTTAGCACCGGAAATTCCACGAAAATTCCACTTTCTGCCGCTCCTTGGAAGGAGCTTTGCCGAAGGAATTCCCGAGGAGCAAAATCCGAGCCCTGGGCAGGTGCGGGAGCATCTGCCGCTTCCAGAGGCTCCTCTGGCAGCAGGAGCGCATTCCAGAGGCTCACACCCCTTGGATGCTCCCCAAAACTCGGCCCGGACGAGGACGGCTCGTTTTCCGCTGAAAACCTCGGATGTTTGGAAAAATCTCGAATCCGGGAGCTTCCCCGCGCACGGGAGGAAAGGAACACTCGGCGTCCCAACCAGAGCGGCGTCGTGGTTTAGGAATTTAGGATTTTTTGGTGGGGGGGATCTTTCCCAAAAGATCCCAAATCAGGAGAGCCAGAACACCCCCTCCTCCTCCCTTTTCCAAGGTTTTTCCTCGTTCCAGGTGGGAGAATGGGAATCTGCCCTTCCCCAGCACCGTTTTTCCCTGTTTTTACAACCCCAATATTTTAGGATGGATTTGGAGGTGGCCTGGGCCACGTTCCTTTGCCAGGAACACGGGGAAACTTGGAATTCTCCCATCCAAATTCCACCATCTCCAAGGACGGACGTCTCCCCACCGCTCCTGCCGGCCAAAAATACGGAAAACACACAACGGGAGAGCCCTCCGTGCCGCAGGCATGGAATTCCTCCCACGGAAAATCCTGGATTTTCCCTTCCCCACCACCCGTTCAGTGTGGAGAGGACTCCTGGATCCGCTCCCGGGTTCTTCTCCTCTCCGTTGAGTGTTGATTTGGTGACCTCTGGGAATTCGTGGTGGATCCGCGTGGATCCCCGTTCCCGATTATCCGAGAAATTATCCGGGAATGATCAGGCGGCACCACCGGGGCTGGAGCTTTGGATCTGCACCGGAGCCGTCCCCAGATCCCGGTCCTGGATGCTCCTCACGGAATCCAGGAGAGATCCCAGCCATCCATCCTTCCCATAATTTGTTGTTTTTTGGGGATTTCTGCTACTCAGAGTTATTAAAATCGAGGTTTGGACCCGTAAAACCTTGAGGGTTTGATCCCGAACTTGAGGTTCTGATCCTAAAATTGGAGGTTTTCATCCTAAACCTGAGGTTTGGACCCAAAAACCTGAGGGTTTGATCCCAAACTTGAGGTTCTGATCCTAAAATTGGAGGTTTTCATCCCGAACCCGAGGTTTGGACCCATAAAACCTTGAGGGTTTGATCCCAAACTTGAGGTTCTGATCCTAAAATTGGAGGTTTTCATCCTAAACCTGAGGTTTGGACCCTTAAAACCTTGAGGGTTTGATCCCAAACTTGAGGTTTTCATCCTAAAATTGGAGGTTTTCATCCTAAACCTGAGGTTTGGACCCGTAAAACCTTGAGGGTTTGATCCCGAACTTGAGGTTTTTGATCCTAAAATTGGAGGTTTTCATCCCAAACCCGAGGTTTGGACCTGTAAAACCTTGAGGGTTTGATCCCAAACTTGAGGTTTCGATCCTAAAATTGGAGGTTTTCATCCCGAACCCGAGGTTTGGACCCTAAAACCTTGAGGGTTTGATCCCAAACTTGAGGTTTCGATCCTAAAATTGGAGGTTTTCATCCCGAACCCGAGGTTTGGACCCGTAAAACCTTGAGGGTTTGATCCCAAACTTGAGGTTCTGATCCTAAAATTGGAGGTTTTCATCCCAAACCTGAGGTTTGGACCCTTAAAACCTTGAGGGTTTGATCCCAAACTTGAGGTTTTCATCCTAAAATTGGAGGTTTTCATCCCGAACCTGAGGTTTGGACCCTTAAAACCTTGAGGGTTTGATCCCGAACTTGAGGTTCTGATCCTAAAATTGGAGGTTTTCATCCCGAACCTGAGGTTTGGACCCTTAAAACCTTGAGGGTTTGATCCCAAACTTGAGGTTCTCATCCTAAAATTGGAGGTTTTCATCCTAAACCTGAGGTTTGGACCCAAAAACCTGAGGATTTGATCCCGAACTTGAGGTTTCGATCCTAAAATTGGAGGTTTTCATCCTGAACCTGAGGTTTGGACCCAAAAACCTGAGGGTTTGATCCCGAACTTGAGGTTCTGATCCTAAAATTGGAGGTTTTCATCCTAAACCTGAGGTTTGGACCTGTAAAACCTGAGGGTTTGATCCCGAACTTGAGGTTCTGATCCTAAAATTGGAGGTTTTCATCCTAAACCTGAGGTTTGGACCCTTAAAACCTTGAGGGTTTGATCCCAAACTTGAGGTTCTGATCCTAAAATTGGAGGTTTTCATCCTAAACCTGAGGTTTGGACCCAAAAACCTGAGGTTTGTGGATCTGTTATCCAGAAAAAAAAACCCAAAAAAACAACAAAACAAAAGAAAACAAACAAAAAAAAAAAAACAGGAAAAAAAAACAGGCCAAAAAAAAACCAGGAAAAAATCCATTGGGAAGGTTCCCAGATTGAAGCTGGACCCAGCACGTTCCTGCTCCCATGCCGTGCTCCCATTCCCGTTTTTCCGAGGGTTTTGGAGGATTTAGAGCCGTTCCTGCGCTGGTTCCAGCCTGGAGAAAAATTGGGATTTCTCCTCCCTTCTCCGGTGGAGCCGGGTCTGGAAAATCGGGAATGTGGGAGGTGGAATGAATCCATGGCAGGGAGCCACGGAAGGGTTTGGGTGGGGAGGGAAATCAAGGATCGCGGAATTCCAGCGCTTCTCCGTGGGCAGGGATATTTCCCGCTATTCCAGGACGCTCCAAGCCTCATCCAACCCGAAAATTCCAGGGATCCAGGGGCAGCCGCGGATTCTCTGGGAATTCACAGAATTCACAGAACCGCCGGGTTGGGAGAGACCTCAAAGATCCAACCCAGCCCCAAGATCTCAACCCAACCCTGGTGCCCGGGGATGGTGACTCCAGCACCGCCCTGCTTCCTGGGAATTCCATAAATTCTCCCAAATTCACAGAATTCCACCAAATTCTCAGAATCGCCGGGTTGGGAGAGACCTTCGAGATCACCGAGTCCAAGCCAGCCCCAAGATCTCAACCCAACCCTGGTGCCCGGGGATGGTGACTCCAGCACCTCCCTGATTCCCTAAATTCTCCCAAATTCACAGAGTTCCACCGAATTCTCAGAATCGCCGGGTTGGGAGAGACCTTCGAGATCACGGAGTCCAACCCAGCCCCAACATCTCAACCCAACCCTGGTGCCCGGGGATGGTGACTCCAGCACCTCCCTGCTCCCGGGGAATTCCCTAAATTCTCCCAAATTCACAGAATTCCACCGAATTCTCAGAAGCGCCGGGTGGGAAGACACAAGATCACCGAGTCCAACCCAGCCCCAACATCTCAACCCAACCCTGGTGCCCGGGGATGGTGACTCCAGCACCGCCCTGCTCCCGGGGAATTCCATAAATTCTCCCAAATTCACAGAATTCCACCAAATTCTCAGAATCGCCAGGTGGGAAGAGACCTTCGAGATCACGGAGTCCAACCCAGCCCCAACATCTCAACCCAACCCTGGTGCCCGGGGATGGTGACTCCAGCACCTCCCTGATTCCCTAAATTTTCCCAAATTCACAGAGTTCCACCAAATTCTCAGAATCGCCGGGTTGGGAGAGACCTTCGAGATCACCGAGTCCAAGCCAGCCCCAAGCCCTCAACCCAACCCTGGCGCCCGGGGATGGTGACTCCAGCACCTCCCTGCTCCCTGGGGAATTCCATAAATTCTCCCAAATTCACAGAATTCCACCAAATTCTCAGAATCGCCGGGTTGGAAGACACCAAGATCACCGAGTCCAACCCAGCCCCAACATCTCAACCCAACCCTGGTGCCCGGGGATGGTGACTCCAGCACCTCCCTGATTCCCTAAATTCTCCCAAATTCACAGAGTTCCACCGAATTCTCAGAACCCCCGGGTTGGGAGAGACCTTCGAGATCACCGAGTCCAACCCAGCCCCAAGATCTCAACCCAACCCTGGCACCCAGCGCCACGTCAGGGACGGGGACTGCGGCACCTCCCCGGGCGGCCGTTCCAGAACTTTTCCCCTTTCTGTGGAAAACTTCATCCCCTTTCTGTGGAAAACTTCATCCCCTTTCTGTGGAAAACTTCATTCCCTTTCTGCGGAAAATTTTATCCCCTTTCTCTAGAAAACTTCATCCCCTTTATGTAGAAAACTTTATCCCCTTTCTCTGGAAAATTTTATCCCCTTTCTCTAGAAAACGTCATCCCCTTTCTGTGGAAAACTTTATCCCCTCTCTGTGGAAAACTTTACCCCCTTTCTGCAGAAAACTTCATCCCCTTTCTGTAAAAAACTTTATCCCCTTTGGTAGAAAACTTTACCCCCTTTCTCTAGAAAACTTCATCCCCTTTCTGCTGAAAACTTCATCCCCTTTATGTAGAAAACTTTATCCCCTTTCTCTGGAAAATTTTATCCCCTTTCTCTAGAAAATTTTATCCCCTTTCTGTGGAAAACTTCATCCCCTTTCTGTAGAAAACTTCATCCCCTTTCTGTGGAAAACTTTTCCCCCTTTCTGCAGAAAACTTTACCCCCTTTCTGTAGAAAACTTCATCCCCTTTCTCTGGAAAACTTTGTCCCCTTTCTGTGGAAAACTTCATCCCCTTTCTGTGGAAAACTTTGTCCCCTTTCTGTAGAAAACTTCATCCCCTTTCTGTGGAAAACTTCATCCCCTTTCTGTGGAAAACTTCATCCCCTTTCTGTAGAAAATTTATCTCCTTTCTGTAGAAAATTTATCTCATTTCTGCAGAAAACTTCATCCCCTTTCTGTGGAAAACTTCATCCTCTTTCTGTAGAAAACTTCATCCCCTTTCTGTAGAAAACTTTATCACCTTTCTGTGGAAAACTTTGTCCCCTTTCTGTAGAAAACTTTATCCCCTTTCTGTGGAAAACTTTGTCCCCTTTCTGTAGAAAACTTTAAAATTCTCCTTCCCAACACCCACCCTGAATCCCCCTCGGTGCAGCTCCAGGCCGCGTCCTCCGGGTTCTGTCAGCTCCTGGAGAGAAGAGCGCGGCCCCGCCCGGCCACGGCGCCTTTTTCAGGAATTGTAAGATGGAAAAGGTCACCCCCGAGTCTGCTTTTCCCCAGATGAACTCCCCCAGCTCCCTCGGCTCCTCCTCACGGGGTTTGCGCTCCGAGCCCCTCACCCAACCCAGCTCATCTCAACTCCTCTGGTCGTGAAGAAGATCCCAGCAGAAGACACCGACTTTTTCGTCACGAGGCTGGGGAAAGCAGGGGAGAAAAGGACGGCAAAGAACTCGGAAGAGTATTGGAAGAACGTTTTGAAAATGTTTTAGCGTCATAGGAAATGTGAACAACCCTCCAAAACGGAGCAACTCCTTCCTCGGCAGGTCAAACACACGCACTGCGCCCTCTCCAAAGCCACGAACCGGATAATTCCATCCCAGCCCCTCACCGCGTTCCCAGGGTGGAATTCCTTCCCAAATCCCACCCATCCCTGCCCTCTGGCCGTGGGAAGCCATTCCCTGTGTCAATTCCATCCCAGCCCCTCACCGCGTTCCCAGGGTGGAATTCCTTCCCAAATCCCACCCATCCCTGCCCTCTGGCCGTGGGAAGCCATTCCCTGTGTCCTGTCCCTCCATTCCGTGCCCAAATTCCCTCTCCAGCTCTCCTGGAGCCCCTCAGGCTCTGGCAGGAGCTCCGAGGTTTCCCTGGATCCTTCCCTGCTCCAGGCTGGGCATTCCCAGCTGCCCCAGCCTCTCTCCGTGGCCTGCTCCGGATCTGCTCCAGCAGCTCCACGTGCCCCTGATGCTGGACCCTGGATGCAGAATTCCAGCTGGGATCTGACCCGAGCGGGTCAGAGGGGCAGAATTCTGCACGATTCCCGCGATCCCTGATTCCCCTCCCCACCCAGACCCTTCCGTGGCTCCCCGCCATGGGTTCGTCCCACTTCCCACATTCCTTGGCCCTTGTTCCCGAGTCTCCCGGGTTTTCCAGACCCGGCTCCACCGGGTGGAGAAGGGAGGAGAAATCCCAATTTTTCCAGGCTGGAACCAGCGCAGGAACGGCTCTAAATCCTCCAAAGCCTCGGAAAAACGGGAATGGAGCAGGAACGTGATGGCTCCAGCTTCAATCTGGGAACCTTCCCAATGGATTTTTTTCCTGGGTTTTTTTTGGTTTTTTTTGTTTTTTTTCTTCTGGATAACAGATCCACAAACCTCAGGTTTTAGGGTCCAAACCTCAGGTTTGGGATGAAAACATTGGGAATTTTTGGGATACGAGCCGGCACAGATGGGGGCACATCCCATTTTTCACCCACCAACACCCGAAATTCCTTCTCCTTGGAACTCCTTGGAATTCCTCTCCATCCCTTCATCCCCCAGCCTGGATCCAGGAGGGAAAGGAGGGAAAGCTCCTGCGGCTTTCCCACATTCCATCCCTGCTCCACAGGCACTTTGGGACGCTGAAATTCCTTTTTTTTTGGTTTTTTTTTTGGATTTTTCGGGGGTTTTTTTTGTTTTTTTTTTTTTATTTCCCAAGAGGAATTCTCCATCCGCGCAGCGAGAACGACAAAGCATTCCCGAATCCCAAGGATCCTCTGGAGAGCCTCAGGAGGAGAGAGAGGCCGCGCCCTCCGCTCCCCTGAAACCTCCTCCTCAAAAATCCGCCACGCACCCCAAAACCCAAGGAATCCGAGGAAACCTCGGGGTGTCCCGGGAGCTGCTCCCTCAATCCCGGCTCTTGGGGGATTTACGGGATTTATAATCCCATTTATGGAAGGATCGGCGCCAAACAATTAAAGCCACAAAATTCCGAGGATAAAGACAAAATTCCGAGGATCCCGACGCTCTGAGGGACTCAGACCGGGGGGGGAAAAAAGCGCAGAAATCCTCCATGAAATCCCGTTTTTCCAAGGTTTTGGGCACAACCGGGTTGATCAGCAGCTCCGTGCTGGTTCCAAAATTACATCCGTGGCTCAGTTCGTTCCTCCTCCTCCTCCTCCTCCTCCCACAAAAATTCCGCGAGGGAACAAAAGAGCCTCGGTCGTTAATTGGGGATTCGACACAAAAGATAACGGAGGGGGGGAAAAAAAAAAAAAAAATAAAAAATCACAGAGGCCTCCGAGCTCGCGGATTTTCCATTCATCCCGAGCCATTCCGGGCTCTGCTGCTCGTGCTGGCAGCCCAAAAAAAGCTTTTTTTGGGAGTTTTTTTTGGTTTTTTTGGGTAATATCCGTGGTTTTTTCCGTTTTTTTGGTTTAACCCTAAACCAGAGATTTGGATACCAAACCTGAAGGTTTTGATCCCAAACTTGAGGTTTTGACCCTAAAATTGGAGGGTTTCATCCTGAACCTGAGGTTTGGATCCAAAAACCTGAGGGTTTGATCCTAAAATCTGAAGTTCCGATCCCAAATCTGAGGATTTCGTCTTAAACCTGAGGTCTGGATCCCAAACTTGGAGTTTTGATCCTAAACTGAAGGTTTTGATCCTAAACCAGAGATTTGGAGACTAAACCTGAAGGTTTTGATCCCAAACTTGAGGTTTTGATCCTAAAATTGGAGGTTTTCATCCCAAAGTCTGAGGTTTGGATCCTAATCCTGAGATTTTGATCCCAAACCTGAGGTTTTCATCCCAAAGTCTGAGGTTTGGATCCCAAACTGAAGGTTTTGATCCTAAACCAGAGATTTGCACATTAAACCTGAAGGTTTTGATCCTAAACTCGAGGCTTTGATCCTAAAATCAGTTTTCACCCTAAACCTGAGGTTTGGCTCCTAAAATCTGAGGTTTGGATCCTAAAATCTGAAGTTTTGATCCCAAACTTGAGGTTTTGACCCTAAAATTGGAGGGTTTCATCCTGAACCTGAGGTTTGGATCCAAAAACCTGAGGGTTTGATCCTGAAATCTGAAGTTTTGATCCCAAACTTGAGGTTTTGACCCTAAAACCTGAGGTTTTGATCCTAAACCTGCGGTCTGGGTCACAAAACCTGCTGGTTTGATCCTAAAATCCGAAGTTTTGATCCCAAATCTGAGGTTTGGATCTTAAAATTGAGGGTTTGATCCTAAACTGAAGGTTTTGATCCTAAACCAGAGATTTGGAGACTGAACCTGAGGGTTTGATCCCAAACTTGAGGGTTTGATCCTAAAATTGGAGGTTTTCATCCTAAACCTGAAGTTTAGATCCTAATCCTGAGATTTTGATCCCAAACCTGAGGTTTTCATCCCAAAGTCTGAGGTTTGGATCCCAAACTGAAGGTTTTGATCCTAAACCAGAGATTTGGACATTAAACCTGAAGGTTTTGATCCTAAACTCAAGGCTTTGATCCTAAAATCAGTTTTCACCCTAAACCTGAGGTTTGGATCCTAAAATCTGAGGTTTGGATCCTAAAATCTGAGGTTTTGATCCCAAACTTGAGGGTTTAACCCTAAACCAGAGATTTGGATCCCAAACCTGAACTTTTCATCCCAAACTTGAGGGTTTGACCCTAAAATTGGAGGGTTTCATCCTGAACCTGAGGTTTGGATCCAAAAACCTGAGGGTTTGATCCTAAAATCTGAAGTTCCAATCCCAAATCTGAGGATTTCGTCTTAAACCTGAGGTCTGGATCCCAAACTTGGAGTTTTGATCCTAAACTCAAGGTTTTGATCCTAAACCAGAGATTTGGAGACTAAACCTGAAGGTTTTGATCCCAAACTTGAGGGTTTGACCCTAAAATTGGAGGTTTTCATCCCAAACCTGAAGTTAGGATCCTAATCCTGAGATTTTGATCCCAAACCTGAGGTTTTCATCCCAAAGTCTGAGGTTTGGATCCCAAACTGAAGGTTTTGATCCTAAACCAGAGATTTGGACATTAAACCTGAAGGTTTTGATCCTAAACTCGAGGCTTTGATCCTAAAATCAGTTTTCACCCTAAACCTGAGGTTTGGCTCCTAAAATCTGAGGTTTTGATCCCAAACTTGAGGGTTTAAGCCTAAACCAGAGATTTGGATCCTAAACCTGAAGTTTTGATCCCAAACTTGAGGTTTTGACCCTAAAACCTGAGGTTTTGATCCTAAACCTGCGGTCTGGATCACAAAACCTGCTGGTTTGATCCTAAAATCCGAATTTTTGATCCCAAATCTGAGGTTTGGATCTTAAAATTGAGGGTTTGATCCTAAACTGAAAGTTTTGATCCTAAACCAGAGATTTGGAGACTAAACCTGAAGGTTTTGATCCCAAACTTGAGGTTTTGACCCTAAAATTGGAGGTTTTCATCCTAAACCTGAGGTTTGGATCCTAATCCTGAGATTTTGATCCCAAACCTGAGGTTTTCATCCCAAAGTCTGAGGTTTGGATCCCAAACTGAAGGTTTTGATCCTAAACCAGAGATTTGGACATTAAACCTGAAGGTTTTGATCCTAAACTCGAGGCTTTGATCCTAAAATCAGTTTTCACCCTAAACCTGAGGTTTGGATCCTAAAATCCGAGGTTTGGATCCTAAACCTGAGGTTTGGATCCCAAACTTGAGGTTTTGACCCTAAACCAGAGATTTGGATCCTAAACCTGAACTTTTGATCCCAAACTTGAGGTTTTGACCCTAAAATTGGAGGGTTTCATCCTGAACCTGAGGTTTGGATCCAAAAACCTGAGGTTTGGTCCTAAAATCTGAAGTTCCGATCCCAAATCTGAGGATTTCGTCTTAAACCTGAGGTCTGGATCCCAAACTTGGAGTTTTGATCCTAAACTGAAGGTTTTGATCCTAAACCAGAGATTTGGAGACTAAATCTGAGGGTTTGATCCCAAAATTGAGGGTTTGATCCTAAAATCGGAAGTTTCCATCCTAAACCTGAAGTTAGGATCCTAATCCTGAGATTTTGATCCCAAACCTGAGGTTTTCATCCCAAAGTCTGAGGTTTGGATCCCAAACTGAAGGTTTTGATCCTAAACCAGAGATTTGGACATTAAACCTGAAGGTTTTGATCCTAAACTCGAGGCTTTGATCCTAAAATCAGTTTTCACCCTAAACCTGAGGTTTGGATCCTAAAATCCGAGGTTTGGATCCTGAAATCTGAGGTTTTGATCCCAAACTTGAGGGTTTAACCCTAAACCAGAGATTTGGATCCCAAACCTGAAGTTTTGATCCCAAAATTGAGGGTTTGACCCTAAAATTGGAGGGTTTCATCCTGAACCTGAGGTTTGGATCCAAAAACCTGAGGGTTTGATCCTGAAATCTGAAGTTTTGATCCCAAACTTGAGGTTTTGACCCTAAAACCTGAGGTTTTGATCCTAAACCTGCGGTCTGGGTCACAAAACCTGCTGGTTTGATCCTAAAATCCGAAGTTTTGATCCCAAACCTGAGGTTTGGATCTTAAAATTGAGGTTTGGATCCCAAACTGAAAGTTTTGATCCTAAGCCAGAGATTTGGATACTGAACCTGAAGGGTTTGATCCCAAACCTGAGGTTTTGATCCTAAAATTGGAGGTTTTCATCCTAAACCTGAAGTTTAGATCCTAATCCTGAGATTTTGACCCCAAACCTGAGGTTTTCATCCCCAAGTCTGAGGTTTGGATCCCAAACTGAAGGTTTTGATCCTAAACCAGAGATTTGGACATTAAACCTGAAGGTTTTGATCCTAAACTCGAGGCTTTGATCCTAAAATCAGTTTTCACCCTAAAATCTGAGGTTCGGATCCTAAAATCTGAGGTTTTGATCCCAAACTTGAGGGTTTAACCCTAAACCAGAGATTTGGATCCCAAACCTGAAGTTTTGATCCCAAACTTGAGGTTTTGACCCTAAAATTGGAGGGTTTCATCCTGAACCTGAGGTTTGGATCCAAAAACCTGAGGGTTTGATCCTAAAATCTGAAGTTCCGATCCCAAATCTGAGGATTTCGTCTTAAACCTGAGGTCTGGATCCCAAACTTGGAGTTTTGATCCTAAACTGAAGGTTTTGATCCTAAACCAGAGATTTGGACATTAAACCTGAAGGTTTTGATCCTAAACTCGAGGCTTTGATCCTAAAATCAGTTTTCACCCTAAACCTGAGGTTTGGACACTAAACCTGAAGTTTTGATCCCAAACTTGAGGTTTTGACCCTAAAATTGGAGGATTTCATCCTGAACCTGAGGTTTGGATCCAAAAACCTGAGGGTTTGATCCTAAACTGTGATTTGTTTGCCAAACCTGATGTATTGGTCCTAAAATTAGAGGTTTTTATCCTAAATCTTAAGTTTGGATCCCAAACCTGAGATTTTGATCCCAAACTTGAGGTTTGGATCCCGAACCTGAGGTTTTGCTCCTGAAATTGGAGGTTTTGATCCTAAAACTGAAGTTGGCTCCTGAAATTTGATGCTTTGATCCAAAGTCTGAGGTTTTGATCCTAAAACTGAGGTTTGGATCCTAATCCCGAGGTTTTGATCCTAAAACTGAGGTTTGGGCGCTAAACCTGAGGTTTTGATCCTAAAATCAGAGGTTTTGACCCCAAATCTAAAGTTTTGATCCCAAACCTGAGGTTTTGATCCTGAAATTGGAGGTTTTGATCCCAAAACTGAGGTTTGGACGCTAATCCCGAAGTTTGGATCCTAAAATCAGAGGTTTTGATCCCAAATCTAAAGTTTTAACCCCAAACCTGAGGTTTTGATCCCAAACCTGAGGGCGCGATCCTAAACTTGCAGTTTGGATGCTGAACCTGAGGTTTTGGCCCTAAAATTTGAGGTTTTTATCCTAAATCTTAAGTTTGCTCCTGCAATTTGAGGTTTTGATCCCAAACCTGAGGTTTGGATGCTAATCCCGAAGTTTGGATCCTAAAATCAGAGGTTTTGACCCTAAATCTTAAGTTTGCTCCTCAAATTTGAGGTTTTGGATCCTAAATCTCAAGTTTGCTCCTGAAATTTGATGCTTTGATCCAAAGTCTGAGGTTTTGATCCTCAAATTTGAGGTTTTGATCCTAAACCTGAGGTTTGGACACTAATCCTGAAGTTTGGATCCTAAAATCAGAGGTTTTGATCCTAAAATCAGAGGTTTTGACCCTAAATCTTAAGTTCGGATCCCAAACCTGAGATTTTGATCCCAAACTTGAGGTTTGGATCCCGAACCTGAGGTTTTGCTCCTGAAATTGGAGGTTTTGATCCTAAAACTGAGGTTTGGGTGCTAAACCTGAGGTTTTGATCCTAAAATCAGAGGTTTTGATCCTAAATCTGAAGTTGGCTCCTGAAATTTGATGCTTTGATCCTAAACCTGAGGTTTTGATCCTAAATTTGTGGTTAGGATCCTAATCCTGAGGTTTTGATCCTAAAACTGAGGTTTGGGTGCTAAACCTGAGGTTTTGATCCTAAAATCAGACGTTTTGACCCCAAATCTAAAGTTTTAACCCCAAACCTGATGTTTTGATCCCAAACCTGAGGGCGTGCTCCTAAACTTGCAGTTTGGATGCTGAACCTGAGGTTTTGATCCTAAAATCAGACATTTTGATCCCAAATCCAAAGTTTTAATCCCAAACCTGAGGGTGCGATCCTAAACTTGCAGTTTGGATGCTAAAATTGAGGTTTTGATCCTCAAATTTGAGGTTTTGGACCATAAATCTTAAGTTCGAATCCCAAACCTGAGATTTTGATCCCAAACTTGAGGTTTGGATCCCGAACCTGAGGTTTTGCTCCTGAAATTGGAGGTTTTGATCCTAAAACTGAGGTTTGGATGCTAAACCTGAGGTTTTGATCCTAAAATCAGAGGTTTTGATCCTAAATCTGAAGTTGGCTCCTGAAATTTGATGCTTTGATCCAAAGTCTGAGGTTTTGATCCTAAATTTTGTGGTTTGGATCCCAATCCCGAGGTTTTGATCCCAAGCCTGGGGTTTGGGCACTAAACCTGAGGTTTTGATCCTAAAATCAGACGTTTTGACCCCAAATCTAAAGTTTTAACCCCAAACCTGAGGTTTTGATCCCAAACCTGAGGGCGCGATCCTAAACTTGCAGTTTGGATGCTGAACCTGAGGTTTTGGCCCTAAAATTTGAGGTTTTGACCCTAAATCTTAAGTTTGCTCCTGAAATTTGAGGTTTTGATCCCAAACCTGAGGTTTTGATCCTCAAATTTGAGGTTCTGGATCCTAAATCCAAAGTTTGCTCCTGCAATTTGAGGTTTTGATCCCAAACCTGAAGTTTGGATGCTAATCCCGAAGTTTGGATCCTAAAATCCAAAGGTTTTGACCCTAAATCCTAAGTCTGGATCCCAAACCTGAGGTTTTGCTCCTGAAATTGGAGGTTTTGATTCTAAAACTGAGGTTTGGATGCTAAACCTCAGGTTTTGATCCTAAAATCAGAGGTTTTGACCCCAAATCTAAAGTTTTGATCCCAAACCTGAGGTTTTGATCCTGAAATTGGAGGTTTTGATCCCAAAACTGAGGTTTGGACGCTAATCCCGAAGTTTGGATCCTAAAATCAGAGGTTTTGATCCCAAATCTAAAGTTTTAACCCCAAACCTGATGTTTTGATCCCAAACCTGAGGGCGCGATCCTAAACTTGCAGTTTGGATGCTGAACCTGAGGTTTTGGCCCTAAAATTTGAGGTTTTTATCCTAAATCTTAAGTTTGCTCCTGCAATTTGAGGTTTTGATCCTAAACCTGAGGTTTTGATCCTAAAATCAGAGGTTTTGACCCTAAATCTTAAGTCTGGATCCCAAACCCGAGGTTTTGATCCCAAATTTGAGGTTTGGATCCCAAATTTGAGGTTTTGATCCGCCATAAAATTCCCCGAACCGGCGTCACCGCCGTCCTTGGTGGGCCCGGATTCGTTCCGGCGAGCTCCTGATAAGAAAGGACCCGTTATCAGCTCTCAACTGATAACGGCTTCTAATTACCCAAAATCCTCTTAATTACTCGTTTTCCTCCAACGAACCAGAGCGACGGCGCCGATTCCGCTCGGGAATTCCCGGTTTTCCACCCATTTTGTGGGATTGTTTGCAGGATTCCGCTCGGATTCCCGGTTTTCCACCCATTTTGTGGGATTGTTTGCAGGATTCCGCTCGGATTCCCGGTTTTCCACCCATTTTGTGGGATTGTCTGTGGGACACCCCACGGATTCCCGGTTTTCCACCCATTCTGTGGGATTCCCCACGGATTCCCGGTTTTCCACCCGTTTTGTGGGATTGCTTGCGGGATTCCGCTCGGATTCCCGGTTTTCCACCCATTTTGTGGGATTGTCTGCGGGACACCCCACGGATTCCCGGTTTTCCACCCAGTTTGTCGGATTGTTTGTGGGACACCCCACGGATTCCCGGTTTTCCACCCGTTTTGTGGGATTGTCTGCGGGATTCCGCTCGGATTCCCGGTTTTCCACCCATTTTGTGGGATTGTCCGTGGGATTCCACTCGGATTCCTGGTTTTCCACCCATTCTGTGGGATACCCCACGGATTCCCGGTTTTCCACCCATTTTGTGGGATTGTTTGCAGGATTCCACTCGGGAATTCCCGGTTTTCCACCCATTTTGTGGGATTGTTTGCAGGATTCTGCTCGGATTCCCGGTTTTCCACCTGTTTTGTGGGATTGTTTGTGGGACACCCCACGGATTCCCGGTTTTCCACCCGTTTTGTGGGATTGTTTGCAGGATTCCGCTCGGGAATTCCCGGTTTTCCACCCAGTTTGTGGGATTGTCTGTGGGATTCCGCTCGGATTCCCGGTTTTCCACCCGTTTTGTGGGATTGTCCGTGGGATTCCGCTCGGATTCCCGGTTTTCCACCCATTTTGTGGGATTGTTTGCAGGATTCCGCTCGGGAATTCCCGGTTTTCCACCCATTTTGTGGGATTGTCTGCGGGATTCCGCTCGGATTCCTGGTTTTCCACCCATTTTGTGGGATTGTCTGCGGGATTCCGCTCGGATTCCTGGTTTTCCACCCATTTTGTGGGATTCCGCTCGGGAATTCTCGGTTTTCCACCCATTTTGTGGGATTGTCCGTGGGATTCCGCTCGGATTCCCGGTTTTCCACCCATTTTGTGGGATTGTTTGCAGGATTCCGCTCGGGAATTCCCGGTTTTCCACCCATTTTGTGGGATTGTCTGCGGGATTCCGCTCGGATTCCTGGTTTTCCACCCATTTTGTGGGATTGTCTGCGGGATTCCGCTCGGATTCCTGGTTTTCCACCCATTTTGTGGGATTCCGCTCGGGAATTCTCGGTTTTCCACCCATTTTGTGGGATTGTCTGCGGGATTCCGCTCGGATTCCCGGTTTTCCACCCATTTTGTGGGATTGTTTGTGGGACACCCCACGGATTCCCGGTTTTCCACCCATTTTGTGGGATTGTCTGTGGGATTCCGCTCGGATTCCCGGTTTTCCACCCATTTTGTGGGATTGTTTGCAGGATTCCGCTCGGATTCCCGGTTTTCCACCCAGTTTGTGGGATTGTTTGTGGGATACCCCACGGATTCCCGGTTTTCCACCCATTTTGTGGGATTGTCTGTGGGACACCCCACGGATTCCCGGTTTTCCACCCGTTTTGTGGGATTGTTTGCAGGATTCCGCTCGGGAATTCCCGGTTTTCCACCCATTTTGTGGGATTGTCTGCGGGATTCCGCTCGGATTCCCGGTTTTCCACCCATTTTGTGGGATTGTTTGTGGGACACCCCACGGATTCCCGGTTTTCCACCCATTTTGTGGGATTGTCTGTGGGATTCCGCTCGGATTCCCGGTTTTCCACCCATTTTGTGGGATACCCCACGGATTCCCGGTTTTCCACCCATTTTGTGGGATTGTGTGCGGGATTCCGCTCGGGAATTCCCGGTTTTCCACCCATTTTGTGGGATTGTTTGCAGGATTCCGCTCGGGAATTCCTGGTTTTCCACCCATTTTCTGGGATTGTCTGTGGGATACCCCACGGATTCCGGGTTTTCCACCCATTTTGTGGGATTGTTTGTCGGATACCCCACGGATTCCCGGTTTTCCACCCGTTTTGTGGGATTGTTTGCAGGATTCTGCTCGGATTCCCAGTTTTCCACCCATTTTGTGGGATACCCCACGGATTCCCGGTTTTCCACCCATTTTGTGGGATTGTTTGCAGGATTCCGCTCGGGAATTCCCGGTTTTCCACCCATTTTGTGGGATACCCCACGGATTCCCGGTTTTCCACCCATTTTGTGGGATACCCCACGGATTCCTGGTTTTCCACCCATTTTGTGGGATACCCCACGGATTCCCGGTTTTCCACCCGTTTTCTGGGATTGTCTGTGGGATTCCGCTCGGATTCCCGGTTTTCCACCCATTTTCTGGGATTGTCTGCGGGATTCCGCTCGGATTCCTGGTTTTCCACCCATTTTGTGGGATACCCCACGGATTCCCGGTTTTCCACCCATTTTCTGGGATTGTCTGCGGGATTCCGCTCGGATTCCCGGTTTTCCACCCATTTTGTGGGATTGTCTGCGGGATTCCCCACGGATTCCTGGGACGCGAGGAGCTCCTCCGATCCCGCAAAAACTCTTCCCGACATTCCCAAAAAAAACGGGAGAAGCGATCCCGAGGGTTTTTTTTTTTTTTAGCTCGGGGATAAGGAGCTGGATAAGCTGGGGAAAAAATTCCTGTTTGGTTTTTTTTTGTTTTGTTTTGTTTTTCCCACCTGGAATCCTCACCCGGAATTCCCACCCGGAATTCCCCACCTGGAATTCCCACCTAGAATTCCACACCTGGAATATCCCACCTGGAATATCCCAACCTAGAATTCCCACCTGGAATTCCCCACCTGCAATTCCCACCTGGAATCCCCACCTGGAATTCCCACCTGGAATATCCCACCTGGAATTCCCACCTGGAATTCCTACATGGAATCCCCACCTGGAATCCCCACCTGGAATATCGCACCTGGAATCCCCTCCTGGAATTTCCACCTGGAATATCCCACTTGGAATTCCCACCTGGAATCCCCACCTGGAATTCCCACCTGGAATCCCCACCTGGAATTCCCACCTGGAATCCCCACCTGGAATTCCCACCTGGAATTCCCACCTGGAATCCCCACCTGGAATTCCCACCTGGAATTCCCACCTGGAATTCCCCACCTGGAATATCCCACCTGGAATTCCCACCTGGAATCCCCACCTGGAATTCCCACCTAGAATTCCGAACTGGAATTCTCATCTGGAATTCCCAACCTGGAATCCCCACCTGGAATTCCCATCTGGAATATCGCACCTGGAATTCCCACCTGGAATCCCCACCTGGAATTCCAACCTGGAATATCCCACCTGGAATTCCCACCTGGAATTCCTACATGGAATCCCCACCTGGAATATCCCACCTGGAATCCCCACCTGGAATATCGCACCTGGAATTCCCACCTGGAATCCCCACCTGGAATTCCCCACCTGGAATTCCCACCTGGAATTCCCCACCTGGAATCCCCACCTGGAATTCCCAACCTGGAATTCCCACCTGGAATCCCCACCTGGAATATCGCACCTGGAATTCCCACCTGGAATCCCCACCTGGAATTCCCACCTGGAATTCCCCACCTGGAATATCGCACCTGGAATATCCCACTTGGAATTCCCAACCTGGAATCTGGACCCAGAATTCCCACCTGGAATTCCCACCTGGAATTCCCACCTGGAATCCCCACCTGAAATCCCCACCTGGAATATCCCACCTGGAATTCCTACATGGAATATCCCACTTGGAATTCCCACCTGGAATTCGTCACCTGGAATATCGCACCTGGAATTCCCACCTGGAACCCCCACCTGGAATTCCCAACCTGGAATTCCCCACCTGCAATTCCCACCTGGAATTCCCACCTGGAATTCCCCACCTGGAATTCCCACCTGGAATTCCCCACCTGGAATTCTCCACCTGGAATTCCCACCTGGAATCCCCACCTGGAATCCCCACCTGGAATTCCACACCTGGAATTTCTCACCTGGAATTCCCACCCGGAATTCCCACCTGGAATTCCCACCTAGAATTCCACACCTGGAATATCCTACCTGGAATATCCCAACCTAGAATTCCCACCTGGAATCCCCACCTGGAACCCCCACCTGGAATTCCCCACCTGGAATTCCCAACCTGGAATTCCCCACCTGCAATTCCCACCTGGAATTCCCGCCTGGAATTCCCAACCTGGAATTCCCACCTGGAATTCTGAACTGGAATTCTCATCTGGAATTCCCACCTGGAATCCCCGCCTGGAATCCCCACCTGGAATCCCCACCTGGAATATCCCACTTGGAATTCCCACCTGGAATTCGTCACCTGGAATATCGCACCTGGAATTCCCCACCTGGAATATCCCCACATGGAATTCCCACCTGAAATTCCCCACCTGGAATATCGCACCTGGAATTCCTACCTGGAATTCCCAACCTGGAATCTGGACCCAGAATTCCCACCTGGAATCCCCACCTGGAATTCCCACCTAGAATATCCCAACCTGGAATCCCCACCTGGAATTCCCACCTGGAATTCCCACCTAGAATTCCACACCTGGAATATCCCACCTGGAATATCGCACCTGGAATTCCCACCTGGAATCCCCACCTGGAATTCCCACCTGGAATCCCCACCTGGAATTCCCACCTGGAATTCCCACCTGGAATCCCCACCTGGAATTCCCACCTGGAATCCCCACCTGGAATTCCCACCTAGAATATCCCAACCTGGAATCCCCACCTGGAATTCCCACCTGGAATTCCCACCTGGAATTCCCCACCTGGAATATCCCACCTGGAATATCGCACCTGGAATTCCCCACCTGCAATTCCCACCTGGAATTCCCGCCTGGAATTCCCAACCTGGAATTCCCACCTGGAATTCCGAACTGGAATTCTCACCTGGAATCCCCACCTGGAATCCCCACCTGGAATTCCCACCTGGAATTCCCCACTTGGAATTCCCACCTGGAATTCCCACCTGGAATCCCCACCTGGAATATCCCACCTGGAATTCCCACCTGGAATATCCCACCTGGAATATCCCACCTGGAATATCCCACCTGGAATTCCCCACTTGGAATTCCCACCTGGAATTCCGAACTGGAATTCCCACCTGGAATTCCCCACCTGGAATTCCCACCTGGAATCTGGACCCAGAATTCCCACCTGGAATTCCCACCTGGAATTCCCCACGTGGAATTCTCCACCTGGAATCCTCACCTGGAATTCCCCACCTGGAATTCCGAACTGGAATCCCCACCTGGAAGTCCCCACCTGGAATCCCCACCTGGAATTCCCCACTTGGAATTCCCACATGGAATTCCCACCTGGAATTCCCACCTGGAATCCCCACCTGGAATTCCCACCTGGAATCCCCACCTGGAATATCGCACCTGGAATTCCCACCTGGAATATCCCCACATGGAATTCCCACCTGGAATATCCCAACCTGGAATCCCCACCTGGAATTCCCACCTGGAATTCCCACCTAGAATTCCACACCTGGAATATCCCACCTGGAATATCCCAACCTAGAATTCCCACCTGGAATTCCCCACCTGGAATCCCCACCTGGAATTCCCACCTGGAATCCTCACTTGGAATTCCCACCTGGAATCCCCACCTGGAATCCCCACCTGGAATCCCCACCTGGAATTCCACACCTGGAATTCCCCACCTGGAATTCCCAACCTAGAATTCCCACCTGGAATTCCCCCCTAGAATTCCCCACCTGGAATATCCCACCTGGAATCCCCACCTGGAATATCCCACCTGGAATCCCCACCTGGAATTCCCACCTGGAATTCCCCACTTGGAATTCCCACCTGGAATTCCCACCTGGAATATCGCACCTGGAATATCCCACCTGGAATTCCCCACTTGGAATTCCCACCTGGAATATCCCACCTGGAATTCCAACCTGGAATCCCGAACTGGAATTCCCCACCTGGAATCCCCACCTGGAATCCCCACCTGGAATATCCCACCTGGAATATCCCACCTGGAATTCCTACATGGAATATCCCACCTGGAATTCCCACCTGGAATTCCCACCTGGAATATCCCACCTGGAATTCCCACCTGGAATATCGCACCTGGAATCCCCACCTGGAATTCCTCACCTGGAATCCCCACCTGGAATTCCTCACCTGGAATTCCCACCTGGAATATCGCACCTGGAATATCCCACCTGGAATTCCCAACCTGGAATCCCCACCTGGAATTCCGAACTGGAATTCTCATCTGGAATCCCCACCTGGAATCCCCACCTGGAATTCCCACCTGAAATCCCCACCTGGAATATCCCACCTGGAATTCCTACATGGAATATCCCACTTGGAATTCCCACCTGGAATTCGTCACCTGGAATATCCCACCTGGAATTCCCACCTGGAATCCCCACCTGGAATTCCCACCTGCAATTCCCCACCTGGAATTCCCACCTGGAATTCCCACCTGGAATATCGCACCTGGAATTCCTACCTGGAATTCCCAACCTGGAATCTGGACCCAGAATTCCCACCTGGAATTCCCACCTGGAATTCCCACCTGGAATCCCCCACCTGGAATTCCCCACCTGGAATCCCCACCTGGAATTCCCCACCTGGAATATCCCCACATGGAATCCCCACCTGGAATTCCCCACCTGGAATATCGCACCTGGAATTCCTACCTGGAATTCCCAACCTGGAATCTGGACCCAGAATTCCCACCTGGAATTCCCCACCTGGAATTCCCACCTGGAATCTGGACCCCAAAATCACTTTTGGACGTCCCTAAAGAGATCCTGAATTTTCCCAAGCCGGATTTTTTTTTGGATACAAGGCAAGGAATAAAAAGGGTTTCAAGCAAGGGAAAAATCGCGGACAAATACGGAAATCCGGGAAAAAGAGGAATTGTGGAAAAAGAGGAATTACGGAAAAAGAGGAATTACGGAAAAAGAGGAATTACGGAAAAAGAGGAATTGTGGAAAGAGAGGAATTGTGGAAAAAGAGGAATTGTGGAAAGAGAGGAATTGTGGAAAGAGAGGAATTGTGGAATGACGGCACGAGGAATTGCACGGCGGAGAAGCGAACCGCGCCGGCAGCTCCATTCCCTACGGATCTTCCCGGCAAAAATTCCTGAACTTGGACGTTCCAAATCCCAGATTTCCCCCTCGGATGGAAACAATTCCCTCTGGCGCCTTTCCCTGCAGGATTTTCCGGGCTGTGGCAGAGAATTCCCGGGAAGCGCGCGTCCCTTCCTTGATTCCTCGCATTTCATGGATAATTCCCTGATTTTTTATTTATTTATTTATTTTCCCAGCCATTTTTCCGTCATTTTTTTTTTGGGATATTATTTGCGACATCAGCAGCCAGGAGGTGAAGTTCAGGGAATCCCGGAAAATGGTTTGGGTTGGGAGAGGCTTTGGAAAATGATCCAATCCCTCCCTTTTCCGTAGGCAAGGACGCCTCCCTTCATCCCAGGATGCTCCAAGCCCGGCCTTGCACAATTCCAGGGATGGCTCAGCCACGGAATTCCCTGGGAATTCCATCCCAGCCCCTCACCACATTCCCAGGGAGAGAATTCCCTCCCAATATCCCGAATTCCCTCAGGAATTAAACCATCCCCCGCGTCCCGCCCCTCCTTCCCTTTCCCAAATTCCACTTCCAGCTCTCCCGGCACAATTCCCGCAACTCTCCGGTTCCCCCAAGGAAGGAGAATCCAACTCCAATTCCCCTTTGGATCACGGGGGAACTCTCATCCCTGCTAAAACTTCCAGCTCTTCATTCCCTCATTTTCCACATCCTCATCAGGCAAATCCCATTTTCCCCTCCGCTTCCCACGGCTCAGCGTTCCAGGAAAAAAGCCGGGAATGCGCCGCGTCAAGCCCGGGCACGGAATGAAATCCTCCCAAACGAATTCCCAGAGCCCGGGGAGCGGCATTCCGGGCACCCGCGCAACTCCGGGGCGTGTCCGGAATTCATTCATTAATTACCATAAATCCTGGATATTTAATTAGTTGAACCAGGCTGGGAAATACTTGGAAAGCAGAGGTGGGGGGGGGTGGGGAGATCCCGATCCCGTTTTTTTTTTTCCGATCCCGGAATGAAACGGGGATGGGAAACGTTTCGGAGCGGGGGAAAGGGGGGGAACTCTGCGCCTCTGCCGGAATTCCCAGCTGGAATTGCGAGGTGTGAAAGGAGAGAGGGGGATGTGGAGATGTTGGAGGAATTCCAGAGGAGGGCACGGAGTCGCTCCGAGGGTTGGGGAGAGGCTGGGAGAGCTGGGAATGTCCAGCCTGGAGAAGGGAAGGATCCAGGGAGACCTTGGAACCCCTTCCAGAGCTCCAGGAGAGCTGGAGAGGGAATTTGGGTGTGGAATGGAGGGACAGGACACAGGGAATGGCTTCCCACGGCCAGAGGGCAGCGATGGACGGGATTGGGGAAGGAATTCTTCCCTGTGAGGAGCTGGGATGGAATTCCCAGAGAATCCGTGGCTGCCCCTGGATCCATGGAAGTGTCCAAGGCCAGGCTGGAGCAACCTGGGATGGGGAATTTTCCCTCCCAACCCAAACCAGGGGTTTTAACATCTGATGAAGTTTTTCCGTGAAATTTCCATGAAATTTCCACGATTTGATGAAGATTTTCCAAGCCTGGAATCGTTGATCCCGTTGAAACTCCCACCTGGATCCTGGATCCAAAACCTCCCTCATCCCTCCCATCCCTAAAGGACAAAGGGGATTGGCCTGGAATTTCTCCACCTTTCCACTCCTTGGCTCCGTGGGAAACCTCATCCCATTCCCAGACCACGGAATTTCACTGGAAATCCTTCTCCTCCCAACTGGAGCCAGGCTGGGAGAGCTGGGAATGTCCAGCCTGGAGAAGGGAAGGATCCAGGGAATCCTCAGAGCTCCAGGAGAGCTGGAGAGGGAATTTGGGTGTGGAATGGAGGGACAGGACACGGGGAATGGTTCCCACTGCCAGAGGGCAGGGATGGACGGGATTGGGGAAGGAATTCTTCCCTTTGAGGAGCTGGGATGGAATTCCCAGAGAATCCGTGGCTGCCCCTGGATCCCTGGAAGTGTCCAAGGCCAGGCTGGAGCAACCTGGGATGGGGAATTTTCCCTCCCAACCCAAACCAGGGGTTTTAACAATTGGTGAAGATTTTCCATGAAATTTCTGCAAAATTTCCACGATTTGATGAAGCTTTTCCAAGCCTGGAATCGTTGATCCCGTTGAAACTCCCACCTGGATCCTGGATCCAAAACCTCCCTCATGCCTCCCATCCCCGTTAAGGACAAAGGGGATTGGCCTGGAATTTCTCCACCTTTCCACTCCTTGGCTCCGTGGGATCCTCATCCCATTCCCAGACCGCGGAATTCCACTGGAAATCCTTCTCCTCCCAACTGGAGCCAGGCTGGGAGAGCTGGGAATGTCCAGCCTGGAGAAGGGAAGGATCCAAGGAAACCTCAGAGCCCCTTCCAGAGCCTGAAGGGGCTCCAGGAGAGGGAATTTGGGAAAAGGGATGGAAGGGAATGAGTATTTCCTAAAAAGAACCAAAAAAACCAACAACAAAAAAACCAAAAAAAAAGAAAAAACCAAAAAAAAACCCAAAACAAAGCAAAACAAAACAAAACAAAACAAAAAACCAAAAAAAAAAAAACCCAAAAAACAAACAAACAAAAAACAAAACAAAACAAAACAAAAAAAACCCAAAAAAACAAAAAAAAAACCCAAAAAAAAAACCAAAAAAAAAAAAAAAAAACCCAAAAAAAACCAACCAAAGACCAAAAACCAAAAATGGGATCTTGGGTGCCACAAGGGACAAACTCATCTCTCATCCCGACCTTTCCGAGAGGACAGGATTTGGGAATTCCCTGGATTGGCTTGATGGTAAAAACAGAAATACGCACAGCTTTTCCCAGGAAAGGATTTATTCCCTTTTAGACGTCGCTAATGGGGGGAAAAAATGGGAATTCTGTTCCCAGCTCCAGACAGAGACGAATTCCTTCCCAATATTCCAAATATCCTCTGGCAGTGGGAAGCCATTCCCTGTGTCCTGCCCCTCCATCCTTTTTCCCAATTCTGCCTCCAACTCTCCCAGCTCCAAACCATCCCAAATTTGCCGTTCCGACGACACCGACAACCGCAATTCCCGCCGATTTAAATTCCTTTGGCAAACCCACAGAAAGTCGCACCCGGCTCCCGAAATCGGATTTGTTTGGGTTTTATTCCCTTTGTTTGTTTGTTTGTTTTTAAAGGAGGGGATTGGGCCAACACGGCCCTGTCTATGATTTATTTGCTGTAAATTATACGATTTTTTAAAAATTGTCTAAATCTGACTGTCTACCCTAATTTTCTGATATTCCCACCCTTTTCCCAGTGGGAAGCCATTCCCTGTGTCCTGCCCCTCCATCCTTTGTCCCTGACCCCTCTCCAGCTCTCCCAGCTCCAAACCATCCCAAATTCGCCGTTCTGACGAAACCGACAACCGCAATTCCCGGGAGAACCACGGATTTGCATTCCTCCGGCAAACCCAGCTCCCACAGAAAGTCGCACCCGGCTCCCGAAATCGGATTTGTTTGGGTTTTATTCCCTTTGTTTGTTTGTTTTTAAAGGAGGAGATTGGGCCAACCTGGCCCTGTCTATGATTTCTTTGCTATAAATTATCCGATTTTTTAAAAAAAATTCACCTAAATTTGAATGTCTGCCCCCATTTTCTGATATTTCCACCCTTTTCCCAGTGGGAAGCCATTCCCTGTGTCCTGCCCCTCCATCCTTTATCCCAATTCCCTCTCCAGCTCTCCCAGCTCCAAACCATCCCAAATTCGCCGTTCCGACGACACCGACAGCCGCAATTCCCGCCGATTTAATTTCCTTTGGCAAACCCACAGAAAGTCGCACCCGGCTCCCGAAATTGGATTTGTTTGGGTTTTATTCCCTTTGTTTGTTTGTTTTTAAAGGAGGGGATTGGGCCAACCCAACCCTATCTATGATTTATTTGCTGTAAATTATCCGATTTTTTAAAAAAAATTCACCTAAATTTGACGGTCTGCCCCCATTTTCTGATATTCCCACCCTTTCCCAGTGGGAAGCCATTCCCTGTGTCCTGTCCCTCCATCCTTTATCCCAATTCTGCCTCCAACTCTCCCAGCTCCAAACCATCCCAAATTTGCCGTTCCGACGAAACCGACAACCGCAATTCCTGACCGACCACCGCAATTCCCGGGAGAACCACGGATTTACATTCCTCCGGCAAAGCCAGCTCCCACAGAAAGTCGCACCCGGCTCCCGAAATCGGATTTGTTTGGGTTTTATTCCCTTTGTTTGTTTGTTTTTAAAGGAGGAGATTGGGCCAACCTGGCCCTGTCTATGATTTATTTGCTGTAAATTACCCGATTTAAAAATAAAAATAATCTAAATTTGACTGTCTACCCCAATTTTCTGATATTCCCATCCGTTTCCCAGTGGGAAGCCATTCCCTGTGTCCTGTCCCTCCATCCTTTTTCCCAATTCTGCCTCCAGCTCTCCCAGCTCCAAACCATCCCAAATTCGCCGTTCCGACGAAACCGACAGCCGCAATTCCCGCCGATTTAAATTCCTCTGGCAAACCCACAGAAAGTCGCACCCGGCTCCCGAAATTGGATTTGTTTGGGTTTTATTCCCTTTGTTTGTTTGTTTTTAAAGGAGGAGGATGAGGGACACCCATTCCATTCCATTCCATTCCATTCCATTCCATTCCATTCCATTCCATTCCATTCCATTCCATTCCATTCCATTCCATTCCATTCCATTCCATTCCATTCCCTTCCCAAGTTTCGCTGCTCCTTGGCTCACCCGGCAGCTCCAGAACTCCCACCGGGAATTCGGGGCGGAGGCAGCATTGTTCTGGCTCCTCAACCACTCCGTGGGGCTAATTAATATTCGTTAGGCGCCACGCCCCTAATTACAATAGACAAAAAAAGCCCTTTGGTCTCCCAAGTTCCCCTCTCGACTCCGGATTTTCCCGGCGAGTTTACATTCCCGCGGAACACCCATTAACGCCGCGCTTTTAATTACGGCGTCAAAACCCTCTTGATTAGAGCACAACAACAAAAAAAAAAAAAAAAAAAAGCCCTCGACTCTCAAATTAAGAGCACAAAAAAATAAAAATAAAATAAAATAAATTAAAACAAACAACCCCCCCAGCTCATTCCCTTGGTCCCGGCTCAGCAGGAAAACATTCCCAATCCCGATCGCGGCATTCCAGACGGCGACACGCGCCAAGGAAGAGGCTCAGAGACGGGGTGAGGGCTCCCCTCATTAGCATAAATTAGGGTAGAGCAGATCCAGCAACGAAAGGAACTCGGGGCAGCTCCTGTGGGAGGTTCTGCAGCCTCTTCCAGAGGATCCCTCCGGGATAATTCCGTACGGATCGCGGCCCTTGACCGCGTCCGCCGGGACGGGAACAGAGCCTTCAGTGTTTCTCCGAGCCCTCTTCCACCCTCACTCCGCATGGAAAAGGGCTCGGATGAAGCTGTCCCCTTTTCCAGGGAGTGTTTTGCTCCCAGTGATCCTCAACCCAAAATTCCCAAAATCCGTCAGTCCAGGGTGTGTTCCAGAGCCGGCCTCGGGAGCGCCGGGGTTTGATGGGAAGCGTCGCAAAATGAGGGAATATTTGACATTAAAAGCACCAATTCCCGCCCAAAACCGTGATCCTAACCGAAACACAGAGGGGGGAAAAAAAACCACATGGAAAATGGATGATCAGCACCAAAAAATGCAGGAAAATGGATCATCAGCACCAAAAAATGCAGGAAAATCGTGCTCTGAAGGAATTTCAGGAACGGAAAGCCCAGAAGTTGTCAAAACCTGCCCAGGGAAAGGGACCCTGGATGTCCCCTCCTTCCGTCATTCCCGCTCCTCCCGGGGCTCATTCCGGCCTCAAAGAGGGAAATTTGGGAATTCCAGCCCCGCGCACCTGCGGGGCGGCACCGAGGAGCACAAAGAAGGGTTGGAGTGGGAAATTAGAGAGGGAATTCTTCCCCGGGAGAGCAGGGAGGCCCTGGAATGGGATTCCCAGGGAATTCACCCCTGGAAGTGCCCAAGGCCAGTTTGGGTGAGGCTCGGAGGTTTTGGAAGGTTGGAAGGGGGCAGGAAGGTGGAATTTTATGAGTTTTTAAACACCCTTCCCACCCAAACCGCTCAACAATTCCACCCTCCCGCCTTTCATTACCCGAGTTTTGTCCTCCCGAGACGGGGGGGGAAAAAAAAAATCCCAAAATCCGCCAAGGGAAAAAAAAAAATCCCAAAATCCGCCAAGGAAAAAAATCCCCAAAATCCGCCAAAAACCAACAACCGCGCGACGCCCACCTCCTTCCACGGAGAGATCCCATCCTTCCTTCACCTGCCATCTCCCACCATCCCTCCGGGGCTCCTCAGGACGCTCCGGGGCCGCCCCCAAGGGTCGGGAATTTCGGAATTCGGGGCGCGATTCCCAAAATCCGGCAGCGAGCCTCCGCACGCCCTTCCCGAGGAGAACGGAGCCTCCAGAGGGCCTTGGCACAGATCCCTCCCCTCCGGAGCCGTGTGGGCGACGGCGCTGCCCTCCCCCGGGATTTTGCAACAGAAAGGGAACCACAGAGAAGTTTTTATTTTTCTTTTTCCTGCCTTTTTTTTTTTTTTCAGAAGAGTTTAATTATTTAAGAGTTTAATTTTTTTTTTTTTTTTTTTTGTGTGTGGGGTTATTTGGTGTTCTGTCGTTTTGTTCCCCTTTTTTTTTAATCCCATCTTCCCACTTCACCCATGAGTTGTTCCCTAATCCTGATGTTTACGACCAGACCGGCCCCATATCTGCCATTTTTCAGGTAAAAAAAAAAAAATGAAAGGGGGAAAAAAAAAAAAAAATGGAATTTTCATCTCGCTGTGCTTCGGTTGTGAACTTGCAGCTGCAGCAGATGTTCAGGGAAGGTGATGGAAAAAAAGGCTCAAAAATTAAAAAAAAATGGGAAGGAAGACTCGACATAAATAGAGGTTCCCCAGCCAAGCCACAAGGTGAACTCCTCGAAAGGAAAAATCCCATTTTTCCCCAGGAAAAAGCAGTTTGGAAAAGACCTGGAAAGCCTCCGAGCCGTGGAGAAAATCTGGGATTCAGATCCCAGGAAAAAGCAGCTTGGAAAACACCTGGAAAGCCTCAGAGCCGTGGAGAAATCAAGATTAAATCTGGGATTAAAATCCCAGGAAAAAATCAGCTTGGAGAAGACCTGGAAAGCCTCAAAGCCGTGGAGAAATCAAGATCAAATCTGGGAATCAAATCCCAGGAAAAAGCAGCTTGGAAAAGACCTGGAAAGCCTCAGAGCCGTGGAGAAATCAAGATCAAACCTGGGAATCAAATCCCAGGAAAAATCAGCTTGGAAAAGACCTGGAAAGCCTCAAAGCCGTGGAGAAATCAAGATCAAACCTGGGAATCAAATCCCAGGAAAAATCAGCTTGGAAAAGACCTGGAAAGCCTCAAAGCCGTGGAGAAAATCTGGGATTCAGATCCCAGGAAAAATCAGCTTGGAAAAGACCTGGGAAGCCTCAGAGCCGTGGAGAAAATCTGGGATTCAGATCCCAGGAAAAAGCAGCTTGGAAAAGACCTGGAAAGCCTCAGAGCCGTGGAGAAAATCTGGGATTCAGATCCCAGGAAAAATCAGCTTGGAAAAGACCTGGAAAGCCTCAAAGCCATGGAGAAATCAAGATCAAATCTGGGATTCAAATCCTGAATATTTAATATTGCTCAGGCAAGGAGTCCAGAAGTGACGCCGTGTAATCCATTTTTAATGCTCCGTATTCTTCTCCTTCCTGATTTTTCCTCCTAAAAAAATTTTCGGAGCGACAATTTTATCCGGAGAGGTTTGATAAGGAATTAAAATTACAGCAGGGGAGGGATTGGGAGTTCAAGGATTCTCCTTCAGCTGGAAGGAGCAGCCGTGGCATAAATGAATTATTTCCTGAAAGAGGATTTTTTTAAAAATTATTATTATTATTATTCCTTCCAGGCAGAGAAATTCCAGGGAGTGGAAGTGGGCCTGGATTTGATATGAGAATGATGGATTTACTCTAAAAAAATTGAAGATTCCGAGGAGGATGGATTTACTCTAAAAAAAGGGAAGATTCCGAGGAGGATGGATTTACTCTAAAAAAAAGGGAAGATTCCGAGGAGGATGGATTTACTCTAAAAAAATTGAAGATTCCGAGGAGGATGGATTTACTCTAAAAAAAGGGAAGATTCCATCCCTGGAATTGTCCAAGGCCAGGCTGGATGGGATCGGAGCGACCTGGGATGGCGGGAGCTGTCCCTGCCCACGGAAAAGGGCGGAACTGGACGGGCTTTGAGGTCCGTTCCCACCCAAACCATTCCATGATTATCCACGCACAATTCCAGAAGAATTGCTCCAGAAAGCAGAGCAATTAATAAATTAATGAAGCAGCTCGTTAATGCGGTCTCCCGGATTAAGTTTGGTCACCATGGAATGGTTTGGGTGGGAAGGAACCCTCGAGATCCAATTGTTCCCAACTTCCAAGATCCCAAATCGCTCCAAGCCCTGCCCAGCCTGGCCTTGGACACTTCCAGGGACGGAGCAGCCGCAGCTTCTCCGGGAATTCCATCCCAGGGAAGAATTCCTTCCCAACGTCCAAGATCCCAAATCTCCCCTTTCCAAGCGGGAAAGCCGTTCCCTGCCTCCTGTCCCTCCATCCCAAATCCCTCTCCAGAACTCCTGGAGCCCCTTCAGGCGCCGGAAGGAGCTCCAAGGTCTCTCCCCTTCTCCAGGTTGGACATTCCCAACCTCATCCAACAGAGCTGGTGGCACGGCACCGATATTCCAGATATTCCATATCCTGGAGATTCCATGTCCAGACATTCCTTCCTTGCTCTATTTCTGTCAAAAATAACCCCAAATCCAAGAGCAGCAGCTCAACCATTCCAGCTTTTCCTCTGGGGAAAGTTTGAAGTGACATTTTCCACAGCTTAAAATTCCCAGAGGGATCTCTGTCCCATTTTCCTCTTCCCTTCTTTCAGGCCGTGTTGTCCCCCAAGGAAAAACCCAGGAATGCGTCACTTGCTTCCCAAATCCCAAATCCCTCTCCAGCTCTCCTGGAGCCCCTTCAGCCACCTGAAGGAGCTCCAAGGTCTCTCCCCTTCCCCAGGTTGGACATTCCCAACCTCATCCCACAAACCTGGTGACACCTCACTGATATTCCAGATATTCCATATCCTGGAGATTCCATGTCCAGACATTCATTCCTTGCTCTATTTCTGGGCAAAAAAACCCCAAAAACCAAAATCCAACAGCAGCAGCTCAACCATTCCAGCTTTCCCTCTGGGAAAAGTTTTTTCCACAGCTTAACATGCCATGCCCGGAGGGATCTCTGTCCCATTTTTCCTCTTCCCTTCTTTCAGGCCGTGTTGTCCCAGTCCTGCAGCTTTTCCCCCACGGAAAACCCCAGGAATGCGTCACTTGCTTCCCAAATCCCAAATCCCAAATCCCTCTCCAGCTCTCCTGGAGCCCCTTGAGCCACCTGAAGGAGCTCCAAGGTCTCTCCCCTTCTCCAGGTTGGACATTCCCAACCTCATCCCACAAACCTGGTGACACCTCATTGATATTCCAGATATTCCAGATATTCCATATCCTGGAGATTCCATGACCAAACTTTCCTTCCTTGCTCTATTTCTGGGCAAAAAAATACCAAATCCCCCAAATCCAACTGCAGCAGCTCAACCATTCCAGCTTTTCCTCTGGGAAAAGTTTTTTCCACAGCTTAAAATTCCCAGAGGGATCTCTGTCCCATTTTCCTCTTCCCATCTTTCAGGCCGAGTTGTCCCCCAAGGAAAAACCCAGGAATGCGTCACTTGCTTCCCAAATCCCAAATCCCAAATCCCAAATCCCTCCTCCAGATCTCCTGGAGCCCCTTGAGCCACCTGAAGGAGCTCCAAGGTCTCTCCCCTTCCCCAGGTTGGACATTCCCAACCTCATCCAACAGAGCTGGTGACACCTCACCGATATTCCAGATATTCCAGATATTCCATATCCTGGAGATTCCATGTCCAAACTTTCCTTCCTTGCTCTATTTCTGGGCAAAAAAACCCCCAAAAACCAAAATCCAACAGCAGCAGCTCAACCATTCCAGCTTTCCCTCTGGGAAAAGTTTGAAGTGACATTTTCCACCGCTTAAAATTCCCAGAGGGATCTCTGTCCCATTTTCCTCTTCCCTTCTTTCAGGCCGTGTTGTCCCAGTCCTGCAGCTTTTCCCCCATGGAAAACCCAGGAATGCGTCACTTGCTTCCCAAATCCCAAATCCCTCTCCAGATCTCCTGGAGCCCCTTGAGCCACCGGAAGGAGCTCCAAGGTCTCTCCCCTTCCCCAGGTTGGACATTCCCAACCTCATCCCACAGACCTGGTGACACCACACCGATATTCCAGATATTCCATACCCTGGAGATTCCATGTCCAGACATTCCTTCCTTGCTCTATTTCTGGCAAAAATAACCCCAAAAACCAAAATCCAACAGCAGCAGCTCAACCATTCCAGCTTTCCCTCTGGGAAAAGTTTGAAGTGACATTTTCCACCGCTTAAAATTCCCAGAGGGATCTCTGTCCCATTTTTCCTCTTCCCTTCTTTCAGGCCCTGTTGTCCCAGTCCTGCAGCTTTTCCCCCACGGAAAAACCAGGAATGCGTCCCTTGTTTTCCTGGATTTCACCAATATTTATTTTAATCTGGCCCGGAATTAACTGGGATGGTTTTGCTATCCCCTGAAATTCCAGTCTTGGAGCAACACTTGCTTTTGTGGTTCCAGGAGTCTTCCACTCATAAAAAAAAAATGAAATAAAATAAAATTGGGAAAAGTCACTCCGATTAAAGTCTCTGCTTCCCAAACCATCCAACTGGGAAAAGCCTGACCTACTTGGCAGGAATGCCGAGAGCTCGTGCTCTTCTCTTTATTTTGTTTTATTTAATTTTTTAACTTTTTATTTCTTTTTAATGATTCAAGAGAATCCAAACGGGAGGCGCTGGAGAGGCGGGAATTCCGCAAAGCCGTTCCGAGACCACCAGAGGGGTTTGGAAGCCCCGATCCAATTTTATTTTTTTTTTTCCCTGTAATCCGAATCCCCTCCATCAATTTCCCAAAACGGGGAATTTTACGCTGGGTTTTGACAGTTCCCAAACTGAGGTTTTTGGGGATGCGGAGAGGAATCCTGAGGAAAGGGGGAACCAGCAGGAAAATCAGGATGGAAATTTAGCAGGAAACACCAAAAACAGATGGAAAAAAAAAAAATAAAAAGGAGAAGCCTCAAAGGGAAGGGGAAGGAAAATATCTGGAATTTTCTCCTTTTTGGTCATTCCTAAAAGACTGAGGGGGAAAAAAGGCTGGGATAGGATGGGGTGGAATGGGATGGGATTCCTTCTCATCCTGGAGAAGGGAAGGATCCAGGGAAACCTCGGAGACGCTTCCAGTGCCTGAAGGGGCTCCAGGAGAGCTGGAGAGGGATTTTGGGCAAGGGATGGAGGGACAGGACACAGGGAATGGTTCCCACTGCCAGAGGACAGGGTTAGATGGGATATTGGGAAGGAATTCTTCCCTTTGAGGAGCTGGGATGGAATTCCCAGAGAATCCCTGGAATTGCCCACGGCGAGTTTGGAGCAACCTGGGATGGTGGAAGATGATTTTTTTACGTCCCTTCCACCCCAAATTCCACGATTCCACCGTCCCACCACATCCGTCTCTTCCTCCACACGGGAAAGGAGGGCGTGGTCATGCCAAAACCTCGTCCCAGTTATCCATAAAAACGAGACGAGGGACAATCCCCAATCCCATAAAACCCAACACTGGGACAGAGCTCTGGGCACGCAAAGAGGTCACTGCAGCGCCTCGAAATTCCCAGTGGGAGCAAAGCGGGTGGGATAAACAGGAATCTGCTCTTTTCCCAGGAGAATTCGGCTCCCTGCACTCAAATCCCTCCCGAGGAGCAGAATTCCTGCAGGAAATTCATCCTGCAGCGCTCAGGAGCAGCAAACCGGGAGAGGTTTGGATCCTGAGGACGGAGAGCCGGGATTAAAAAGCCAGGAAATTGCCGAGTGCTGATCCTGCTTTTCCAGGAGTGCGGAATTTTTTTTGGGCGCCTCGAGCTTCCGGGGTGAAGGACGGTCCTTCGGGATGAACAACTCGAAATAACGGCGCGGAACGAGGCAAATTTAGCAGGCTTTTTGTCCGGCTCCGAGTCAGCTGTTCGCGGCTAATTACAGGGACGTCAGGGAATTTGGGATTTGTCAGCTGGGTTGAAGATGGGAGAGCGTTGCTTGGGAAAACGGCTTGATTTAAACTCCTCAAAAATCCTGCAAAAATCCTGCAAAAATCCCGCAAAAATCGGGATCAGGATCTTTGTGGGGTTTTGGGGTTTTTTTGTTGTGGCTTTGGACTCTTCCAGGGATCCAGGGGCAGCCACTGATTCTCTGGGAATTCTACGCCAGTGGAATTCTCACTCTCACAAAAAAATTCATTCCTGATATCCCAGCTACCCCTCTGGCTGTGGGAAGCCATTCCCTGTGTCCTGTCCCTCCATCCCTTGTCCCAAGTCCCTCTCCAGCTCTCCTGGAGCCCTTTAAGCCACTGCAAGGGGCTCCAAGGTCTCCCTGGATCCTTCCCTTCTCCAGGCTGGACATTCCCAGCTCTCCCAGCCTTTCTCCACCCCCATGACCTCCTCTGGATCTGCTCCAGCAGCTCCATGTCCTCCTGATGCTGGACCTCAGATCTGGAGGTGGGAATTCCAGGCGGGAATTCCAGCAGAGGGGCAGAACGCTAAAAATCCCGCTCCAAATTGCAAAGAATTGCCCAAAAATCCCTCCCTCAATCTCAAAGTTTGGAACCGCAGAAGCAGCGACGGCGACAAAGCAAAGCCCGGAGCTGAATTTCCGTCCACGCCCAACGCCTCAAAGCTCAGGGTCACGGTGTCAGCCCACTTGAGCGTGGCCTAAAACAGTTAAGCAAGAGCTGAGTCTGCACCTGAATCCTCCTGACCTTCATCCCATCCCAATAATTCCATCCCATCCCATCCCATCCCATCCATTAATTCCGGTTGCTCCGGGCGTTTCATACCTGATCGCCAAGGGAAGATAATTTGCTGCGCCAGCCCTGCTATCAAATCCCAGGCCCCGAGCACGGATTTGGGGCAGGGAGATCCCAAAAAGAGGGATCTTAAATTCCTCATTCCCAGTGAGGAATTTTAAAATTTCTTCCCACAGAAGCCCACCAGAAATCGCGGATTAATAGGAAAAAAACACAAAACGGGGAAAAACGGGCCAATTTTTTTTTTTGATGTGAGCGGCGCGGGGAATGTGGAGATTCCTCCACTTGGCAAATCTCAACCGGTGGAACGAGTTTTCCCAGTTCAACTCAGGCTTGGTGGATCAAGGAAAGGGTTGGAATTGCTTCCAAAACATTCCTCTAATGATTATAATGAAGGCAATAAAAATCCTTCTCACAAATCCGATGCATTTTTTTTTTGGAGATGAGGATTTTTCCTCAAAAGCCTGGAAATATTTTTCTGGAAACCAAGCTTGTGAGTTTTTCGCTGATAACTCCTGACAAATAAATTTCCTGATCCTGGTGGATACCTAAATCCACACCCCTGAAAGGGATTTTGTCCTGGAACCACTTCACGTCCTCATCCTGTTGGAATTCAACTGCTAAAAAAAGAAATAAAATAACAATAATAATAATGAAAATAATATTCTGTAATATTTACAGAGCAGAACTGGAATCAGGAGAGGTCAGAAAGTGCTTGGCCACCCAAGGGAAGATGATTTTATTCATTTTTGTGATGTTACTTCAGGCCCTGGCGGCCGCCCAGCGCCGTTCCCCGCGGAATTTCCGAGGGAAAACTGAATCCACGGATGGAATCAGCCCCGAGGAAAACGAGCTTTTATCAACACCCACGGCGGCGTCAGCGAGTGGATCTCGAGTTTTTCATTATTCAAAAAATGCGCAATTCCCCGATTCCACAGGGCTTGTGGTCTCCATGGCGGAGTTTGAGCCGTTTCCAGAATTTTATTTCCAGTTTGGCAGCGGGAATTAAGCGGGGATGAGTGGGGAAAAGGAGGAGGATAAAGAGTTGGAAGAAATCTGTTTTTGGGGAAATTCTCAGAGAAACCGTGGCTGTCCCATCCCTGGAAGTGTCCAAGGCCAGGCTGGAGCAACCTGGGATAGTGGAAGGTGCCCCTGACCATGGAATGGGATGAGAGGGTCTTGAAGATCCTTTTCCAACCCAAACCATTCCATGGCTTTTTCCCCCCTGGATTTCTACATCCTAAGGAAGCCACACTTTCCCTGGATAACTTAAAGAGAGGAAAAAACAGCACCGGCCACGCTCCCGACCCACTTCCCACAGAGTTTTGTTTCCCAGAATTATTTAACAGCACTTCATATAGAACAACTACAAAGATGAAATTTAGAGGTGAGACAATTCAATTTACGAAAATTCCAATTAAAAAAAAAAAATTCCAATTAAAAAAAAAAATACAGGAAGCAACTCAGACCCTTGGCCAGGAGATTTCCCAAATACAGGACTTTTCTTGGCCAAACTGGGGGACTCTTGGCTTCAAAGAGAGAGGCTGGCAACTGGAGAAGCAGGAAAATCTCCTTAATGGCTCTCCCAACCACAAACTGTGGCGTTCCCTGGGTCCTGATGCTATCAGGGCTTCAAATATCCACGGGAGGGTTTTGTTATCCCGGTTTAATTCCCTGGCTTTGGTCTGGCCAGGCAATTACAGGAATTTTGCAAGCACTTAATCCTTAAATGAACTCGACTCCGGGCTTGGCTTCCCGCAGAGCCCGGCGGGCGCCTCTCAAAGAGGTGATCCGTGGAAGAGCCGGTTGGATCCCATCGAGCCGGGATGGAGCCAAGCACTCCAGGAAAAATAAACAACCCGATGCCACCGGGCCTGCTCAACGCAACACGAAGGCCGGGAGAAGAAATGGGAGCGTTGGGGTGAAACCTCACCCCTGTGCAGGAGGTGATTATCCAAAGCTGCCAGACAGGAGCCAGGTCCTGCTTTCAGCCTTCCTGAAGACACAGGGAGGGATAAAACAGCCCCAGCCCATGATTAAGAGGTTCAGGAGTTCTGAGGACCCAAATGAAGCCACTTCCGCTAGGCCGCGGCCTTGTTTGGATGGGATAAATCCCTGGAAAGAAAGAAAAACCCAACTTTGGCTGAGAACTAATCTGCATTGATAAGAATCAGCATGCCAGACACGATCCAGGTCCAGCTTCCTGAAGATACAGGGGAGGATAAAACAGCACCAGCCCATTCTGAAGAGGCTCAGGAATTCTGAGGACACAAACGTGGCCACTTCCGTGAGGCCACAACCTTGTTTGGATGCAAAAAATCCCTCAAAAGAAAGAAAAACCCGGCTTGGTTGGGAACTACTCAATGCAGATTAGTCCAATGTACCAGGCAGGACCCAGGTCCTGTTTCCCAAAGACACAAGGAGGGATAAAACAGCCCCATCCATTTTCTAGAGGCTCAGGACCTCCTAAGTTTCACTAGGTCGCGGCCTTGTTTAGATGTGATAAATCCCTGGAAAGAAAGAAAAACCCGGTTCTGGCTGAGAACTAATCAATGCAGATTAGATCAGTGCACCAGACAGGATCCAGGTCCTGCTTCCCAAAGACATAGGGAGGGATGAAACAGCCCCATCCCACTTTCAAGAGGCTCAGAACCTCCTAACTTCTGCTAGGCCGCGGCCTTGTTTGGATGTGATAAATCCCTGGAAAGAAAGAAAAACCCAGCTCTGGCTGAGAACTAATCAATGCAGATTAGATCAGTGCACCAGAAAGGATCCAGGTCCTGCTTCCCAAAGACACAGGGAGGGATGAAACAGCCCCATCCCACTTTCAAGAGGCTCAGGAGTTCCAAGGACACAAATGCAGCCACTTTCGCCAGGCCGCAGCCTTGTTTGGATGTGACAAATCCCTGGAAAGAAAGAAAAACCCGGCTCTGGCTGTGAACTAATCAATGCAGATTAGTTCAGTGCACCAGACAGGATCCAGGTCCTACTTCCCAAAGACATAGGGAGGGATGAAACAGCCCCATCCCATTTTCAAGAGGCTCCGGATCTCCTAACTTCTGCTAGGCCGCAGCCTTGTTTGGATGTGATAAATCCCTGGAAAGAAAGAAAAACCCAGCTCTGGCTGAGAACTAATCAATGCAGATTAGATCAGTGCACCAGAAAGGATCCAGGTCCTGCTTCCCAAAGACAGAGGGAGGAATAACACAGTCCCATCCCATTTTCAAGAGGCTCAGAACCTCCTAACCTGCACTAGGCCGCGGCCTTGTTTGGACGTAATAAATCCCTGGAAAGAAAGAAGGACTTCGCTTTGGCTGAGAACTAATCAATGCAGATCAGTTCAGCATACCAGACACGATCCAGGTCCTGCTTCCCAAAGACATAGAGAGGGATGAAACAGCCCCACCCCACTTTTAAGAGGCTCAGGAGTTCTGAGGACACAAATGCAGCCACTTCCGCCAGGCCGCGGCCTTGTTTGGATGTGACAAATCCCTGGAAAGAAAGAAAAACCCGGCTCTGGCTGGGAACTAATCTGCTCTGATAAGAATCAGCGTGGGAACTGGGAGCTCCAGTAACAACCAGTCAAAGTCTATTTATACAAGACATCCCTGCCAGGGATCCAGAGGAGAACTGACACCGGGAAGTCTGCAGGGAGAAAAATCTCCATTAAGGCGCTTGTTTCAGCAAATGAGGATCTGGGGAAAAGCAGTTTCAGCACTTTCATGGAGCTCTGTCTAGAAACTGTTGTCTCACTGGATGTTTTTATCATGGAATTATGGGTTTTGGATGGTAGCAATCATGATGGTGAGGACAATATCCAATTATTTAAAAATGGGATGAGTTTAGAGCCAAATCCAGGTCTCACTCTGGGTATTCATCCAAGGTTTTACCATGAGCTTGGGTGAACTCCGGGTGTTTTTTCATTTCCACACCTGTACAGCCATGGAATCCACGCTTTAGTATGGAATTTTTACTGATCAGGGCATTCCAATTAAATGAATATTAATTCCTTCAGGTAGATTTAGAGGGAAGAATCCCAGACAGCACAATATCTACAACTAATCAATAATTTTATTTTGTTCATCCCCAATTTTTTGGACTCCTTTTTATCCAAACCCCAAGTTCTTCAGGGCAACTCTTTTACCACATCCGAGGTGCGAGCACATTCCAATTAAATGGATATTAATTCCTTCAGGTAGAATTAGAGGGAAGAATCCCAGACAACACAGTAACTGCAACTAATCAATAATTTAATTTACTTCATCCCAAATTTTTTGGACCCTTTTTTAACCAAATCCCAAGTTCTTCAGGGCAAGTCCTCCACCACATCCGAGGTGTGAGTGCATTCCAATTAAATGGATATTAATTCCTTCAGGTAGAATTAGAGAGAAGAATCCCAGACAACACGGTAACTAAAATTAATCAATAATTTAATTTACTTCATACCCAATTTTTTGGACCCTTTTTTAACCAAATCCCAAATTCTTCAGAGCAATTCTACTACCACATCCGAGGTGCGAATCCATTCCAATTAAATGAATATTAATTCTCTAAGGAAGATTTAGAGGAAGAATCCCAGCCAACACGCTAACTGCCACTAATCAATAATTCTATTTAGTTCATCCCAAATTTTTTGGACCCTTTTTAACCAAATCCCAAATTCTTCAGGGCAAGTCCTCCACCACATCCGAGGTGCGAGCACATTCCAATTAAATGAATATTAATTCCCTCAGGTAGAATTAGAGGGAAGAATCTCAGACAACATGATAACTAAAATTAATCAATAATTTAATTTACTTCATCCCAAATTTTTGGACCCTTTTTTAACCAAACCCCAAGTTCTTCAGAGCAATTCTACTACCACATCCGAGGTGCGAATCCATTCCAATTAAATGAATATTAATTCCCTAAGGAAGATTTAGAGGGAAGAATCCCAGACAACACGGTAACTGCAACTAATCAATAATTCTATTTAGTTTATCCCCAAATTTTTGGACCCTTTTTATCCAAATCCCAAGTTCTTCAGGGCAACTCCTCCACCACATCCGAGGTGTGAGTGCGTTCCAATTAAATGGATATAAATTCCTTCAGGTAGATTTAGAGGGAAGAATCCCAGACAACACAGTAACTAAAATTAATCAATAATTTAATTTACTTCATACCCAATTTTTGGGACCCTTTTTTAACCAAACTCCAAATTCTTCAGAGCAATTCTACTACCACATCCGAGGTGCGAATCCATTCCAATTAAATGAATATTAATTCCCTAAGGAAGATTTAGAGGAAGAATCCCAGACAACACGCTAACTGCAACTAATCAATAATTCTATTTCATTCATCCCCAAATTTTTGGACCCTTTTTAACCAAATCCCAAATTCTTCAGAGCAAGTCCTCCACCACATCCGAGGTGCGAGCGCATTCCAATTAAATGAATATTAATTCCCTAAGGAAGATTTAGAGGGAAGAATCCCAGACAACACAGTAACTAAAATTAATCAATAATTTAGTTTACTTCATACCAAATTTTTCGGATCCTTTTTTAACCAAATCCCAAGTTCTTCAGGGCAACTCCTCCACCACATCTGAGGTGCGAATCCATTCCAATTAAATGAATATTAATTCCCTACGGAAGATTTAGAGGGAAGAATCCCAGACAACACGGTAACTGCAACTAATCAATAATTCTATTTAGTTTATCCCCAAATTTTTGGACCCTTTTTAACCAAATCCCAAATTCTTCAGAGCAATTCTTTTACCACATCCGAGCTGCAAATCCATTCCAATTAAATGAATATTAATTCCCTAAGGAAGATTTAGAGGGAAGAATCCCAGACAACATGGTAACTGCCACTAATCAATAATTCTATTTAGTTCATCCCAAATTTTTTGGACCCTTTTTATCCAAATCCCAAGTTCTTCAGGGCAACTCCTCCACCACATCCGAGGTGCGAGCGCTGAGCTCCGCACCCGGAATTCTGCGCCTGGTTAACACCAACTTCCTTCCACTGCCGCTCTTTGAACGTGATGAATTAAAAAAATCCGGATAATTCCCGAGGCAGACAATGATATTCCAGCTCTGCCACCCGCAGCTCCGGCACGCGTTTCATTAGGAACTCACAACACCGCCTGCCTCTGAGCCGATTATTTTATTGTCGGAGTCGCATTCCCGCTCTGAGCTGAGCACGCGTCAGAAAAATACTCAGGTGGGGTTTATTGGGGATAATTTTTTTGTCGTTTTAGAAGCAAATCACCTCAAATTAAGATACCGAACAAGATAAGGCTGAGCCGCTCATTTGGGATGGCCTTGGAGAGCTGGGAACGTCCAGCCTGGAGAAAAGAAGGATCCAGGGAGAGCTTGGACCACTTCCAGTGGCTGAAGGGGCTCCAGGAGGGATGGAGAGGGAATTTGGGCAAGGAATGGAGGGACAGACACGGGGAATGGCTTCCCACAGCCAGAGGTCGGGGATTTGGGAAGGAATTCCTCCCTTGGAAGGTGGTGAAGGGCTGGGATGGAATTCCCAGAGAATTTCTGGCTGCCCCTGGATCCCTGGAAGCATCCAAGGCCAGGTTGGAGCAACCTGGGACGGTGGAAAGCGTCCCTGCCCATGGCAGGGGGTTTGGATTGGGATGATTTTGAAGGTCCCTTCCCACCAAACCCTTCCGTAGCTCCGCGTTAATTCCAAACGTGACGCGACACAGCCCCGCCCGTTCTTCCCAAACAACTTCGGGTTCTTTTCTCCCGCAAAACACCCCCCCCCAAAAAAATCACTTTTGACAACACACGAGAACACCGCGGTCGGCTCTCAAAAAACAACCGATCTCCATCTGAATTTCAGGCATTTTTGACACGATCTCTCTGCTGCCAGAAATCAAATCCCAGCTCCCCGCGATTCATCCCGCTCTCCCGCAGCGGCTGCTTTGATGTTTTGTTATTCCCTAAAATCCTCCGCGCTTCCCCTTCCACACTTTTCCTCCCCTTTTCTTGATCAGCAAACCCATCGGAGGCGCCGCCACGTGCTCCAGAAGTGCCCTCGGGTTCTAAAATAAGAATTTTATCTTCAAAACCGAGGGTATGTTTGAAATTCCGAGATAATTTCAGGAGGCTCCGGTATCAGGTGATGCAAATAAACAAAAAAAAAAAAAAAAAAAAGTCCTTCAGATTCCTGCTCTGCGCTGAGGCTTTGAAACTTCAAATCCTGTCTGGGGTGTGTTTTGTGAGCCTGAAATTCCACAAAAAAAATCACGTAGTTGGGTCTAAATAATTTCTGTTATTTTTCGAGCCCCTCACGTCACTGCCCCAAGATTCCCCCTGCACTTTATTATCTGTATCCATAATTCCCTGGAGCGAGGCACCGCTGGATGAATCGCTTGTTTATTTCCCTGTCAAGTTATGAATTCATAAACAATTCCCCCGCTCTACCCCTCGCTGTGCCCGGCGTGGGATTAACAGGAAATGGGGTTGGGATCCGAGAGGAAAACTCAAATAATCGAGCGCGAGTTTATCGTGAACTTCAAATTACCCCAGGCCTTCCCAAAGCGCTGGGAAATTTCGGAGCTGCGGCTCCGGAGGGGGGAAAATCAGCGCTGTGCCCTTCATCCCCTGGAATAAAAGCCTCCTCTTCCTCACCTGCCCCCGGGATGTGTGGAAATTTAGGACAATCCATTCCCTGGCGCCGAGCAAGGACTCAAATCCCTCAGAAAAGAAAATTAAAAGGTCTCAAAATGGGGGGAAAAAAAAAAAAAAGTTGATGTGAGGCTGTCAAAGCACCGAGAGACTCGAATTTAGATTTTTGTCAATTAGGCGGTTTTGACTTTTTTTTTTTCTTTTTTTTTTTGGAAGCTTTTAATTTATTTATGGAATAATTAGGGATAAAATGATTAAGCAGTGGTGAAAATTCTCTCCCTGAAGTTATAATGAAAAATGTGGAAGAAAGCAACGAGCAGAGCCTTGAACCCTGCTCTGGCTGCTCGACATCTGAGAGCAGCATAAATTTTCTTATTTTAAAGCCAACTTCATTTCTAAGGGCGGCCTTTAATTACAATTATTTCCTTGAACCTTGACAGCTTCCCATTTTGTTGGGTATTATTGGATATCAGCCGGGAGAGCTCTTCATCTCACCCTGGGAAGTTACAAAGGAGTTCTTGGAGGGCGAAATAAAACTCCATTTCCAGTTTAAATCCAATTTTAGAAGGGGAATTGTGCGCCCACGCTTCAGGAACTGCTTCTCCTCTAAAGGACATTCCTGTGGGGAACGGTGGGGGAAAAAAAATCCCAGAAAGGTTTGGATCCGTGGGATCATCCAGTTCCACGGATCTGGAATTTTCCCACATTTTCAACTGTCTCAGGTTGCTCCAAGCCCTGTCCAAACCTGGCCTTGGACAATTCCAGGAATGGGGCAGCCACAAATTCTTTGGGAATTCCATCCCAGCCCCTCACCACACAGGGGAAAAAAAAAAAAAAAATCCCAATTTCCAAGAGAAACCAAATTATTTTTCCAAGGCCTGTCCAAACCTGGCCTTGGACAATTCCAGGAATGGGGCAGCCACAAATTCTCTGGGAATTCCATCCCAGCCCCTCACCACACAGGGGAAAAAAAAAAAAAAAATCCCAATTTCCAAGAGAAACCAAATTATTTTTCCGAGCCCCGGGATCCTCGGGGTCACCTCTGTCCCGATTTATCCTGGAAACCGTCAGACTCGAGGATCCACGCGGGGCCTCTCCAGCCGTTCTCGGCAGAAACGGAAGCGAGAAATAAAATATAAAATCAAGGAATATAAAATAATACAGGAAATAATATAGGAATATAAAATAAATATAGGAATAAATATATCAAGGAATATAAAATAAAATATAAAATCAAGGAATCGCAAGGCAGCCATTCCGGCGCCACAAACTGCAGAGCCCTGACACATCCAAATGGAATGGGATCGTGGAATTCCGTCAAGATCATGTTGGCCAAGACGGGAGATCCGTATTTTTCCGGCTGTTTCACGGGATTATGGAATGTTTTGGGTTAGATGGGGCCTTCACATATTCCAAATCCACGGGCAGGAGCACTTTCCACTATCCCAGGTGGCTCCAAGCCCCTTTCCAGCCTGGCTTTGAACACTTCCAGGGATGGGGCAGCCATGGATTTTTTGGGAAAACCGCGCCAGGGTCTTCTCCCTTTCCAAACTCGTCGCCTGCTCACTCCTGTGACATTCCCAATTCCCAGCCCGGGAAGTTTTCATTCCCTCTGGGTTCACTGCACCATCGTCCTCCCGAATCCACAAACACCCAACTTTTCCATAATTGGAGCAGCTCCGGCCTTCCCACGGTTGTCGCCACCCCTCATCCAGAAAAATCCCAAATAATTCCCTAAGAAAAAGGCAATTAATCCTTGTCCGGGTTGTTTATGGTGCAAACATCCAATAAAAAACATTTATTTATCTGGAATTTATCTCCGTTTCAGCTCAAAACCACAATTTAACCTCAGCCCTCTGCACAAAAATCAGCTCCAGAGGATTCCACCCAGAGGATCCACCCAGAAATTCCCTAAAAAACACAGCGGGAGAGCTCCTGCCCTGGTAGGATGAGTTGGAAAAGCTCCCACATCCCCCAAAAATGGAGTCCTGGATCCTAAAAAAGCTTTTTTTCATGGAATGGGAGGACGCCTGAGGCTTGCAGGCACCTCTGGAGATCCCCCAGTCCAACCTCCCTGCTCACGGATTCGGGACATTTCCACGGATGGAGATTCCATGAGCTCTCCAAACTATTCCTGGACCTTCCAACATTTTCTCCGCGGACGAATAACAGAAAAGGATTCGCAGCTGGAACTTCTAGGGGGACCTTCAAGGAAGGAATTTGGCAGGAACGGTTTGGTTTGGAATAGACCCTCAGAGATCAACCAGACCCAACCCCCAGGAATTGTGGTGTCGCTTGGGAATTGTGACAACTACAGAACACAGACAAAATCGGGAAATTCAATTAGGAAATTCAAAATTAGGAGCAAAATCAGGGAAATAATGGAGTTAGGAAAATCTGAGGCAAGATTTGGGACAAAACGAATACTTTGGACAAATGTCACTTTTTGAAGGGCCGCGGAACATCACCGCCAAGTCCCCCAGATATAAAGGAAGCCACGACAAGATTTCCCATTTTTTTTGGGAATCAGATTGAGGACACTAATTTCCTCTTTCTCCACAGAATTCCCAACAGCTCAGAGCCACCTCTTTCATCCTCTCCTGGGATTTTCGCTCCCATCAGGAGCCTCCCACCCATCGACCACCGCGATCCTCCCTCCTCGCCCCGGATTCCGGTCGGGACTGGGGCCCAGGAAATGAAAGGACCATTGTGAAACTCCCTGAAAATTTAGGAAAATAATGGATTTAAGAAAATCTGAAACCACATTTGGGACAAAACTAACACCTTGCACCAATGACACTTTTTGAAGGGCCTCACAAATCCAATCCACAGAACATTTCGCCCCAAGTCCCCCAAAGATAAAGGAAGTCAGGACCAGATTTCCCATTTTTTTAGGGAATCAGATTGAAGATATTAATTCCCTCTTTCACAGAATTCCCAACAGCTCAGAGCCACCTCTTTTATCCCGTCCCGGGATTTTCACTCCCATCAGAAGCCTCCCACCCATCGACCACCGCGATCCTCCCTCCTCGCCCCGGATTCCGGTCGGAACTGGGGCCCAGGAAATGAAAGGACCATTGTGAAACTGCCTGGAAATCCAGGAAATAAACTCTCTGAAAATTTAGGAAATTCAGGAAAATAATGGAGTTAAGAAAATCTGAAACCAGATTTGGGACAAAACGAACACCTTGGACAAATGTCACCTTTTGAAGGGCCTCACAAATCCAATCCACAGAACATTTCCCCCCAAGTCCCCCAAAGATAAAGGAAGTCAGGACCAGATTTCCCATTTTTTTAGGGAATCAGATTGAAGATATTAATTCCCTCTTTCACAGAATTCCCAACAACTCAGAGGCACTTGTTTTTATATCCCGTCCCGGGATTTTCACTCCCATCAGGAGCCTCCCACCCATTGACCACCGCGATCCTCCCTCCTCGCCCCGGATTCCGGTCGGGACCGGGGCCCAGGAAATGAAAGGACCATTGTGAAACTCCCTGGAAATCCAGGAAATAAACTCTCTGAAAATTTAGGAAATTAAGGAAAATAATGGAGTTAAGAAAATCTGAAACCAGATTTGGGACAAAACGAGCACCTTGCACCGATGTCACTTTTTGAAGGGCCTCACAAATCCAATCCACAGAACATTTCCCCCCAAGTCCCCCAAAGATAAAGGAAGCCAGGACCAGATTTCCCATTTTTTTTTAGGGAATTCAACCCTTTGAGCATATTAATTCCCTCTTCCACACAATTCCCAACAACTCAGAGGCAATTGTTTTTATATCCCGCCCTGGGATTTTCACTCCCATCAGGAGCCTCCCACCCATCGACCACCGCGATCCTCCCTCCTCGCCCCGGATTCCGGTCGGGACCGGGGCCCAGGAAATGAAAGGACCATTGTGAACCTCCCTGGAAATCCAGGAAATAAACTCTTTGAAAATTTAGGAAATTCAGGAAATTCGTGGAGTTAAGAAAATCCCACATCAGACTTGGGACAAAACGAACACCTTGGACAAATGTCACCTTTTGAAGGGCCTCAGAAATCCAACACACAGAACATTTCGCCCCAAGTCCCCCAAAGATAAAGGAAGCCAGGACCAGATTTCCCATTTTTTTAGGGAATTCAACCCTTTGAGCATATTAATTCCCTCTTCCACACAATTCTCAACAATTCAGAGGCACTTGGTTTATCCCGTCCTGGGATTTTCACTCCCATCAGGAGCCTCCCACCCATCGACCACCGCGATCCTCCCTCCTCGCCCCGGATTCCGGTCGGGACTGGGGCCCAGGAAATGAAAGGACCATTGTGAAACTCCCTGGAAATCCAGGAAATAAACTCTCTGAAAATTTAGGAAATTCAGGAAATTCGTGGAGTTAAGAAAATCCCACATCAGACTTGGGACAAAACGAACACCTTGGACAAATGTCACCTTTTGAAGGGCCTCAGAAATCCAACACACAGAACATTTCGCCCCAAGTCCCCCAAAGATAAAGGAAGCCAGGACCAGATTTCCCATTTTTTTTTAGGGAATTCAACCCTTTGAGCATATTAATTCCCTCTTCCCAACAATTCCCAACAACTCAGAGGCACTTGTTTTTATATCCCGTCCTGGGATTTTCACTCCCATCAGCAGCCTCCCACCCATCGACCACCGCGATCCTCCCTCCTCGCCCCGGATTCCGGTCGGGGCCGGGGCCCAGGAAATGAAAGGACCATTGTGAAACTGCCTGGAAACATCTGGCCGAGCACCCACTCCCTCAATGCCCGCCTTGTTCCGCCCGCCCCGTCCCCGGGACGAGCCATTCCAAGGGCATGAGGCAATCCCAGAGAGGGAGAGGTTCACAACTCCAAACTTCCATTTCCCCAACGACCCAGACCTGGCGTAAATTTTGCGTCCTCAAGCCAGAGCGGAGCTGCGAATTTTAAACTTTTCTGCAGAACCTCAGCCCAAATTCCCTCTTTTTTTTTGTTTTTTTTTCTTTTTTTTTTTTCTTTTTTTTCCCATCCCATCTTAACCTTTCACCTGGAACAACTGGTTAGTTGAGGGGACGAGGAATCAAATATTCAGGAGAGCTTTTTGTCTCGTCCCTCCCGCCGCTGATCCCTGTTAATCATCACCGCGCCGATGATTTAAATGGGTTGGGCTCGTTTGTCCATCAGCTGGGAAGGTGGACAAAGCCAGAGCGGGATCTTGGGAATTTCAGGGATAAAGTTACGGCTGTCTCCTCTTTATCCCGAGAGGAACAAATCCAGACCTTTGTTTAAACAGTTGCCCAGGGAGGGGGGAATTAACCCCAGCTCCACCAGAACCAGGTTGGTGTCTCCAAATTCCTCGTGTTTTTCTGCTTGGAGCTTCCCTGAACACCCTGAGGTGCCATCATTGTGATGCTGGTTTAAAAAAAAAAAAAAAAAAAAAAAAGGGATTCAAAGGAAATTTGGGAATTTCTCCCAAATCCATGTCCAAAGCTTATATTTGTGACAAAACAAGGATTTGGGAGGAATGTTGCTTTTTAAGCAGCTCAGAAATCCAACCAATGCAACATTTGCCCAAAAGCCTCACCAAAATAATGGAACAAAACCAGCAAAACTTCCACATCCTTTGATCCTCCACCAGCTTTTCCATCTTTTTATGCCAGGAATGAAGGTTGGAAGGTGACGCCACCCAAAAATCAATCCCTGATCCAAGAGGGAACGCTCCGTGACATTTGAGATTTAGGGATTTGGTTTAGCGTGGGCTTGGCAGCGCTGGATTCCGTGGCCTCAGAGGACTTTTCCAATCATGATTCCGCAATTCCGGGGATTTCCAGGCCGAACGCTGCACCCAGATGAAGCCACAGGCAGCAAGGATAATGGATATGGCAGGGAATGGTGGAAAAATGGAATATCCTGAGCAGGAAGGGTGACCAATGAGATCAACCAGATCCAGACCTCAGGAATTGTGGTGCCCCACGGGAATTGTGGTGTCCAATGGGACGCCTGTAACAGGTGTAGAACGACAAAACCTGGAGCAAATTGAGGAAATTCAGGGGAGTTGGGAAAATCCGGGAGCAGACTTCGAGGTCTGTCCCTGCCGGTAAATTTCACTCAGAATCTGGGATACGTGGATCATTAATTTAGGGAATCTGTTCCATCCCCATCCCATCCCTCTTCCAATACCACCACCAAGGGCCACAGAAATAACACCCAGTAAATTCCCAAAAATGGGGTTTAGTCCTTAAAACCGAGGGACTAAACCCAGCCTGCACTACGGGAGGGTTTAACAAAGCCAGGGATGAGACCTAACCCATCCCAGAGGTCTCCCAGTTTTTACGGAGGATTCCTCCCTCCTTCCAACTCTGCAAATTGAAGGATTGGCCTCAGGACAAAAAGCCTGCAAAAAAATCTCTTCCCTCGGGCAGATTTTGGCTTTAAGGGATGATTTTCCAAGGCGGAATTCCGATGGAAAAGGGCTGAGAGAAGGGGATGTGAATATCCAAGTTTTACCCAGAGTGATTCCACAAAATTCCAAACATTGTCACCAGGGATGAAAATTTTTTCCACAAATAAGGAGAGATTTGCTTTCACAACCACTTTCTCCACGCTGAGAGGATGAGGAGACAATAAAAGCATGGAATCCCAATAAAATCATGGAATAGTTTGGATTGGAAGAGCCCTTCAAGATCATGGAATTCCATCACCCCTGCCACGGGCAGGGACACCTTCCGCTATCCCAGGTTGCTCCAAGCCCCATCCAAACTGGGCATGGACACTTCCAGCGATGGAGCATCCACAACTTCTCCGGGAATTCCATTCCAGAGCCTCACAGGGTGTGGAATCGTGGAATTCCTTCCCAGGTCCTGCCCCTCCATCCTCAGAACAATTCTGGCTGGAAAAGACCTCGGAGATTCCACAAGCTCCAAACACCAAACCCCTCAAAATCCACCCGCTCCTCCTCACATTTTGGGGAATTCGGGACCAAATCCCCAAGGGTTCCTCCCGAGCCAGGAGGTCGCGGGAGCCACGACAAATCCCGTTTCCCTCAGGGAAAAATTCCCGTTGGAAAAACCGCGGCGCCGCCGACAAGAGGGCGCCGTATTTTTAGAAAGGGACTTTTATCACTTGTTCTAAATTTTGTCCTCAACTCCGCTTCACCCAGCTGGGAGCTGCTACTCCACGGAAGCGCGGACGGGGCGGGATGTGGCAGAATTCCTGCCGGATTCGCAGGATTACTCATGGAGGAGCACAGAGTGATTCATGTTTGTCCTTCTGGAAAAGGAAAAATTTTTTTTTTTTTTTTTTTTTTTTTTTGTTCTCTTCGCCGTTCCTGCACGCCCCAGGACAACGTGTCCGTGGAGATCTCGTGGATTAAAAATTCCTGCTCGCCAGAACCTCCATCCAAAATGTTGGAATTCTGGGGGGGAGAACTGGGCCTTAAAAAATGGATGCTAATTGGGAATACGTCGATCAGGTTGGAAGAGGAACCTGGAGGGATGGAGCGTGCCCAGAGATGGGAATGGGGCTGGGAATGGTCTGGAAGAACCAGGAGAGGCTGAGGAGGCTCATCCTGGAAAAAAAAATGGATCGAAAGGATCCCAGGGTGGATCCGGGTGTGGGTCGGGACCTGGTCCCAGGAAACAACGGAGAGGATGAGAGGAAACGGCCTCAAGCTGTGCCAGGGAAGGTTTAGGTTGGATTTCAGGGAATATTCCTCCTGGAAGGGGCTTTCCAGCATGGAATTCATGGAAAACAGGGAGTTTGTGGCCTCTGGAAGGAGGGCGGGAACTCAAGGCAAGGATGGCGGGAGGTTGGTCAGGGATAAAAATGGGAAAAGGAGCAAATCCCAGCTGGAATCAATCCGGGTTCTCGCAGCTCAAAGGCAATGGGAGATGTTCCCGTGGATCCGTGGAAAATGGGGCAGAGGAGAATCTCCGTTCCTGGTGGGATGGACAGGGAACGGGGACAAAGGATGAGGGAAAGGCTGAGGCGCTTCCTGACTTCCTTCCCTTGGCTGGGAAGGGAATTCCAAGGAGCATCTGAGGGAGCTGGGGGGCTCATCCCAGAGAAAAGGGGGATCGGAGCTCTCCCCGAATTCCCACCCCCACAGGAGATTGAGCTCTCCCGGAATTCCCAACCCTACAAGAGACTGAGCTCCTGCTGAATTCCCAACCCCACAAAAGATGGAGCACCTCTGGAATTCCCAACCCTGTAAGATATTTAGGTATCCTGGAATTCCCAACCCAAGAAATTGAGCTCCTGCTGAATTCTGAACCCCGCAAGAGGCTGAGCTGCCTCTGAATTCCCAATCCCCGGAGAGGCTGAGCACCTCTGGAATTCCCAATCCCACAAGAGGTTGAGCTGCCCCAGAATTCCCAATCCCATAAGAGGATGAGCTCTCCCGGAATTCCCAACCCTACAAGAGGCTGAGCTCTCCCGGAATTCCCAAACCTACAAGAGACTGAGCTCCTGCTGAATTCCCAACCCCACAAGAGACTGAGCACCTCTGGAATTCCCAATCCCACAAGAGGCTGAGCTGCCTCTGAATTGCCGAGCCCACAAGAGATTGAGCTCTCCCAGAATTCCCAACTCCACAAGAGGTTGAGCTCCTCTGGAATTCCCAAGGCCACAAAAGATTGAGCTCACCCTGAAATTCCCAATCCTACAAGAGGCTGAGCTCCTCCAGAACTCCCAACCCTACAAGAGGTCAAGCTCCTCCTAGAATTCCCAGCCCCACAAGAATTCAAGCTCTTCCCGGAATTCCCAATCCCACAAGACATTGAGCTCTCCTGGATTTCCCAACTCCACAAGAGGTCGAGCTCTTCCCAGAATTCCCAACCCCACAAAAAGGGTGAGCTGCCCCTGGATTCCCAATCCCACAAGAAATTGAGCTCTCCCGGAATTCCCAACCCCACAAGAGGTTGAGCACCTCTGGAATTCCAAATCCCACAAGAGATTGAGCTCCTGCTGAATTCCCAACACCACAAGAGGTCGAGCTCTTCCCTGAATTCCCGACCCCACAAGAAACTGAGCTCCTGCTGAATTCCCAATCCTACAAGAAACTGAGCTCTCATGGAATTCCCAACCCCACAAGAAATCAAGCTCTTCCTGGAATTCCCAAGCCCACAAGAGGCTGAACCCCTCTGGAATTCCCAACTCCACAAGAGTTTGGCCTCTCCTGGAATTCCCAACCCCACAAGAAGCTGAGCTCTCCCAGCATTCCCAATCCCACAAGAATTCAAGCTCTTCCCAGAATTCCCAACCCTACAAGAGGCTGAGCTCCTGCTGAATTCCCAATCCCACAAGAGGTCAAGCTCTTCCCAGAATTCCCAACCCCACAAGAGATTGAGCTCTCCTGGAATTCCCAAGCCCACAAGAAGCTGAGCTCTCCCAGCGTTCCCAATCCCACAAGAAATCAAGCTCTTCCCAGAATTCCCAAGCCCACAAGAGGTTGAGCTCCCCCTGAATTCCCAACCCTACAAGAAATTGAGCTCCTGCTGAAATCCCAATCCTACAAGAAACTGAGCTCTCATGGAATTCCCAACCCCACAAGAGTTTGACCTCTCCTGGAATTCCCAAACCCACAAGAAGCTGAGCTCTCCCAGAGTTCCTAATCCCACAAGAATTCAAGCTCTTCCCAGAATTCCCAACCCTACAAGAGGCTGAGCTCCTGCTGAATTCCCAATCCTACAAGATATCGAGCTCTCCTGGAATTCCCAAGCCCACAAGAAGTTGAGCTCTCCCAGCGTTCCCAATCCCACAAGAATTCAAGCTCTTCCCAGAATTTCCAACCCCACATGAGTTTGACCTCTCCTGGAATTCCCAACCCCACAAGAGGTTGAGCTCCCCCTGAATTCCCAACCCCACAAGAAATTGAGCTCCTGCTGAAATCCCAATCCTACAAGAAACTGAGCTCTCATGGAATTCCCAACCCCACAAGAGATTGAGCTCTCATGGAATTCCCAAGCCCACAAGAAGCTGAGCTCTCCCAGCGTTCCCAATCCCACAAGAATTCAAGCTCTTCCCAGAATTCCCAACCTTACAAGAGGCTGAGCTCCTGCTGAATTCCCAATCCTACAAGATATCGAGCTCTCCTGGAATTCCCAACCCCACAAGAGCAGCCTCGATCCCAGGAAAGCGAGATTCCTGGCATTTTTCCAGTGCTTTGAGCCTTCCCGGGAGAACGCCCACCTCTGTCCCCGTCCTCACAACGCTGATTTGTTCCCCGGCCATATTTGGGCTCCCGTGACATCATCCCATGGCTGGAACATCACGGGGAGAGAAAGGAGGGAGCAATAAAAGGAATATTCATCCCTAAAGGTTGGCAGGGCGGGAAAACCCACTCGCCTGGTGGATTCCGGGAAAGCGTGGGAAGAGCGGTCAAAAATGCTGAAGTTTGACATTCACGGGTTTCCCGACGGGAGCCCGTTCCCTCTACAGCAATAATATTTTGTCACGCCGCCTTTTAAAATCCTCTGACCAATTCCCAGAGGTTTTTTGGGCAAAAGTGGGAATTTCAGTTAAGGAAAACAGATTTTGTTTCACCTGCGCCAAAAAAAAAAAAAAAAAAAAAAAAAAAGGAAAAAAGGCGATTTGGAAGAGTCAAAATGAAATATTTAGGACGCGTTAAATTAAAAATTAAAAGGCCACGGGTGGTGACTCCACCATGCTCCGTGACCTCCTTTCCTGGTCGTCCCTCCCAAGGGATTTGTAAATAAATTTGTCAATAAACTCTTAGTCAGAAAGAGCCACAAAACTCTGTTACAAAAGCCATATTACAAAACATTCCCAAAAAAAAAAAAAACAAACCCAGGGAGTGGAGCAGGCAGGATAGGGCGGCTTTGCCCATTCCGAGGGATTATTGCTAAACCCTCCTTAATTAGGGCTTTACTCCGCTAATTCCGTTTAATAAAATTAAAGGTTCAGTTTGGTCCCGGACCTCACCAGAAGGAGGTTGGGGGAAGTTGTTTCCATCCCTGGAAAATCCAGATCCAGCTCCTGGGCCGAAGGGTTGGGAATGCCAGGACAAGGAGGGGGTTTAAATGGACGGAGAGTGGGTTTATATGGAATGTTGGGAAGGAATAGGTGGTGAGGTGCTGGGACGGAATTCCCAGAGAATCTGTGGAGGCTCCATCCCTGGAAGTGTCCAAGGCCAGGTTGGGCAAGGCTTGGAGCAGCCTGGGATGGTGGAAGGTGTCCCTGCCCATGGCAGAGGGGTGGGACTGGATGATCCTTGAGATCCCTCCCAACCCAAACCATCCCATCATCCCATCATTCAATCATCCCATCATTCCACCATTCCATCATTCCACCATTCCATCATTCCAGAATTCCATGACTTGCTCCAAGCCTGCCATCCTGGTTGCTCGTTAGCTGCTCCGGAGCTAACGAAGCCCATCACGACTCATCATTATAAGGAATATTGGGAAGGAATTCCATCCTGCCAGGGTGGAGAGGTGCTGGGACGGAATTCCCAGAGAATCTGTGGAGGCTCCATCCCTGGAAGTGTCCAAGGCCAGGTTGGATTTGCCTTGGAGCAGCCTGGGATGGTGGAAGGTGTCCCTGCCCATGGCAGAGGGGTGGGACTGGATGATCCTTGAGATCCCTCCCAACCCAAACCAATCCATCATTCCATGATTCCATGATTCCACCATTCCATCATTCCAGGACTCCATGACTTGCTCCAAGCCTGTCATCCTGGTTGCTCGTTAGCTGCTCCGGAGCTAACGAAGCCCATCACGACTCATCATTATACGGAATATTGGGAAGGAATTCCATCCTGTCAGGGTGGTGAGGTGCTGGGACGGAATTCCCAGAGAATCTGTGGAGGCTCCATCCCTGGAAGTGTCCAAGGCCAGGTTGGATTTGCCTTGGAGAAGCTTGGGATGGTGGAAGGTGTCCCTGCCCATGGCAGAGGGGTGGAACTGGATGATCCTTGAGATCCCTCCCAACCCAAACCATCCCATCATCCCATCATTCAATCATCCCATCATTCCACCATTCCATCATTCCACCATTCCATCATTCCAGAATTCCATGACTTGCTCCAAGCCTGCCATCCTGGTTGCTCGTTAGCTGCTCCGGAGCTAACGAAGCCCATCACGACTCATCATTATAAGGAATATTGGGAAGGAATTCCATCCTGCCAGGGTGGAGAGGTGCTGGGACGGAATTCCCAGAGAATCTGTGGAGGCTCCATCCCTGGAAGTGTCCAAGGCCAGGTTGGATTTGCCTTGGAGCAGCCTGGGATGGTGGAAGGTGTCCCTGCCCATGGCAGAGGGGTGGGACTGGATGATCCTTGAGATCCCTCCCAACCCAAACCAATCCATCATTCCATGATTCCATGATTCCACCATTCCATCATTCCAGGACTCCATGACTTGCTCCAAGCCTGTCATCCTGGTTGCTCGTTAGCTGCTCCGGAGCTAACGAAGCCCATCACGACTCATCATTATACGGAATATTGGGAAGGAATTCCATCCTGTCAGGGTGGTGAGGTGCTGGGACGGAATTCCCAGAGAATCTGTGGAGGCTCCATCCCTGGAAGTGTCCAAGGCCAGGTTGGATTTGCCTTGGAGAAGCTTGGGATGGTGGAAGGTGTCCCTGCCCATTGCAGACAGGTGGGACTGGATGATCCTTGAGATCCCTCCCAACCCAAACCATTCCACGATTCCATGATTCCACCATTCCATCATTCCATGATTCCATGATTCCACCATTCCATCATTCCAGAATTCCATGACTTGCTCCAAGCCTGCCATCCTGGTTGCTCGTTAGCTGCTCCGGAGCTAACGAAGCCCATCACGACTCATCATTATAGGGAATATTGGGAAGGAATTCCATCCTGTCAGGGTGGAGAGGTGCTGGAATGGAATTCCCAGAGAATCTGTGGATGCTCCATCCCTTGAAGTGTTCCAAGGCCAGGTTGGGCAAGGCTTGGAGCAGCCTGGGATGGTGGAAGGTGTCCCTGCCCATGGCAGAGGGGTGGGACTGGATGACCCTTGAGATCCCTCCCAACCCAAACCATCCCATCATTCCATCATTCCATCATTCCATCATTCCACCATTCCATCATTCCAGGACTCCATGACTTGCTCCAAGCCTGCCATCCTGGTTGCTCGTTAGCTGCTCCGGAGCTAACGAAGCCCATCACGACTCATCATTATACGGAATATTGGGAAGGAATTCCATCCTGTCAGGGTGGAGAGGTGCTGGGACGGAATTCCCAGAGAATCTGTGGATGCTCCATCCCTGGAAGTGTCCAAGGCCAGGTTGGATTTGCCTTGGAGCAGCTTGGGATGGTGGAAGGTGTCCCTGCCCACGGCAGAGGGGTGGGACTGGATGATCCTTGAGATCCCTCCCAACCCAAACCATCCCAACATTCCATCATCCCATCATTCCATCATTCCATCATCCCATCATTCCATCATTCCACCATTCCATGACTTGCTCCAAGCCTGCCATCCTGGTTGCTCGTTAGCTGCTCCGGAGCTAACGAAGCTCATCAAGACTCATCACGTGCAAAACCCACCAGGCACGGAGAGAAATTCCCGATCCATCGGGAGCCGGCCAGGAGCCCTCGCTCCACCAGACTTTTGGGACGCAGCTAAAAACGCCTTTGGGACGGCCTGAAACCACGAGGGATGATCCGAGCTGCTGCAGAGTGATTTTAATGATCTCCCAGGAATCCCTCAAAGCACCACATCGGGACAGATCCGTCCTTTCGGGGCCGCCTGGAATCCTGGAGGATCAGGAAAAGGATTCCTGGCCTGGGTTTCCAACCAAATCTCTTCTGTTTGTTTGCTCGCCTTAAATATCACCTGAAAACCCGCGCTGACCTTTCCAGCTGAAAGGACGGCTCTGTGCTGTTAACGGTTGGGATTTGTGACCTTGGAGGTCTTTTCCAACCAAAACAATTCCATTACTATTCCAACCAAAACAATTCCATTAATTATTCCATAATTCCGGCAAGAACAGCGGCAATATTTTGGTAAAGAGGAAGTTTGGCATCGTCATTCCTCAACAGGAGATGTCACTTGGATTCTCCTCCCTCTGCTAATTGAAATTCCCATAAATCAGAATTAAATTAAATTCCTTCAAGAAGGTGCCGAGCTCAACAGGAGCCCTCGGAGAAACGCTGCTGTCACAATTGGAAATGGAATCATGGAACGCTTTGGGTTGGAAAAGACCTCCAAGCTCATCTCCTTCCAACCTCGCTCCACCATCCCAGGTTGCTCCAACCTGGCCTTGGACACATCCAGGGCTCCAGGGACAGCCACAGCTTCTCTGGGAATTCCATTCCAGCCCCTCACCACCCTCACAGGGAGGAATTCATTCCCAATATCCCAAATTCCCTCCGTCACTCCAAGCCATTCCCCTCGTCCTGTCCCAAAGATTTCAGCCAAATCAAACTTTCCACGGGAAGCAAAGGAAGCAAATCCATCGGCCCCATCCCTTCCCTGCAGGATCCCAGTGCCAGCACCCCGTTATTCCTGACCCCGGGAAGGGAGCCCAAGTCCCTCCAGCCTGGAAAAGCCTCTGGAGCGACGGCTCTGCCCAAAGCAAACCCCGCGGCCTTGGAATTCACCGCTCCGGAGAAAAGCCGCCCGCACAAAGGCATTGGGAGAATCAGGGCACGGAACCAGCTGGATTTCAGGGTCCTTCCCAACCCAAACCATTCCATGAGGATTTAGGAGCCCAACCCGTTCACCCCAACAGGGCCAAACTTTAGAGGGAATTTTTGGGGTTTCTGCCCGGGCCTCCCTGGGCCCGTGCGCACCAGGCCAGGCTCCGAGCCCTCCTCCCCTCCCGGGTTTTGTTATTCCCTGGCAGGGTTGCTCAGGAACCAGGAGAGGGCTCAGGTGCGGGCTGAAATTGGATTTTTAATGCAATATTATTAATTTCTCCAGGACTGAAATTATATTTTCCACTCCCAAAATCCGCTGTTACGCAAGAGGACTTTGTGAATTCCTGCGGCTCCCAGGTGGGACAACAACAACATTTCCCAATTTCCCAAGGAAAAGGGAAAGACAAGGACAAGGACACCTTTTGGAGAAGCCAAGCAAACAGAGATGAAGTTTTTTTATGAATGAATATTTTTAAATTTATATTTTATTTTATATAATATGTAAAATAAAATATAAATTTATATATAATATATAATATAATATAATATAATATAATATAATATAATATAATATAATATAATATAATATAATATAATATAATATAATATAATATAATATAATATAATATAATATAATATAATATAATATAATATAATATAATATAATATAATATAATATAAACAACACAATAATTGCAATATATTATATTTATTTCTAATATAATATATTATATGTTATATATATAAAATATTTTTATAATATTTTTTTATATTTATGAATGAATTAATTTTTTATTAATTTAGAAACTATTTAGGTGTATGTGAGTCGTTTCTAAATTCATAGAAAAATTAATTCATTCATAAATATAAAAGTATTTATTTCCTGGAGAGCCAGGAAAGCAAATTCACCAACACAGGGGAAAAAAATCATTCCCAAAAAATGCTCTCCAGTCCTGGAGGAGTTTTGTTCTCCAGCTTCATTCCCTAAGGTTGGAATCACAACAGGGGGAACAGAGAGGGAGCAGCGTGTTCAAAAATGGGATTAAAACATCAGCACTCCAAGATTTGGGCTGCGGACACGCAGTGGAATAAATTGGATTTGATTTTATTCCTTGCGTGAGCAGCAAACAGGGGGAAAAAAAACCCCATCAGAGCATCAGAGAAAAGGTCGCGGTGGAGCAAACGATTTTTACAGCATTAAATTCCACGGTGGACACCGGCCAAATCCGATTTCGTTACGGATTCGCGGAACGGTTTGGGCTGAAATGGATCTTTAGGCTCCTCTCCTGTCGTGGGCAGGGACACCTTTCACCATCCCAGGTTGCTCCAAAGCCTGTCCAAGCTGGCCGTGGACAATTCCAGGAATGGGGCAGCCATGGATTCTCTGGGAATTCCATTCCAGCTGCTCACCACCCTCACAAGGAAGAATTCCTTCCCAATATCCATCTGTCCCTCTCCTCTGGCAGTGGGAACCATTCCCTGTGTCCTGTCACTCCATCCCTTGATCCAAGCTCCTCTCCAGCTCTCCTGGAGCCTCTTCAGGCACTGGGAGGGGCTCCGAGGTTTCCCTGGATCCTTCCCTTCTCCAGGATGAGAAGGAATCCCATCCCATTCCACCCCATTTTTTCCCCTCAGTCTTTTAGGAATGACCAAAAAGGAGAAAATTCCAGGTATTTTCCTTCCCCTTTACTTTGAGGCCTCTTTTTTTTTTTTTTCCCATCTATTTTTTGTGTTTCCTGCTAAATTTCCATCCTGATTTTCCTGCTGGTTGCCCCTTTCCTCGGGATTCCTCTCCTCATCCCCAAAAAACCTCAGTTTGGGAACTGTCAAAACCCAGCGTAAAATTCCCCATTCTGAGGTTTTGCCTGGACCCTTCCCTTCTCCAGGCTGGACATTCCCAGCTCCTCCCAGCCTGGCTCCATCCCTTGGAGCATCTCCACGTTCTGCTCTGGAATTTCTCCACATCCCTCCAATCCTGGACACCGAGGTTTGCCTGGATCCTTCCCTTCTCCATGATGAGAAGGAATCCCATCCCATTCCACCCCATCCTATCCCAGTCTTTTTCCCCTCAGTCTTTTAGGAATGACCAAAAAGGAGAAAATTCCAGGTATTTTCCTTCCCCTTTACTTTGAGGCCTCTCTCTTTTTTTTTTTTTTTTTCCCATCTATTTTTTGTGTTTCCTGCTAAATTTCCATCCTGATTTTCCTGCTGGTCACCCTTTTCCTTGGGATTCCTCTCCTCATCCCCAAAAAAACCTCAGTTTGGGAACTGTCAAAACCCAGCGTAAAATTCCCCATTCTGAGGTTTTGCCTGGACCCTTCCCTTCTCCAGGTTGGACATTCCCAGCTCTTCCCAGCCTGGCTCCATCCCTTGGAGCATCTCCATGGCCTCCTCTGGAATTGCTCCAGCAGCTCCACATCCCTCCAATCCTGGACACCGAGGTTTTGCCTGGATCCTTCCCTTCTCCAGGCTGGACATTCCCAACTCTTCCCAGCCTGGTTCCAGAGCAGAGGAGCTCCAACCCTTGGAGCATCTCCATGTTCTGCTCTGGAATTTGTCCACATCCCTCCAATCCTGGACACCCCAGAACTCCACCCCATCCGTAAACACCCCAGATCTCCACAGCCATCCGCGAGCCGAGAACGCCGGGATCCCGTTTCCCGTAATCCTCGGGATCGGTGGGATTCTGCCCAACCAGAAGGCCCCAAACCCTTGGAATCTGCAATTCCAGGGAAAAACTTCCCCCATCCCCGTGGCCCGGCAGCAGCAGAGGACGTTGGCGGCCGCCTCCCACCAGCCCAAGCCAGCGGGAAGCTTCCTGGCTGGCGCCATCCCAAAGGAAGCGCGAGGATCCTGGGATCCTGCCAAAGCCAACCACACGCACGCAACGGTTGCTTGGAAACCTTTGGAAACCACGTTGAAAAATTCAGATTTCTACGGAGGGCAAAACAAGCCCCGAGTTTCTGCGCTTTAATTCCGCCTTTTCCTGTCACCGCCGTGTTCCCGCTTCCCAAAAATCCTGCAGAGCTCTGCAGGTCACCTCTGGGCCCGGGGGCTTCAAGGTTTTCCCAAGTTCGGGCAGCAAAGAAAGACCTGCCCTGAGCGGTGAATCTTCCCAGAAAATCAAAATTCCGATAAAAGAGGGGAAAGGGAGACGGGAGGGAAGGAAAAGAACGGAATTCCTGTCGCGCGGTGCCGCCCTGGCATCTAATCAGGCAGCCAGATGAAGGCAGCAATCTGTCTACTTAAAATATGCATATTTTATTTTTTTAATTATTTTTTTATTTTTTTCCTCCCCCCTTTTTCAGTGCTGCAGAAGGCGCTCGTTGAGAGGCTGCGCCGGGAACGTCCCTCTGCAATCACGAGGGACGGAACGAGCGATCCCGTCGTTAGCGGGGATTAATTGCCAGGAGCCAGAGCGCTCCTCAGCACCTGCCCTGGGGTTTGGGATTGCGGGGGCCATGGAACACCGGGAGATTGTGGGATCACAGGCACCAGGCCCTTCCAGCCCATCCCAGATTTGGGGTTTTTGGGTTGTCTTCTACAGCAGGCTCTTCCTCATCTTCCATACTGAACCATTCGTCACCTTCCACATGGGATTATTGCTCATCTTTCGCATAAAATCCATCCCCACCTTCCACATGGAATTGCTCCTCACTTTTCACATAAAATCCATCCCCATCTCCCACAGGGAATTGCTCCTCACTTTTCACATAAAATCCATCCCCACCTTCCACATGGAATTGCTCCTCACCTTCCACACCAAACTCTTCCTCACCTTCCACACCAAACTCTTCCTCACCTTCCATGCGGGATTGTTCCTCATCTTCCACATAAAACCTGTCCCCATATTCCACACGGGATTGCTCCTCACCTTCCATATTGGAGCTTTCCTCACTTTCCACACCAGATCCTTCCTCATCTTCCTCACTGGATCATTCCTCGCCTTCCTCACTGGATCGTTCCTGACATTCCTCACTGGACACTCCTCATCTTCCTCAGTAGAACATTCCTCACCTTCCTCACTGGATCATTCCCAACCTTCCTCACTGGATCATTCCTCACCTTCCTCCCTGGATACTCCTCACCTTCCTCACCAGATCCTTCCTCATCTTCCTCACTGGATCATTCCTCACCTTCCTCACTGGACACTCCTCACCTTCCTCACTGGATCACTCCTCACCTTCCTCATTGGATCATTCCTCATCTTCCTCACTGGACCATTCCTCACGTTCCTCACTGGATCATTCCTCACCTTCCTCACTGGACCATTCCTCACCTTCCTCACTGGATCATTCCTCATCTTCCTCACTGGATCATTCCCAACCTTCCTCACTGGATCATTCCTCACCTTCCTCACTGGATCATTCCTCACCTTCCTCACTGGATCATTCCTCATCTTCCTCACTGGATCATTCCTCATCTTCCTCACTGGATCATTCCTCACCTTCCTCACTGGATCATTCCTCACCTTCCTCACTGGATCACTCCTCACCTTCCTCACTGGATCATTCCCAACCTTCCTCACTTGATCATTCCTCGCCTTCCTCACTGGATCACTCCTCACCTTCCTCACTGGATCATTCCTCATCTTCCTCACTGGATCATTCCTCATCTTCCTCACTGGATCATTCCTTGTCTTCCTCACTGGACACTCCTCACCTTCCTCACTGGACACTCCTCACCTTCCTCACTGGATCATTCCCAACCTTCCTCACTTGATCATTCCTCGCCTTCCTCACTGGATCATTCCTCACCTTCCTCACTGGATCACTCCTCATCTTCCTCACTGCACCATTCCCAACCATCCACAATGACCATTCCCAGCCTTCCACACCAGAACATCCCCAACCTTCCAAACCAGAACATTCCTAACCTTCCACATCCAATCATTCCTCATCTTCCACGCCAGACTCTTCCTCACCTTCCAGAACGATCATTCCCAACATTCCACACGAGAACATTCCCAGCCTTCCACACCAGACCCTTCCTCACCTTCCAGAACGATCATTCCCAACATTCCACACGAGAACATTCCCAGCCTTCCACATCAGACCCTTCCTCACTTTCCAGAACGATCATTCCCAACATTCCACACGAGAACATTCCCAGCCTTCCACACCAGACCCTTCCTCACCTTCCAGAACGATCATTCCCAACATTCCACACGAGAACATTCCCAGCCTTCCACACCAGACTCTTCCTCACCTTCCAGAACGATCATTCCCAACATTCCACACGAGAACATTCCCAGCCTTCCACACCAGACTCTTCCTCACCTTCCAGAACGATCATTCCCAACATTCCACACGAGAACATTCCCAGCCTTCCACACCAGACTCTTCCTCACCTTCCAGAATGATCATTCCCAACCTTCCACACGAGAACATTCCCAGCCTTCCACACCAGACCCTTCCTCACCTTCCAGAACGATCATTCCCAACATTCCACACTGCACCGACCCCTCCTCACCTTCCCATCCAAGCCTTTCCCACAGAATCCAAAACCCAGGACAACGCTGCCCACCAACACTCCGGAAGCAAACAGGGATTTCATCGTCAGGTTCCGCGCAAGAATTCCGGGTTAAATCCCTCCCATTTGAGGCTGGAATCAACTCCACACCAACCCACACCTGATTTTGTCCCTTTCCACATCAAAATTCCTCCTCCTGCCCCACGCTGTTTATTTTGGCTTCCCATTGGCTGCACGGCATGGATGGCATTCCCACTGCCATATCCATAATAAAACTCGGATTCAAGGAGCTCAAGGACCTGGCTGCTCCAGACTTCTCTTTCCTTCAAATTTTAAGTTCCTCCACGGAGGGACTGTGTTGTGTTTTTCCTTGAGGAAAACTGGATGGATATCCATGGATGGGTGTTGCTTTCCCAACAGATGGGGAAATGGATTCTCAGCCGAGATTTGCAATGGGATTTTTCAGGTCCCTTCCAACCCAAACCGTTCCACGATTCCATGAGTTGCAGCTGGGACAGAGCCCTCCGATCCCCAATTTGAGGGATCCTCATCCAGCAGGGACAGCGCCTTAAACCAGCCATGAAATTCCCAAGTTCTTCCTGAGGAATCCCACCGAAATCAATGGAAAACTTTATCATTTCCTCCCAGCTTGCTCCAGGAGAAGGAAGATCAAAGGATATCCTTGCCACAACTCCTCTTTTCCCTACATCATTTTTCCCAAACTCCACATCCCGAATTTTCCCTCCAGCCTCTTGTTCACGACTCACAGCAGCCAAAAGAACTCCGTGCTAAAATTGCCAGGAATTAATGCAGTCTTGGGGTTTTTTTTTGCTTTTTTTTTGGTTTTTTTTGGTTTTTTTCCCCATGGATTAACAGCTACCGGCAGTCTCCCAGCACGAGGGTTAATTCCCACCGGGATACAGCGGGGCTGGATCAACAATCCAGCACCTGAAAGACGCAGCAAGGTACCAGCAGCACAAAGGAAGATGCAAATAAATTCGCATTTCCGAGCATCAAAGGCTCGGCGAGATCCCCGAGTATGAAAACATCTTTTCCCTGCAAGATGCCGAAGGAACGGCAGCGGGAGTGACGGGAGTGGGAGGACAGGAAAATGGGGAGGGAAAAAAAAAAGGGAGAAAAAGACAAAAAAGTGTGACTGTAGCAGGAGCTCGACAGTTGGAGAAATTCCAAGGGAACGGCAGAGCTTGGGCACGAGGAAAACAGTTGGGAAGGTGCTGACGGGATTTTGGAGCCGGATGGGGGTTGGGATCTGCTCCCAGGGAACGGGGATGAGGGGAAACGGCCTCAGGATGTGCCAGGGGAGGTTTAGGTTGGATATTGGGAATATTCGGGCTGTCCGGCCCCGGCACGGAGGTGGAATTCCCATCCCTGTGGATGTGGCGGCGGCCTTGGCAGTGCTGAAGGAATGGTTGGGATTCCTTGAGCATGGAAATCTTTCCCAACCCCAACAATTCCATCATTTTAAGAGAGATATTCCAACACCTGACACGAGACAATTCCAACAGGGAATGACCAAAAAACGATGGGGGGAGGAGGAGGAGGAAACTCAAAATTGATCCCAAAAAAATGAGAAAAAATGAGGAGCAACTCTGTGAAATATTTGAGCAGGGAAATCTTTCCCAACCCCAACAATTCCATCATTCTAAGAGATATTCCAGCACCTGGCACGAGACAATTCCAAGAGGGAATGACCAAAAAACGATGGGGGGAGGAGGAGGAGGAAACTCAAATGTTGATCCCCCCAAAAAAAAGAGAAAAAATGAGGAGAAACTCAGTGAAATCTCTGAGCATGGAAATCTTTCCCAACCCCAACAATTCCATCATTTTAAGAGAGATATTCCAACACCTGACACGAGACAATTCCAACAGGGAACGACCAAAAAATGATGGGAAAAGGAGGAAACTCAAAAGTTGATGCAAAAAAATGAGGAGCAACTCCGTGAAATCTCTGAGCATGGAAATCTTTCCCAACCCCAACAATTCCATCATTCTGAGAGAGATATTCCAACACCTGACACGAGACAATTCCAACAGGGAACGACCAAAAAACGATGGGGGGGGAAGAGGAGGAGGAAACTCAAATGTTGATCCCCCAAAAAAAAGAGAAAAAATGAGGAGAAACTCCGTGAAATCTCTGAGCCTGGAAATCTTTCCCAACCCAAACATTTCCATAATTTTAAGAGAGATATTCCAAAACTTGACACCAGACAATTCCAACAGGGAATGACCAAAAAACGATGGGGGGAGGAGGAGGAGGAAACTCAAATGTTCATCCCCCCCAAAAAAAGAGAAAAAATGAGGAGAAACTCCGTGAAATCTCTGAGCATGGAAATCTTTCCCAACCCAAAAATTCCATCATTTTAAGAGAGATATTCCAAAACTTGACACCAGACAATTCCAACAGGGAATGACCAAAAAATGATAGGGGGGGAAGAGGAGGAGGAAACTCAGAGGTTGATCCCCAAAAAGAAAGAGAAAAAATGAGGAGAAACTCCGTGAAATCTCTGAGCATGGAAATCTTTCCCAACCCCAACAATTCCATCATTCTAAGAGATATTCCAACACCTGACACGAGACAATTCCAACTGGGAACGACCAAACAACGATGGGGGAAAGAGGAGGAGGAGGAAACTCAAAGGTTGATCCCCAAAAAAATGAGAAAAAATGAGGAGCAACTCCATGAAATCTTTGAGCATGGAAATCTTTCCCAACCCCAACAATTCCATCATTCTGAGAGAGATATTCCAACACCTGACACGAGACAATTCCAACAGGGAACGATCAAAAAACGATGGGGGGGGAAGAGGAGGAGGAAACTCAAAGGTTGATCCCAAAAAAATGAGAAAAAAGGAGGAGCAACTCCATGAAATCTTTGAGCATGGAAATCTTTCCCAACCCCATCAATTCCATCATTCTAAGAGGGATATTCAATCCCCTGACATGAGACAATTCCAACAGGGAATGACCAAAAAACGAGGGGAGAAGGAGGAAACTCAAAAGTTGATCCAAAAAAATGAGGAGCAACTCCATGAAATCTTTGAGCATGGAAATCTTTCCCAACTCCAACAATTCCATCATTCTAAGAGAGATATTCCAACACCTGACACGAGACAATTCCAACAGGGAACGACCAAAAAACGATGGGAGGAGGAGGAAACTCAAAAGTTGATCCCAAAAAAATGAGAAAAAATGAGGAGAAACTCCGCGAAACACCTGTGGATGGAGTTTGCACATCCCTGCAGCTCCAGGAGCTCCGTGAAAAGAGGGATAATTTTGGTGCTCCTGCAGCTTTCCGACAGAATTCCGAGCCTCTCCTCGCGGGGATGGAGGAGTTTCTGCCGGAGCCGTGAAGGAGGACGCGGAAGGTGTGAAAAACGCGAGCGAGGAGAAATGGAGCAGAAGGAAAACGTGAGAAACAAAGGCAGGAGGGGGAAAATTTCCCAACGAATCCCACAAGGCTTCTCAATAAAATTTTCAGACCTTCCAAGCCTGTAAAAAGTTTGGGATAGCCGGGGAAAATCCTGGTTTAGAGTCTGTGTGTTCCATAGGGAGAAGAAGAGCCAAGGCATGAGTAGAACGTTCTGGTTGAAGGCCTTGGAAGGGGAGAGATGAGGAGAAGAAAAAAACACTTCCAAAATCCCCAAAAAATAAAGCAAAATGATATTTTTAGGGAGATGGAGCCCGGGAATGATGGGGAGTTGAAAAAATTGAATAATTCCAAAATTAAAAAAAAAAAAATCGGAATGAGATTGTTAGGGAGATGGAGCCCGGGAATGATGAGAAGTTGAAGAAAATGGAATAATTGGTTGGGATTGTGAATGTCTTCCTATAAATAAATATCATGGGATGGTTTGGGTGGGAAGAGACCTTCAGGATCACCCAGCCCCACTCTCTGCCATGGGCATGGAATTCCCAGATTCCCAGAATCTCATCCCATGGGATATGGACCTTCCTCTATCCCAGCTTGCTCCAACGTGGCCTTGGACACTTCTAGAGGTGGAATGGACACAGAATCTCTTGGAATTCCATCCCAGGCCTCACCACCCTCCCAGCCAGGAATTCCTTCCCTGTACCCCATCCATCCCTGCCCTCTGGCAGTGGGAAGCCATTCCCTGTGTCCTGTCCCTCCATCCCTTGTCTCAAGTCCCTCTCCAGCTCTCCTGGAGTCCCTTCAGGCACTGGAAGGGGCTCTGAGGTCTCCTTGGAGCTTTCTCTTCTCCAAACTGGAAATTCTCAGCCTCTCTCCAGCCCTTGGGGCATCTCCTGGATTTGCTCCAACAGATTCAAGCCCGCCTTAAACAAACAGCAAGGGAAAGAAAGAAGAGCAGGCAGCTGGCGAAGGCAGACACGATAAATCAGATTTTTTGTCTCATCCCGTTCAAAATCAGGTGCCCTGGAAGTCATCGCGGACCTGTCAGGATGATTAATCCCTGTTTTTCCACCACCAGAACAAGGGAATGAAAGGCTGGCAAGTGGGAAAGCCAAGGGGAGAAGGAGCCGGGTGCGTGTGGGAGAGAAGCGCTCCGGAGGCAGCTGGGATGAGGAGCTGACTCAAAACTTTGGGATTTGCGGTTGGAGCTGCAGACGGGAGCTGAAAACGTAGGAGAAACTGTTGTGGGATAATCAGGCGGCGAAACGAGGGAATACCTGCGGCACCGGTCGAGCCAGGAGCTGCCACTTTGCATAAGGAATATTTAAATGAGGATTTCCCCCCGGTCTTCAGGGCTCAAAGCAGAGTTTTTAAACCAGTTTGGGGAGGTTTAAGAGCCGGGAACTCAAGTCTTCCCAAGGAAGAATATTTTGGAACGGAAGTCAGGGTGGTCTTGGGTGTTCCGTGAAGAGGATCCATAAAATAAAATATTTTTAGGAATTCTGATGGTGCCGGGGCTGCTCTGCAGAAAAGATCCCATTTCCATCACCCACACTCCGTCCAAAATGGAATTATTCCCCGCTTTAAGGCCAGCAATTTGATTTTAAGAGTGAAATTATTCCTTCCCCATATTCCCAGGCTTTTCCAGCTCCCACCACCCCCAAAACAAAGGGTGAGAATCACGGAAAGATTCTCAAAGCCACAGAATCAGAACCATGGAATAACCTGAGCTAATCCACAAGGACGGTCGAGTCCTGCACGAGACCACCCCCAAAATCCCACCATATCCTAGAGAGCCACTTCCAAAGGTTTCTTGGACCAGGAATCCACCACTCTGGAGAACGAAACAGGAGAGAAACCACCATGGAAAAAGGGAAGAGTTTCATCCAGCCCACCCATCGCCCACGTCTCGGAAGCTGTGGATTGGAAAAACGGGGAATTCTCACCGGGAAAACGATTCTTTTTTCTTTTGCATTGTCATTTTTGGAACAGCGACGCCGGGAATGGTTTTACCTGTCACGGCAATTTGGGCACAATAGCAAGAACCTGCAGCAATTAGGATCTGCTTTCATTACAGCAGGAAGAACAAATGACCCGAATCCCAACTCCCACGCCCTCTCCCAAAAAAGGCTGAGGTGACCAAATCCTCCTCCCCGAACCTGCTTCCCTTTGAATTCCGGCCCTTCCCAACCCTTTGTGAGGGCTCACAGCGGCCTCCTTCCCCAATAATAGGTGCCTGGAACAAAGCAGCTGGAAGGTTTGATTATCCCAAATCAAATCGGGCTCCAGGCCCCCGCGGGAGAGCGGAAAATTTCCCTCCTTATCCGCGTCACCCTCGCGGCGGAGCTGCCGAGGGAAAATAGGGCAGAGGAAACGCAGGGATCCCTCTGAAAAACCACGGGGAAAGCAGGTAACCGGGTTAAGGGGATGCCGCGTCACGGAATTTTCACGGATGACGGGGGAATTTGGAGGATTTAACGCGATTCCCGAGGGTTGGAGCTGGATGTGGCTGAGTCACGGGGCGAGGTGGAGGGGGGGGATTTTCATGGAAAGGCTCCTCCTCAGAGAACCCGGAATGCTTCCTGTGGTTAAACAAAGTTTGAGGAGCTGCTCAAACCAGCAGGTCCTGCGTGCTCACAGCCTTTAATTCCACCCTCAAAAGAAATTTGGGAGCTCATCTCGAGACGACAAAGCCGAGCTGGGCCCTTGAACCCAAGCAGCAAGGCCGGGAGATAAGGCGGGAATCAGCCAGGCCTGCAATTTGCCGGCTGATTAAAACCCTCGGAGCGGCAGGGAAATTAGGGAAATCATCCCCCAGACACTCCAGGGAACCACATCGGCTGCCTCCCGGGATAAACGATCCCATCCCAACCTTTTGGGGGTGTCAGTGGTTGTTTGGGAATGGGTGAGACGTCGCTGGGGCCTCCGGGACTCGCCGGGCCTGTCTGGCGCGGGGACCCGCCCAAGTGAGCTCACCGGGAATGTTTCCCACCACAAATTGTCCAAAAAAAAGTTGTTTATCCCTAATTTTGAGCCACTTGGGATGTTCTCCAAGCAAGCTGAGTGTCCGTGGGGAAGGTCCACAGCCGGCTGGACCTTGGCCATAAAATGGCCACAGCTCTGAGGTGTTGGATGGGGAGCTGATCCCGTTATCCGGCAGGATTCTCCTTCCAGAGTGGCACCAGCAGGATAAAACTCCAGAATGGAATTTTATTGGGTCAGAAAGGACCTGCAAGACCATCCAGTTCCAACCCCCTGCCTTGGACAACTTCCACTATCCCAGGTTGCTCCAAGCACCATCCAAGCTGGCCATGGACACTTCCAGGGATGGGGCAGCCACAGCTTCTCCGGGAATTCCATTCCAGGGCCTCACCACACTCACAAGGCAGAATTCCTTCCCAAAATCCCATCTATCTCTGCCCTCTGGAAGTGGGAACCCCTCCCAGTGTCCTGTCATTCCATCCCCTGTCCCAAATCCCTCTCCAGCTCTCCTGGAGCCCCTTCAGGCACTGGGAGGAGATCCCAGCTCTCCCTGGATCCTTCCCTTCTCCAGGATGGACATTCCCAGCTCTTCCAGCCTGCCTCCAACACGATCCAATTTTTTCAGGGAAAGGAAAATCAATCCCAACCCTCAAGGACTTCCCAACTGAGACCCTTCAAACCCAAACATTTGAGCAGAAACTCAGCAAGAGCAGGATAAAATTCCGGAATGGGTTGGGTTGGAAAGGACCTTCCAGACCATCCAGTTCCAACTCCCTGCCTTGGAAAACTTCCACTATCCCAGGTTGCTCCAAGCACCATCCAAGCTGGCCATGGACACTTCCAGGGATGGGACAGCCGCAGATTCTCTGGGAATTCCATTCCAGGCCTCTTCAGCCTCTCAAGGCAGAATTCCTTCCCAAAATCCCATCTATCCCTGCCCTCTGGAAGCCATTCCCAGTGTCCTGTCCCTCCATTCCGTGTCCCAAATCTCTCTCCAGCTCTCCTGGAGCCCCTTCAGGCACTGGAAGGAGATCCCAGCTCTCCCTGGATCCTTCCCTTCTCCAGGCTGGACATTCCCAGCTCTCCCAACCTGGCTCCAACACGATCCAATTTTTTCAAGGAAAGGAAAATCAATCCCAACCCTCGAGGCCTTCCCAGCTGAGACCCTTCAAACCCAAACATTTGAGTAAAAACTCATCAAGCACCACCCAACACCCCTGCTCAGAAACCGAGGCAAAGATTCCAGGATAACACAGCGTTCCAAGATCCTGGATTCCAACCCTGAGAAAAAAAAAACCTCTTCCAACTGCCTGGGCAACAAATTTCCAGGGAAAAGTAGGAATTGCCAGACACTGCCAGGCTCTGAGGGCATTTCCATCCCCCAGGCAACGCCTCCGTTGGGTTCCTCACCCAGCGGTGCCCACCCGGCTCAATTCCGCCTTTCCGGACACGGATTCCTCAGAGCGACGCCGGAGCCAGAGGGAATCTCATCTGCCAATCTCCAGGTCGATGACCCGTGCTCTTGGAAGCTACGGTTGAAAAGCGCAGCTGAAAACGAGGGAAGATGTTGAGACGACCTTTCCAACCTAAAAAATTCCTTAAACATCAAGATTTAGGGTTTGTTTTGGGTTTTGGAAGCTGTGGTTGAAAAGTGCAGCTAAAAACGAGGGAAGACGATGAGGCAGGCAGGAAAATTCCTTAAACATCAAAATTTGGGGATTTGGGGTTGTTTTGGGTTTTGGAAGCTGCGGTTGAAAAGTGCAGCTAAAAACGAGGGAAGACGACAAGGCGAGCAGGAAAATTCCTTAAACACCAAGATTTGGGGTTTGTTTTGGGTTTTGGACGCTACGGTTGAAAAGTGCAGCTAAGAACGAGGGAAGATGTTGAGACAAGATTTCCAGCCTAAAAAACTCCTTAAACACCAAGATTTAGGGTTCATTTTGGGTTTTGGACGCTACGGTTGAAAAGTACAGCTAAAAACGAGGGAAGATGATGAGGCGGGCAGGAAAATTCCTTAAACACCAAGATTTAGGGTTTGTTTTGGGTTTTGGAAGCTGCGGTTGAAAAGTGCAGCTAAAAACGAGGGAAGACGATGAGACGAGCTTTCCAGCCTAAAAAATTCCTTAAACACCAAGATTTGGGGTTTGTTTTGGGTTTTGGAAGCTACGGTTGAAAAGTGCAGCTAAAAATGAGGGAAGACGATGAGGTGAGTACGAAAATTCCTTAAACACCAAGATTTGGGGTTGTTTTGGATTTTGGACGCTACAGTTGAAAAGTGCAGCTAAAAACGAGGGAGGATGACAAGGTGAGCAGGAAAATTCCTTAAGCACCAAGATTTGGGGTTTGTTTTGGGATTTGGAAGCTGCGGTTAAAAAGTGCAGCTAAAAACGAGGGAAGACGATGAGGCAGGCAGGAAAATTCCTTAAACACCAAGATTTGGGGATTTGGGGTTTGTTTTGGGATTTGGAAGCTACGGTAGAAAATGCAGCTAAAAACGAGGGAAGATGATGAGGCGAGCAGGAAAATTCCTTAAACACCAAGATTTGGGGATTTGGGGTTTGTTTTGGGATTTGGAAGCTGCGGTTGAAAAGTGCAGCTAAAAACGAGGGAAGATGATGAGGCAAGCAGGAAAATTCCTTAAACATCAAGATTTGGGGATTTGGGGTTTGTTTTGGGATTTGGAAGCTGCGGTTAAAAAGTGCAGCTAAAAATGAGGGAAGATGTTGAGATGAACTTTCCAGCCTAAAAAACTCCTTAAACACCAAGATTTAGGGTTTGTTTTGGGTTTTGGAAGCTACGGTTGAAAAGTGCAGCTAAAAACGAGGGAAGACGATGAGGTGGGCAGGAAAATTCCTTAAACACCAAGATTTGGGGTTGTTTTGGATTTTGGACGCTACAGTTGAAAAGTGCAGCTAAAAACGAGGGAGGATGACAAGGTGAGCAGGAAAATTCCTTAAACACCAAGATTTGGGGTTTGTTTTGGGATTTGGAAGCTGCGGTTAAAAAGTGCAGCTAAAAACGAGGGAAGACGATGAGGCAGGCAGGAAAATTTCTTAAACACCACGATTTGGGGATTTGGGGTTGTTTTGGGTTTTGAAAGCTGTGGTTGAAAAGTGCAGCTAAAAACAAGGGAAGACACAAGGCGAGCAGGAAAATTCCTTAAACATCAAGATTTGGGGATTTGGGGTTTGTTTTGGGATTTGGAAGCTGCGGTTAAAAAGTGCAGCTAAAAATGAGGGAAGATGTTGAGATGAACTTTCCAGCCTAAAAAACTCCTTAAACACCAAGATTTGGGGTTCGTTTTGGGTTTTGGAAGCTACGGTTGAAAAGTGCAGCTAAAAACGAGGGAAGACGACAAGGCGAGCAGGAAAACTCCTTAAACACCAAGATTTGGGGTTTGTTTTGGGTTTTTGGGGTTTTTTTTTAGGATGTTTTTTATTTACTCTCCTCACTTGCACCCAGGTGAGGGTGAGACAGAAATTTGGGTTAAAAAATCCCCAATGTGAGGTGGGGAAGGAGGAGACATCTCCTAAATCAGGGTCCCGATGAGATCCGCCCACTCCTCACTTTTTTTTTTTCCTCCTTTGAAACGCGACCAAATAAATCCCTGCTGGCTTTAAACAGAAATCAAATTAACCGTGGACAGCCAAAGCAACTCGGTGATGGTCCAGCCATCGCTGGGCGCGCCCAGAAATCTTTTTATAAAAAACATTTTCCTCCCTCCGTGCACGACGAGCAAATTGAAGCAACAAATCAATACCGAGAGAGCTCCAAAACCCAAATCTTGTTCCGGCCGCATTAAAAACACTCTTGGAGCGCTGCTCGTGAAGGGTTGAATATTTTAAATTATTCTTCCTCCTCCTCCAGCTGACAGAAGAGTTCCTGACTCAGATGTGGGAAAAAAAACCAAATCTGAGTATGATCTCCGAGTATTTTTGCCTTTGGAGCAGTTCAAGGCCTTTTTTTGGGATAAAAAGGAATTTGTCAAGGGGAAGCGAGCCTAAAACTGGGAAAGGAATAAGTGCAGCACGCGGAGCAGGTTGGAAGAGTTTCCATTTAAATTGAGGAATAGGGGAAAAAAAAAACCTTCCTTGGAAGTATGTTTTGGTGGATCAAAGGGTTGGAAGCCCGACTGGAGCTTCTCCCTCTGATTTAGAAGACAAGGAGAGATCCCACACCCTTTTATCATTCCTATTTCTGCATCCCGGGATTTTTAACTGGATTCCTCCTGATCTCCTGCACCAAACAGATCCTGCCTCAGACGGATTCTCAGTCAAGGCCTCGTTATCGTTCCCAGCCCAAAATATTCCTGTGCCAAAAATTCCAGGAGGAATTTTCCCAAAATCCAGCCCAAACCTGCCCTGGCATGGCTGGAGTTTCCCCTCGTCCTGCCCCTTTTCCCCCGGGAGCAGATCCCAACCCCAGCCAGCTCCAAAGTTCCCAAATGTTCTCCTCGTGCCCAAGGTCTACTTGGAATTTCTCCAAATGTGGAGCTCCTGCCGGGGTCACACTTTTTGTCATTTTTTTCCCCCGATTTTCCTGCCCTTCTATTCCCATCTCTTCCTCCGACATTCCTTTGGAATCTCATGGAAAAAAGTTGGGACATAAAACATTTCCAGGCGCGAACTTTGTCGAAAATACAAAGGTTCATTCATGGAGAAGGATCCCAAAAAAAAAAAAAAATCTGACTTTTGTGAGATCACATCCTGCCCATTCCCTTCTCCCTGAAATGTTTGGGATGAACGACAGAACCTCTCCCAATCCAGAGCTTTCCCCTGGAATTCTCGGTTCTGTGAAGGAGCCAAAGCTGATTTTGTCAAATCACAAAATTGGGGGTTTTCTTTTTTGGTGATTTGACCCTTATTCCAAGGTTTCTCCTGTTCCTGCTCCGGAAATTCCTGCTGTAAAATTTCCTGATTAAAAAAAAAGGGATTTTTACGCGTTTATCTCACTACGAAAAATATCATCCACCATTCCAGAAGCTCCAAACAAGATTCTTCCTTAAAAAGCCTCTCTGGTCCACTCCAATTCCCACAATTTCAGGCAAATCCACAAACTCATTTATTCCTGCCCTTCCCACCCCAAATCCCTCAAAGGCTCCAGCAATTCCACAACCTTCCAGGAACAACAATTCCTATAAAAAACCCCACGCAGGCGACACCGAATCTCCCTTCATTTCCGTGATTTAAACTTTTCTGGAATATTTTCGCATTCTCCATAAAATAAGGATTTAGGAAATGAAGCGCGGCTCGTTTTTTTTTCCCCTCACAACCATTCCAAACTTCCCTGTTTTTTTGGTTTTTTTTTGTCCCCGAGCCTGCCCTTCATCCCTGATCACGATCAAAGGAGCCTCCGCGCTCCTCTCCCCGCACGCGACTTCCACGCGTGGCCCGGAGCACCCCCGGCCTCCTTCACATCCGCTTCTCCTCTCCCGAGCTCCTGTCCCTTCGGATTAATTCCACGCTCGGGAATTAATTGGGATTTTTTTTTTTTCCCCCCCCCCCTCGCCGAGCTCCTGCTCCGAGGTCGGAGCCGGGTGAAGGTCGGGATTTTTCTCCCAAGGGGAACAGAGGGATGGGGACGAGAGGAGATGGCCTCAAGCGGCATCGGGAGAGGTTTGGTGGGATGTTTCTGGGAGAATTCCTCCTGGAAAGGGAGGAATCCAAAGGGAGGGAATCCTGTCCGGGAGGGATCCAAAATCCACTTGGGGACACGGTCGGTGGTGGCCTTGGGAGAGCTTAAAGCTCCTTTCCAGCCTAAAAACTTCCACGATTCCGCTTTTTACCTGTAAGTAATTTATTGCTCATTCCCCTCCCATCTTTCCCTTCCCCATCCCTGTTTTTTGACAGTTTTCCAGGTTTTTCCAGACCCCCCTCGGACATTTGTGCCTTTCTGTTCCGGCTCTAAATCCTGCCTGAGCCAAAATTCCACGGAGCTTTAAATTTCACAAAATCCTGGGATGGGTTGGGCTGGAAGGGATTGGATCCGAGCCCGTTCAGCTCCAACTCCCTTCCACCATCCCAGGTTGCTCCCAGCCCCATCCAATCTGGCCTCGGACAATTCCAGGGATCCAGGGGCTGGGAATTCCATCCCAGCCCCTCAAAGTGAAGGATTCCTCCCCAATATCCCACCCAACCAGTGGGAAGCCATTCCCTGGTGTCCTGTCCCTTCATCCCCTTATCCCAAATCCCACCCAACCAGTGGGAAGCCATTCCCTGGTGTTCTATCCCTCATCCCAAATCCCACCCAACCAGTGGGAAGCCATTCCCTGGTGTCCTGTCCCTTCATCCCTCATCCCAAATCCCACCCAACCAGTGGGAAGCCATTCCCTGGTGTTCTATCCCAAATCCCTTTTATCCCAAATCCCACCCAACCAGTGGGAAGCCATTCCCTGCTGTCCTATCCCTTCATCCCTTATCCCAAATCCCACCCAACCAGTGGGAAGCCATTCCCTGGTGTCCTGTCCCTTCATCCCTTTTATCCCAAATCCCACCCAACCAGTGGGAAGCCATTCCCTGGTGTCCTGTCCCTTCATCCCTTATCCCAAATCCCACCCAACCAGTGGGAAGCCATTCCCTGCTGTCCTGTCCCTTATCCCAAATCCCACCCAACCAGTGGGAAGCCATTCCTTGGTGTTCTATCCCTTCATCCCTTTTATCCCAAATCCCTCTCCAGCTCTCCCGGAGCATGAAAAAAGCTTCGAGATCCCCTCAGGGGCGTTCCTGAGGGTGAAATGATTCCCGGCACCCAGGAAAATCTGACAAGAGCCAGGAAAAGAGCTTGGATCAGGGAATGTGGGCGGAGGGAGATCCGTGAGTCACCGACAGCCTCAGGTTTGCGCCCTCTGAAATTCCCTTTTCCAGCTTCTCCAGAACAAAACCGACCCCAGGGGAAAAAATGTTCACGGCGCTGAAGCATCCAGGCTCTCGGTTTTTCCAAATTTAGGAGTTTTCCATGTTCCAGCAAAAGGAAAGGGAACGAGGAACGGAATCGGAATTCCTGGCTTTGCGGTGGGATTTCACACGAGGAGGGACGACTCTTAAGCTCAGCTCATTTATCCCCAAAAAAATTCCCTTTTTTCCCACCCCTCCCCAGCTGCTCCTGGTGTTCCACACCTTTTCCCCAAATCCATTCCATGATTCCATGATCATTTATCCCTAAAAAAATTCCCTTTTTTTCCCACCCCTCCCCAGCTGCTCCTGGTGTTCCAGACCTTTCCCCCAAATCCGTTCCACGATTCCACGATTCCACGATTAGGGAATCCACGCTCCAGCCCCCTCAATGTCCTTCTTGTCATGAAGGGCCCAAAACAAATCCCGGGATTTGAGATCCCTCGGCACAGTTGGGAATGTCACTTCCCCAATCCAGGAATTCCCAAAAAATTATCCCCCCCAAAAAAGCCACTTTTTTCCCCACAGTTAAAAGCCTCAAGGGAAGATATTTGCACATGCCAGGAGTATCCCGATTTTTCCATGATCCCACAGGAATTCCAAAGGCCACAGATCCCTCCTGATAAGGCGCTTAATGAGCTGGTAAGGCCGAGGAGGAACACATGGAATGAAGCAAAATCCCAACTGTGGCTTGAAAGTCTGGATTGGGATTTTCCTGCGTGGAAAAGCATCGGGATCTGTCGCCAAATCTGCTCCTCCTCACACCCAGCTTTTCCCAAGGGTTTGGGCTGATTTCCTGTTTGGAGCTTCCCAAAAAAAACCCCACTTTGGCAGATTACATTGATGATAAATAAAGATCAGTTTTCCTCCCTATGTTATTCCCATGGGTTTTCCCCACAAAAAAATGTTTCCAATTTTATTCTGTGCTGTGAGCACTGGGACGAGGGGAAGGAATGGGACGGAATTCCCAGAGAATTCTGCGGCTGCTCCATCCCTGGAAGCGTCCAAGGCCAGGTTGGATGGAGCTTGGAGCAACCTGGGTTGTCCCTGCCCATGGAAGGGGGGTTGGGAATTCTTTTTAAGATCCCTTTCCCAACCCATTCTTTGATCTTATTCCCGATTCCATGCTGATGAAAATCCCTTTTTCCGTGCCCCTCCCAGCCGAGGGAAAAAAGGGGGAATTGTTCAGGTGAGCCGGAGCGTGACGGGACAGGAACAATTCCAGACTCACTTTGGAGAATCCTGAGCACAGCAATTTCCTCAATTAAAAAAAAAAAAAACCCTCAGGAAATTCCTGCTAAAACAGAAAATTCCCAGACAGAAAATACTTTCTCTGGATCACTGTGGAATTTTTTGGGTTTTTTTTTTTTTTTTTGGGGGGAGCAGCACCCACTTCCAAAAAAAAAAAAATCCCTGGAATGGAACCGCCATGCTCCGACGTGGATCCCTCAAGGTGACTTTCAGGAGATGTCAGAGAGGCAGGAGAAAAAGGGGGAAAAGAAAAAGGCTTCCGAAAGGTTGGATTAGTTTGGAATTTTCTCATTCCTGGCAGATCCAATGGAAATGTGGGAATAGGGAAGGGAACGGCCCCTGCTCCTTGGGAGAGGCAGAGGCTGCAATGAAAATCAATTTGATGTGGAATTAATGGGAAATAAATTAATTTTTTTCCCAAAAAAGAGGCTTTTCCACGTTTTTGTTGCCCGACTGCTCCATTTAATCCGGACACACTTAATTAGGGACGCACCAATCCCGAGGGAAGCCGCTCCCGTCCCCACAGGAATCAGCAATCCCAGGCCCCCAAGCCAGCAGTGGATTCCTGATCCATCCAGACCGGATTTAAGGAAGGAATTTATCACAGCGAGGGTGGAATGGAATTCCCAGGGAATTCCACGGCTGCCCCACCCCTGGAATTATCAAGGTCAGGTTGGGAAGGGCTTGGAACAACCTGGAAAACGGGAGAAGGCGTCCCTGCCCATGGCAGGAGTTGGAACCGGCTGGTTTTTAATCCAACCCGTTCCATGATTCCATAAATAAGAAGAATTCCATCCCTGTGGACAATCCCAAGTCCAGGAGCCTCCACCAACAACCTCCGACCCAAATCCCACCATTTTTTTCCGGGAAGAGGAAGAAAAATCCCCTCCCAGCTCATCCAGAGCCCGCTGAAGCGGTCAGAGATCCACGAGCGCCAATCCCTCAATTCCTCTTCTTCCAAAAGGAATTTTTCCTCCTTTCCCAATTATTTTTCTCCCCTCTTTTCCCTAATTATTCCCAATTATTCCCAACTACGTTAAATCTTGCTGAGGATTTTTTGTTCTGTTATTTATTTTTTTATTTTTTTCAAGCAGTCCAACTGGGAAAGGGCTCCATGGAATTCCTCCTTTCCCCGTCATGGATCCATGGATGCACCCTTTGGATTAAAGGGAGCAAAGAACCGTAGGAAGCATCCAGAAATCCAAGCCCAGCTCCAAAAAAATGGATCCAGAAAACCCCCAAGAAGCAACTCAATTCCCAATAAAATCCAGGATGCATCCACAGATCCACCAAATCCCTGTGTCCGCGCCCGGGGCAGCTCGGGATGTGTCCCTGAAAATCGAGAATTTAAAAACAGACACCAAAAAGATGGAAAATAACCCTGGAATGCGGAAAATAAGGAAGACGGGATCTTCAAGGAGCAGAATTTTCCCTTCCGAGCCCACCTGGAACTCAGAATCCAGGCACGGCTTCACTTGGAGCCTTCGGAGGGATTTAGAGTCCAAAAACATCCCAAAAAAAAAAAGATGGGAAAGGGTTTTGGAAGAAGGCAGGGAATGACAGGATAACAACGGGGGAAAAAGGGCAGGGATAGGTGGGATGTTGGGAATGAATTCCTCCCTGGGAGGGTGGTGAGGGGCTGGGATGGAATTCCCAGGGAAGCTGTGGCCGCTCCATCCCTGGAATTGTCCAAGGCCAGGCTGGAAGAAGCTGGGATAGTGGAAATTATCCCTTCCCATGGCAAAGGGGGTGGAATTGGGCGCTCTCCACATCCTCATCCCAGCCAATTCCGTGATTCCCTGATTTCCGTGCTCCCAACGCCCTGGACCGACGGCAGGTTGGAATTCCAAAGCAAAAGAAATTCCCACGCTATTCCCAGGCTCCTCACTGCCCATCCCCCTCTTCCAGACAGAAAACCACCCCATCCCCATCCCATAATTGCACTTTTCCACGCTTTTCCACGACCTCTCCCAGCCGAGGAAGACCAATTAAAAAAATTCCATAATTTTACGGCAGCACTTCCCAAAGTAACGTTTTCCAGCGGCTTTCCCAGACACGCGGATCCGCTGAAGCCGCTTCCATTCCTGATGTTATTCCCGGGCTCCTCACTGCCCATCCCCCTCTTCCAGACAGAAAACCACCCCATCCCCATCCCATAATTGCACTTTTCCATGCTTTTCCACGACCTCTCCCAGCCGAGGAAGACCAATTAAAAAAATTCCACAATTCCACAGCGGCGCTTCCCAAAGTAACGTTTTCCAGCGGCTTTCCCGGACACGCGGATCCACTGGAAGCCGTTTCCATTCCTGATGTTATTCCCAGGCTCCTCATTGCCCATCCCCCTCTTTCGGACAGAAAACCACCCCATCCCCATCCCATAATTGCACTTTTCCAGGTTTTTCCTTAACCTCTCCCAGCCAAGGAAGATTTTTTTCAATTTTTAAAAAAACCGCAATTCCACAGCGGCGCTTCCCAAAGTAACGTTTTCCAGCGGCTTTCCCGGACACGCGGATCCACTGAAGCCGTTTCCATTCCCCACGTTATTCCCAGGCTACTCGTTGCCCATGCCCCTCTTCCAGACAGAAAACCACCCCATCCCCATCCCATAATTGCACTTTTCCAGGTTTTTCCTTGACCTCTCCCAGCCAAGGAAGATTTTTTTTCAATTTTTAAAAAACCGCAATTCCACGGCGGCACTTCCCAAAGTAACGTTTTCCAGCGGCTTTCCCGGACACGCGGATCCGCTGGAAGCCGTTTCCATTCCTGATGTTATTCCCAGGCTCCTCGTTGCCCATCCCCCTCTTCCAGACAGAAAACCACCCCATCCCCATCCCATAATTGCACTTTTCCATGCTTTTCCACGACCTCTCCCAGCCGAGGAAGACCAATTAAAAAAATTCCATAATTCCACAGCGGCGCTCCCCAAATTAACATTTTCCAGCGGCTTTCCCGGACACGTGGATCCGCTGAAGCCGTTTCCATTCCCCACGTTATTCCCAGGCTCCTCACTGCCCATCCCCCTCTTCCAGACAGAAAACCACCCCATTCCCATCCCATAATTGCACTTTTCCATGCTTTTCCATGGCCTCTCCCAGCCAAGGAAGTCCAATTTTAAAAAATCTGTAATTCTGCAGCAACGATTCCCAAAGTAACGTTTTCCAGCGGCTTTCCCAGACACGCGGATCCGCTGAAGCCGTTTCCATTCCCCACGTTATTCCCAGGCTCCTCACTGCCCATCCTCCTCTTCCAGACAAAAAACCACCCCATTCCCATCCCATAATTGCACTTTTCCACGCTTTTCCACGACCTCTTCCAGCTGAGGAAGACCAATTTTAAAAAAATCCATAATTCCGCGGCAGCGCTTCCCAAATTAACGTTTTCCAGCGGCTTTCCCGGACACGCGGATCCGCTGGAAGCCGCTTCCATTCCCCACGTTATTCCCAGGCTCCTCGTTGTCCATCCCCCTCTTCTGGACAGAAAACCACCCCATCCCCATCCCATAATTGCACTTTTCCAGGTTTTTCCACGACCTCTCCCAGCCGAGGAAGACCAATTAAAAAAATTCCACAATTCCACAGCGGCGCTTCCCAAAGTAACGTTTTCCAGCGGCTTTCCCGGACACGCGGATCCGCTGGAAGCCGTTTCCATTCCTGATGTTATTCCCAGGCTCCTCATTGCCCATCCCCCTCTTTCGGACAGAAAACCATCCCATCCCCATCCCATAATTGCACTTTTCCAGGTTTTTCCTTGACCTCTCCCAGCTGAGGAAGATTTTTTTTCAATTTTTAAAAAAACCGCAATTCCACGGCGGCGCTTCCCAAATTAACGTTTTCCAGCGGCTTTCCCAGACACGCGGATCCGCTGGAAGCCGCTTCCATTCCCCACGTTATTCCCGGGCTCCTCATTGTCCATCCCCCTCTTCCAGACAGAAAACCACCCCATCCCCATCCCATAATTGCACTTTTCCACGCTTTTCCACGACCTCTCCCAGCCGAGGAAGACCAATTAAAAAAATTCCATAATTTTACGGCAGCACTTCCCAAAGTAACGTTTTCCAGCGGCTTTCCCAGACACGCGGATCCGCTGAAGCCGTTCCCATTCCGAGGGGAATGGAGCAGAGAGGGAAGATCCACAAAAACACGAGGCCGGCAGGGAAATGCCAGAACCTCCGGGAAAAGGAGGCCCAGAATTCACCAGAATCCGGCCCCGGCGCGATTCCGTAGGGAAAAGACCGTGAGGAAGGAGCCGTGCCTCAATCCAGGGATTTTTCCGTGTTTTTTTGGCGGTGAAGGATAAAGGGACAGAGTGGGGTGAAGGCAGTCGTGGCCCAGGAGGTGAAATCCCAGGAAAATGGGAAAAGGGTTGGGAGTGTTCACCTGGAGAAGGGAAGAAAATCTGGGAGACGCTTCCAGCGCCTGGAAGGGATCCAGGAGAGCTGGAGAGGGAATTTGGGATGAGGGATGGAGGGACAGGACACCGAGGGCAGGGATGGATGGGATTTTGGGGAGGAATTCTGCCCTGGGAGGGTGGGGAGGGGCTGGGATGGAATTCCCAGAGAATTTGCGGCTGTTCCTGGATCCCTGGAATTGTCCAAGGTCAGCTTGGACAGGGCTTGGAGCAACCTGGGATGTTGGAAGCCCATGGGTGATCCTGAAGGTCCCTTCCCACCAAAACCATTCTGGGATTTTGCTCCAACCCCGAACACAAGAATTCCAAGCCCAATTTCCAGCCAGGAACGAAACCTGCCAGGATCACAGAGTTGGGAAAATCCAACAAACAAAAACCGGGAAAATCCAACAAACAAAAACCAGAAAAATCCAACAAACAAAAACCAGGAAAATCCAACAAACAAAAATCGGGAAAACCCAACAAAAACCAGGAAAATCCAACAAACAAAAACCAGGAAAATCCAACAAACAAAACCCGGGGAAATCCAACAAACAAAAACTGGGAAAATCCAACAAACAAAAACCAGGAAAATCCAACAAACAAAAACCAGGAATCTCCAACAAACAAAAACCGGGAAAATCCAACAAACAAAAACCAGGAAAATCCAACAAAAAAACCGGGAAAATCCAACAAAAACCAGGAAAACCCAATAAACAAAAACCAGGAAAATCCAACAAAAACCAGGAAAATCCAACAAACAAAAACCAGGAAAATCCAACAAACAAAAACCGGGAAAATCCAACAAACAAAAACCAGGAAAATCCAACAAAAACCGGGAAAATCCAACAAAAACTGGGAAAACCCAACAAACAAAAACCAGGAAAATCCAACAAAAACCGGGAAAATCCAACAAACAAAAACCGGGAAAACCCAACAAACAAAAACCGGGAAAATTCAACAAAAACCAGGAAAACCAATAAACAAAAACCAGGAAAATCCAACAAAAACCGGGAAAATCCAACAAACAAAAACCAGGAAAATCCAACAAAAAACGGGAAAATCCAACAAATAAAGACCGGGAAAATCCAACAAAAACTGGGAAAATCCAACAAACAAAAACCAGGAAAATCCAACAAAAACCAGGAAAATCCAACAAACAAAAACCGGGAAAACCCAACAAACAAAAACCGGGAAAATCCAACAAACAAAAACTGGGAAAACCCAACAAACAAAAACCAGGAAAATCCAACAAACAAAAACCGGGGAAATCCAACAAACAAAAACCGGAAAAATCCAACAAAAAAAAAAAAACGGGAAAATCCAACAAACAGAAACCAGGAAAATCCAACAAACAAAAACCGGGAAAATCCAACAAACAAAAACCGGGAAAATCCAACAAACAAAAACCGGAAAAATCCAACAAAAAAAAAAAAACGGGAAAATCCAACAAACAGAAACCAGGAAAATCCAACAAACAAAAACCGGGAAAATCCAACAAACAAAAACCGGAAAAATCCAACAAAAAAAAAAACCCGGGAAAATCCAACAAAAACTGGGAAAATCCAACAAACAAAAACCGGGAAAATCCAACAAAAACCAGGAAAACCCAATAAACAAAAACCAGGAAAATCCAACAAAAACCGGGAAAATCCAACAAACAAAAACCAGGAAAATCCAACAAACAAAAACCGGGAAAATCCAACAAAAACTGGGAAAATCCAACAAACAAAAACCGGGAAAATCCAACAAATGAAAACCAGGAAAACCCAACAAATGAAAACCGGGAAAATCCAACAAAAACTGGGAAAACCCAATAAACAAAAACCAGGAAAATCCAACAAAAACCGGGAAAATCCAACAAACAAAAACCGGGAAAACCCAACAAAAACTGGGAAAACCCAATAAACAAAAACCAGGAAAATCCAACAAAAACCGGGAAAATCCAACAAACAAAAACCAGGAAAACCCAACAAACAAAACCTTCTCCCTCTGAGTGTCCATTCCCGGCCTCTCATTTGCTCCAAGCCTTACGAGAGCTTCCTCAACAATCAGGAATTTTCCCTGCGGGAACGGCATTTCCTGATCTTGGAATGACACCGCTGGGTCACTCCACTGCCTCTTCCCATTTATTTTTTGGGAAAGACTTGGAAAAAAAAAAGGAAATAAGATTTATTTTCAGATTTATTTTCCTCTCAGGAACGTGGAGATGGGGATATCCAGCTTCCCAAAAGACAGAGTGATGCTTTCAGCTCCCTAAAAAAAAAACCTGGGATTGGTGGGTTTATTCCCTAAAAATCAGGATGGACGTGGGAATGTTTAAAGGGCAGGAGCGGGAGGAAGGAAATAAATCAAATCCCTGGATCCGTGAAGGTCAAGGAAAGAACGAGGGATGAAGAATTTGGGAAATGGGAGGCACCTCCCATTGGAGCAGCACAATGTGATCCTTTCAGGAGCTGGAAAAACCAAAAAAAAAATCCCGGGATTTGGGGATGCCTGGGAGCAATTTCAGGGATAACACCGAATTCCCAAGGGCGCGGGGAGGTCTGGAGCGCTCGGCTTCTCCCCCTCGGCACCTGGAGCACATTCATCCCTCAAACACTTCTGGAATTAAAAATAGCCGGCCTGGATGAGCCGGAGAGAACAAATTCCAGCCGGAATGTTTATTTTTGGGAAGAGCCAGAGGAGGAAGAGGAAAAGGTCGGGGTTCAATGCGTTATTTAGAGCATGTAAGGAAATAATCACTGGAGCAAAAATGCAGGAGGGAGAGCGAGGAACGGGGATTTAAAGGAATTTTTTGGAATTTTTTTTTTTTTTTTTTTTGAAGGAAGAGGTCACTGGAACAACTCTGTAACCGCCTTAACCAAATCTTATTAATCTAAATGAAATTCCCACCAATGCTTTTCATCCAGAGCGAACATTCCCAAATGAAAACTCTCAACCAAATCTTAATAATCTAAATGAAATTCCCACCGGTGCTTTTCATCTGGAGCGAACATTCCCGAATGAAAACTCTTAACCAAATCCTAATAATCTACATGAAATTCCCACCGGTATTTTTCATCTGGAGCGAACATTCCCGAATGAAAACTCTTAACCAAATCTTAATCATCTAAATGAAATTCCCACCGGTATTTTTCATGTGGAGCGAACATTCCCGAATGAAAACTCTTAACCAAATCTTAATAATCTAAATGAAATTCCCACCGGTATTTTTCATCTGGAGCGAACATTCCCGAATGAAAACTCTCCACCAAATCTTAATCATCTGAATGAAATTCCCACCGGTATTTTTCATCTGGAGCGAACATTCCCGAATGAAAACTCTCAACCAAATCTTAATAATCTAAATGAAATTCCCACCGGTATTTTTCATCTGGAGCAAACATTCCCGAATGAAAACTCTTAACCAAATCTTAATCATCTAAATGAAATTCCCACCGGTATTTTTCATCTGGAGCGAACATTCCTGAATGAAAACTCTTAACCAAATCCTAATAATCTACATGAAATTCCAACCGATGCTTTTCATCCGGAGCGAACATTCCCGAATGAAAACTCTTAACCAAATCCTAATAATCTACATGAAATTCCCACCGGTATTTTTCATGTGGAGCGAACAATTCCCCAATGAAAACTCCATAAAACGGCGACAGAACGGCCCCTGAAATCCCAGATTTTATTATTTGGGATCCCTCCCCCAAATCCAGGCCCCTCCACGGCCAAATTCTAAATTCCACCATCGTGGAACGTGTGGTTTTACAGGATTTGACATCAATTTGACTCTGGAATCTGCCTGAATTCCCAGCTGTGTTTTGTGGTTTGGATTCGGGATTTTTTTTTTTTCCCAAGGTTTTTGGGTCATTATTTGGTCGGGCTTTTTTTTGTGGTGGCTGTTCCCAAATTCCCAGAGGCGGGAACTCCCAAAATCCATCATTTCTCAGGAAAGGAATGACGGTAAAGCTTTGGTTTCCTGGGAATAGTTTAATGAGTTCCAAAAAACCTGGAATTTTGGGATCAAGGCCTAAGTGGGTCACCATCAAATCCAGGTAAAGAACTAATGGATTCATCCCAATTTTCCGGGAAATGGGGGGGAAAAAAAACCTTTAAAGGAGCACAAAGTTGAGGGAATTCCTTCCCTGGAGCTCCACCTGAGAACATCAGGATTATCCATAGGGATCCATCAGGAATTCTCCATCCCTAAAGAGGGGATTTGGTGGGATGAGATTTTCATGGAGTGGATTCCCCACATTCCCAGGAATTGTGATGTCCAACCAACCACACACACACACACAATATTTTTCCAGAAGCCTGGAATTCCACAGAACACCTTTTCTAAAAATGATTGTGGATCATTTTGGGATGATCCAGCCTGGAAATCCTACAAAGGTTGGAAAATCCATAAAAACCACGGATGGGGTTGCATCTAGGGTAAAAAAGCAGCTCCTTCTCCCAAAAAAAACAGCAGCACCAATGGATAAATTCCCAAAAAAAAAAATTGGGATAAAACTGAACTGATCAATTTTCATGGATATCAGGAAAAACCCATCGTGAAACACAACCTGAGTCAGGATTTGGAAAACCATTCCCTTTCCTTCCAACATTTTCAGGGTTGAACTCCATTTTTTTTTTTTTTTTTTTTTTATTTCAAGGGTCTTTTTCCAGCCCAAACAATTCCACAAATCCCTGGCCCCTCGTTGCTCCCAGCACGCCAAGCAGCCGATCCCACGGCACAGCGGGGCATTCCCAAAAATCCCTTTGAACCCATCTCCAGCCCCTCTGGAAAAGTTCAGCCCGAGGACATCTGGCTCACAGACAGCCCTCACAGACCTTGGATTTCGTGGGTTTGCAGCTGGAAAAATCCAGGATTTGGGCGGGAAAAGCAAAGGTTTCCCTGGAAAACGAGGGCATCCCCGCAGGCCTTTCTTCCCAAAGAAAGCACCAAAATGCTCCTTTCCAATGGGAATAATTATGGGATGATCCTAAAATCCATCCCTGGTTCTGATGGCATGACTTGTGCCACCACCAGTGACACAGAACTCTGATTTTTTGAGTTAAATTCACCCAAATTCAGGCTCGGTTAGGCCTGGAATTTCTCCCTGCCAGCGACCCCAGGACCCAACACTCCAATCCAGGCCAGGCTGGATTGGGATTGGATAAATCTGGGATCATGGGAAGTGTCCCTTCTTGTGGGATTGGGCGGGGTTTGAGGCCTCTTCCTAGCCAAACCACTCCAGGATTTTGTAATTCAGGATACTCCAAGAAAATGGACATCCCAATTCCAGGGTATTCCAAGAAAATGAATGTCCAATTCCAGGATATTCCAAGAAAATGGATATTCCAATTCCAGGATATTCCAAGAAAATGGATATCCCAATTCCAAGAAAATTGATATCCCAATTCCAGGGTATTCCAAGAAAATGGATATTCCAATTCCAGGGTATTCCAAGAAAATGGATATTCCAATTCCAAGAAAATGGATATCCCAATTCCAGGACATTCCAAGAAAATGGATATCCCAATTCCAGGATATTCCAAGAAAATGGATATCCCAATTCCAGGATATTCCAAGAAAATGGATATCCCAATTCCAGGATATTCCAAGAAAATGGATATTCCAATTCCAGGATATTCCAATTCCCTTTGGAGGAAAGGGAAGGCCGCTGGATGCTCATCCCGAGGGAAGGAATAAAACCCTCGATCCCCCCAAAATCCACATGGAAAAACACTCGGAGAACTCCAAAATCCAGCACAAAACCACACAAACAACCCGAGATCCCACAATTCCGGACCGATCCGCATCCACAACGAAATCCCCCCTTCCCCGAAACCATGGGCAGCACCAAATCCCAGCTCCCCACACCCCCCAGTCCCGCTGATTTTGGGATCCACGAGCTTCCATCTGGGAAAAGCCATTCCATGGGGGAAGGAGCAGAACCAAGCCCTGGGTGGAATCATCCCATCCCAATTCCGGCCCTGCCCGAGCCACCTGCTGCCGGCAGCTCCCTCCAAACATCCCAAATCCGCGCGTTCTCCATGGAAAATGTGGGTTTTTTGTTGTTTTTTAAATTTTGTTTTCCCCTTAATCCCAGCCAGCTGCGCGTGCCAGGTGAGGCTCCGGAGCAGCTGCGGATTTCTCCGTAGAGGTCACTCCGGGGGTTGATTAAAGTGGGAATAAATAAGAGGATAAATAAATGACTCCGCGGATAACGAAATAAGTGAAGGACCGAACAAAAAAAACGAGGGGGAAAAAAATATAAAATAAATGGGGGGGGGGGGGGAACAGATAAATGGGGGAGGAAATAAATGAGGAAATAAATGAGGAAATAAATGAGGAAATAAACGAGGAAATAAATGAATGAGGAAATAAATAAAGAAGGAAATAAACAAATGATGAAAATAAATGAATGAGGAAATAAATAAATGAGGAAATGAATAAATAAGGAAATAAATAAATAACTCCACTCCCACCCTGCAGTTTTCGCTGCCGGAGGGAAATGCAAGGAATGGGGGAAACGGCGCAGGAAAAAGAAGGGGGGAAAAAAAAATAAAATAATAAAAAAAACATCCCGGACCGGCGGCTCCGTCGCCCTCGCGAAATAAAATAAATCCCGAACAACTCTGGCCCTCCACCTTCCCAAATCCAGCGGGTTTGGGCCCCACGGATCCCCGCCCCAAATCCCAAATTCCGGCGCTGCAGCCCCCGCTCCATCCCCGCCGTCCCCTCCATCCCAGCCGGCTCCATCGCTGCCCGCTCTCCCCGTTCCCGGCGCATCCATCCACACCCATCGCCGCCACACCTTCCACCTCCACGGAAACACCGCCCGCGCCCCGCGGGATCCGCGCCGGGCAGCGGGAACCTTCCCCCGGCCCGAGGCCGGGCGGCGAGCGGGATGGGGACGGATGCGGCCCCTTCCATCGTCACCTTTCCCAGCCAGGAGGGTGGGATTTAATCCCCCCACCCCATCACCATCATCACCATCATCATCATCACCATCATCATCCTGCGGAGGGTGGGATCCAAACCCCTTCCATGGGATCCGGCAGCTCCAAACGTTCCCGGAAAGGGGAGCGGGGTGGGATTCGAGCCCTCCCGGAGGGAGCGGGGTGGGATTCAGCGCCTCCATAGGGAGCAGGGTGGGATCCAGCCCTTCCAAACCCCCCAAAAAGGGAAGCAGGATAGGATTTAACCCTTCCATAAGGAGCAGGATGGGATCCAGCCCTTCCAAATTCCTCTCAGGAAGGGCAGGGTGGGACCCAGCACCTCCAAACCCCTCTAAAAACGGAAGCAGAGTGGGATTTAACCCTTCCACAAGGAGCAGGGTGGGATCCAGTCCTTCCAAACCCCCCAGAAAGGGAAGCAGGGTGGGATTCGACCCCTCCATAGGGAGCAGGATGGGATCCAGCCCTTCCAAATTCCTCTCAGGAAGGGCAGGGTGGGACCCAGCACCTCCAAACCCCTCAAAAAGGGAAGCAGGATAGGATTTAACCCTTCCATAAGGAGCAGGGTGGGATCCAGCCCTTCCAAACCCCCCAGAAAGGGAAGCAGGGTGGGATTTAACCCTTCCATAAGGAGCAGGATGGGATCCAGCCCCTCCAAACCCCCCAAAAAGGGAAGCAGGGTGGGATTTAACCCTTCCATAAGGAGCAGGGTGGGATCCAGCCCTTCCAAACCCCCCAGAAAGGGAAGCAGGATAGGATTTAACCCTTCCACAAGGAGCAGGGTGGGATCCAGCACCTCCACATGGATCAGGACGGGATCCAGGCCCTCCATGAAACCCCTCAAGGAGAACAGGGTGGGATCCAGCCCTTCCTAAGGAATAGGATGGGATCCAGCCCCTTCATGAAACCCCTCAAGGAGAACAGGATGGGATCCAGCCCTTCCAAACCCCTCTAAAAACGGAAGCAGGGTGGGATTCGACCCCTCCATAGGGAGCAGGGTGGGATCCAGCATCTCCAAACCCCCCCCAGAATACAAGCAGGGTGGGATTTAACCCTTCCATAAGGAGCAGGATGGGATCCAGCATCTCCAAACCCCCCAAAAAGAGAAGCAGGGTGGGATTTAACCCTTCCATAAGGAGCAGGACGGGATCCAGCACCTCCAAACCCCCCAAAAAGAGAAGCAGGGTGGGATTCGACCCTTCCATGAGGAGCAGGACGGGATCCAGCATCTCCAAACCCCCCCCAAAATAGAAGCAGGGTGGGATTTAACCCTTCCATAAGGAGCAGGATGGGATCCAGCATCTCCAAACCCCTCTAAAAACGGAAGCAGGGTGGGATTTAACCCTTCCATAAGGAGCAGGGTGGGATCCAGCACCTCCAAACCCCCCAAAATAGAAGCAGGGTGGGATTTAACCCTTCCATAAGGAGCAGGACAAGATCCAGCCCCTCCAAACCCCCCCAAAATAGAAGCAGGATAGGATTTAACCCTTCCATAAGGAGCAGGACAAGATCCAGCCCCTCCAAAGCCCCCAAAAGGGAAGCAGGGTGGGATTTAACCCCTCCATAAGGAGCAGGACGGGATCCAGCATCTCCAAACCCCCCAAAATAGAAGCAGGATAGGATTTAACCCTTCCATAAGGAGCAGGATGGGATCCAGCCCCCAAAAATAGAAGCAGGGTGGGATTTAACACCTCCATAGGGAGCAGGATGGGATCCAGCCCTTCCAAACCCTTGTCAAGAACATCAGGGTGGGATCCAGCCCCTCCGTAAACCAGGGAACCGGGATCCAGCCCCAGCCACGAGGAGCAGGACGGGATCCAGCCCCTCCATAGAACGCTCTGAGAGGAGCAGGGTGGGATCCAGCCGCTCCAGGTGGGATCCAGCCCCTTCCACAGCCCCTTCCAAAGGGAGCAGGGTGGGATCCGGCCCCTCCAAACCCGCCCGAAGCAGAAGCAGGGTGGGATTTAACCCCTCCACGAGGAGCAGGGTGGGATCCAGCACTTCCAAACCCCCCCCAAAAAAGGGAAGTAGGGTGGGATTTAACCCCTCCACCGGGAGCAGGATGGGATCCGATTCCCCCCCTTAATCCTTTCCCAATTGCCCCCGAAATCCAGGGTGGGGTTCGGCTCCATCCCCCCCCCGTTTTTCCCCATCCCCTTCCCGCAGCCACGGGCATCCAGGTGGGCGCATCCAGCCCCCCCCTCCATGCACCAAAATCCGGGACGGGGGTTTTGGAATTCTCCAGCCCCACCAACACACCTGGATGCAGCGCAGGTGGCGATGCCCACACCCAGCACCCCAAAAAACCCAAAAACGGAACCGGAGGAGGACGGAACACCCAAAAAGGGGCTGAGACCCCCAAAGTGCTGACTGGGGAGGGCAAAGACCCCCCAAGGGCACCTCGGAGAGGGGGGGGCATCCCGATAAGCGCCATACGAGGAGGACGGGGACGCAACAAGGGGTCCCCAAAGGGGGTTTAGGGGGGGTTTGGACCATGCGGCGCAGCCCCCCCCCCCCACCCAGCCCACCCGCCCCCCCGTCCCCAATTCCCCCGCCGCGATGCCGCCGCTCACCTCTCCGCCATGATCCCCGGCGGCTCTACCGCTCGCCGCCGCCGGCCCCGGCCCCGGTTCGGGCTCCCATGGCCCCCCCGTGACCGACCCCGAGCGCCCCCCCGGCCCCTCCTCGCTCCGCGGCCGCTCCCGGCGCGCTCCGACCCCGCCGCGTCCCCGTCACCAGCGACAACGGCGGCGCGGCCAATGGGGGCAGAGCCGGGGGGCGGGGCCAGGCGCGGGACACGCCCTTTATTCAAATGAGGGGGGCGGGGAGAAGGCTCCTCCCCGCGGGGGATGATGGGAGGGGTTGGAGGATGGGGGTTTTGGGGGGGGGGGGGTGGAGTGCGCGTGCGCTATGGGAAACACGGTAGCGCGGGAGGGGGGGGGGGGGGAGGCGTGGTGCGCGTGCGCGCTGGGAATTACGGTAACCACGGAGATGCGGCGCGTGTTGTGCGCGTGCGCACTTGGAAGTACGGTAGTTTTGTGATGCGCACTATATGGAATTACGGTAGCTGTGTTCTGATGCGCATGAAGAAATACGGTAGCTGTGTTGCGATGCCCATTAGGAAGTACGGTAATTATGTTCTAATGCGCATTAGGAAATACGGTAGTTGTTTTGTGAATGTGCATTGGGAATTACGGTAGTTGTTTTGTGATGCGCACTACAAATTACGGTAGCCGCTGCGCGCAAGCGCATTTGTGGTGAGAGGATTGCGCTGCTCTTTGGGAAAAACGGTACTTGTGCGCATGCGCGTTTAGGAGCATCTTATTTCTAGTATATGCTGTTGCAATTACGGTAGTTGTGGTGCGCATGCGCTCTGGGCGACATGGAAGGGTGCGATACACACTCGGAAATACGGGAGTGATGGCGCGCATGCGCGTTTGGAAGTGATATTTATGCCGTGCATGCGCATTGAGAAGTACGGTACCTCTGGAATTACGGCGCCTTTGGAATTACGGCACTTGAGACGGGATGCGCATTTGTAATTACGGTAGCCGTGCTTGGATGAGCATTTGGAATTAGGGCGGTTGTGGTGCGCATGCGTATCTGGAAACGCGGCGGTGCGGGCGCGCATTTGTAATTACGGTATCGCGGTGCGGCGCTTTGGATCTACGGCGTCTGAGGAGCGCATGCGCAACTGTAAATACGGTACTTGCGCGATCCTCATGTGGAACTGCGATACTTGGTGTGCGCATGCGCTTTTGGACACACGGTGCATACAGGACATTACGGTATTTAAGGTGGGCATGCGCATGTCGAGGTACGGTAATTCTGTGATGCACAATCAGAATTGTTTTAGTTGTGATTGCGCGTACGCACCTGGAATTACGGTAACCGTGTGATGTTGCGCATTTAGAATACGTTCCTTTCAGTGCGCATGCGCAAGGTGAAATTACGGTAGCGCGACGGGCACTCAAAAAAAAAAAAATCCGGTATTTCTTTTGCACATGCGCATTTGAAATAACGACGGCGGCAATGCGCATGCGCGCTGGAAATTACGGTACCGGTGTGATGCGCAGTAGAAAAATTACGGTACCCGCGGCGCGCACGCGCATTTGTAAATACGGTAATCCCGTATTTCCCGAAGTTTTGGGGAGGGGGGAAACACGCGTGGGAGCCGCGCCATCCACACCCACATTCCCATTCCCTCCCTGGAGTCTTTGGGATGGGGATGGAGACCCCAAACCGGGAGGCTCCAACCCCTCCATGCCCTCCCAGCTCTGCCCACTCTTCACTCTGGGGGATCCACTGAAATTTGTTCAACCCAAATTTTTCCCTCCCTCAGACATTCCCTCACTGGGATCAGCACACCCCAAAACCTCCAAAAACCCCAAGGAAAAATCCCAAAATATATTTTTGGAAGGATAAAGGACACCTGGCCAGGGTGACAACGGAGCTGAGGACACCATGAGACTTTTGGAGCAGCTTTCGCCCCTTGGCCAAAACTCAGGAAATTCAAATTTCTCATGGGAGGACAAGTTGGGTCACAGTGAGAAACCAACCACAAACCCCTTTTATTCCCTTTCCAGCCCCAGCACAATCCCTGAGGTTTTCTTGCAGTTTTTCCAGAGTTTTTTGCAGTTTTTCCAGGGGGATGGAGACCCCAAACCGGGAGGCTCCAACCCCTCCATGCCCTCCCAGCTCTGCCCACTCTTCACTCTGGGGATCCACTGAAATTTGTTCACCCCAAATTTTTCCCTCCCAAAACCAAACCCCCAAAAACCCCAAGGAAAAAACCCAAAATATATTTTTAACCCAAAATATATTTTTAGAAGGATAAAGGACACCTGGCAATGGTGACAACGGAGCTGAGGACACCACGAGACTTTTGGAGCAGCTTTCACCCCGTGGCCTAAACTCCAGAAATTCAAATTTCTCATGAGGGGACAAGTTGGGTCACGGTGAGAAACCAACCACAAACCCCTTTTATTCCCTTTCCAGCCCCGGCACAATCCCTGAGGATTTTTTGCAGTTTTTCCAGAGTTTTTTGCAGTTTTTCCAGGGGGATGGAGACCCCAAACTGGGAGGCTCCAACTCCTCCGGGGCCCCCCAGCTCTGCCCACTCTTCACTCTGGGGGATCCACTGAAATTTGTTTACCCCAAATTTTTCCCTCCCAAAACCAAACCCCCAAAAACCCCAAGGAAAAAACCCAAAATATATTTTTAACCCAAAATATATTTTTAGAAGGATAAAGGACACCTGGCAATGGTGACAACAGAGCTGAGGACACCCCGAGACTTTTGGAGCAGCTTTCACCCCATGGCCTAAACTCGGGGAAATTCAAATTTCTCATGAGGGGACAAGTTGGGTCACGGTGAGAAACCAACCACAAACCCCTTTTATTCCCTTTCCAGCCCCGGCACAATCCCTGACTTGCAGTTTTTCCAGGAATTTGGCCGGCTGGCTCAGCAGTGCCCGGGGTGCTGCTCACATGTTCTCTCTCTCCTCTCTCCACGGCTCCCTCACGTCCAGCCGTGCTTTTTTTGGGAGCAGAAAGACCCAAACCCCGCCAGGTTTTCTCCTTTGGGACGCGCATGGAGGCTGGGAAAGGGTGAGTCAGTAAAATTTTGGGGTTTTTTTCTCCCGTTTCTGTCGCTCTTTAGGTTTAGTTTTGGAAATATTTTGTTTTGGGATCGTTGTTTTTATGGGTTTTGGTGGTTTTTTTTTCAATTTAACCTGATTTTTCCAGAATAACAGAGCAGCTTTGCCCTTTTCTCTGAGGATCCTGATCCGAGAAAATCCATTCCATCACCAAAGCATGGAATGGTTTGGGTTGGAAGGGAATTTCACCAAATTCCACCCCCCTGCCATGGCCAGGAACATCTCCCACCATCCCAGGTGCTCCAAGCCCCGTCCAACCTGGCCTTGGATGCTTCCAGAGGAAAATCAGGACATCTCTGAGGGGTGGGATGTGGCACCTGGGGACGTGGCCGAGCTCCCTTCCCACCCAAAACCATTCCATGATTTTATTCCTGGGCTCAGCCTCTCTTTGTTCTGCCTGGAGCTTTTCAGGGGGGCTCCAAGTGAATTTTGAATTTTCGTGACTTTTAAACCTTGATTAAAAATGAGATGCCCGTGAATTCCCACTGTCTCCATCACCATGGAAACGTGAGACTGTTGTCTTTTAATATTTTTAAGTTACATAAAGGTTTGGAACAACTCTGAAACCGCCCCAGTGATTAAACAAGAGGAACAGTGGAAAAATTAAATCCACTTTTGGACCAAGGAAATGACGGGAATGGATGGTCTTGAACCAGTCTGAACCATTCCATAAATAAAATCCAACGACTTAAAATTCCATAAATAAAATTCCATAAATAAAATCCAATCCCATTTATTCCACAGCCCAAATCTTGGAGTGCTGATGTTTTAATCCCATTTTTTAACACGCTGCTCCCTCTGTGTTCCCCCTGGCCTGTTGAAATTCCAACATTAGAGAATGAAGCTGGAGAACAGGACTCCTTCAGGATGGAAAGCATTTTTTGGGATGATTTTTTTTCCCCCCATGTCGGTGATTTTGCTTTCCTGGCTCTCCAGGAAATAAATATTTTTATATTTATGAATGAATTCATCTTTTATGAATTTAGAAACTATTCACATACGCCCAAATAGTTTCTAAATTAATAAAAAATGAATTCATTCAAAAATATAAAAATACAAAAAATATATTTTATAGATATAATTTATAATATATTATATAGAAATATATCATATTATAATAATATAATATAATATAATATAATATAATATAATATAATATAATATAATATAATATAATATAATATAATATAATATAATATAATATAATATAATATAATATAATATAATATAATATAATATAATATAATATAATATATATATTATAATACATTATATTATATTATATTATATTATATTATATTATATTATATTATATTATATTATATTATATTATATTATATTATATTATATTATATTATATTATATTATATTATATTATATAACAAAAGGAAATATTATATAATAAATATTAAATATTTATTATATTATATATAATACAAAATTATATTTTACTCGATATATTATATAAAATAAATTATAAATTTTAAAATATTCATTCATAAAAATCTTCATCTCTGTTTTCTTGGCTTCTCCAAAAGGTGTCCTTGTCCTTCTCCTGAATTTAGAAATGACTCACATACACCTAAATAGTTTCTAAATTAATAAAAAATTAATTCATTCATAAATATAAAAATATATTTTATATATATAACATATAATATATTATATTAGAAATAAATATAATATATTGTATTTATTGTATTGTTTATATTATATTATATTATATTATATTATATTATATTAGATTAGATTAGATTAGATTAGATTAGATTAGATATAAATTTATATTTTGTTTTACAAATTATATAAAATAAAATATAAATTTTAAAATATTCATTCATAAAAAAATCTTCATCTCTGTTTGTTTGGCTTCTCCAAAATGTGTCCTTGTCCTTGTCCTTCCCTTTTTCTTGGGAAATTGGGAAATGTTGTTGTTGTCCCACCTGGGAGCCGCAGGAATTCACAAAGTCCTCTTGAGTAACAGCGGATTTTGGGAGTGGAAAATATAATTTCAGTCCTGGAGAAATTAATAATATTGTATTATAAATCCAATTTCAGCCCGCACCTGAGCCCTCTCCTGGTTCCTGAGCAATCCTGCCAGGGAATAACAAAACCCGGGAGGGGAGGAGGGCTCGGAGCCTGGCCTGGTGCGCACGGGCCCAGGGAGGCCCGGGCAGAAACCCCAAAAATTCCCTCTAAAGTTTGGCCCTGCTGAGGTGAACGGGTTGGGCTCCTAAATCCTCATGGAATGGTTTGGGTTGGGAAGGACCCTGAAATCCAGCTGGTTCCGTGCCCTGATTCTCCCAATGCCTTTGTGTGGGCGGCTTTTCTCCAGAGCGGTGAATTCCAAGGCCGCGGGGTTTGCTTTGGGCGGAGCCGTCGCTCCAGAGGCTTTTCCAGGCTGGAGGGACTTGGGCTCCCTTCCCGGGGTCAGGAATAACGGGGTGCTGGCACTGGGGTCCTGCAGGGAAGGGATGGGGCCGATGGATTTGCTTCCTTTGCTTCCCGTGGAAAGTTTGATTTGGCTGAAATCTTTGGGACAGGACGAGGGGAATGGCTTGGAGTGACGGAGGGAATTTGGGATATTGGGAATGAATTCCTCCCTGTGAGGGTGGTGAGGGGCTGGAATGGAATTCCCCGAGAAGCTGTGGCTGTCCCTGGAGCCCTGGATGTGTCCAAGGCCAGTTTGGAGCAACCTGGGATGGTGGAGCGAGGTTGGAAGGAGATGAGCTTGGAGGTCTTTTCCAACCCAAAGCGTTCCATGATTCCATTTCCAATTGTGGCAGCAGCGTTTCTCCGAGGGCTCCTGTTGAGCTCGGCACCTTCTTGAAGGAATTTAATTTAATTCTGATTTATGGGAATTTCAATTAGCAGAGGGAGGAGAATCTAAGGGTCATCTCCTGTTGAGGAATGACGATGCCAAACTTCCTCTTAACCAAAATATTGCCGCTGTTCTTGCCGGAATTATGGAATAATTAACGGAATTATTTTGGTTGGAATAATAATGGAATTATTTTGGTTGGAAAAGACCTCCAAGGTCACAAATCCCAACCGTTAACAGCACAGAGCCGTCCTTTCAGCTGGAAAGGTCAGCGCGGGTTTTCAGGTGATATTTAAGGTGAGCAAACAAACAGAAGAGATTTGGTTGGAAACCCAGGGCAAGGATCCTTTTCCCGATCCTCCAGGATCCCAGGCGGCCCCGAAAGGACGGATCTGTCCCGATGTGGTGCTTTGAGGGATTCCTGGGAGATCTTTAAAATCACTCTGCAGCGGCTCGGATCATCCCTCGTGGTTTCAGGCCGTCCCAAAGGCGTTTTTAGCTGCGTCCCAAAAGTCTGGTGGAGCGAGGGCTCCTGGCCGGCTCCCGATGGATCGGGAATTTCTCTCCGTGCCTGGTGGGTTTTGCACGTGATGAGTCTTGATGAGCTTCGTTAGCTCCGGAGCAGCTAACGAGCAACCAGGATGGCAGGCTTGGAGCAAGTCATGGAATCCTGGAATGATGGAATGATGGAATGATGGAATGATGCTTGGAGCAACCTGGGATGGTAGAAGTTGTCCCTGCCCAGGCAAAAACGTTGGAATTAAAGATCTTGAAGGTCCTTTCCCACCCAAACCCTTCTGGAATTCCCTGACCTCCAGATTGTCCCAAATTTTCCATCAGGGTGGGGACAGGGAGGGCAGGAGGTGACAACGCCCAAAACTGGTGGTCCAAGGACCCTGAGGATTGTGAATTGTGACATGGAATTGGTGCAGAGCTGAGGGGTCTGAGGCACCCAGGACATTTGTTTTGGGAAATTTCAGAATTTGTTCTTTTTATCAACATTTTTGGCAGCATTTTGACTTTGGATCATTGTCCATCCCTCTTTCCCGCAATTTACATTTTTTTGTTTTCTGCCATTTTCCCCCTCTTTTTGTTAAAATTTATTCCTTTCCCTTTCTCCCTCTCTGTTTGTGGGCTCATTGCTCAATCTTAATAATTTCATTAGGTGGAGTTTACTTACCAGGTGTTTTCTATTTTTTTGGCAGCCTTTCTCCCCCAGAAGGCCTTTGCCTGGTGGTTTGGTTTTGGCATTTATTCTGATTTATCCTGGTGGGGCTTTATGGATTTACTTAAAACAGGAGATTTTTGGAGTTTTTTTTAACCTTTATGGGGTTATTTTTCCTTCCCCATCTGCTTGCAAGGGTCTGTTGATGGATTTATCAATTGCAGCTGGTTTTGAGGGTTATTATTATTATTATTATTATTATTATTATTATTATTATTATTATTATTATTATTATTATTATTATTATTATTATTATTATTATTATTATTATTATTATTATTATTATTATTATTATGATGTTGAAAATCAGGGGTCCTGATTCCATAGGACATGGAAAAGATGAGCAGCACTTTCACCTCCACACCAGAGTGTCATGAAATTAATTTTTCTGGTTGATTAAACACTCACTGTGAAAGGCACCAAAAAAAGCTGGATTAATATAAATTACATTTTATTATATTTTGTTGATATAGGGTTTGATGGGAAGGTCCACTCTACTAATTAAATTATATTCTAAAATTTTGGGGTTGGGAAAAACCTCCAAGGTTGTCAACTTAGGTGAGATGTAAAAGGGAATATAGAATTAATTTATAATTATTTATGTGGATAATGAAATAGTGGGATTTTATCAGGGGGTTATCATTGTCTTATCACTGGTTTATTGTTCTTATCAATGAAGTGACTCATTAGGATTGGCCACAATTAGAAGAGGGACTGAGCCATAGGTTGCAGATGGCAAAATTCGATATTTATATTTGTATAAATATATAAATGTATTTAAATTTATTGTAAGGATTATATTTATATTTATATTTATAATTATATTTATATTTATTTATTTTATTTTAGTTTAGTTTTAGTTTTAGTTTTGGTTTGTTTTTTTTTTTTTTTTTTATTGTAAGGAATTGAAATCTTGAAATCAGCTTCCAAAGGGGCATAAAATCGTGGAATTGTTGAGATTGGAAAGGAAAAGCCCTCTGAGAGTGAGTCCTGCTCTTCCCCCAGCCGTGCCAAAGCCACTCCAAACCATGTCCCCGAGTGCCATTCCCACATGGATGTTGGTCCCTCTCAGGGATGGGGAATTCCGGGAAGGAGTTTTTCAATATTTGCTTTCCAAACCAAATATTTCTAATTCTATGGGGAATTGTTTATAAACCAACCCATCCTGGCCTTGAATGCTTCCAGGGATTGAAGTGAGGCCCGGGATGGTTTTTGTGGCCATTCCTTGGCCTTGGCTTTGACGCAGGACACGGGAGATGCCTTGGACAATGAGGGAAGTTTTCCCTGTGTGAAAGGGACCAGAGCTTGTTTGGTTGGTTCCTTACAGGTTATGGAATGGATATTGGACTATAATTCCATTTTATAACCCCAAAAGCCCATTCTTTATTCACATAACTCGTTTTTTTGCACTTTTACAGACTCCAATTGGTTGGTAATTTCTTGCCAATTACTTTACTGGTTAGTAATAAATTGTTATTCTGTATTGATTGGTCACTCAAACGCCCTTTGTGTGCATACAGGAAAAGTTGTTTGTGAGAGATAATTATCATTTTTCTATCTAACATTGTAAAAACAGTTTGTACAGGTGTAAGTTGTTTTCTTCAAGCAGGAATAGATTGTTTTGTTAACAAACTGTTCATACAAGGATTGCTCCCACGTGGGGAATTTCAAAGTGCTAACTTGACAAGGCCAGCCACTGATTGTAGGAGAGCAGGCTTGATTTTATGAGGCCTTTCTTTATAATTTTTTGTATAATTATTTTTTATAATTTTTAAAAATAATTTTTAATATAATTTTTCTACCTTACTGCAACAAATAGGGACATTGAAGTCAGTGCTGAATCCATGGAAGGGAATAACACATTTTTCCCACTTCTTTTTTCTCCTCCTCCTTTCTCCCCTGCCTCCAGAATTCCTTTCTGTTTCTCCTTATGGAGTGGTGTTAGGGAAGGAGGTTGGTCAAAAAGGAAGGAAAAAAAATTAAACCAGGCTGAAATATTGGGCTGAGATATTTCCCTGAATAAGCCTTGGCATCTTGGAGGGTCATTTCTTCTGGGATGAGTGGAAAAAGGGTGAACACCAAACCTGAGGCCTGTTGGAGCTGATGGAAAATTGAAACTTGGATGGAGGCTGTGAGTGGTCGGAAGAAGCTTGGTAGAAGAAAGAAAAAGGAATCATGATGCAAGAAAACTTTATTGAGGCAAAAAAACAACAAGTAAAAAGCAGGAGAAATAAATAAAATGGAGCTGGTCTGAGGTGGAACAGGACAAACATCAGCACAGATCCTTTCATTGCAGCAGGCCTGGCCGGAGCATCAGGGATTTCCTGTCCCACAGTGGCAGCAGCCAGGCAGAGGTGCCCGAGGGTCTCTGGCTTGGGAGAAGGGGTTTGTCCAGAGGGGAATGGACAGAGCAGAAGGGTCCTTGGCGAGCAGGGAGCAGGAGAAGAGCAGGAGACAGATGGGCCACGTTTGGGGACAGCTGGCCTGCTGCCTTGGTTGGTGCCCGCAGAGCAGGAGCTGGAAGTGCTGAGTCCGTTTGAGAATCTGGTCCCAGGGATGTGTCCTCAATGCCTGAGATGAGTTCCATGGAGTGGGTGGTTGGTGTCAGGGGTGGTGCTGAGGGCCCTTAGCAGATGTTGCCATAGCCCCTTCTGCCATAGCAGCCCAGGCCTCCCAGCCCATAGCCAAATCCACGGCCATAGCCAAGGCCGTAGCCAAAGCCACCAAATCCGCCAGAGATGGGCTGTCCCTGCACACTGAGCTCAGTGCCCACGGCAGCCGAGGAGGTGGATCCGACGGCGGTGCTCTGGGGGAAGGAGGTCATGATGGGTCCTGGCAGGGTGACCAGCACAGGAGAAGGCTGGATAACAACTCGGGAATCCTGGCATTGCAGGGCACAGGGCTCGTTGCAGCTGTTGGCCAGCGGGGTGGGTCCGCAGGGTTGGCAGATGTTGTAGCAGGCCATGGGTGTGGTGTGGAGGGTCCTGGAAGAGAGAGAGGGGTGAGGCCGGGTGGGGATGCAGCAGGGTATGGGAGTGTGGAGGCTGCTGTGGGGCTGTGGGGAGGTGTGAGAGGTGCTGGGGCTGGGGCTGAGCGTGCTGGAAGAGAGGGGTGAGAGGTGCAGGAGCAGGAGGGTCAGGGGATTCAGGGTATTGAGACTCACCTGGTTGTCTGCAGGAGCAGGAGGAGAAGGCTTGAGGAGAAGTGTGTGAGGGAGAGAGGCTCTGGGCTGGCTTTTATGCTGATCCTGGATGGGTGGGACAGCCTTGTGCCATGGCCTTGGGGCATTTTTGAGGCAGCAGTTCTTTCGTTACTAGTGATTAATGAGGTGGGGAATGTTTTCCCTCCCACAATTTTGCAGTTCCGTGTCCAGCTCTTGTTGCTGTGTACATTTGACCTTGGCAGGAACATTAATAATTTGGTATTTGGGTGGATGTGATTGTTCAATGTGTTTCAGCGAGGGCTTAATAAGCAACCAGGGCCCCGAAGATCTGCGATGTCATCAGTGAGATCATTTTGTGGCACTTGTGTGCTGTGGTTTGGGGGTGCCTTGTGAAGACTGGGACTCTGTTCTGTGCCGCTGGATGTCCATCTGTCATTGCGTCCATCCAGGAATGCTGAGGGAGCTTTGAGGAGCTCCTGGGCAGGTCACTCTGGAACAGCTTGGCAAGGTCCTGGTGCCTGGAAGTTCCTTGTGATGGATGAAAGAGATTTCCTGGCCTTGTGTCTTGAGTGAGATCGAGAGACAATCTGGAAAACGAGAGCACAGTCAGGCTGAGATGTTCCAATGTTTGCTTCCATTTGTATTTTTCAAATTTACAAGACAGCATTCACTGTCATTTAAAGTGCATTCCTTGACCTGGTTTAGAAATCCAGTAAACAAACAACAAACCTGATCCCTTTTTGCCAGGGCTGTGACCTCGATTCTCTCATTCCTCATTCAAGCCACGAGGTTTCATAACTTTTGTTCTATAAATGTTAACATCGTGTCCCTCTGAGCAAAACCTACTAATTACTAACAGACAACCAGTGTGGTCCTTCCCCTCCCCTCTCCTGGTTCCGGCGTGTCTTTGTCAATTATGTGATTCCACGTCCCTCTCTTGAGGCCATGCCCACCTGACCTTGGTGACAGCTTTTAATTAATTGCAAATTACAGTGACCAAATCCTGCTGCTGATGGTTCTTGCCTGGGCAGGCCGAAGACGTGACCAGGGTTTTGGAGAGCTGTGGTGTCATCATTTAGGTCATCCCGTGGCCCTGGTGTGCTGTGGCTTTGTGGGTGTGTTGTAAAGAGTTGTCCCCAGTTTCTCTCAGCCTTGTCAGGCCGGGCTGAGCTTTGCAGCTGTTCCAAGTATCTGGTGCTGTGTCGGGATCTCTGGTTTATCAGAGTGACCCCAAGAAAAGTTCGAAAGTCTCTTTTCCCAGCTTGGCGCTTGAAGAAGGAGTCAGGGCTCTTCGGTTCTCGGTCTCAAGGTTGTTTATTGTATCTTATTGATAAAAAATTTTCTCCTGCCCTGCCAAGGTCTGCCCAAGAGGGTAGTTCCAGGCACTCTGCCTACCCCTGAGGTGGTGTTATGTCTTTATGTTATGCCTTTATACTAAAAACTCCATATACAATATTTACAATTACTTTCCAATACCTATCACCTATGTTAGACAGTGAGCTCCTACTCTAAACCAATCTCTAAGTGCCAACATCACAGCAGAAGATGGAGGCCAAGAAGAAGAAGAAGGAGAAAGGCTGGACATGCCCAGTTCCCTCCATCCTGCCTCCTGAACCCTCATACCAGAAACCCCAAAATCTACTTTTTCACTCCCTGATAACTTCACTATCATTCTACTGAAACTCTTGTGGATTGCTGGTCTTCATATAAGGTTGGTAATTTGCTCCACAGGTCATAATCAAAACCAAAGGTGTTTTGGGCTCCCTGCCAGGGCTTCTGAGCCCCCTGGCAGGGGTCCTGGCCATCCTGGGCTGCCAGAGGAACGTTCTGGGTTCCCACAGTGATGCCCCTTCCATCACATTCCCTCTTTCTCTGCATTTCCCCAGTCTGGAAACTCTGACATTAAACCTTGTCTTTGATGTTGGTTGTGCTCTTCCATTGCCCCTCTTGATTTCAGAGTTTTGATATCCAGGGCATTTTGGGTCCCAACTTGGGCTGAGGTGTGAGGACACTTCTCTGGTCAGTATCTGGTGGTCAGAATGAGGTTTTGGAGTTTGCCCAGGGTTGTTGGAGGCGAGCTCAGTGGCCTGAGAAGGCTCTGAAGGGCATGGCCCTGAGGCTTGTGGTTAGTGTCCCAAAGTCCAGATGGCAGCAAATCCCCAGGATCCAAAAATTGGATCCTTTTTGGCCAACACTGAAAACCTGAGTGGTCCTGGGCATCTGCTGGAGCTCAGCAAGGACAGGAGCCAAGCCCTGATTCTTGGTGAGGGGAGTCATCCCAAATGGGATAAAAGGTCCGAGTCTCAGTTGGAACAATTGTTTTCTTCTCCAGAAAAGCCTTTGTGGTTGTGGTGGAGGAGAAATGGACCAGGAGATGTCCCTGTAGCATTTTGGGAGCAGGGACCTCAAGTGTCCAGGATCTGGAATGCTGACCAAGCAGGGAGAGGTGACTTTTGCTGTCTGTTTATCACTGATGGGGTCACATGTGAAGGGTTGTGGGCAGTCCTGGCCACCCCAGTGTGAAAATGAAGTCAATTTAGTGAATCAAAACCATTTCAGAGCCAGAAATGCTCTAAAGGAGGATTTTTCCTAGAGGAGAGGCTGAGAGCTGAGACTCCCAGCCATCCGTGTGTGCAAATCTCTGAGGGCAGAGGATGAAGCTGAGGGAGCTCTGCTGTTCTCTGCAGGGCACACGTGGAGGACAAGAGGGAAACGGGAAAAGAGAAAACATGTGTCACAGACATCTTTTATGAAAAATCCTTTCCTGAGGATTTTTCCTCATGAGAAGCTGGGAGGCCTCAGGAACAAAATGTAAACAATGGTTATCTGCTGCTGTAGAATGCAACAGGTGGATCTGTGATTGGTCCATGTTGGATGTTTCTAATTAATGGCCAATCACAGTCAGCTGGCTCAGACAGAAAGTCCGAGACACAAACCTTTGTTATTATTCTTTCTTTTTCTATTCTTAGCCAGCCTTCTGATGAAATCCTTTCTTCTATTCTTTCAGTATAGTTTTAATATAATATATATAATAAAAAAATAAATCAAGCCTTCTGAAACATGGAGTCAGATCCTCATCTCTTCCATCATCCTAAGACCCCTGTGAACACTGTCACAAACATGGAATTCTGTGGGAAAAGCACGGGTTTTTCAGTGCGAGGTTGGTCACGGAGGGGAAGAGGAGGTGGAGACGGCTGGGAAATCAAAACATGAACTGTCCATGGTGCTGGGAAACTCTGCTCCCGCTGGGCCTGCGTGAGCTGCAGGGAATGAAGCGCTTGCACTCCAGAGCTCCTGCCCAAGTGAAAAATTTTATGAGTGTTTGTTCAGAGGGCTTGGGGGTCCTGCTGGGAAGAGAGTTTGTGTGCTGGCAGAAAGAAAGTTTGGCAGAAGAGCATTAATGTGTCAAAGCCTTTGGTATAGAAAGTGTTTAGATTGTAAAATATTTTGAAGGTTCCCCCTTTCCCTGCTTCTTGTGCAGGTCTTGTTTGTTACTGGAGGCGATGGCTCTGTTAAATATTGCTGACGTATTTCCTAGAGAAAAATCTTGTGCCCCTTTTCCTGTCACCAAAGTCCTGCTGAACCCTGGCACTGTGCTGGGTGAGGGTGTGAGACCACTGGGATTCAAAAAGGAAGAGGAGACATCTCAGGTTTTGCTGCAGAAAAACTTTATTGAGGCAAAAGAACAAAGAGACAAGAAAATGAAATGGAAGGGATCCAGAGTGAGCTGCAAGCAGGGCAACCATCAGCCGAGGTGCTTTGCTTGCAGGAGCTGTGGCCAGACCCAGAGCTGGTGGTGTCAGGGGTGGTGCTGAGGGCCCTTAGCAGATGTTGCCATAGCCCCTTCTGCCATAGCAGCCCAGGCCTCCCAGCCCATAGCCAAATCCACGGCCATAGCCAAGGCCGTAGCCAAAGCCACCAAATCCGCCAGAGATGGGCTGTCCCTGCACACTGAGCTCAGTGCCCACGGCAGCCGAGGAGGTGGATCCGACGGCGGTGTTCTGGGGGAAGGAGGTCATGATGGGTCCTGGCAGGGTGACCAGCACGGGAGAAGGCTGGATAACAACTCGGGAATCCTGGCATTGCAGGGCACAGGGCTCGTTGCAGCTGTTGGCCAGCGGGGTGGGTCCGCAGGGACTGCAGCGGTTGTAGCAGGCCATGGGTGTGATGTGGAGGGTGTCTGAAAAAGCAGGAGGTAATGCAGGGTGGGGGTGAGGGTTGCAGGGGGCAGTGATGGAGTGTGGAAGCTGTTGTGGGGCTGTGGGGAGGCATGAAGGCTGCAGAGGCTGGGGCTGAGCGTGCTGGAAGGGAGGGGCCAGGGATGCAGGAGGCAGGAGGGTCAGGGGATTGAGGCTCACCTGGTTCTTGGAAGAAGCAGGAGCAGATGGAGTCTGGAGAAGTGTGTGAGGGAGAGAGGCTCTTGGATGGCTTTTATGCTGGTCCTGGATGGGTGGGACAGCCTTGTCCCATGGCCTTGGGGCAATTTTGAGGCATCAGGTCTTGGCTGGCCCAGCCTGGTGAGTCATGAGGTGGGGAGTGTTTTCCTTCATGCAGTTCTGCAATTCCATGTCCTGCTCTCGAGGCCATGTCTATCTGACCTTGGAGGCAGCTTTTTGTCAGGAGTTGGTATTTGGGAGGATTTGATTGTTCAGTGTTTGTCAAGGAAGGCTGAATAAACAACCACAGCCCTGGAGATTTGCAATGTCATCACTGAGGCCATTTTGTGGTGTAACTCGCGTGCTGTGGTTTGTTTGTGCCTTGTGAAGACTGGGACTCTGTTCTGTGCATCTGGGTTTCCATCAGTCATTGTGTTGCAGCCAGCAATGCTGAGGGAGCTGCTGAGGAACTCCTGGGGACGTCACTCTGCAAAATCTTGGAAGATCCCAATGCCTGGGAGTGTTTCCTGATGGATGATAGAGAGCTCCTGGCCTTGTGTCTTCAGTGGGGTCAAGGGAGAGGATCTGGGAAACGTGAGGCTGTTCAGGCTGGATTTGTCACAGTGTTATGGTCCATTTGGCTTTCCTAATTTCAAACAACAACCTAATCTGTCATTTAAAATGTATTTCTTGACCTCTGTCAGAAATTTAAGAAATGAACAACAAACGGGGCCCATCCCTTTGTTCCCAGGCTGCTCTGTGACATCCATTTATTCCGCATTCAAGCCGTAAGGTTTCACAATTTATATCCTCTGAGTCTTGGTATTATGTTCCTCTTAGCAAATAACCATTAATTACTAACAGATGGTCAACAACCTCCTCTTTCCTTCTCTGCCATCATTTGGGCATTTCTTTGTGGAAATCTTACATTCCGTGTCCTTCTTTTAAGGCTGTGTCCATCTCACCTTGGCAGCAGCCTTTCAGTGAGCCTTTCAGAGATGAAATTTGGGTGTTGTGGGTGCAGAATGAAGGCGTGACCAGAGTTTTGGAGAACTGAGGCCACATTGCAGCTCTGGCTTGCCGTGGTCTGTGGGTGTGCTGTGGGAAGTTCCCCCAGCCTCTCTCAGCCCTGACAAGCTGCTCTGGTCTTTGCTGCTGTTCCAAGTACCTGGTGTTGCCCCTTCCACCCCATTCCCTCTCTCCACGCAATTTCCCCATCTGTCAAACCCTGACTGGAGACATTACCTTTATCATCAGTCATGCTCTGAGGGTGTCTTGCTGTCCCTCTTGTCTGGGAGTTTTACAGGAATGGAAGGATTTGATATTCAGGGGTTTTGTGACCATTACCTGACTGATTGTGGAGGAGCAAGATCAGTCTCTGAACAATGTCTGATTGACAGAAAGAGAGTTTGGAAATTGTACTGGGTTTTTTGGAAGCGACTACTGCACAAACCTCAACAACCCGGGCAAGTCCAGGCGTCCAGTGTGGGGGCCGGAGAAGGATCTGAATGGCAGGCCACAGAAGGTTGAGGTCTGGGATTTCCTTTAAAACGGACAGAAACTGAGAGAGCTGGGAGTTCTTTCAGGCAGGAGGCCAGAATGCAAATGGGACATGTTCCCAACATGCCATGGAATGACCTCGGATGACACCCGAGTTCTCCTCAGCTTTGGCTGAACCTTCTACGTGCCCTGACACGCGCCACCAACAGCCACACACTGGTCTCTAATTGTGGCAGTTCAGAGGAGCCGCCAAGGTCAGATGGACAGAGCCCCAAGGGAAGGACGTGAAACTGCAGAACTCCAGGAAGGAGAACACTCCCCACCTCAGGACTCACCAGGCTGGACCAGGCAAGAGCTGCTGCCTCAAAAATGCCCCAAGGCCATGGGACAAGGCTGTCCCGCCCCTCCAGGACCAGCATAAAAGCCGGCCCAGGGTCTCTCTCCCTCACACACTTCTCCAGACTCCATCTGCTCCTGCTTCTTCCAAGAACCAGGTAAGCCTCAAGCCCCTGACCCTCCTCCTGCTTCTCCCCTGGCCCCTCTCGCAGGAGTGCAGCACACTCTGCCCCAGCAGCCCTCACACCTCCCCACAACAGCCCCACAACAGCCTCCACACTCCATCACTCCTCGGGCATCCCCACACTCCTCTACCCTGCCTCACCCTCCTCTCTCTTCCAGGCACCCTCCACACCACACCCATGGCCTGCAACAGCCTCTGCAGTCCCTGCGGACCCACCCCGCTGGCCAACAGCTGCAACGAGCCCTGTGCCCTGCAATGCCAGGATTCCCGAGTTGTTATCCAGCCTTCTCCTGTGCTGGTCACCCTGCCAGGACCCATCATGACCTCCTTCCCCCAGAACACCGCCGTCGGATCCACCTCCTCGGCTGCCGTGGGCACTGAGCTCAGTGTGCAGGGACAGCCCATCTCTGGCGGATTTGGTGGCTTTGGTGGCCTTGGCTACGGCCTTGGCTATGGCCGTGGATTTGGCTATGGGCTGGGAGGCCTGGGCTGCTATGGCAGAAGGGGCTATGGCAACATCTGCTAAGGGCCCTCAGCACCACCCCTGACACCAACCACCCACTCCCTGGAACACATTTCAGGCATTGAGGACACTTTTCTGTGCCACAGCTCTAAAATCGGCTCAGCAATTTCAATTCCAGTGATGCCTTAAGGTGTCTCCTGCTCTCAGGGCACCAAGCAAGGCAGTAGCCAAGGGGCCAGCCTTGGCTGCCTGCAAATATGGTCCATCTGCATCCTCCTCATCTCCCACTCTCTTCCAGCTCTATCCTGTCTCTTCTTCTGCAAATCCGTTTTCCGAGGCTGGGGACCACTGGGAACCTTCACCATGCGGCTGCTTCTTCTAAGGAGCAGGAAGGCCTTGATGGTCTGGCCAAACCTACTGTAATCCACGGACCTTGGCTGATGGTCGCCCTATTTGTCCCTCAGACCAGCTCCTTTCTACTGGCTGCTCATGACCTCTCTCTCTTCTTTTGCCTCAATAAAATTCTCTTGCCTTGCAAACTGAGACGTCTCCTCGAAATTCTTTCTGCAAAGGAGTGCCAACAACACTTGGCGCAAATCCGTGTCTCCACAAGTCATTTGTGGAGGATGAAAATTGCACCAGCAACTCTCTTGGAATTGGTTCTGCACTTCCACGACCCACTGGGACACACTGACACCCTTTGTGTCCATCACAGAGAAGGATTTCACTTGCTTAATCACAGCGTGGATACACCAATGCAGGTCTATCCTTGATTATGGCACAAGCCCCTCATGGATGCTGAGTTCATTTTGGCTGGGCATCAGTTGCTCCAGACCCTCATCACCTGCCAGCCCCATTTACACATACGCTCAAGCCGCTTCATGTTTTCCTTATTTTCAGGTCCCAGAGTTGAACACACAACTCCAGTCTACCCCAACCAGGGCCGAGGGGCAGAATTCCCCCCCTCACCTTCTGCCCATGACGTGGACATGAGCCCAGGACTCCAGGGAGTTTCTGGTCAGCTCATTCACACGGTGGGGCAGGTCCAGTTCTTCATCCACCAACACCCCAAGGCTTTCTCCTCTGGGCTGCTCTCAATCCACTCATTGTCCAGTCTACAGCCTTGTTTGGAATTGCTCCAAACCACATACAGGACCTTGCACTTGGCCTTGTTCTGCTTCGTGAAACTGACAATATCCTACATTCCCAACCTGTTCCAGTCCCTCTGAATGCCATCCATTCCCTCCAGACAACCAACCCCACTACTCAGCTTGGAGTGCTCCCTGCTTTTCTGATCATCCCCCTAAATTCCAGTATCCTGATTTCTGACAATGATTCAAAATTATAACAATCACAACATGAGTCTGTGTGGGTCACCACTCACCCCTGTTCTCCTCACAGGGACGTGGAGCCATTGACCACAACTCTCTGAGTGAGACCGTCCCGCCCTTTCCTTCTCCACCAAATGGTCCAACATCCACATCTCTCCAGCACAGAGACAAGGATGTTTTCTGGCACAGGAACAAAGGACTTGCACAAGTCCAGGTGCAGGATACTGGCACCTCTTCCCTCATCCACCAATTTTGGGGTGAATACCAAATCAACAAAGCTGCTGACAAGGCCAGATGGGCACGACCTCGAGAGGAGGACATGGAATTGCAGAGCTGTGAGAAGCAAAGCATTCCCAACCTCGTGACTCACCAGGCTGTGCCAGGCAAGAGCAGCTGGCCTCAAAAATGCCCCAATGTCATCGGCAATGGCTGGCCCAAACTTCCAGCCATGGATCATCCTTGAGGCCATGCCCTGGGTATCCCTCACCTGACACTTGTCTTCCTTGTTCCCAGTAACCCAGAGATTTACAGAGCTCTCCGAAATCATCAGAGCAGAGCAGGGGCAGATTCTGCTGCACCTGGCCTGGAGCAATCCCAACCATGCTGGATAAAGGCTGGGTGATGAGGGGATTGAACCCAAGGAGGAGCACTTGGGGTGCTAGTGGATGAGGTATTGGACATGCCTGGCCATGTGAACGCACCGAACAGAAACCCCTCTGTGTCCTGGGCTCATCCCCAGAGCGTGGGCAGCAGGTGAGGGGGGGATTCTGCTCCTCTGCTCCACTCTGGTGAGACTGGAGATGGGAGTTCAGATCTGGGACGTGGAAACGAGGAAGACATGGACGTGCTCAGCCAGAGCTGCAGAATGTCCTGGAAGACAAAGTCAGGAGGGAGCAACTGGTGTCCAGAAAAATTGCACACAGCACCCACGAGGGGCATGTGCCAGAGGCAGGGATAGCCCTGCATTGGTGTGTCCAGGTTTGAGTTTCAAACTAGCTGAAGGGTTCATGTGATAGTACACTGGAAATGCAAATTGTGTCAGTGAGTACTGGAACTGTAGAAATAACACCTAAGAGTGATCTTAGTGCACTTTTTCACCCACCCCAGGGGCCTCTACAAGCCTGGCTTAGGGCTGAGTGAGCCTGGAAGAAGCTTGGGAGAAGAAAGAAGGAGTCATCTGAGGTATTGATGCAAGAAATCTTTATTGAGGTAGCAGAGTGAAAACTCAGGAGCAGCCAGTGGAAGGGAACTGGTCTGAGGTGCAAGCAGGCCGAGCATCAGCCAAGGCCCCTTCCTTTGGCAAGGCCTGGCCAGAGCACCGAGGCCTTCCTGGCCTGCAATGGCAGCAGCCCAGCAGAGGTGCCCGATGGTCTCTGGCTTGGGAGAAGGGGTTTGTCCAGAGGGGAATGGACAGAGCAGAAGGGTCCTTGGCGAGCAGGGAGCAGGAGAAGAGCTGGAGGCAGATGGGCCATGTTTGGGGGCAGCCCAGGCTGTGCCCTTGGCTGCTGCCTTGCTTGGTGCCCTGAGAGCAGGAGATGGAAGTGCTGAGTCCGTTTGAGAATCTTGTCCCAGAGATGTGTCCTCAGTGCCTGAGATGAGTACCAGGGAGTGGAGGGAGTCAGGGGTGGTGCTGAGGGCCCTTAGCAGATGTTGCCATAGCCCCTTCTGCCATAGCAGCCCAGGCCTCCCAGCCCATAGCCAAACCCACGGCCATAGCCAAGGCCATAGCCAAAGCCACCAAAGCCACCAAATCCGCCAGAGATGGGCTGTCCCTGCACACTGAGCTCAGTGCCCACGGCAGCTGAGGAGGTGGATCCAACGGCGGTGCTCTGGGGGAAGGAGGTCATGATGGGTCCTGGCAGGGTGACCAGCACAGGAGAAGGCTGGATAACAACTCGGGAATCCTGGCATTGCAGGGCACAGGGCTCGTTGCAGCTGTTGGCCAGCGGGGTGGGTCCGCAGGGACTGCAGAGGCTGTTGCAGGCCATGGGTGTGGTGTGGAGGGTGCCTGGAAGAGAGGGAGGGGAGGAAGGGGAGGGATGAGAGTTGCAAGGGGCAGTGATGGAGTGTGGAGGCTGTAGTGGGGCTGTGGGGAGGCGTGAGGGCTGCCAAGGCTGGGGCTGAGGGTGCTAGAAGAGAGGACCAAAGGGGGGAGAGGCAGGAGGGTCAGGGGCTCGAGACTCACCTGGTTCTTGGAAGAAGCAGGAGCGGATGGAGTCTGGAGAAGTGTGTGAGGGAGAGAGACCCTGGGCCGGCTTTTATGCTGGTCCTGGATGGGCGGGACAGCCTTGTCCCATGGCCTTGGGGCAATTTTGAGGCAGCAGCTCTTGCCTGGCCCAGCCTGGTGAGTCCTGAGGTGGGGAGTGTTCTCCTTCCTGGAGTTCTGCAGTTTCACGTCCTTCCCTTGGGGCTCTGTCCATCTGACCTTGGCGGCTCCTCTGAACTGCCACAATTAGAGACCAGTGTGTGGCTGTTGGTGCCGCGTGTCAGGGCATGTAGAAGGTTCAGCCAAAGCTGAGGAGAACTCGGGTGTCATCCGTGGTCATTCCATGGCATGTTGGGAACATGTCCCATTTGCATTCTTGCCTCCTGCCTGAAAGAACTCCCGGATCTCTCAGCTTCTGCCTGTTTTAAGGACATGCCAAGCCTCAACCTTCTGTGGTCTGCCATTCAGATCCTTCTCAGGCCCCCACACCTGACCCATGGACTTGCCCTGGATTGTTGAGGATCGTACAATACTCGCCTCCAAAAACCCTGGACAATTTCCAAACTCTCTTTCTGACAATCAGACAATGTCCAGTGAAGTGATCTTGCTCCTCCACACTCAGCCCAAGTAAAGATCTCAAAACCCCTGAATATCAAATCCTTCCATCCCTGTAAAACTTCCAGACAAGAGGGACAGCAAGACACCCTCAGAGCATGACTGATGGTGAAGGTGAAGTCTCCAGTCAGGCTTTGACAGCTGGGGAAATTGCGTGGAGAGAGGGAATGGGGTGGAAGGGGCAGCACCGGGTACTTGGAACAGCAGCAAAGACCAGAGCAGCTTGTCAGGGCTGAGAGAGGTTGGGTGAACTTCCCACAACACACCCACAGACCACGGCAAGCCAGAGCTGCAGGGTAGCCTCAGTTCTCCAAAGCATTGGTCGTGTCTTCATCCTGCACCCACAACACTCCAATTTCATTTCCAAAAGGCTCACTGAAAGGCTGCTGCCAAGGCGAGATGGACACGGCCTCAAGAGAAGGATGTGAAAATGTGAGAATTCCTCAAAGAAATGCCCAAATAATGGCAGAGAAGGAAAGAGGAGGTGGTTGACCATCTGTTAGTAATTAATGGTTATTTGCTAAGAGGAACATAATACCAAGACTCAGAGGATATAAATTGTGAAACCTTATGGCTTGAATGCGGAATAAATGAATTGACGTCACAGAGATGGCTGGGAACAAAGGGATGGGCCCCGTTTGTTGTTTATTTCTTAAATTTCTGACCGAGGTAAAAAAAAAAATTGAAATGACAGATTAGTTTGTTGCTTAAATTTAGGAAATCCAACTGGACCATAACACTGTGACAAATACAGACAGAATACCTTCACATTTCCCAGCTCCGCTCCCTTGACCCCACTGAAGACACAAGGCCAGGAGCTCACTGTCATCCATCAGGAAACACTCCCAGGCATTGGGATCTTCCAAGATTTTGCAGAGTGACGTCCCCAGGAGTTCGTCAGCAGCTCCTTAAGCATTCCTGGCTGCAACACAATGACTGATGGAAACCCAGATGCACAGAACAGAGTCCCAGTCTTCACAAGGCACCCACAAACCACAGCACACGAGTTACACCACAAAATGGCCTCACTGATGACATTGCAAGTCTCCAGGGTTTTGGTTGTTTATTCAGCCTTCCTTGACAAACACTGAACAATCTAATCTCCCAAATACCAACTCCTGACAGAAAGCTGCCTCCAAGGTCAGATGGACATGGCCTCGAGAGCAGGACATGGATTTGCACAATTGCATGAAGGAAAACACTCCCCACCTCATGACTCACAAGGTTGGGCCAGGCAAGAGCTGCTGCCTCAAAATTGCCCCAAGGCCACGGGACAAGGTTGTCCCGCCCCTCCAAGACCAACATAAAAGCCGGCCCAGAGCCTCTCTCCCTCACACACTTCTCCAGATTCCATCTACTCCTGCTTCTTCCAAGAACCAGGTGAGCCTCAATCCCCTGACCCTCCTGCTCCTGCACACCTGACTCCTCTCTTCCAGCACGCTCAGCACCACCCCCAGCAGCCCTCACACCTCCCCACAGCCCCACAACAGCCTCCATGCTCTATCACTGCCCCTTGCACCCCACATTCCTGCCCTTCCTCACCCCCTTTCTCTTCCAGGCACCCTCCACACCACACCCATGGCCTGCAACAGCCTCTGCAGTCCCTGCGGACCCACCCCGCTGGCCAACAGCTGCAACGAGCCCTGTGCCCTGCAATGCCAGGATTCCCGAGTTGTTATCCAGCCTTCTCCCGTGCTGGTCACCCTGCCAGGACCCATCATGACCTCCTTCCCCCAGAACACCGCCGTCGGATCCACCTCCTCGGCTGCCGTGGGCACCGAGCTCAGTGTGCAGGGACAGCCCATCTCTGGTGGATTTGGTGGTTTTGGCTACGGCCTTGGCTATGGCCGTGGATCTGGCTACGGGCTGGGAGGCCTGGGCTGCTATGGCAGGAGGGGCTATGGCAACATCTGCTAAGGGCCCTCAGCACCACCCCTGACTCCCTCCACTCCATGGAACTCATCTCAGGCATTGAGGACACATCCCTGGGACAAGATTCTCACACGCGCTCAGCACTTCCAGCTCCTGCTCTCAGGGCACCAAGAAAGGCAGCAGCCAAGGGGCAAGCTTGCTCTGCCCCCAAACATGGCCCATCTGCCTCCTGCTCTTCTCCTGCTCCCTGCTCGCCAAAGACCCTTCTGCTCTGTCCATTCCCCTCTGGACAAACCCCTTCTCCCAAGCCAGAGACCATCAGGCACCTCTGCTGGGCTGCTGCCATTGCAGGGCAGGAAGGCCTCGGTGCTCTGGCCAGGCCTTGCCAAAGGAAGGGGCCTTGGCTGATGCTCGGCCTGCTTGCACCTCAGACCAGTTCCCTTCCACTGGCTGCTCCTGAGTTTTCACTCTGCTACCTCAATAAAGATTTCTTGCATCAATACCTCAGATGACTCCTTCTTTCTTCTCCCAAGCTTCTTCCAGGCTCACTCAGCACTAAGCCAGGCTTGTAGAGGCCCCTGGGGTGGGTGAAAAAGTGCACCAAGATCACTCTTAGGTGTTATTTCTGCATTTCCATTACTCACTGACATATTTTGCTCTTCCGTTGCATTATCTCATGAAACTTTCAGCTATTGAAACACAAACCTGGACACACCACTGCAGGTCTATCCCTGCCTCTGGCACATGCCCCTCGTGGGTGCTGTGTGCAATTTTTCTAGACACCAGTTGCTCCAGCCTGTCATTGTCTCCCAGGGCAATCTCCAGCTCTGGCTGAGCACGTCCATGTCTTCCTCATTTCCAGGTCCCAGATCTGATCTCCCATCTCCAGTCTCACCAGAGTGGAGCAGAGGAGCAGAATCCCCCCCTCACCTGCTGCCCACACTCTGGGGATGAGCCCAGGACACAGAGGGGTTTCTGTTTGGTGCGTTCACATGGCCAGGCATGTCCAATACCTCATCCACCATCACCCCAAGTGCTCCTCCTTGGGTTCAATCCCCTCATCACCCAGCCTTTATCCAGCATGGTTGGGATTGCTCCAGGCCAGGTGCAGCAGATTCTGCCCCTGCTCTGCGCTGATGATTTTGGAGAGCTCTGTAAATCTCTGGGTTACTGGGAACAAGGAAGACAAGTGTCAGGTGAGGGATACCCAGGGCATGGCCTCAAGGATGATCCATGGCTGGAAGTTTGGGCCAGCCATTGCCGATGACATTGGGGCATTTTTGAGGCCGGCTGCTCTTGCCGGGCACAGCCTGGTGAGTCATGAGATTGGGAACACTTTGCTTCCCAGACCTCTGCAGTTCCATGGTCCTCCTCTCAAGGCCGTGCCCATCTGGCCTTGTCAGCAGCTTTGATGATTTGGTATTCACTCCAAAATTGGTGGATGAGGGAAGAGGTGCCAGTATCCTGCACCTGGACTTGTGCAAGTCCTTTGTTCCTGTGCCAGACAACATCCTTGTTTCTGTGCTGGAGAGATGTGGATGTTGGTTGGACCATTTGGTGGAGAAGGAAAGGGCGGGACGGTCTCACTCAGAGAGTTGTGGTCAATGGCTCCATGACCCTGTGAGGAGAACAGGGATGAGTGGTGACCCACAGAGATTCATGTTGGGATTGTTATAATTTTGAATCATTGTCAGAAATCAGGGCCCTGGGATTTAGTGGGATGATCAGGAAAAGCAAGGACCACTCCAAACTGAGTAGTGGGTTTGGGTGTCTGGAGGGAATGGATGGCATTCAGAGGGACTGGAACAGGTTGGGAATGTAGGATATTGTCAGTTTCACGAAGCAGAACAAGGCCAAGTGCAAGGTCCTGTATGTGGTTTGGAGCAATTCCAAACAAGGCTGTAGACTGGACAATGAGTGGATTGAGAGCAGCCCAGAGGAGAAAGCCTTGGGGTGTTGGTGGATGAAGAAGTGCCCCTGCCCCACCATGTGAATGAGCTGAACAGAAACTCCCTGGAGTCCTGGGCTCATGTCCACGTCATGGGCAGAAGGTGAGGGGGGGAATTCTGCTCCTCGTCCCTGGTTGGGGTAGACTGGAGTTGTGTGTTCAACTGTGGGACCTGAAAATAAGGAAAACATGAAGCGGCTTGAGCGTATGTGTAAATGGGGCTGGAAGGTGATGAGGGTCTGGAACAACTGATGTCCAGCCAAAATGAACTCAGCACCCATGAGGGGCTTGTGCCATAATCAAGGATAGACCTGCATTGGTGTATCCACGCTGTGATTAAGCAAGTGAAATCCTTCTCTGTGATGGACACAAAGGGTGTCAGTGTGTCCCAGTGGGTTGTGGAAGTGCAGAACCAATTCCAAGAGAGTTGCTGGTGCAATTTTCATCCTCCACAAATGACTTGTGGAGACATGGATTTGCGCCAAGTGTCGTTGGCACTCCTTTGCAGAAAGAATTTCGAGGAGACTTCTCAGGTTGCAAGGCAAGAGAATTTTATTGAGGCAAAAGAATAGTGACAAGTCAGGAGCAGCCAGTAGAAGGGAGGAGATCTGAGGGACAAGTTGGGCGACCATCAGCCAAGTCCTTTTATTTCCACAGGTGTGTCCAGAGCATCAAAACCTTCCGGCTCAGCAGGCAAAGCAGCTGGATGGTGAAGGTTCCCCATGGTGTCCAGCTTGGGAGAAGGGATTTGCAGAAGAGGAGGCAGGATACAGCTGAAAGGAAGTGGGAGATGAGCAGGAGGCAGATTGGCCATGTTTACATGCAGTCCAGGCTGGCCCCTTGGCTGCTGCCTTGCCCTGAGAGCAGGTGATGCCTTAAGGCATCACTGGAAAGAGAATTGCTGAGCCCATTTGAGAGGCTTGGCCTGAGATGCATCCTCAATGCCTGAGATGAGTTCCAGGGAGTGGCTGGTTGGTGTCAGGGGTGGTGCTGAGGGCCCTTAGCAGATGTTGCCATAGCCCCTTCTGCCATAGCAGCCCAGGCCTCCCAGCCCGTAGCCAAGGCCAAAGCCAAATCCCCCAGAGATGGGCTGTCCCTGGGCATTGAGCTCAGTGCCCAGAGCAGCGGAGGAGGTGGATCCGACGGCGGTGTTCTGGGGGAAGGAGGTCATGATGGGTCCTGGCAGGGTGACCATCACAGGGGAAGGGTTGATGATGATGCGGGAATCCTGGCATTGCCGGGCACAGGGCTCGTTGCAGCTGTTGGCCAGCGGGGTGGGTCCGCAGGGTTGGCAGATGTTGTAGCAGGCCATGGGTGTGGTGTGGAGGGTGCCTGGAAGAGAGAGAGGGATGAGGCAGGGCAGGTGTGTGGGAGTTGAGGGGCTTTGGTGCAGGATGGTGAGGGAGTGTGGAGGCTGTAGTGGGGCTGTGGGAAGGCGTGAGGGCTGCTGAGGCTGGGACTGAGCATGTTGGAAGAGAAGGGCCAGGGGTGCAGAAGCAGGAGGGTTAGAGGAATGAGGCTCACCTGGTTGTCTTCGGGAGCAGAAGGATACAGAAGTTTTTGAGGTAGAGAGGCTCTGGGCTGACTTTTATGCAGGTTCTGGATGGGCAGGACAGCTTTGTCCCATGGCCTTGGGGATTTTGGAGGCAGCAGTCCTTGCCTGGCCTTGCCTAGCATGAGGCCATGAGGTGGGGAGTGTTTTCCTTTGTGATGTTCTGCAATTCCATGTCCTGCTTATGAGTCTGTGTCCATCTGATCTAGGCAGCAGTTTTCATGGGTTGGTATTTGGCAGAATTTCACTGTCAGATGTGTGTCAGGGAGGGCTGAATAAACAACCAGAGCCCTGGAGCTTTGCAATGTCATCAGTGAGGTCACTTCTGGCCCTTGGCTGCTGTGGTTTTTGGGTGCCTTGTGAATACTGGTTGTCTGTTCTGTGCCGCTGCATGTCCATCAGTCACTGTGTTCCACCCAGGAATGCTGAGGGAGCTGCTGGTGTCCTGGGGAATGTCACTCTGGAACAGCTTGGAAATATCCCGGTGCCTGAGTTCTCTTCCTGATGGATGACAGAGAGCTCCTGGCCTTGTGTCTTGAATGGGATCACAAGATCAGGTAAATGTGAAGCCGTTGAGGCTGAACATGTTCCATTTTTATGATCCACTTGGATTCCTCAAATTCTAATTCCAACACACTCTTATTTATATGTGAAATGAATTCCTTGACCTCATTCACAAATCCAATAACAAACAACAAACAAGGCCCGATCCCTTTGTTCCTAGGCTGCTCTGTGGTGTCAGTTCCCTCATTCCACATTCAGACCTTCAGGTTTCATAATGATTTATATCCTGTAAATCATAATATTGAATTCCTCTAAAGCAAACCCCAGTAATTGCTACCTGATGGTCAGTGTGCTCTCCTTTCCCTTTCTGTCATGATCTGGGTGTGCCTTTATGGAATTCCACCATTCCACATCCTTCTCTTGAGGCCATGTCCTTCTGACCTTCAGGGCAGCTTTTGAGTGTGAGTGTTTCGTGTGTGAGGGTTGGTGGCATTTGGGAGGGTTTGCTCTCAAGGTGAGTGTCAGGGAGGGCTGAAAAAACAACCAGAACTTGGGAGAGGTGCAGTTGTCATCGGCAAGGTCACCCTGTGGCACGGGCGTGCTGGGCTTTGTGGGTGTGTTGTGAAGAGGAGCCCCATTCCCTCCCAGCCCTGTCTGGCTGCTCTGGGATTGGCAGCTGTGCTGGAAGTGCTGCCCCTTCCCTCACATTCCATCCCTTCCCACCTTGATCCCACGTCGCTAAGCCTGACACTAGGCCTGACCATTGCTGTTCTCTGTGCTCTGTGGGTGTCTTGGTGCTGCTCTTGCCTTTAAGGTTTTGGCATCCAGGGCCTTTGGGGACTTTGCTGGGGCTGAGTGCAAAGGGTGAAGCTTCTGGTGATTGTCGGAAAGAAGATTTGGAGGTGAGCATTGCCTGATCTTTGAAAACCGTGCAAGGCCAGGTTGTGTCAGTGTCCAGCAAGGTAGCCTGAGAACAATCTGAAGAACTGGGCCCAGACTCCTGTCCTGAAATCCAGATAGTACCAAGGCCCAGGAGTTGGATCCTTTTGGCCAGCACTGAAAACCTGAGTGGTCCTGGGCATCTGCTGCAGCTCAGCAAGGGCATCTGCCCAGGGCTGTTTCTTGGCAGGAATGAGGATGTCATCCCAGGTAGGAAGAAATATTTGGGTATCAGCTGGAACAATGGCTTTCTTTTCCAAAAAGCCTTGGGGAGTTGTGGGTGAGAAGAAGTGGAGCTGGAGTTGTCCCTGTTCCCTTGTGGGTAGAGGGAACCCAAGGTTCCAGGAATGCTATGGAAAAGTGTCGGGATGAGGCAGCGAGAGGTGACTGTTGGTGTTTGCTCCGCACTGGTGAGGTCCCATGGGAGGTGTTGGGGGCAGTTCTGGGCTCACCAGTGAGATGAGCTCAGGGCCACCCAGATCCAAATGGGCCTGAAAGATGATTCCTAGATAAGGAACGGAGAGAGCCAGGACTGCCAGGAGACAAGGATGGACAGGGGTGTGCCATCATTGTGCGCAAATCCCTGATGGTGTGGGATGAAGGCACAGGAGCCCAGCTGTTCTCAGCACTGCACACGTGAGGGGCAAGAGACCAAGGGTACAAGGGAAAGGTGATGTAATCCCTTTGCCAAAGTATCCAAGAATCTTTAATTGTGTGGATGATCAGAGACTGGAAGAGGTGGTGGAGTCGTGGTCTTGGGAGAGCCAAATCTGACCTGTCCATGGTTCTGGAATGTTCTCCTCTTGGTCTTGCTTGAGCAGGTCAGTTGAAGCATTTGGACTCCAGAGCTCCTGCCCAAGTGGTTGGTGTTTTTTGTCTCATTGCTGGAAGGCTTCAGGGTCATGGCCAGGAAAATAGTTTGTCAAGTGTGTGCTGGCATGGAGAGACTTTTCCATTTTTGTACCGAGGAGAGAATTGATGTGTCCAAGACTTTGGTGTAGCAGTTTACAGGGTGTGTGACGTGTTCTGGAAGCTGAGCCCTCCTGGGATTCCTATCCCTATTAGTTATTTTGATAACTAATTTGTTATCATTTGTTTTGAGATATACGTAAGCAAAAGTGTTGTTGCCTTGATCCACACTCTCCCAGTGGCTTGTTCAGCTCCAGAATGTGGTGGGTGAGAATATAAGACCATTGGAATAAAAAAAATTAGGAGGCATGCAAGGTTTAAACTTTATTGATGCGGAAGAATGAATAGGTAGGAGAGAGAAGTGGAAATAATCTGTTGCGAGGTGAGAGTACTGTGACCATCAGCTGAAGTGCTTTGCTTGCAGGAGCTGTTGCCAGAACCAAGAGCTGGTGGTCCTTAGCAGATGTAGCCGCCCCTTCTGCCATAGCAGCCCAGGCCTCCCAGCCCATAGCCAAATCCACGGCCATAGCCAAGGCCAAAGCCACCAAAGCCACCAAATCCGCCAGAGATGGGCTGTCCCTGCACACTGAGCTCAGTGCCCACGGCAGCCGAGGAGGTGGATCCGACGGCGGTGCTCTGGGGGAAGGAGGTCATGATGGGTCCTGGCAGGGTGACCAGCACAGGGGAAGGGTCGATGATGACGCGGGAATCCTGGCATTGCAGGGCACAGGGCTCGTTGCAGCTGTTGGCCAGCGGGGTGGGTCCGCAGGGACTGCAGAGGCTGTAGCAGGCCATGGGTGTGGTGTGGAGGGTGCCTGGAAGAGAGAGGGTGAGGCAGGGCAGGGGTGTGGGGGGGTGTAAGAAGCATTGATTCTGAGGGTAAGGGAGTGTGGAGGCTGTAGTGGGGCTGTGGGGAGGTGTGAGAGCTGCTGAGGCTGAAGGGAGGGGTGAGAGGTGCAGGAGCAGGAGGGTCAGGGGCTTGAGGCTCACCTGGTTTTCAGCAGGAGCAGGAGGAGAAGGTGTGAGGAGACGGGAGTGAGGGAGAGAGGCTCTGGGCTGGCTTTTATGCTGGTCCTGGAGGGGCGGGACAGCCTTGTCCCATGGCCTTGGGGCATTTTTGAGGCAGCAGCTCTTGGCTGCCCCAGCTCATCATGAGGTCATGAGGTGGGGAATGGTTTCATTCATGTCATTCTGCAATTCCATGTCATGCTCTTGAGGCTTGTTCCATCAGACCTTGGCGGCAGCTTTCATGACTTGGTGTTTGGGCAGATTTGATTTTTCCATGTGTGTCAGGAAAGCGTGAATAAACAACCAGAGCCCATGCAAGGTGCAATTTCATCAGTAATGTAATTTTGTAGTGCTCATGTGCTGTGGTTTGTGGGTGCCCTGTGAAGACTGGGACTCTGTTCTGTGCCACTGGATGTCCATCAGTTGTGTCACACAGGAATGCTGAGGGAGCTGCTGATGTTTTGGGAAGGTCACTCTGCAATAACTTTTAAAGGTCTCAGTGCTTGGGTGAAAGAGATCTCATGGCCTTTTGTTTTGAATGGGATCAACACAGAGGATCTGGAAAACGAGAGTCTGTTCAGACTGAATTTGTTTCAGTGTTCTGGTTTGTTTGGATTTCTTAAATATGTACAACAGCTTACACTATTTTATAAAGTGCATTTCTACACCTCATTCAGAAATCCCGTGTTGAGGAACAAACCTGGTCCAATCAGTTTCCTGGTGCAGCAGGTCTGTGATGTCAATTTCCACATTGTGCATTGAAGCTGTCAGATTTCCTTACTTTGAACCTGTAATATTAATTTTGTGTTTCTGTTAGCAAAAGGCAGTAAATACTTGAGGAGGATCAGCAAGGTCCTCTTCTCTCCTATGTTATGGAGGGGGTGCGTAGTTTTGGAGTTTTGCTATTCCATGTCATCCTCTTGAGACCTTGTCTATTTGACCTTGGAGGAACAATTAAATGCAAATATTAGATGTTAAGGTGGTGTTAATAATGTGAGCCAGGGAGGGCTGAAATCATGACCAGTGCTTTGGAGAGGTGGAGTATCATCAGTTAAGTCACTGCATGTTATTGCGTGCTGTAGTTTTTTGTGGTGCTTTGAAGAGGAGCCCAGACCTTCTAACACCACATGGTCAGGTTGATTTTGGGTTTGCAGGAGCACTGCTTTTGCAGGGCTGCTCCTTCCACCGCATTGTCTCCCTCTTCACCATGTTGCCGTCTCTCCATGCCTTTCTACACAACTGGTATTTCCTGCTGGATATGGGAAAGCAATCCCTGGGGTATAGGGAGGCCTCTCATGCTGCTCAAACTTTCGTGTTTGTTCATCTGTAAAGCTCGTCTCACCAGGGCCCAGCAAGGTCACACTGTGGGGTCACAGTGCTGGGTTCTGGGTCCTTCTTCCTGTTAAGGAAATGTTGAGAAGGATAAGGAGAACAAGACACATGAGGAGAACAATTCCTCATCCATTGATTAATCTATCCTTTTGGCCATGTACAGTTTGCTGCAAAAATCTCCAGCAGTTGCCAGGAAAGGATTAGGAAAAGAAACACAAGCAGGTTGAGGGCTGTGTCCATCCTTTCACCCACCATTTTTGGGGCTCCACAGTGGATCAAGAATCTCAATGTGGCTGTCCAAGAGCAGTGCAGGGAGATCATGACAATGACGTAACTGGAGCACCATTAAAATGAAAAACTGAGAGAGCTGGGAGTTCTTTCAGGCAGGAGACAAGGATGCACATGGGACATATTGTCAATATGCCATGAAATTACTTCAAGTGATGAATTCCCAGTTCTGCGAAGATTTGGCTGCATCTTTTGCATGTCCTGATACACTCTGTCACCAATGAGATAATGGTCACTAATTCTTTCCATGAAGAGTTGCCGACAAGGTCAAATGGAAACTGCCCCAATGGAGGGCATGGAGTTGAAGAGTTGCAGGAAAGAAAACACTCCCCACCTCATGACTCACCAGGCTGGCCCAGGCAAGACTGCTGCTTTCAAAATGCCCCAAGGCCATGGGACAAGGCTGTCCCGCCCCTCCACGACCAGCATATAAGCAGGTCCAGAGCCTCTCTCCCTCACACACGTCCCCTCACATCTTCTCCTCCTGCAACTGCTGACAACCAGGTGAGCCTCAAGCCCCTGACCCTCCTGCTCCTGCACTTCTCACTTCTCTCTTCAGCCTCAGCAGCCCTCACGCCTCCCCACAGCCCCACTACAGCCTCCACACTCCCTTACCCTCAGAATCAATGCTTCTCACACCCCCTCATCCCTGCCTCACCCCCTCTCTCTTCCAGGCACCCTCCACACCACACCCATGGCCTGCAACAGCCTCTGCAGTCCCTGCGGACCCACCCCGCTGGCCAACAGCTGCAACGAGCCCTGTGCCCTGCAATGCCAGGATTCCCGCGTCATCATCAACCCTTCCCCTGTGCTGGTCACCCTGCCAGGACCCATCATGACCTCCTTCCCCCAGAACACCGCCGTCGGATCCACCTCCTCCGCTGCTCTGGGCACTGAGCTCAATGCCCAGGGACAGCCCATCTCTGGCGGATTTGGCTTTGGCCTTGGCTACGGCCTGGGAGGCCTGGGCTGCTATGGCAGAAGGGGCTATGGCAACATCTGCTAAGGGCCCTCAGCACCACCCCTGACACCACCAGCTCTGGGCTCTGGCCACAGCTCCTGAAGACAAAGCACTTCAGCTGATGGCAGCCCCACTCACGCCTCACAACAGATTATTTCCACTTCTTTTCCTTGACTTTTCATTCTTTTGCACCAATAAAGTTTTTCTTCAAACCTGCAACGTCTCCGTATTTTATTGCATTCCAATGGTCTTACATCCTCACCCACCACATTCTAGAGCTCAACAGGCTCTTAAGGGTACCTGGAACATGTCAACAACATCTTCCTAACATGTATAAAATAAATAAAAAAGGAAGTCTGGCAGAGGAAGCATAGGAAGGGACACCTTCCAGAACATGTCAAATGCCCTGCAAACTGCTACACCAAAGTCTTGGACACATCAATTCTCTCTGTGGTAGAGAGATGGAAAAGTCACTCCATGCCAGTGCACACTTGACAAACTCTCTTCCTGGCCATGCCCCAGAAGCCTTTGAGCAAAGAGAGAAACAACATCAATCTCATGGGCAGGAACTCAGGAGTGCAAGTGCTTCAACTGCCCTGCTCAAGCAAGACCAAGAGGAGAACATTCCAGAACCATGGACAGTTCAAATTGGATCTCCAATGATTGAGACTCCATCGCCTCTTCCAATCTTTGATCATCCTCATAATGAAAGATTCTTCTCTTCTTTGTTCATGGAATTCCATCTCATTTCCCTTGTACCCTTGGTCTCTTGCCCCTCACGTGTGCAGTGCTGAGAACAGCTGGGATCCTGTGCCCTCATCCCACACCATCAGGGATTTGCGCACACTGATGGCACACCCCTGTCCATCCTTGTCTCCTGGCAGTCCTGGCTCTCTCCGTTCCTTATCTAGGAATCATCTTTCAGGCCCATTTGGATCTGGGTGGCCCTGAGCTCATCTCACTGGGGAGCCCAGAACTGCCCCCAACACCTCACACGGGATCTCACCAGTGCTGAGCAAACTCCAACAGTCACCTCTCGCTGCCTCACCCCAACATTTTTCCATAGCATTCCTGGAACCTTGGGTTCCCTCTACCCACAAGGGAACAGGGACAACTCCAGCTCCACTTCTTCTCACCCACAACCCCAAAGGCTTTTTGGAAAAGAAAGCCATTGTTCCAGCTGATACGCACACATTCCTTCCGACCTGGGATGACATCCTCATTCCTGCCAAGAAACAGCCCTGGGCAGATGCCCTTGCTGAGCTGCAGCAGATGCCCAGGACCACTCAGGTTTTCAGTGCTGGCCAAAAGGATCCAACTCCTGGGCCTTGATGCTATCTGGATTTTAGGACAGGAATCTGGGCCCAGTTCTTCAGATCGTTCTCAGGCCACTGACACAGCCTGGATGTGTCTGATTGTCGAGGATCAGGCATTTCTCTCCTCCAACAACCCTGAGCAACCTCCAACTTCTCTTTCCGACCATCAAACTGGCTTCACCCCTTTGCACTCAGCCCCAGCAAAGTCCCCAGAAGCCCTGGATGCCAAAACCTTAAAGGCAAGAGCGGCACCAAGACACCCACCGAGCACAGAGAACAGCAAAGGTCAGGCCTAGTGTCAGGCTTAGCTAGGTGGGATCAAGGTGGGAAGGGATGGAATGTGAGGGAAGGGGCAGCACTTCCAGCACAGCTGCCAATCCCAGAGCAGCCAGACAGGGCTGGGAGGGAATGGGGCTCCTCTTCACAACACACCCACAAAGCCCAGCACGCCCGTGCCACAGGGTGACCTTGCCGATGACAACTGCACCTCTCCCAAGTTCTGGTTGTTTATTCAGCCCTCCCTGACACTCACCTTGAGAGCAAACCCTCCCAAATGCCACCAACCCTCACACACGAAACACTCACACTCAAAAGCTGCCCTGAAGGTCAGAAGGACACAGCCTCAAGAGAAGGATGTGGAATGGTGGAATTCCATAAAGGCACACCCAGATCATGACAGAGAGGGAAAGGAGAGCACACTGACCATCAGGTAGCAATTACTGGGGTTTGCTTTAGAGGAACACAATATTATGATTTACAGGATATAAATCATTATGAAACCTGAAGGTCTGAATGTGGAATGAGGGAACTGACACCACAGAGCAGCCTAGGAACAAAGGGATCGGGCCTTGTTTGTTGTTTGTTATTGGATTTGTGAGTGAGGTCAAAAATTCACTTTACACATAAGAGTGTGTTGGAAATAGAATTTGAGGAATCCAAGTGGATCATAAAAATGGAACATGTTCAGCCTCAACGGCTTCACATTTACCTGATCTTGTGATCCCATTCAAGACACAAGGCCAAGAGCTCTCTGTCATCCATCAGAAATTACTCCCATGCACTGGGATCTTTCCAAGCTGTTCCAGAGTGACATTCCCAGAAAAACAGAAGTTTCCTCAGCATTCCTGGGTGCAACTCAATGACTGATGGACATCCAGCGGCACAGAACAGAGTCCCAGTATTCACAAGGCTTCCACAAACCACAATACCCAAGGGCCAAAAGTGACCTCACTGATGACTTTGCAAATCTCCATGGCTGTGGTTGTTTATTCAGTCCTCCCTGACACACATCTGAGAGTGAAATTCTGCCAAATACCAACCCATGAACACTGCCGCCAACATCAGATGGATACAGACTCAAGAACAGGACAGGAATTGCAGAACATCACAAAGGAAAATACTCCCCACCTCATGACATCATGCCAGGTGGGGTGAGGCAAGAGCTGCTGCCTCAAAAATGCCCCAGGGCCATGGGACAAGGCTGTCCCACCCATCCAGGAGCAGCATAAAAGCCGGCCCAGAGCCTCTCTCCCTCACACACTTCTCCTGACACCTTCTCCTACTGCAGACAACAGGGTGAGCCTCAATCCCCTGACACTTCTTCTCCTGCACCCCTGGCCTCTCTCTTCCAGCACATTCAGCCCCAACCTCAGCAGTCCTCACGCCTCCCCACAGCCCCACTACAGCCTCCACACTCCCTCACCCTGCTGCCTGACTGTTCCTCATAGCTCCATGCCTCTACCCTGCCTCTCTTCCAGGCACCCTCCACACAACACCCATGGCCTGCTACAACCGCTGCAGTCCCTGCGGACCCACCCCGCTGGCCAACAGCTGCAACGAGCCCTGTGCCCTGCAATGCCAGGATTCCCGCGTCATCATCAACCCTTCCCCTGTGCTGGTCACCCTGCCAGGACCCATCATGACCTCCTTCCCCCAGAACACCGCCGTCGGATCCACCTCCTCCGCCGCTCTGGGCACTGAGCTCAATGCCCAGGGACAGCCCATCTCTGGCGGATTTGGCTTTGGCCTTGGCTACGGCCTGGGAGGCCTGGGCTGCTATGGCAGAAGGGGCTATGGCTCCATCTGCTAAGGGCCCTCAGCACCACCCCTGACACCAAACATCCACTCAGGCATTGAGGAGTCCTCTCTGTACCAAGGCTCTCAAATGGGCTCAGTGATTCCAGTTCCTGTGATGCCTTAAGGAATCACCTGCCTTCAGGTCACCAAGCAAGCCTGTAGCCAAGGGGCCAGCCTGGGCTACCTGCAAACATGACCCATCTGCCTCCTGGTCTTCTCCTGCTCCCTGCTCTGCATTGTCCCTTCACCTCTGTCCTGTGACTTCTGCTACAATCCACTTCTCCCAAGCCAGAGACCATCGGGCACCTCTGGTGTCCTGCTCCCAATGCAGGGCAGCGGGGCCTTGATGCTGTGGCCAAATGTCCAAGCAAAGCTGCTTTGCTGATGGTCACCCTGGTCACAGCCGAGCCCAGCTCCATTGTACTGGCTACTTCTGAGTTTTTTCTCTTTGTCCTCAATACAGTTTTGTTGCATTATAACCTCACATGGCTCTTTCTTTTTTCTCCCAGAACTCCTCCAGTCTCACTCAGTGCTAAGGCAAGTTTGTGCTGGGAATTGGCATGGATGAAAAAGTGCACCAAGGCCTGTCTTAGGAAATATTGCTCCAGTTTCACTAGCCCCAGCACACTTTGGTCTTCCATTGCACCACACAAATCCCTCACTTGCCTGAGATCAGGCCTGGATGCTCTAGCGCAGGTCTTTGCCTGACACAAACCTCTGACACAAACCCCTCGTAGTCTCTGTTAACTTTTAATTCCAGCGCCTCATCATCTCCAAGGCTCATCTACAGATCTGTTTCAGCAGGTCCTTTTCTTCCTTCTCGTGGCTGGATGGCCCTTCCTGGCAAATCATGAGCTGAGGATTCCTTCCCTTTCCCCACATCCACAGCATCATGTCCTTCTCCTGAGGTCGTGTCAATCTGACCTTGGTGGTAACTTTTAAGTGCAAGTTTTAGAAAACATATTCTGGTATTTATGGCTCATTTCAGGGTGGGCCCAAGATGTAACCAAAGCTTTGGAGAAGTAGGGTGTAAGTTGGTCACCTCATGGTATTTCTGTTGTTTGTGTATGAGTGGGGAGGAGTTGCCCCCACTCTCTGTCAGGCTGATCTGCATTTTGCATTTTTTTGCATTTTGCATATTTCAGGGTGGGCCCAAGATGTAACCAAAGCTTTGGAGAAGTAGGGTGTAAGTTGGTCACCCCATGGTATTTCTGTCGTTTGTGTATGTGTGGGGAGGAGTTGCCCCCACTCTCTGTCAGGCTGATCTGCATTTTACAGTAGGAGGTGTTACGCCTTCAATCACATCCCCTCCCTCCATGCTTTTCTCCCAGCTGGCAATTGCTGACATTGAACCACCTTTTTCCTGTGCTTTGTGTGTATCTTGGTGCCCCTCTTGTTTGTACAGTTTTGATATCCAGGGTCTTTTGGGTCATTCCTTGGGCTAAGGACTGAGGTCACTGTGAGAATTCAGGACATCCCTCTGGCTCTCCTGGATTGCCAGAACCCCTGCCAAGGGGCTCAGAGTCCTGGCACAGAGCCCAAGACACCTGTGATGGATAATGACCCATGGGAAAAGTTACCAACCTGATATGAAGATCTTCAAGCCACAAAAGTCTAAGTAGAATAATAATTAGTTCAGTGAAAAATGGATTTTTTGGAGTTTTTAAAATAAGGGTTCAGGGGACAAGATGGAGGAATCTGGGTGTGTCCAGCCTTTCTTCTTCTTGGCCTCCATCTTCTGCTGTGATGTTGGCAATTTTAGATTAGTTTAGAGTAGAAGCTCACTGTCTAACATAGGTGATAAGTATTGGAAAGTTATGGTAAAAAATGTACACGTAATTTTTCGTATAAAAAGATACCACCACCCCGGACGGTGGCCAGTGCGTCTGTCTGTCCTGCTGAGCAGACCTTGGCAGGCCAGGAGAAAGAATTTTATAGATAAGAAACAATAAACAGCCTTGAGACCAAGAACTGAAGGGTTCTGACTCCTTCTTCAACAGCGGGGCTGGGAAAAGAGACTTTCTAACACATCTCGGGATCACTCTGACTTACAAAAGCCCCGAGAGGTCACTTCTCTGGGCAATGTCTGGTTGTCAGAGAAAGGATTGAATACTTGCCCTGGGTTATTGGAGGGAAGCATTGCATAATCCTTGACAATACCCCAGGCACATCCAGATTGTGTCAATGGTGGCCTGAGAAGGCTCTGAAGGGCTGGGTCCAGAGGCTTGTGGTCAATGTCCCAAATCCAGATGGCAGCAAATCCACGGTGCTGTGGCCCGGGAGTTGGATCTTTTTGGCCAACACTGAAAACCTGAGTGGTCCTGGGCATCTGCTGGAGTTCAGCAGGGGCATCTACCCAGGGCTGTTTGTTGGTAGGAGTCATCCCAGGTAGGAAGTAATGTCTCGGAGTCACTTGGAACAATGGTTTTCTTTTCTTGTGGTTGTGGTTGAGAAGAAATGGATCACAGGGTGTCCCTGGGTGGGAAAAGGAACCCCAAGGTTCAAGGGAAGAAGTGGAAAAGGTGTTGTAATGAGGCAGGGGGAGGTGACTCTTGCTGTCTCCTGAAAGCTGGTGGCATCCCATGTGAGATGTTATGAGCAGTCCTGGGCTCTCCAGTGGGAAAATGAAATACATTAAATGAACCTAAATCATTTCAGGGCCAGCAATCTCTAAAGGGGCAGGGGGAAATTTCCTGGAGCAGAGGCTGAGAGAGCTGAGACTCCCAGGGGACAAGGATTGACAGGATGTGCCATCAGTGTGTGCAAATCCCTGATGGTGGGGGATGAAGATATAGGGGAGCCTGGCTGTTCTCAGCAGTGCACACATGCAGGGCAAGAGAGCAAGGGCACAGGTGAAAAAAAAAATGGAATTCCATGAGCAAAGATGCCAAGAATCTTTCATTATGAGAATGATCAGAGATTGGAAGAGGCGGTGGACTTGCGGTCTTGGGAGATCCGAATCAGACCTGTCCATGGTTGTGGAAATGTTCTCCCGTTGGTCTTGCTTGAGCAGGGCAGTTGTACCACTTGCACTCCAGAGCTCCTGCCCAAGGGGTTGATGTTTTTTTCTCTCTTGGCTGGTAGGCTTCATGGTCATGCCCAGGAAGAGTTTGTCAAGCGTGCATGGGCATGTAGAAACTTTTCCATTCTTGTGCCAAGGAGACAATTGGTGTGTCAAAGACTTTGGTGTAGCAGCTGCAGGACATGTGGCATCTTCTGTAAGATATCCCTTCCTGTGCTTCCTTTGCCTATTAGTTATAACTAATTTGTTATTAATTGTTTTAAGATAGATGTAAGCAGAAGTGTTGTTGCTCTGTTGAACAAATTCCCAGTGGCTTGTCCAGCTCTAGAATGTGGTGGGTGAGGATTTGAGACCATTGTAACACAAAAAAAATAAGGAGGCATGCCAGGTTTAAAGTAGGAAAATTTTATTGATGTGAAAGAATGAAGAATGAAGAGACAGGAAAGAGAAGTGGAAATAATCTGTTGTGAGGTGAGAACACCGTGACCATCAGCCAAGGTGCTTTGCTTGCAGGAGCTGTTGCCAGAGGCCAGAGCTGGTGGTGTCAGGGGTGGTGCTGAGGCCCTTAGCAGATGTTGCCATAGCCCCTCCTGCCATAGCAGCCCAGGCCTCCCAGCCCGTAGCCAAGGCCGTAGCCAAAGCCACCAAAGCCACCAAATCCGCCAGAGATGGGCTGTCCCTGCACACTGAGCTCAGTGCCCACGGCAGCCGAGGAGGTGGATCCGACGGCGGTGTTCTGGGGGAAGGAGGTCATGATGGGTCCTGGCAGGGTGACCAGCACAGGGGAAGGGTTGATGATGACGCGGGAATCCTGGCATTGCAGGGCACAGGGCTCGTTGCAGCTGTTGGCCAGCGGGGTGGGTCCGCAGGGGCTGCAGCGGTTGTAGCAGGCCATGGGTGTGGTGTGGAGGGTGCCTGGAAGAGAGAGGGGTGAGGCAGGGCAGGGGTGTGGGGGTGTGAGGGGTGATGGGGTTTGGCGTCTGTTGTAGGGCTGTGGGGAGGCATGAGGGCTGCTGAGACTGGGGAGTTCTGAAAGAGAGAGGCAAGGGTGGCAGAGGCAAGATGGTCAGGGGCATGAGGCTCACCTGGTTTTCAGCAGGAGGAGAAGGCTTGAGGAGAAGTGTGTGAGGGTGAGAGGCTCTGGGCCGGCTTTTATGCTGGTTCTGAAGGGGCGGGACAACCTTGTCCCATGGCCTTGGGGCATTTTTGTGGCAGCAGCTCTTGGCTGTCCCGGCCTGGTGAGTCATGAGGTGAGGAGTGTTTTCCTTTATGCAATTCTGCAATTCCATGTCCTGCTCTTGAGTGTGTGTCCATCTGACCTTGGCGGCAGCTTTAGGGTTAGTGTTGGTATTTGGGTAAATCTCATTCTTCCATGTGTCTAAGGAGGGCTGAATAAACAAGCAGAGCCCTGGAGATTTGCAATGTCATCAGTGAGGTCATTTTGTGGCATTCGTGTGCTGTGGTTTGTGGGTGCCTTGTGAAGACTGGGACTCTGTTCTGTGCCACTGGATGTCCATCAGTCATTGTGCTGCACCCAGGAGTGCTGAGGGAGCTGCTGATGTCCTGGGAAGGTCACTCTGCAATAACTCGGCAGGATTCCAGTGCAGTTGAGAGCTTCCTAATGAATGAAAGAGAGCTCTTGGCCTTTTGTCTTGAATGGGATCAAGGGAGAGGATCCGGCAAAGCCGAAGCTGTTCAGGCTGAACTTGTTCCATTTGGATTTCTGCAATCCACACAACAGCATACACTGTCATTTAGAGCATATTCCTTGACCTCATTCATGAATCCAATAAACAAACAACAACCCCGTGTTTGCCCAGGCTGGGCTGTGATGTCAATTCTCCTATTCCGCATTCAAGCCACAAGGTTTCATAACTTAAAACCTCCAAGTCTTAATATTTTTTTCCTGTTTGTAACAGCTAATTGTTACTAATGGATGATCAGTGAGGTCTTCCTCCCTCCTATGTCATGGTGCTGGTGTTCCTACGTGGAATTCTGTGATTCCAAGCCATTTTCTTGAGGCCTGACTTTGATAGCAATATTTAAATGCAAGTATTAGAGGTTAAATGCTGGTGTTGATGGCCTTGTCAGGGCAAGGTGAAGACGTGACCAAAGCCGCCTCATCAGTGAGGTTGCCCCAGGGCTCTCATGCTCTGTGGTTTGGGGGTGCATTGTGAAGATGGGCCCCAAACCATCACAGCTCTGTCAGGCTGGTCTGGGCTTTGCAGGAGCGCTGCTTGTGAGGGTCTGTTCCTTTCATCCCATTGTTTCCATCCCCACCATGTTGCCGTCTCTCCAGGTGTTGTATACCAGACCATCCCAGCTGTGGATGGGGAAGCAATCCTGTTGTTTAGGGAGGATCCCATTCTGCCCTAAGTCTTCTTTTAGTCCATCCATAGTGCTTGTCTCATCTGGGCTCAGCAAGGTCACCCTGTGGTGTCACAGTGCTGGGCTCTACCCGACACATGGAAAGGGAAAATGGTGAAGGGTAAGGAGAGCAAGACATGAGGAGAACAATTCCTCAACCATTGATTAATCAACCCTTTGGCCAACTATCTTTTGCTGCAAAAAATTCCACCAGTTCCCAAGACAGGATTAGGAAAATAAATAAAAGCAAATTGAGGGCAGTGTCCATCTTTCCACCCACCACTTCAGGAACTACACAGTAGAACAAGAACTTGGACGTGGTTGACCAAGAGCAACTCAGGGAGACCAAGACAATGATGGACCTGGAGCAGCCTTAAAATGAGATGAAACTAGGGACCTGGAATTTCAGGCAGGAGACAAAATGCAAATGGGAGATGTTGCCAGTAGGCCATGGCAAAACCTAGTTAAATCCCCAGTTCTCCAAAGCTTTTGTTGAGTCCTCTGCATGTCCTGACACTTGCTATCAACAAGATATTGGTTGTTAATTCTCTCAACTAAGAGGTTATGCCAAGGTCAGATGGACACAGCCCCAAGGGAAAGAACACAGAATTGCAGAGTTGCAGGAAAGACACTCCCCAACTCATGACTCACCAGGCAGGGCCAGCCAAGAGCTGCTGCCTCAAAAATGCCCCAAGGCCATGGGACAAGTCTGTCCCGCCCCTCCAGAACCAGCATAAAAGCCAGCCCAGAGCCTCTCTCCCTCACACACTTCTCCTGACACCTTCTCCTGTGCAGACTACAAGGTGAGTCTCAAAACCCCTGACCCTCCTGCTCCTGCACCCCTGGCCCTTCTCTTCCAGCACATTCAGCCCCAGCCTCAGCAGCTCTCACACCTCCCCACAGCCCCACAACAGCCTCCACACTCCCTTACTCTCCTGCATCCCTGCTCCTCACATCCCCAGTTCTCCCCCTGCCTCACCCCTCTCTTCCAGGCACCCTCCACACCACACCCATGGCCTGCAACAGCCTCTGCCGTCCCTGCGGACCCACCCCGCTGGCCAACAGCTGCAACGAGCCCTGTGCCCTGCAATGCCAGGATTCCCGCGTCATCATCGACCCTTCCCCTGTGCTGGTCACCCTGCCAGGACCCATCATGACCTCCTTCCCCCAGAACACCGCCGTCGGATCCACCTCCTCGGCTGCCGTGGGCACTGAGCTCAGTGTGCAGGGACAGCCCATCTCTGGCGGATTTGGTGGCTTTGGTGGCTTTGGTGGCTTTGGCTATGGCCGTGGATTTGGCTATGGCCTGGGAGGCCTGGGCTGCTATGGCAGAAGGGGCTATGGCAACATCTGCTAAGGGCCTCAGCACCAGCCCTGACACCAACCACCCACTCCCTGGAACTCATCTCAGGCATTGAGGACTCCTCTCTGGGTCATGGGCCCTCCTTTCAAAGGGCCTCAGAACTTTCAGCTCCTGCTCTCAGGGCACCAAGCAAGGCAGAAGCCAGGAACGCAGCCCAGGCTGCCTGCAAACATGGCCCATCTGCCTCCCCCTCTTCTCCTCTCCCTGCTCTTTCCTTTCTGCTCTCCCCTTTGGCTCTGTCCAGTCCCCTCTGTTTCAAACACTTTCTTCTAGGTTAGAGACTTCCGGCCCCTCTGGTGAGCTGCTCCCACTGTGGGCAGGAAGTCCTTGATGCTCTGGCCAAATGTGCTGCAAGCAAAGCACCTTGGCTGTTGGTCACCCTGATTGTACCTCAGCCCAATTCCCTTCCACTGGCTCCTCCTGCTTTTTCACTGTTTTGTCTAAATAAAATTTTTCTTGCACCAGAATTTCAGGTGTCTGTTTTCTCTATGGATTCATGATAAACTGGATGTAAAACTCTTTCCCTTGTGCCGTGCCACAGGAGAGCAGGAATCCGGAGTCCAAATGTCTTCTGGAAAAGTTTAGGTTGGCTATTAAGGAATCTTCCTTCATGGAGAGGGTTTTCATTGGTGTCACAGACTGCCCAGGGTAACTGTGGAGTTGCAGAGATTGAATATCCCTGGAGATGTGTCACTTGGGGACACAGGTTAATGGTGGCTTTGGTAGGGAAGAGGGAATGGTTGGCCTTTGTGTTTAAAATTTAGCTCTTCTGCAACAGAAATATTTTTAAGATGGTATCGTTTAGCGGTGGATTTTGTAGCCCAGCTTTAAGAGTTGTACTCAATGTCAAGAGGCTTTTCCATCAGAACTGACTCCATGGGTGTGGGTGGCAGCTGTGCGAGGGAGCAGAGGCCAAAGGGGAGAGGCAGCACAGGAGGGGTGAGCCAGACCTTTGGGGTCTTGAGTTGTGGCAAGTGCTGAGGGGTGAGGCCAGTTCTCTTGGAGGATTTCCCTTGAGGAAATGGTGCTTGGCTGAGCTGTGTGTCTGCCCTGTGCCAGTGACTCAGCCTGGGCATGAGGAGAGAGCTGTGCCTGCTGTTGAACACAACCCTTTTGTGATGTCAAAGTCTTTTGTTATCAAAGTCTCGGGGAAGACTTTGATATGCCTTCCCCTTCCATGCTCCCAGAGCAACTGAGCAAATCCAGGCTGCCCGAGAGGGCAGTGAGTGGCCTGAGAGTGGCTGTGGGGCCAGAGGCTGGAGATCAGTGGCCTAAAATGCAAATCCAAGCAAGTCTCAAGGGAAGTAGGTCCAGAATTTTATCCATGAGGCCAACCCTGTTCATCCTCCTCGAGAAAGGTCTGGCCAGTGGGATTGTTGTCCCCTCAGCAAGCAGGCAGGTGCTGGAGTGGCTGAGGCACCACTTGGTTGTGCCACCGGTCAGAGGGAACTGGAGACTGAGGGTTAAAGGCATCTCCTGAAGTTCAGGAGAGAAAAATGTGAAGTTCTGCATCTGGGCACAAATGGCAATGGGCCCCAGGTCATGCTGGGGGCTGAGAGGCTCAGTAGGAGCTTTTCAGAACAAAGGGACCACAAAATCCGAATCCTTCCTTTTCCTGGAAAAGACATCACCAGAATCCAGGATAGATTTCAGGCAATTCTTGCCCTGAAGTTGGGAGAGGTGGCCTTTCCTCTCTTTAGAGCACTGGCGGGGTGGTGTGGGCAGTTCTGAGCTGTCCAGCGAAAGAAGCACAAGGGCTTAGTGAAACAAGACCAGATCAGAACGACCAAGACACTGAAAGGGCAGGAGAATCATTCCTAGAGGGCAGAGAGAGCTGGGACTCTCAGGAGGCAAGGCAGGTAGGGCAGGGACGGCAGGGAATGAAGTCGAGGGAGCCTAGTGTTTTCAACAATGCACCCAGGAGAAGGAAAGGAGGGAAGGGAAGAAAACAGATGGAATTCCCTGGGGAAAGAAGGCAAGAATTTTTGAGTGTGAGAGTGGTCTCGGAGAGGAAAAGCTGATGGAATCTCTGCTGGGAGAACCAAACTGAGCTGGCCAAGGTCCTGGAAATGCTGTTCTTGCTGGCTTTCATTCAGGAGAGGGAAATGAGGCACCTGTATTCCAGAGTTCATGCCCAAGTGGGTGATGTGGTTCCTCCTGTTTGCTGGGTGGGTGCAAGAGTCCCGATGGGGAAGAGAGTATTTCACGTGTGTGCTGGCACAGAGAGATTGTACAAGAGCCATGAGCAGGAGAGCATGGATGTGTCAAAACATTTGGGGCAGTGGGTCCTAGGCTTGTGTCACGTTCTGGAAGGTTTGTCCTTCTCCCCTCCTTCCAGTGTCTGTCTTGGTTATTGCTGGTGGTGACATCTTACCTAAGAGAGATGTTCTTGTTCTGCTTCTTTTCCATCCATGCCAACGGCCTGTCTGGCATTATATTTGGTGAGGGTATGAAGCCATTGGAATTCAAAAAGATGAGGAGCCATCTCAGGCTTTGATGCAGGAAAACTTTATTGAGGGAAAAAATGAAGACAGGAGAAAGAACTAGAAGGATTATAGTGTGAGATGCAAGTAGGGCAACGATCAGCTGAGGTGATTTGCTTGCAGAAACTGTTGCCAGAGCCCCAGGCACATTGTGGATGTCAGGGGTGGTTCTGAGGTCCCTTAGCAGTTGTAGCCATAGCCCCTGCTGCCATAGCAGCCCAGGCCATAGCCATAGCCCTGCCCATAGCCGAATTCACAGCCATAGCCAAATCCACGGCCATAGCCAAGGCCGTAGCCAAAGCCACCAAATCCGCCAGAGATGGGCTGTCCCTGCACACTGAGCTCAGTGCCCAGAGCAGCCGAGGAGGTGGATCCGACGGCGGTGTTCTGGGGGAAGGAGGTCATGATGGGTCCTGGCAGGGTGACCAGCACAGGGGAAGGGTCGATGATGACGCGGGAATCCTGGCATTGCAGGGCACAGGGCTCGTTGCAGCTGTTGGCCAGCGGGGTGGGTCCGCAGGGACTGCAGCGGTTGTAGCAGGCCATGGGTGTGGTGTGGAGGGTGCCTGGAAGAGAAGAGGGTGAGGCAGGGCAGGGGTGTGGGGATGTGGGGGGTCATGATGCAGGAGGGTGAGGGAGTGCGGAGGCTGTTGTGGAGTGGTGTGAGGACGGCTGAGGCTGGGGCTGAGGGCGCCACCAGAGAGGGGCCAGGGGTGCAGGAGCAGGAGCGTCAGGGGTTTGAGACTCACCTGGTTGTCGGCAGGAGCAGGAGGTGTGAGGAGAAGTGTGTGAGGGAGAGAGGCTCTGGGCTGGCTTTTATGCTGGTCCTGGAGGGGCAGGACAGCCTTGTGCCATGGCCTTGGGGCATTTTGGTGGCATCAGGTCTTGGCTGGCCCAGCCTGGTGAGTCATGAGTTGGGGAGTGTTTTCCTTCATGCCATTCTGCAATTCCATGTCCTGATCTTGATGCTGTGTCCCTCTTACCTTGGTGGTAGCTTTAATAAATTAATATTTGGGAAGATTTGATTGTTCCATGTGTGTCAGGGAGGGGTGAATGCACAACCCAAGACCTAAAGATCCACAATGTCATCAGTGATGTAATTTTGTGGCGTTTTGTGCTGTGGTTTGCGGGTGCCTTGTGAAGTCTGGGACTCTGTTCCATGACACTGGATGTCCATCAGTCATTGTGTTGCACCCAGGAATGCTGAGGGAGCTGCTGATGTCCTGGGGCGGTCACTCTGCAATGGTTTGGCAAGATCCCAATGCCTGCAAGCCTTTCAGGATGGATGAAAGAGAACTCATGGTCTTTTGTCTTGAATGGGATCAAGAGAGTGGACATTTAAACTGAAAGGCTGTTCAGGCTGCTGAACATATTCCAGTATTATGATTCATTTGGATTTCCCTAATTCACAATACAATGTCTTCTGCCATTTAAACTGTATTCCTTGACCTTGTTATGAAATTCACTAAGGAAACAACAAACTGGGCTTGATCCCTTTTTTCCCAGGCCATTTGTGACATCAATTATCTTATTCCGCATTCAGGCCACAAGTTTCATAGCTCATGACCTGTAATTGTTAACATTGTGTTCCTGTAAGCAAATAATTACTAATGAACAGTCAGTGAGCTCCTCTGTCCTTCCCTGACAAGGTGGGTGCGTGTCTTTGTGGAATTGTGCAATTCCATATCCTGCTCCTGAGGCCCTGTCCACCTGTGGCAAGTAACTTTTAATTACAAATACTAAGAGGTCAAATTTTTCTGTTGGTGGTTCATGTCAAGGAGGGCTGAAGACGTGACCCAAGCTTTGGAGAGGTGGGGTGTCATCACTGTGGTCACCCCACTGCCCTTGCGTGTTGTACTTTGTGGGCGCCTCCTGAAAAATTACCCCAAATTTTTCACAGTTCTGATAGACTGAACTGGGATTGGCAGCTCTCCCAGGGAGGAGGTGTTGCACCTTCCATTGCCTTCCATCCCTCCAGTTGGCAGAGGCTGACCTCAGACCTCACCTTTCAATTTGGACATGCTCAGTGGGTGCTTGGGGGACAGTCTAGCCTCAGAGGTTTTGATATTTTTGGTCGTCCCTTGAGCTGAGTGCCAAAGGCTGAGGCCACTTGTGATTGTTGGTAGGAGGATTTGGAGGTTGACCAGGGTTGTCAGAGACAAGCATTGCACGATCCTCAACCGCACAGGCAAGTCCCAGTGGTCTCAGTGCCCAGGGTAGTGGACTAAGAAAAGTATGAAAGTCTGAGGCTTGTGGTCATTGTCCCAAAGTCCAGATGGTAGCAAGTCCCAAGTGCTGAACCCTGGGCCAACACTGAAAACTTGATTAGTTCTGGACATCAGGGCTTCAGCAAGGCGTTGTGCGCAATTCTTTTCTCCCCAGTGTGAAAATGAAGTCAAATTAGTGAATTATTGAATAGTGACCAGTTCAGAACCACTGAGATTCCACAGGGGTTGGTGGATCATTCCAGGATGAGAAACTGGGAGAGCTGGGACTCCCAGGGGATGAGGGGGGACTGGGGGGTGTCATCAAGGTGCACAAATCACTGATGGCAGAGAATGAAGGTGAGGGAACCTGACTGTTCTCAGTAGTGCACACATGCAGGACAAGAGAGCGAGGGCAAAGGGAAAACAGATGGAATTCCCTGTACAAAGAAAGCAAGAATTTCTCATTTTGAGGATGGTCATAGAGCGGAAATGGTGTTGGACTGCTGGCCCTGGGAGATCCAATAGTGAACTGTCCATGGTGCTGGGAATCCTGCTCCTGTTGGTCTTGATGAAACAGGGAAATTGAAGCTCTTGCACTCCAGATTTCCTGCCCAAGTGGAGGATTTTGGGTCTCTTATTGCTGGAAGGGTTCAAGAGTACTGCTGGGGAAGAGAGTTTGCCAGGTGTGTGCTGACACAGAGCGACTTGACCAGAGGTGTAGCCAGGAGAACATGGATGTGTTCAAGGCATTGGTCTATCAAGTGACGGGTTTGTGTCATGATCTGGAAGATGTCCCCTCCTGTGCTTCCTATGCCAGATGTTTTTATTAGTTGTTTTGACGTAGTTGTGAGGGAAGGTGTTATTGCACATAGCTCAAAGGCCTGTTGAGGCATAGAATGTACTTGGTAAGGATGTGGGACCACTGGAATTACAGAAGAACATGAAGCGTATCAGGCTTTGATGCAATAAGTCTTTATTAAGGCACAAGAATGAAGAGATGGGAGAAAGGAGAAGACGGGATCCGGTGTGAGTTGAAAGTAGGACAAACACCAGCTGAGGTGCTTTGCTTGCAGGAGCTGTTGCCAGAGGCCAGAGCTGGTGGTGTCAGGGGTGGTGCCAAGGTCCCTTAGTAGTTGTAGCCATAGCCCCTTCTGCCATAGCAGCCAAGGCCGTAGCCATAGCCCTGCCCATAGCCGAATCCACAGCCATAGCCAAATCCACGGCCATAGCCAAGGCCGTAGCCAAACCCACGGCCATAGCCAAGGCCGTAGCCAAAGCCACCAAAGCCACCAAAGCCCCCAGAGATGGGCTGTCCCTGGGCATCGAGCTCAGTGCCCACGGCAGCGGAGGAGGTGGATCCGACGGCGGTGTTCTGGGGGAAGGAGGTCATGATGGGTCCTGGCAGGGTGACCATCACAGGGGAAGGGTTGATGATGACGCGGGAATCCTGGCATTGCAGGGCACAGGGCTCGTTGCAGCTGTTGGCCAGCGGGGTGGGTCCGCAGGGACTGCAGCGGTCGTAGCAGGCCATGGGTGTGGTGTGGAGGGTCCTGGAAGAGAGGGGGATGAGGCAGGGTCATGGAGATTTGGGGGTTGTGATGGGTGATATGGGAGGGTGAGAGAGTGTGGAGGCTGTTGTGGGGCTGTGGGGAGGCGTGAGGGCTGCTGAGGCTGGGGCTGAGTGTGTTGGAAGAGAGGGCCCAAGGGAGCAGGAGCAGGAGGGTCAGGGTTTTGAGACTCACCTTGCTGTCTGGACTGGCGAAGGAGAAGGTGTCAGGAGAAGTGTGTGAGGGAGTGAGGCTCTGGGCCGGCTTTTATGCAGGTCCTGGAGGGGCAGGACAGCCTTGTTCCATGGCCTTGGGGCAATTTTGAGGCAGCAGCTCTTGCCTGGCCCAGCCTGGTGAGTCATGTGGTGGGGAGTGTTTTCCTTTCTGCAATTCTGTGTTCTTCCCTTGAGGCTGTGTCCATCTGACCTTGGCAGAACATCTTAATTGTGAGCTTTGTTGACCATCACCTAGTTCTTTATGGTGTGTGTTAGGACATGTAAAATACTCAGCCAAATCTTAGGGTAATTGGGGTGTTGTCAGTACGGTCATTCCATGACATATTGGTGACATTCGCAATTTGCATTCTTGTCTCCTGCCTGAAAGAACTCCCAATTTTATCACCTTGTCCTCATTTGGAGGATACCCCTGTCCTGTCATTGTCATGGTGTCCCTGCAGCACTCTCAGTCAACCATGTCCATGTCCTTGTTCCACCAGGGATCCCTACCAGTGTTGGGGACCAGGACAGTCCACTCCCTGAACTTTCCAAAGCTCAGGCACATGGATTCCAAGAGCGGATTAATAAAGGATGCGGAACTGTGCTTCTCATGTGTCCTGTTCTCCTTGTCCTTCAGCATTTTTCCTTTCCACCGTCACAGATGAGATGAGCGCTATGGATCAACCAACTCAAGACTATGGGGTGTGGGAACTCAGCACATGCCTCCGGATGTCCAGAGTTGCCAAAGACCCCGTCAGGGGGCTCAGAGACCCCTAGCATTCTGCCCAAAACACCTGGTGGCTTGATTTTGGTCCTTCCAATGATTGCCAGCTTGGCGTGGAGATGTGAAAGCCACACAGGTTTCAATGGTGTAAAAACAAGGTGTTCACAGTGTGAAAATGTAGGTTTTAAGATTTTGAGAATATAGGGGTTATGGAGACAAGACAGAAGAATCAAGGCGTGTCTATCCTTCTTCTTTCTTCTTTTTGTTCTTCATTTTCTGCTGTGATGTAAGCGCTTGGAGATTAGTTTAGAATAGAAGTGCACTGTCTAACATAGGTGATAAGTATTGGGAATTAAAAGTAAATATGATATACGTAATTTGTAGTATAAAAAGATGACACTGCCTCGAGGGCAGGCAGAGTGCCTGTATCTGCCTTGCTGAGCAGATCTCGGCTGGGCAAAAAGAAAATTTTGTAGATAAGAAGTAATAAACAACCTGAAGACCGAAAAAAGCGAAGAGTCCAGACTCATTCTTCAAAAGCGCGGGCTGCCTCAAAACCATCCCACGCATTTCGAGACAGAGACAGACAGCCTACCCGAGAATGGGGAGCATGGGAGGCCACCCTATATCGCAGGGATTGATTTCCCACCTCCAGCAGGAAACACTGGGAATGTTGGCAACATGGTGGGAATGGAGAGAACATCACGGAAAGGGCAGTTCCTCACAAGCAGAGCTCCTGCAAAGCCAGACAATCCTGACAGAGCTGTGATGACTCGGGGCCCCATGATACAATGACTGGCAGTGTTTAAGGGTCCCCAGGATGAGGAAAGAGATGAGAATTTTGACTCCATGTTTCAGAAGGCTGATTTATTATTTTATGATATATACTACATTAAAAGGAAATTATATATTAGACAACACTAAAGAAAAAGAGAAAGAAGACCTCAGAAAGCTAGAAAGGAATGAATAATAAAATCTTGTGTCTGACCAGAGTCCCGACACAGCCGGACCTGTGATTGGCCATTAATTAAAAACATGTCACATGCTGGGCAAACAATTCTCCAAATCACATTCCAAAGTAGAAAAACATGGAGAAGCTGAAGGTTCCCAGCTTCTCAGGAGAAAAGATCTGAGCAAAAGGATTTTTCAGAAAATATGTCTGTGACAACAATGCACCCAAAAACCAAGACACACCAGTGCCATGGGGTGACCTCACTGATGACACCTCGTCTGTCTAAGGCTTTGGACATGTCTCCAGCCCACCATGACATCAACACCTGCCTTTAACCTCTAAGGCACTTAAAATCTGCCGCCAAGGTCAGGTGGACATGGCTTCAAAAGAAGGACATGGAGCTGCACAATTCCACAAAGGAATGCCCGCACCATGACATAGGAGGGAAGACGACTGTGCTGACCAACCACCAGTAATTACTGGGTTGTGCTAGCAGGAACAGATTATTAAGATTAAAAGGATGTGAGATATGAAAAGTGATGGGATGAATGCGGATTAAAGGCAAGAACATCACAGGCCAGCCTGGGAAAAAAAAGGATTAGGCTGAGTTGTTTAATGGATTTCTTAATGAGGTCAAGGAATATGCTTTAAATGACAGAGTACAATGTCAAGTGAAGATGAGAAGTCCAAATGGACCATGACACCAGAACAAGTTCAACCAGACCAGCCTCTACTTTTCCAGATGTTTTCTCTTGATTCAGTTCAAGACACAAGGCCATGAGATCTCTTTAATCTGTAGGAACACTCATAATTCACGATAATATTTCCATGTTATTGCAGAGTGACCTCCCCAGGACGTCAGCAGCTCCCTCAGCATTCCTGGGAGAAGCACAATGACTGATGGACATCCAGTGGCACAGAAAAGAGTCCCAGTCTTCACAAGCACCAAAAAACCACAAAGCATGAGTGCCACAAAATGACATCACTGATGATATCTCAACTCTGCTGGGCTCTGGTTGTTTATTCAGCCCTTCCTGACACACACGGAAAAATCAAATCCACCCAAATACCATGTCTCACTTCAAAGAGGCCGTCAAGGTCAGAGACTCACAAGGACACAGACTCAAGAACCAATCATGACACTGCTAAATTCTATGAATGAAAATACAACTCATGACTCATCAGGCTGGGCCAGTCAAGAGCGGCAGCCAAAAAAATGCCCCAGGGCCATGGGACAAGGCTGTCCCGCCCCTCCAGAACCAGCATAAAAGCCGGCCCAGAGCCTCTCTCCCTCACACACTTCTCCTGACACCTTCTCCACCTGCTCCTGCTGACAACCAGGTGAGTCTCAAGACTCTGACCCTCCTGCTCCTCCCTCCCTTGGCCTCTCTCTTCCAGCATGCTCAGCCCCAGCCTCAGCAGCCCTCACACCTCCCCACAGCCCCAAAACAGCCTCCAAATTCCCTCACCTTCCTCCAGCATCGCCCCTGCCCTGCCTCACCCCTCCCTCTCTTCCAGGCACCCTCCACACCACACCCATGGCCTGCAACAGCCTCTGCACTCCCTGCGGACCCACCCCGCTGGCCAACAGCTGCAACGAGCCCTGTGCCCTGCAATGCCAGGATTCCCGCGTCATCATCAACCCTTCCCCTGTGCTGGTCACCCTGCCAGGACCCATCATGACCTCCTTCCCCCAGAACACCGCCGTTGGATCCACCTCCTCAGCTGCTCTGGGCACTGAGCTCAATGCCCAGGGACAGCCCATCTCTGGCGGATTTGGTGGCTTTGGTGGCTTTGGCGGCTTTGGTGGCTTTGGCTACGGCCTTGGCTATGGCCGTGGGTTTGGCTATGGGCTGGGCTATGGCTGTGGGTATGGCTACAGCCTGGGAGGCCTGGGCTGCTATGGCAGAAGGGGCTATGGCTACAACTGCTAAGTTCTCTCAGCACCACTCCTGACACCAACCACCCACTCCTTGGAACACACCCCAGGTGTTGCAGATGCCTTGCTGGGCCAAATCTGTCAACTGGCTCAGCACTTCCAGCTTTTGCCCTCAGGGCACCAAGTAGGGCAGCAGCCAAGGGCCCAGCCCAAGCTGCCTGCAAACGTGGCCCATCTGCCTCCTGCTCTTCTCTCACTCCCTCTCAGCCCTGTCCAGCTCCCTCTGCTGCAAATCCCTTCTCCCAAGCCAGAGACCATTGGGAATCTTCACCATCAGATTGCTTCTACTCTGGAGCAGGAAGGCCTCGATGCTCTGACTGAACCACCAGAAATCAAAGGAGTTCAGCTGATGGTCACCCTCCTTGCATCTCAGACCAGCTCCCTTCCTCTTGCCATTCATGATCTCTCACTCTGCTTTTGCCTTAATAAAATTCTTTTGCATTGCAGCATTGTTATGTCTCCTTTTCCTTCATGGGCACACACTGGCACAGTTTGCTGTTCCCTTGGATACCACAAACCCTTCACTTGCATAATCCTATGCCTGGATACACTAAGGCAGATCTATCCCTACCTCTGACACAAGCTTCTCCTGGGCCACGTTTTCACATGGCTACACAGCTGTTGGTCCACTTCCTTGCTATATCTTTAGCTCTGATGCAGATCAACGATACTCTGTAGCCATAATATTTTCTGAAAAAACCTTTCCTTAGGATTTTTTCTCCTCGGAAGCTGGGAGGCCTCAGGAACAAAATGTAAACAATGGCTATCTCCTGCTGTGGAATGCAACAGGTGGATCTGTGATTGGTCTCATAGAGTTGTTTCTAATTAATGGCCAATCACAGTCAGCTGGCTAGGACTCTCTGTTTGAGACACAAGCCTTTGTTATTTATTTCTTCCTTTTGTATTCTTAGCTAGCCTTCTGATGAAATTCTTTCTTCTATTCTTTTAGTATAGTTTTAATATAGTATTTATCATAAAATAATAAATCAAGCCTTCTGAAACATGGAGTCAGATCCTTGTCTCTTCCCTCATCCTTGGACCCCTGTGAACACTGTCACAATACCCCAATGGTAAATTTTACCCTTGAGGCTCCAGAGCTGAGCACAGAACTCCAGTCTCACCAGAGCTGAGCAGAGGGTCAGAATTCTCTCCTCACCTGCTGCCCACACTGTGACAATGAGCCCATGGCATGGGCAGTTTCTCTTTGTCATGTTCACATGGCCAGGGCATGTCCAATTCTTCATCCACCAACATCCCAAGTCCTTCTCCTCAAGGATCTCAGTATGGATCCAATATCCATTACCGAGATTGCTCCAACTCAGACTTAGGATGCTGCACTTCATCCTGTTCACCTTCATGACAATCACACCACCCCAGCCTGTCAAGAGCTCTCTGGATGCCATCCCTTCCCTCCAGACAATCAACCACACTGCTCACTTTGATGTCATTCCCATTCTTGCTGAGGGGACACTCAATCCCCTGCGCCTGACAAAGATGGGAAGTGGTAATGGTCCCAATACGAGCCTCTGTAGGTCACCACTCATCCCTGTTCCCCTCACAGACATGGAGCTGCTGACCACAACTGTGAGTGACACCATCCTGTCCATTTTCCACCCCACAGTTGATGTTCCAGCTGTCAACTCCACATCCCTCCAGGTCAGAGATAAGGATGTTGTTCGCCACAGGAAGAAAGGTTTTGCACAAGTCCATGTACATGATATCAGTTGCTCTTCCGTCATTCACCAGTTCTGGAACTCCATCAAACTTTTCAGGAAGAATTTGCCCTTCATGAAAATGGGAGCAGCAACAGGGGTGGGGTGAGCCAGGCCTTTGGGGCCTGAGATGTGGCAAGAGCCCAGAGCTGAGGCCACTTCACTTGGAGGATTTCCCTTGAGGAAATGGTGCTTGGCTGAGCTCTGTGTCTGCACTGTGCCAGTGACTCAGCCTGGGCATGAGGAGAGAGCTGTGGCTGCTGTTGAACACAACCCTTTTGTGAAGCCTTCAAGACTCCTTCCCATTCTACACTCTGACAGCAGCTGAGCAGGTCCAGGTTCCCTGAGGGCGCAGTGAGTGGCCTGAGAGTGGCTGAGGGGCTGAGGCCAGAGGTGTCTGGTCAGTGGCCAAAAGTGCAAATGGAGATGAATCCCCAGTACTGCAGCCCAGGAGTTGGACTCTGTTCAACATCCTAAACAATGAGCTGGGCAGTGTTGTCCCCTCAGACACGTAGCAATCTCAGAAATGGGTAATAGATAGATAATGAGTTGATTGAGAGAATGCCCAAGGAGGACTTGGGGTGTCGGTGGATGAAGAATTGGACATGCCCTGGCCATGTGCATTCACAGACCAAAACTCCTCCATGTCCTGGGCTCATCATCACAGCATGGGCAGCAGGTGAGGGGAGATTCTGACCCCTCTGCTCTGCTCTTCAGAGGCTGGAGATGTGTGTTCAACTCTGGGAACCTGAGGATACGAAAGATACGGGCCTGCTGAAGCAGAGCTGTAGATGACCCTGGAAGATGATGAGGGTCTGGAGCAACTGGTGCCCAGCTAAAGTGAAAACAAGACTCATACATGGTTTCTATTAGAGACAGGGGTAGACCTGCATTAGTGTATGCAGGCCTGGGATCAAGCAAGGAAAGTCTGGAATGCACCAGAAAGGCAAAGTGTGCCTGTGTGTGCCAGTGAAGGAAAGGAGACATCTGAGGCTGTAATGCAAGAGAACTTTATTGAGCTAAAAGAACAGTGGAAGGTTGTGAGCATCCACTGGGAAAGGGAAGGGCAAGTAGGGGGTGCAAGGAGGGTGACCATCAGCCAAGATCCTTGGCTTTCAGTTTTGGCTAGAGCACCAAGGCCCTCCTACCCCACAGTGGGAGCAGCCCAATGGAGTGCCAGTGCCTGACGGTCTCTGGCTTGGGAGAAGGGTTTGTCTGGAGGGGACTGGACAGAGCTGAAGGGGAGATGTAGAGCAGGGAGTGGGAGAAGAGCAGGTGGCAGATGGGCCATGTTTGCAGGCAGCCCGGGCTGGGCCCTTGGTTGGTGTCTTGCTTGGTGCCCTGAGAGCAGGATCTAGAAGTTCTGAGCCAGCTGACAACCTTTGCCTAGAGATGCATTTCAGTACCTGGGGAGTGTCCCAGGGACTGGTTGGTTGGTGTCAGGGGTGGTGCTGAGGTCCCTTAGCAGTTGTAGCCATAGCCCCTTCTGCCATAGCAGCCCAGGCCTCCCAGGCCATAGCCATACCCACAGCCATAGCCCTGCCCGTAGCCAAATCCACGGCCATAGCCAAGGCCGTAGCCAAAGCCACCAAAGCCACCAAATCCGCCAGAGATGGGCTGTCCCTGCACACTGAGCTCAGTGCCCACGGCAGCCGAGGAGGTGGATCCGACGGCGGTGTTCTGGGGGAAGGAGGTCATGATGGGTCCTGGCAGGGTGACCATCACAGGGGAAGGGTTGATGATGACGCGGGAATCCTGGCATTGCAGGGCACAGGGCTCGTTGCAGCTGTTGGCCAGCGGGGTGGGTCCGCAGGGACTGCAGCGGTTGTAGCAGGCCATGGGTGTGGTGTGGAGGGTGCCTGGAAGAGAGGAGGAGTAAAGCACGGCAGGGGTGTGGGGATGCAAGGGGCAGTGAAGGAGTGTGGAGGCTGCTGTGGGGCTGTGGGGAGGTGTGAGGGCTGTTGAGGATGGGACTGAGTGTGCTGGAAGAGAAGGGCAGAGGTGGAGGAGCAGGAGGGTCAGGGGCTTGAAACTTACCTGGTTTTCAGCAGGGGCAGGAGGAGAAGGCGTCAGGAGGAGTGTGTGAGGGAGAGAGGCTCTGGGCCGGCTTTTATGCTGGTTCTGGAGGTGTGGGACAGCCTTGTCCCATGGCCTTGGGGCATTTTTGAGGCAGCAGCTCTTGGCTGGCCCAGCCTGGTGTGTCATGAGGTGGGGAGTGTTTTCCATTCTGCAATTCTGCAGTGTCATATCCTGCCCTTGAGTCTGTGTCCATTTGACCTTGGAGGCAGCTTTAGAGTAAGAGCTGATCTTTGGGTAGATTTGATTGTTAGATACACGTCTGTGAAGGCTGAATAAACAAGCAGAGAGCAGCAGAGGTGCAATGCCATCAGTGGGCCTTGTGTGTTGTGGTTTGTGGGTGCCTTGTGAAGACTGGGATTCTTTTCTGTGCCACTGAATGTCCATCAGTCATTGTGTTTCTCCCAGGAATGCTGAGGGAGCTGCTGATGTCCTGGGAAGGTCACTCTGCAATAACATGGAAATGTCCCAGTGCCTGAGAGTTCCTCCTGATGGATGAAAGTGTGGTCTTGCTCTTGTGTCTTGAATTGAGATTGAGATTGAGATTGAGATTGAGATTGAGATTGAGATTGAGATTGAGATTGAGATTGAGATTGAGATTGAGATTGAGATTGAGATTGAGAGAGTATCTTGGAAAGTAGAGGCTGTTCAGGCTGCACTTGTTCTCATGTTATTGTCCATTTAGATTTCTAAAATTTACCCACATGCCACTCTATCATTTAAAGTGTATTTCTTGATCTCGTTGAGAATTCCAATAACCAACACCAAATACAGGCCCATCTCTTTTTTCCCAGCCTGGTGTGTGCTATTAATTTGTTTATTCTGTGTTCAGCCAAAGAGTTTCATAACTTATATCCTGTAAATGTAATGTTTTGTTCCTATTAGCAAAAAGGACTAATTACTAATGGACAGTTAGTGAGTTGCTCCTTCCTTCTCTGTCATGGTGCTGGCGTTCCTTTGTGTGATTCTGCCATTCCGCATCCTTCTCTTCAGGCCGTGTCCATCTGACCTTGGTGGCGGCTTTCAAGTGTGAGTATTAGAGGTTAAATGTTGGTCTTGATGGGTTATGTCAGGATGGATTGAAGATGTGACCAAAGCTTTGTGGAGATGCCATGTCATCAGTGAGGTAACCCCACAGCACTGGTGTGCTGTGTTTTGTGCGCGTGTGGTGAAGAGGGACCTCATTTCCTCGTGGAGCTTCTCATAGAATTCACGGAATTCACAGAACTCACAGAATTACTGGGTTGGAAGAGACCTTCAAGATCATCTAGTCCAAGTCATGCTCTAACACCTCAACTAAACCATGGCACCGAGTGCCTCATCCAGTCTTGTTTTAAATACATCCAGGAATGGTGACTCCACCACCTCCCCCGGCAGACCATTCCAGTACTTTATTGCTCTTTCAGTGAAAACTTTTTGCTATTATCTGACCTATATTTTCCTTGATGCAGCTTGAGACTGTGTCCTCTCATTCTGTTAGAACCTGGTGACAGAGACCAACCCTCATCTGGCTACAAACACCCTTCAGGAAGTTGTAGAGTGATAAGGTCACCTCTGAGTCTCCATTTCTCCAGGCTAAACAACCCCAGCTCCCCTTTTTAGGCTGCACTAATCTTTGCAGTTTTTCTGGAGGGGAGCATCTGCACCTTTGATCATGTTCTTTTCCTCCCTATCTTGGCTGCATCTCTCCTGGCTTGTCTACATTCATGGCCTTTGCCATTGGAGATGGGAAAGCAATCCGTATGACTTGGGGAGGTGTCCTGTGCTCCTCACAGTCTGGTGTGGGTTCATCTGTAGCTCTTGTCTCAGCTGGGCCCAGCAAGGTCACAATGTGGGGTCCCATTGTTGGGCTCTGCCTGACACATGGAAAGGAAACCTCGTGGAGGAGGAGGAGAAGAAGCACGAGGGGAACAATTAGTCATCTACTCATTAGTCAACCCTTCAAACCTATATGTCTGCAGTGTAAAGATAAGGATGTTCTGTGGGACTGGTTTAAGGGCCCAATAGAATTCCAGGAACTTGACACTGGTTGCCATTTCCTTGTCAAAAATAGCATTCGACCTTGTGATCCTGCTGGAGCATAAATGGATTGTGAGGTGGCCATGGATCCTCTGATGTAAAAAGCTCCAGCAATTACTGGGAGAGAATTAGGAAATATGTAATAACAAAAGTAATACAAGAAAGGTGAGGAAGATGAGGAAGTCAACTGCCTTGTCGTGCACTACTGATGAGCTGCCGAGTACAACAAGGACATGGATATGGTTGACCAAGAGCAGTGCCAGGAGACCAATGGGACTGGAGTGCCCTTAAAACAAGAAATTGACAGAGCTGAAGGATCTTTCAAACAGGAGCAAAGAAGGCAAATGGGACATGATGTCATTATTCCATGGCGTGTCCTCATCAATGACACATCAGTTGGCCTAAGGGTTGTTTGAATCTTCTACATGTCCTGAAAGGCAGCGGCAACAAGAAAATGGTCACTAATTCTTGAAATTAAAAGCTGCCGACAAGGTCAGATGGACACAGCCTGAGGGTCAGAACATGGAATTGCAGAATTGCAAGAAGGAAAACACTCTACAACTCATGACTCACCAAACTGGGCCAGGCAAGAGCTGCTGCCTCAAAATTGCCCCAAGGCCATGGGACAAGGCTGTCCCGCCCACCCAGGACCAGCATAAAAGCCGGCCCAGACCCTCTCTCCCTCACACACTTCTCCTCAAGCCTTCTACTCCTGTTCCTGCAGACAACCAGGTGAGTCTCAATCCCCTGACCCTCCTGCTCCTGCACCCCTGGCCCCTCTCTTCCAGCATGCTCAGCCCCAGCCTCTGCAACCCTCACACCTCCCCACAGCCCCACAACAACCTGCGTACTCCCTTGTCCTCTTCCATAACTGTCCCTCGCACTCTGACACCTCCACCGTGCCTCATCCCTCTCTCTTTCAGGCACCCTCCACACCACACCCATGGCCTGCTACAACCGCTGCACTCCCTGCGGACCCACCCCGCTGGCCAACAGCTGCAACGAGCCCTGTGCCCTGCAATGCCAGGATTCCCGCGTCATCATTAACCCTTCCCCTGTGCTGGTCACCCTGCCAGGACCCATCATGACCTCCTTCCCCCAGAACACCGCCGTCGGATCCACCTCCTCTGCTGCTCTGGGCACTGAGCTCAGTGTGCAGGGACAGCCCATCTCTGGGGGATTTGGTGGCTTTGGTGGCTTTGGCTATGGCCTTGGCTATGGCCGTGGATTCGGCTATGGGCAGGGCTATGGCTATGGCCTGGGCTGCTATGGCAGAAGGGGCTATGGCTACAACTGCTAAGGGACCTCAGCACCACCCCTGACACCAACCACCCACTCCCTGGAACACACCCCAGGCATTTAGGGTGCCTTTCTGTGCTAAGGCTTTCAAATGTGCTCAGCACACCCAGCTTCTTCTCTCAGGGCACCAAGCAAGGCAGCAGGCCACACGGCCTGCAAACGTGGCCCATCTGCCTCCTGCTCTTCTCCCACTCCCTGTTCTGCATGGACCCTTTGGCTCTGTCCTGTGCCCTCTGGACAAACCCCTTCTCCCAAGCCAGAGACCATTTGGCACCTCCACCATTGTGCTTCTCCCATTGTGAAGCCGGAAGTCCTTGATGCTCTGGCCAAACCTCCGAGCCAAGGGGCCTTGGTTGGTGGTTGCTCTTCTTATACCTCAGCCATGCCTCTTCCACTTACTGCTCAGGGCTTTTACTCTTCTTTATGCCTCAATAAAATTCTTTTGCATTGTACATTGTGAATTGTCCTCTTCCTTCATGGGCACACGCTGCCACACTTTGCTCTTCTCTTGGATCCCACCAACCCTTCACTTCCTTGATCCCAGGCCTGGATACACGAATGCAGGTCTATCCCTGCCTCTGATAGAAGATGTGTATGGATCTTGTTTCCACCTGGGCTGGACACCAGTTGCTCCAGACCCTCATCATCTTCCAGGGTCACCTACAGCTCTGCTTGAGCATGTCCATGTCTTCCGAGTACACATTTCCAGTCTCAGAAGAGCAGAGGGAGAGAATTCCCCTCTCACTGCTGCTCATGGTGTGGGGATGAGCCCAGGACATGGGGAGCTCCTGGTCTGTGAGTGTTCATGGCCAGGGCATGTTCAATTCTTCATGTTCAGTTCCTCCTGATGGATGAAAGTGTGCTCTTGCTCTTGTGTCTTGAATGGAATAGAGAGAGGATCTTGGAAAGTAGAGGCTGTTCAGGCTGCATTTGTTCCCATGTTATTGTCCATTTAGATTTCTAAAATTTACCCAACAAGCCACTCTATCATTTAAAGTGTATTTCTTGATCTCATTGTGAAATCCAATAGCCAACAACAAATGCAGGCCCATCCCTTTTCTCCAAGGTGTGTGTAATGTCAATTCATTTATTCTGCATTCAAGCCAAAGAGTTTCATAACTTATATACTGTAAATGTAATATTGTGCTCGTATTGGCAAAAAGGAGTAATTACCAATGGACAGTTAGTGAGTTGCTCTCTCCTTCTCTGTCCTTCCTTCCTATCCCAGGTCCTTCTCCTCTGGGCTGCTCTCAACTCTCTGCATTATCCAGTCTACAGCCATGTTTGGCATTGCTCCAAACCAAGTGCAACTTGGCCACATTCAGCTTCACGAAACTGACAACATCCCACTGCCCCAACCTGTTCCAGCCCCTCTGGATACCATCCCTCCCCTCCAGACAACCAACTGCACTTCTCAGCTTATTCTGGCCACTGATTTTGCTGAACATCCCACTCAATCCCACCGTCCATGTCCCTGACAAAGATGGGAAATAATACTGCTCCCAATAGGTGTAAGAGCTTAAATGAGAGATGTGGGACTCCGGGTGGCTCTTCAAAATGCAGTTTATTACATCTAAGATGTTACAGCACTCTAAAGTCACGAGTGACAGAGCTTGTGCCTACAGCTGTCAGGTCCAGCTGCAAGCAAGCCTAAAGACCTTTTAGTTTTAGTTACAATGAATTATATACTTTTCTTTGCTGAACATCTTAATACAGTAGAACCAATCTATACCTTAACTTATATCTATAGCCTAACTACTATAATTACTATATTCATGTTTATTCTCTAATCACTTAAAGTTAGTACATTACAATTTAAGCTAAAAGTTTTTTTACAGTTTTCTTGCAGTAAAAATTCTGAGACTTTTTTTCTACTTGCAACATTTGCTAACTTGTTTGCTTGTGCTATCTTTCTGCTTGGTAAAAACATCTTTTTGTTTAAAGTGAGTTTATCCTTTGCTCTAAGTCAAAAAACCCCCTTCTAACACACCCTTTGCCTCCTTAGTTATCCAGTAAAACTAGTTCAACAATTCTTTTCTTCTATATCAAAACTTGCTTCCATCTCTATTCCTTCATCAAACTCTACATTTAAAAATCTTTTTGCTAAGCATACATATCTGTGAGACTTTCTTGTCAAACATTCATCCTTCCCAACAAACAGGAGCTTCTGCCTGTCACCAGTCATCCCCTTTCTCCACACACATGGAGCCACAACAGCTTCACTTAGACTGTCCCCTTTGAGTTAGACCATCCCATCCATTCCTTATCCACCACATGGTCCAACCACAATTCCCCATCTTTCCAGAGTGAATGTGCAGATGCTTTCTAGCACAGGAACAAATGCTGTGCCCAAGTCTAGGAATGTGATATTGTTCCCTCTCCCCTCATCCAACAAGGCTGGAACCAATCCCAGCTCATTAAAAGATGCCACTTTTTAATGGACTACCAATGGACACCTTTAATCTGCCTGTCAAGGTCAGACAGACACATCCCCAATAGCTAGACATGATACAGGAAAGCTGAGGGGAACAAACCACTCCCCACATCACGATTTGACAGAGAAGCTGCCTGAAAAAATGCCCCAATGTCATGGCCAATGGCTGTCCCAAACCTTCAGCCCCAGATCATCTTTGAGGTCATACCCTGGATGTTATCCAACAGTCTTGTCTTCCTTATTCCCAGTAAACCAGAGATAAACACAGTTCTCTAGTGTGAGCAAAGAAGAGGAGAGGGGCAGAATATCCCTTACCTGAAATGCAGCTGATGCCTCAGGTTTCAGTATTTATATTTTTCAGATTCTGTACTGCTTTAGTGTGCACTTTGGAGCTTCATACAAGGGGATGGCAAGCTCTTCACAGAGTAGGGAGACAAAACAATTCCTTCTCTAGCTGGGGACCAAGGACAACTGTTCCAAATCTCAGCCTCAAGAGCATAAACAATGGTGGACTGAAGAGACAAAAACAAGAAGGATGGGATTTCATAAGCTAAAGCTGTAATTGGACAATAAACTCCAAAATGCAAATGGACCAGAACATATAAAATTGTGAGACCCTGTGACCAATCATCTATTTATATTTGTGACTATTTTGGGTTTATCTTGGGTGTAGCCCTGTTTGGGCTCTTGTGCTTCCCAAGGTGTATCCATTAAAGCCTTCTAATAAATACCTACTTTATTTTTTATCTTCTCTGTTCTAGGTCAGCCTTCACAAGGCATCAATCCCAAACATGCAGGATAGAAGATGGGTGATATGGGGGTTGAGAGCAGCCCAAAAGAGGAGGACTGTGGGTGTTGGATGAAGAATTGGATGTGCCCCAGCCATGTGCACTCATTGACCAGAAACTCCTCCTGTGTTCTGGGGTCATCCCCACAGCTTGGGAAGCACAAGAGATTGGGGGAATCTCACCCTCTGCTCTCCTGTAGTAAAATCAGAATTCTGTGTTGAACTCTGAGCCCACAAAGACAAGGAAGACGTGGACCTGCTTGAGTGCATGGAGGCCTGGAAGAGGATGAGAGTCAGCCAGGTTGGTGTCCAGCCAAAGGGACACAGAACCTGGAGGATGATGAGGAGCTTGTGCCAGAGGCAGGGATAGATCTGCATTAGCGTATCCAAGCCTGTGATCCAGTAGATGAAGGTTTGATGGAATGCACTGGAAAAGGGAAGTGTGCCAATGGGTAGAGAATTGGGGAAGTAACACGTGAAGGAGATCTTGGAGCACATTTTCACCCACCCCAGTGGTCTCCACAACCCTGGTACAGCACTGAGAAGGGATTGGAAGCATCTTGGGAGAAAAAAGAAGACGGACTCATTTGAAGTTATGATGCAGGAAAACTTTATTGAGGTAGAAGAGTAAAAACTCAGGAGCAGCCAGAGGAAGGGAGCTGGTCTGCGGTGCAAGCAGAGCAACCATCAGCCGAGCTGCTTTGCTTGCAGGAGGTTGTGCCAAACTTTCTGCCTTACAGAGGGAGCAGCCAGGCAGAGGTGGCCAATGGTCCCTGGCTTTGGAGAAGGGGTGTGCAGCAGAGGAGACAGCACAAAGGGGTGATGCAGAGTAGGGAATGGAGGAAGAGCAGGAGGCAGATGAGCCATGTTTGCAGGGAGCCTGAGCTGGCCATTGGCTTCTGCCTGGTTGGTGCCCTGAGAGCAGGAGCTGGAATTGCTGAGCCCCTTTGAGAGGAGGGCCCAGAGATGCATCTTCAATGCCTGAGATGAGTTCCAGGGAGTGGGTGGTTGGTGTCAGGGGTGATGATGAGGGCCCTTAGCAGATGTTGCCATAGCCCCTTCTGCCATAGCAGCCCAGGCCTCCCAGCCCATAGCCAAATCCACGGCCATAGCCAAAGCCACCAAAGCCACCAAATCCGCCAGAGATGGGCTGTCCCTGCACACTGAGCTCAGTGCCCAGAGCAGCGGAGGAGGTGGATCCAACGGCGGTGTTCTGGGGGAAGGAGGTCATGATGGGTCCTGGCAGGGTGACCAGCACAGGGGAAGGGTCGATGATGACGCGGGAATCCTGGCATTGCAGGGCACAGGGCTCGTTGCAGCTGTTGGCCAGCGGGGTGGGTCCGCAGGGACTGCAGCGGTTGTAGCAGGCCATGGGTGTGGTGTGGAGGGTGCCTGGAAGAGAGAAGGGTGAGGCAGGGCAGGGGTGTGGGGATGCGAGGTGTGGTGACGCAGAACCGTGAGGGAGAGTGTGGAGGCTGTTGTGGGGCTGTGGGGAGGCGTGAGGGCAGCCGAGGCTGGGGCTGAGTGTGCTGGAAGGGAGAGGGGAGAGGTGCAGGAGCAGGAGAGTAGGGGGATTGAGTCTCACCTGGTTGTCAGCAGGAGCAGGAGGAGAAGGTGTGAGGAGAAGTGTGTGAGGGAGAGAGGCTCTGTGCTCGTATTTATGCTGCTCCTGGAGGGGCGGGACAGGCTTGTCCCATGGCCTTGGGGCATTCACCAGCCAATCAGTCTTGCCCAGCCTGGTGAGTCATGAGTTGGGGAGTCTTTTCATTCCCACAACACTTCAGTGTCATATCCAACTCTTGAGGCCATGTCCATCTGACCTTGTCGGCAGCTTTAGGAGATGGCATTTGGGTGGATTTGATTATTAGATGTGGGTCAGGAAGGGCTGAAGAAACAACCAGAGCCCAGCAGAAATGCGATGTCATCAGTGAGGTCATTTTGTGGCACTCGTGTCCTGTGGTTTGTGGGTGCCTTGTGAAGACTGGGACTCTGTTCTGTGCCGCTGGATGTCCATCAGTCATTGTGCTGCACCCAGGAATGCTGAGGGAGCTGCTGATGCCCTGGGAAGGTCACTGAGCAATATCCTGGAAAGGTTCTGGTGCCTGGGAGCTCCTCCTGATTTCTGAAATAGAGTTTGTTCTCTTGTGTCTTCTATGTGAGCAAGAGGGAGAATCTGGAAAATGAGAGGCTGCTTAGGGTGAACGTGTTTCATTGTTATGGTCTATTTGGATTTCTGAAATTTACTCAACCATGTACACTGTCTAAATTAAAGTGTATTCCTTGGCCGCATTAAGAAATCCCCTAAATTAAAACAAACCAGGCTTGATCCCTTTCTTCCCAAACTGATCTGTGACATCAATTCACTTATTCCGCATTCAAGCCACAAGGTGTCATAACTTATAATCATTAGTCCTAATGTTTTGTTCCTCTAAGCAAAACCCAACAATTAGTAATGGACACCCGGCAAGCTCCTCTTTCCTTCTTTGCATGGTTTAGTTGTTCCTCTGTGGAATTGTGCAATTTCATGTTCTGCTCCTGAGGCCATCGCCACCTGACCTTGGTGATACTTTCTAGCTGCGAGAATTAGAGACCATGGTGTTGGTTTTGATGTTGCATGCCAGGACACGTAGAAGATTCAAGCAAAGCTTACAAGCACTGGGGTGTCGTCAGTGAGGTCATTCCATGGAATATTGACAGTGAGTCCTATTTGCATTCTTGCCTCCTGCCTGGCAGATCTCCCAGCTCTCTCAGCTTCTCCTCATCTCAAGGATCCCCAACTCCCATCAGTGTCATGGTGGCCCTCCACTGCTCTTTGTCAACCATGGTTGTGTCCATGTAGCCTCACCTGTGTTGGGGACCAGGATGTTCAACTCCCTCAATATGCTTTATTACTGTTCCTCATCCTGTCCTGGAAACTGCTGAAGATTTTTTTTACAATAAAGAGTAGATGATGACCTCAAGATCCATCTATGCTCCACCAGGAACAGAAGGTCCTTCCCTGATAGAATGCTTTGGGTGCCAAGGGAAGGGCAGCTGGTATCATCCTGAACTTCTGTCAGGGCTTTATCACTGTCCCACATAACATCTTTATCTCTGAACTGCAGACACGTGGGTTTCAAATGAGGTCTAATGAATGGATGAGGAACAGACAGAGAGTGATGATCAGTGGCTCTCTGTACAGGTAGAGGCCAGAGATGAAGCCTCCAGGCCTCTGCCTTGCACAGTCATTTTGGTGATTTTGAATATTTTACCAAGGAAGTGAACAGTGTGATTGAGACCACCCCCAGCACGTTTGCAGGTGCCACAAAGCTGAGTGTTACAGCTGACACAAGAACATGGAGTGATCCCATCAGGAAGGACACTGGGAATGTTGAAAACATAAGAACGTCTTGTGGTTCAACCGCTCCAAGTTCAAGGTCCTGCGCATGGGCTGGGACAGTCCCAGACATGAACACAGCTTTGGAGAGGGAATCCTTGAGAGCACTTCCACCAGAGAATGATCTGAGGGTTCTGGTGGACCAAAATCTTAAAAAAAACCAGCAAAATGAATTTTCAGCTCAGGCCACCAGACATTTCCTGGGCTGCACAGAGAGAAGTGTGGCCAGCAGGAATGGTTGGGGCTTAATTGGAGACGTGAGAATGTCATTATTGTCACCAATAGGTAAGAAAATATGCACAAAAAGAGGGACACCAATAGAGACCAAAATGTTCAAGAGATCACCATGCATCATTGCAGCAAAAGAACTTCTGGAAGAGGGTTTCTAGAAGATTGATAATTTCTGTTTCTTCAGAGATAAAGATATCTGATTTAGGGTGATGAGTTGAGCTTCACAGTGGAAGAAAGACATGGACTTAGTGAGGCAAGAAGAGTTCAGGAACAGCAAGAGATTCGGGGGACCAAAGAATCCTTGTGATTAGAAATGGGAGACACACAAGTTTATTTTTGTGAGAAGGGAAGAATGGACAAAGGAGATGTTGTGAGTGTTCCATGGAATGACCTCAATCATAACACCCCAATTCTTGTAGGCTTTGTTGTCATGTTCTACGTGCCTGATACCAACCAATAATACCATATTCCAATACCAATACTTCGGCCTCTACCCCACAAAATTAAAAACTGCCGCAAAGGTCAAATGGACGCAGCCTGTAGAGAAGGACACAGAATCACAGAATTCCACAAAGACACACCAGCACCATGACAGGAGGAAATAGGATCACAATGACCATCCAGTAGCAATTAGTGTTTGTTCCTAACAGGAACACAACATTACATCTGACAGGATATAAGTTATGAAACCATAGGACTTGAATGTAGAATAAACAAATTCACACCACAGAGCAGCCTGGGCAAAACCTGGTCTAGCATCATTGGTTGCTTGTTTATTTGGTTTCTTAAAGAGGTAAAGAAATACACTTTAAAAGACAGAGTATATTTCCAGGTAAAGTTGAGAAATCCAAATGGACCACAGCATTGGAAAAAATTCAACTTAGGAAGCTTTTAATTTCCAGATCTTTCTCTTGATTGTACACAAAAAAAAACATGCTTGGGGTCCCTTTCATCCATCAAGAAGAGCTCCCAGGCACTGGGACCTTTCCAAGCTCTTGCAGAGTGACCTCCCCAGGACATCAGCAGCTCCCTCAGCATTCCTGAGTGCAACACAATGACTGATGGACATCCAGTGGCAGAGAACAGAGTCCCAGTCTTCACAAGGCATCTGCAAACCACAGGACGTGTGCCACAAAATGACCTCACTGATGACATGGCATTTCTGCTGGGATCTGGTTGTTTATTCAGCCCTCCCTGACTCACATGGAGCAATCAAAATGGCCCAAATACAAATGCAATGAAGTTACTGCCAAGGTCAGATGGAAATGGTTTCAAGACCAGGACATGAAATTGCAAAACTACATGAAGGAAAACACTCCCCAGCTCATGACTCCCCAAGCTGAGCCAGACAAGAGCTACCTGCAAAATGCCCCAAGGCCATGGGACAAGGCTGTCCCGCCCCTTCAGGACCAGCATAAAAGCCAGCCCAGAACCTCTCACACTCACACACTTCTTCTGACACCTTCTCCCCCTGCTGAAAACCAGGTGAGCCTCACTCCCCTGACCCTCCTGCTCTGGCACCCTTGAACCCTCTCTTCCAGCACACTCTGCCCCATCCTTGGCAGCCCTCACGCCTCCCCACAGCCCCACAACAGCCTCCACACTCCCTCACCCTCCTGAATCACTGTCCCTTGCATCCCCACAACCCCTGCCATGCCTCCCCCCCTCACTCTTCCAGGCACCCTCCACACAACACCCATGGCCTGCTACAACCGCTGCAGTCCCTGCGGACCCACCCCGCTGGCCAACAGCTGCAACGAGCCCTGTGCCCTGCAATGCCAGGATTCCCGCGTCATCATCAACCCTTCCCCTGTGCTGGTCACCCTGCCAGGACCCATCATGACCTCCTTCCCCCAGAGCACCGCCGTTGGATCCACCTCCTCGGCTGCCGTGGGCACTGAGCTCAGTGTGCAGGGACAGCCCATCTCTGGGGGCTTTGGTGGCTTTGGTGGCTTTGGCTACGGCCTTGGCTATGGCCGTGGATTTGGCTATGGGCTGGGTGGCCTGGGCTGCTATGGCAGGAGGGGCTATGGCAACATCTGCTAAGGGACCAGCTGGGCTGCCTGCAAACATGGCCCATCTGCCTCCTGTTCTCCCACTCCCTGCTCTTCATTGGTCCTTTGGCTCTGTCCAGTTCCCTCTACTGCAAACCCCTTCTCCCAAGCCAGACATCAGTGGGCTCCTCTGGTGGGCTCCTCCCACTGTGGGGCAGAATGATCTTGGTGCTCTGGGAAAACCTCCTGAGGGCAAAGGACCTTGACTGATGGTCACCCTACTTGCACCTCCGCCTGTTCCTTTCTACTGGATGCTCAAGACCTTTTATTCTTCTACCTCAATAAAGTTTTCCTGCAGCATAACCTCATATGAATCCTCCTTCATTCTTCCCCCAAGATTTTTCCAGTCTCAGCAATATGTCAGGGTTTTAGGGATCATCTGGGTTAGAAATTGTAACAAGAGATCTTTTAGGATTTATTTCCCTGCTTCAACCACCCACTGGCATGCTCTGCTCTTCCACTGCATCCCACAAACCCTTCTGTTTCTAGAAACACAGTCCTGGATACGCTAATGCAGGTCTATCCCTGCTGCTGGCACAAGCTCCTCTGGGTGGTGCTTCCTTTGGGTGGACACCAGTTGCTCCAGCCCCTCATCATCTCCTCAGCCCAGTAAGAGATCTGCTCAAGCAGGTCCATATCTTTCTTATCATGGCTATGCATCCTTGCAGCAAAAGAACTTCCAGAAAAGCGTTTCTAGCAGACTGACACTTCCTGTCTCCACACTGATAAGGATACGGATAAGGATCCCTGATTTGGGGTGATGTGCTGGGCTTTACAGTAGAAGAAAGACACAGACTTAAAGAAACAAGAACAGTGCAGGAACAGCAAGAGCTTGAAGGGACCAAAGAATTCTTGTTGTGATTAGAAATGGGAGACGTGCAAGGATGAGTTCTTGTAGGGGTCCTACAGTTGAACAAAGAACTCCAGTCTCCCCAGAGATGAGTAGAGGCAATGACTCCCCTGCTCATCTGCTGCCCACACTGTGGGGATGAGCACAGGACACAACGGATTTGTGGTCTGTGAGTGCACATGGTCAGGGCATGTCCAGTTTTTCATCCACCAACACCTCAAATTCTTCCCTTTTGGGACTGGTCTCAATCCCAGATCACCCATCCTTTATCCTGCATGTTTGGGACTGCTCCAATCCAGGTGCAGCAGATTCTGCCCCTCTGCTCTGGTGATATTGGGGAACTCTTAATCTATGGGTCACTGGGAACAAGGAAGACAAGATTCTGGTTTAGAGGATCCAGGGCACAGCCTTGAGGATGATCCGTGGCTGGAGGTTTGGGACGGCCTTGGCCGGTTATCCCAGGGCATTTTTTCAGGCAGCAGCTTTTGCCTGGCACAGCCTGGTAAATCATATGGTCGGAGGGTTTTTCTTCCCACAGCTCTGCATTGTCATGTCCTGCTCTTGAGGCCGTGTCCATCTGACCTTGGCGGCAGATTTGATGAGTTGGATTTGGTTCCAGCATTGCTGGATGAGGGAAGAGGGATCAATAACATGTAACTGGACCTGTGCATAGTATTTCCTCCTTTGCTAAAAATCATCCTTGTCTCTAAGCTGGAGAGATGTGGATGTTGGTTGGAACATTGGGTTAAGAAGGAAATGGGTGAGATGGCTGCACTGGAAGAGTTATGAAAGAGTCAATGGCTCCATGTGTGTGTGGAGAACAGGGATGAGTGGTGATCCTCAGAGACTCGTGTTCAACCATTCTCACTTCCCATTGTGTCAGGGACATGGACAGTGCAATTGTGTGTCCCATCAGCAAAAAATGTGAATAACAGCAGGATGAGTGGTATACTTGATTGTCTGGAAGGAGGGGATGGCATCCAGAGCGTTCCAGACAGTCTGGAGATATGGGCTGGTGTGAAGCTCGTGAAGGTCAGCAGGGCCAAGAGGAAGGTCCTGCACCTGGATTGGATTGATCTCAGCAATGGATGTTGGATGGGTAATGAGTTAATTAACAGCACCCCTGAGGAGAAGGACTTACACACTTACACACCCATATATATAAACTAAATTACTCTGAAATTCTAAAAATAACTGCAAACTAATAAAAAATTAAAAACTTTTATTTCAATAATAAAACAAACCAAACAAACCCCACACACTAAAAAACCACCACCATATAATCAAGTACCAACAAAAAAACAACCATACACGTTTTACTAATAATTCTTTATATATTATAAGACTGAATTTAAAAAATAACCATATAATACCTCAAGCAGCAAATAATACAAACCACTAAAAAAAACAAAACAAACCAACTTACTAAACTCAAAAGTATTCAACTAACCCTAAGCTTTACTGAAAAAAAACCCTAAAGGTCTACCACTACAATAATGAATAAATAATAACCAAAACACTATAAAAATAACAAAAAAAACCAAAAAAAAAAACAACAAAAAAACTGAATGATGAAGAATTGGACATGTCCTGGCAATGTGAATGAACTGAGCAAAAATCCCCCATGCCCTGGGGTTATCTCCACAGTGAGGGCAGCACATTCTGTCCCTGTGCTGAACTCTGATGAGACTGCACTTGTGTGTTCCACTCTGAGGACACAAAAAAAGGGAAGACATGGGCCTCCTCTGGAAGATCTGAAAATGGCCTTGGGAGATGATGAGGGTCTGGAGGAACTGGTGTCCAGCCAGAGTGAGCACACCAGCCAGGAGGGCTTTGTGTCAGAGTCACGGATGGACCTGCATTGGGGGATCCAGGTTTGTGTTCAAGCAACTGAAAGGTTGCTGTGGTGCACTGGAAGAACAAAGTGTACTGGTGGGTAGTGGAATTGGGGAAATAATTCCCACAAGAGGTCTTGGAGCATTTTTTCAAGAATCCAAATAGCATCAACAACCTCCAAGTGTTTCGGGAGAAGAAGGAAGAAGGAGTCTTTTGAGGTTATGATGCAGGAAAATTTTATTGAGGTAGAACAGTGAACACTCAGGAGCAGCCAGTGGAAGGGAGCTGGTCTGAGGTGCAAGTAGGGTGACCATCAGTTCAGGCCCCTTGCTTGCAGATGTCTTGGCCAGAGCACCAAAGCCTTCCTGCCCCACAGTGGGAGCAGCCAGGCAGAGGTGCCCAATGGTCTCTGGCTTGGGAGAAGGGGTTTGCAGCAGAGGATCTGGACAGAGCTGAAGGGACAATACAGAGCACAGAGAGGGAGAAGAGGAGGAGGCAGATGAGCCATGTTTGCAGGCAGCCTAGGCTGGACCCTTGGCTACTGCCTTGCTTGGTGTCTTGAGAGCAGGAGCTGGAATTGCTGAGCCCCTTTGAAAGCCTTGACCAGAGATGCATCTTCAATGCCTGAGATGAATTCCAAGGAGTGGGTGGTTGGTGTCAGGGGTGGTGCTGAGGCCCTTAGCAGATGTCGCCATAGCCCCTTCTGCCATAGCAGCCCAGGCCTCCAAGCCCGTAGCCAAACCCACGGCCATAGCCAAGGCCAAATCCACCAAAGCCACCAAATCCACCAAATCCGCCAGAGATGGGCTGTCCCTGCACACTGAGCTCAGTGCCCACGGCAGCCGAGGAGGTGGATCCGACGGCGGTGTTCTGGGGGAAGGAGGTCATGATGGGTCCTGGCAGGGTGACCAGCACAGGGGAAGGGTTGATGATGACGCGGGAATCCTGGCATTGCAGGGCACAGGGCTCGTTGCAGCTGTTGGCCAGCGGGGTGGGTCCGCAGGGACTGCAGCGGTTGTAGCAGGCCATGGGTGTGGTGTGGAGGGTGCCTGGAAGAGAGGGAGGTGAGGCAGGGCAAGGGGGTTGGGGATATGAGGGTTGAAATGTCAGCAGGGTGAGGGAGTGTGGAGGCTGTTGTGTGGCTGTGGGGAGGCGTGAGGGCTGCTGAGGCTGGGGCTTAGCATGCCCAAAGAGAGGGCCCAGGGGTGCAGGAGCAGGAGGGTCAGAAGCTTGAGTCTCACCTGGCTGTCAGCAGGAGCACGAGGAGAAGTCAGTAGAAGTGTGTGAGGGACAGAGGCTCTGTGCTGGTATTTATGCTGGTCCTGGAGGGGCAGGACAGCCTTGTCCCATGGCCTTGGGGCATTTTTGAGGCAATTTTGGGGCATTCTTGGCTGGCCCAGCCTGGTGAGTCATGCGGTGGGACTGTTTTCCTTCCTGATTTTCTGCAATTCTATGTTCTTCCCCTGAGTCAGTGTCCATTTGACCTTGACTGCATATTTCAATTGGGAGAAACAGAGGTCAATGGATTGGAGCTGGTTTGTTTTGAATGTTGAAGAGGCAAACAAAGCCTACAGGAATTTGGGTGTTATTTCATGTCTTCACGTAACCCCCAGCCATTCCTTCTGTTCAAACCTACTTCTCTGCAACCTTGGATATGGTCACTGCTCTGGGCTGAAATTCCAGAAATGGATCATGAGGTGGCCATGTAGCCTTGGCTGTGAAAACTCCAGCAGTTACCAGGAATGAATTAGGAAAAGAAATACAGGCAGGTTACAGGAGTTGAACACCCTATTCGACACCACTGTTGGGGCTCCTCAGTGGAACAAGGCCTCGGACATGGTTGGCCAAGAGACCATGGCACTGATGGGAGTGGAGGATCCTTAAGATGAGAAGCTGAGAGAGCTGGAATTTCTATCAGGCGGGAGGCAAAAATGCAAATGGGACATGTTGTCAATATGCCATAGAATGACCTCAGTGGTGACACCCCAAATCTCCTAAGCTGTGGTTGAATCTTCTACGAGTCGTGACACTCATAGTCAACACCTTGGTCTCTAATTTTTGCAACTTAGCCTACCACCAAGGTCAGATGGAGATGGCCTCAGGAGCAGAACATGAAATTGCACAATTCCACAGAGGAACAACTGCTCTGTGACACAAAAGGAAAGAGGAGCTTACTGGCTGTCCGTTAGTAATTATTGGGGTTTGCTCATAGGAACAACACATTAGGACTTACTAATTATAAGTTATGAAAATTTGTGGCTTGAACGCGGAATAAAGGAATTGATGTCACAGAGCAGCCTGGGAAAAAAGGGATTGGGCCCCGTTTGTTGTTTATTGGATTCCTGAATGAGGTCAAGGAATACACTTTGAATGACAGAGTATATTGTTGTGTAAATTGTATAAATTTCAAAATACAAGTACAATGGAAGAAGTTCAACCCTGGATTGCCTCATGTTTCCCTGATTCTGTTTCTTGATATCATTGAAAACACAGAATAGAGGAGACTTCTTTCCTCTATCATGAAGGGCTCTCAGGCACTGTGACCTTTCCAGGTTATTGCAGAGTGACCTTCTGAGGACATCAGCAGCTCCCTCAGCATTCCTGGGTGCAACACAATGACTGATGGACATCCAGCAGCAAAGAAAAGAGTCCAGTCTTCACAAGGCACCAACAAACTACAGAACACAACTGCCACAAGATGACCTCACTGATGACGTTGCACCTTCCCTGGGTTGTGGCTGTTTATTCACCTTCCCTGGCACACAGGGAACAGTCAAATACTCCCAAATGCCAGTTAGAAGCTGCTGCCAAGGTCAAATGGACACAGCTTCAAGAGCAGGATAAGGAATTGTGGAAATGGATGAAGGAGAACATTCCCTCCCTCATGACTCAGCAGGCTGGGATGGCCAAAAGCTGCCGCCTCAAAAATGCCCCAAGGCCATGGGACAAGGCTGCCCCGCCCCTCCAGGATCAGCATAAAACCCAGCCCAGAGCCTCTCTCCCTCACACACTTCCCATCAAGCCTGCTCCTCTTGCTCCTGCTGACAACCAGGTGAGCCTCACAACCCTGACCCTCCTGCTCCTGCACCCCTGAGCCCTCTCTTACAGCACACTCAGCCCCAGCTTCAGCAGCACTCACGCCTCCCCACAGCCCCACAACAACCTCCACACTTATCCTCCTGCATCACTGCCCTCACGTCCCCCACATCTCAGCTCTGCTTTATCCCTTCTCTTCCAGGCACCCTCCACACCACACCCATGGCCTGCAACAGCCTCTGCCGTCCCTGCGGACCCACCCCACTGGCCAACAGCTGCAACGAGCCCTGTGCCCTGCAATGCCAGGATTCCCGCGTCATCATCAACCCTTCCCCTGTGATGGTCACCCTGCCAGGACCCATCATGACCTCCTTCCCCCAGAACACCGCCGTCGGATCCACCTCCTCCGCTGCTCTGGGCACTGAGCTCAGTGTGCAGGGACAGCCCATCTCTGGCGGATTTGGTGGCTTCGGTGGCTACGGCCTTGGCTATGGCCGTGGATTTGGCTATGGGCTGGGAGGCCTGGGCTGCTATGGCAGAAGGGGCTATGGCAACATCTGCTAAGAGCCCTTGGTACACCACGCTCCCACTGTGGGGCAGGAAGGCATTTATGATCTGGCAAAGCCTCCTCCAAGCAAAGGACCTTGGCTGATGGTCACCCTACTTGCACTTCAGCCTGGCTCTCTTCCATTTGCTGCTTATTGCCTCTCATTCCTCTACCTCAATAAAGTTTTCTTGCATCACATTTTTAGTTGAGTTCTTCTTCTTTCTGATGCCAAAACCCTTCCAGTCTCACTCAGCTTTCTGCCAGGGTTCCAGCATCCATTGGAGTTGGTGAAAAAGTGCTCCAGGTCCTCTTTTATGATTTATTTCCCTATTCTACTATAAGGTGGCACAATTTGCTCTTCCAGTGCATCCCACAAATCCTTCAGTTACTGGATCACAGACCTGGATACACTAATGCAGATCTATCCCTGCCTCTGGCCCAAACCTCTCTGGGTGGTTTGTTCACTTTTGTGGACAGCAGTTGCTTGTGTCCTTCATCTTCCATGCCCTTCCTCAGACCCTATGAAGCACATCCACGTATTCCTTGTCTTTATGGGCTCAGAGTTCAACACAAAATTCTGATTTTAGTGCAGGAGAGCAGAGGGTGAGATTCCCCCACTCTCTTGTGCTGCCCACACTGTGGGATGAGCCCAGGACACAGGAGGAGTTTCTGGTCAGTGGGTGCACATGGCTGGGGCACATCCAATTCTTCATCCAACACCCCAAGTGCTCCTCCCTGGGGCTGCCCTCAATCCTCTCATCACCCCTCCTTTACCCTGCATGTTTGGGATTGCTCCAATCCCGGTGCAGAAGGTTCTGCCCCTCTGCTCTGGTGATATTGGAGAACTCTTCATCTATGGATTACTGGGATCAGGGAAGACAAGACTCTGCCCGAGGAGATCAAGAGTATGGCCTTGAGGATGATCCGTGGGTGAAGGTTTGGGACAGCCTCTGTCTATGACACTGGGATATTTTCCAGGCAGAAGCTGTTGCCTGGTGCAGCCTGCTGTGTCACGAGTTTGGGAATGTTTTGCTTCAAACAGCTCTGAAATTCCACATTCTGCTCTTGAGGCCGTGTCCATCTGACACTGGCGACAGCTTTAGTGGGTTGGTATTGGTTCCACTATGGGTGGATGAAGAGAGGGAGAACCAGGATCCTGTATCTGGACTTGTGCAAAACTTTTGTTCCTGTGCCAGACAACGTCCTTGTATCTAAGCTGGAGTTGATGGCTGGAGCTCTGACTGGATAAGGAATTGGCAGGATGGTCTCACTGAAAAGTTGTGGTCACTCCATGTCCCAGTGTGGAGAACAGGGATGAGTGGTGGCCCACAGGGATTGATAATGGAACCATTGCAACTTCCCATCTTTGTCAGGGACATGGAGAGGGGGTTTGAGTGTCCCCTTGGTTAGATTGGGGAAGACACCAAGGTCAGTGGTGTGGTTTATGCTCTGGAGGGAAGGGATGGCACCCAGAGTGTTCTGAACAAGTTGTGGAGATGGGCTGGTGTGAAGCTCGTGAAGGTCAACAGGGCCAAGAGGAAGGTCCTGCACCTGGATTGGATCAATCTCACTAATGGATGTTGGATGGGTAATGATTAAATTAACAGCATCCCTGAGGAGAAGGACTTACACACACTTACACACTAAAATTCTAAATAAATCCTAAATCACCCTAAAATTCTAAAAATAATTACAAACTAACAAAAAAAAAAAACTTCAATCTCACTAATAAAAAAAAACAGACTAAAAAAACATCACCATATAGGCATCTACCAACAAAAAAACCAAAAATACACACTTTTTACAAGTAATTCTTACCACATTATAAAAATAAATCAAAAATAACAAACAACCATATAAAACCCCACACAACAAATCACAAAAACCACTAAAAAATATCAAGCCAACTTCCTAAACTCAAAACTATTCAACAAACCCTAAACATTACTAAAAAAAAGGCTCTCTACCTCTACACTAATTAATAAACAAAAACCATTACTCTATAAAAATAATTAAAAAATATAAAAAACTTTAATGATGAGGAATTGGAAATGCCCTGGCCACATGAATACGCTGAAAAAAAATCCCCCAAGCCCTGGGGTTATCCCCACAGTGAGGGCAGCACATTCTGCCCCTCTGCTGCACTCTGAGGAGAATGGACTTGTGTGTTCCACTCTTTGTGTTCCACAAAAAAAGGGAAGACATGGACGCACTCAAGCAGATCTGTAAATGGCCTTGGGAGATGATGAGGGTCTGGAGGAACTGGTGTCCAGCCAAAGTGAGCACACCAGCCAGGAGTGCTTTGTGTCAGAATCACAGATGGACCTGCATTGGGGGATCCAGGTTTGTGTTCCAGCAACTGAAGAGTTGCTGTGGTGCACAGGAAGAACAAAGTGTACCAGAAGGGAGTGGAATTGGGGAAATAATTCCTACAAGACATCTTGAAGCATTTTTTCATCAATCCCAGTAGTGTCAACAACATTGGCTTAATCTCAAAGTGTCTCGGGAGAAGAATGAAGAAGGAGTCTTGTGAGGTTATGATGCAGGAAAACTTTATTGAGGTAGAACAGTGAACACTCAGGAGCAGCCAGTGGAAGGGAGCTGGTCTGAGGTGCAAGTAGGGCGACCATCAGCCGAGGCCCCCTTGCTTGCAGATGGTTTGGCCAGAGCACCAAGGCCTTCCTGCCCCACAGTGGGAGCAGCCAGGCAGAGGTGCCCAATGGTCTCTGGCTTGGGAGAAGGGGTTTGCAGCAGAGGAGCTGGACAGAGCCAAAGGGGCGATGCAGAGCACAGAGAGGGAGAAGAGGAGGAGGCAGATGGGCCATGTTTGCAGGCAGCCTAGGCTGGGCTCTTGTTTGCTGCTTTGCTTGGAACCCTGAGAGCAGGAGGTGGAAATGCTGAGCCCCTTTGAAAGCCTTGACCAGAGATGCATCTTCAATACCTGAGATGAATACCAGGGAGTGGGAGGTTGGTGTCAGGGGTGGTGCTGAGTGTCCTTAGCAGATGTTGCCATAGCCCCTTCTGCCATAGCAGCCCAGGCCTCCCAGGCCGTAGCCAAGGCCAAAGCCACCAAATCCGCCAGAGATGGGCTGTCCCTGGGCATTGAGCTCAGTGCCCAGAGCAGCAGAGGAGGTGGATCCGACGGCGGTGCTCTGGGGGAAGGAGGTCATGATGGGTCCTGGCAGGGTGACCAGCACAGGGGAAGGGTCGATGATGACGCGGGAATCCTGGCATTGCAGGGCACAGGGCTCGTTGCAGCTGTTGGCCAGCGGGGTGGGTCCGCAGGGACTGCAGCGGTTGTAGCAGGCCATGGGTGTGGTGTGGAGGGTGCCTGGAAGAGAAGGGATAAAGCAGAGCGGAGATGTGGGGGGTGTGAGGGGCAGTGATGCAGGAGGATAAGTGAGTGTGGAGGCTGTAGTGGGGCTGTGGGGAGGCGTGAGTGCTGCTAAGACTGGGGCTGAGTGTGCTGGAAGAGAGGGCCCAGGGGTGCAGGAGCAGGAGGGTCAGGGGTTTGAGTCTCACCTGGCTGTGGGCAGGAGCAGGAGGAGCAGGCTTGAGGAGAAGTGTGTGAGGGAGAGAGGCTCTGGGCTGGCTTTTATGCAGGTTCTGGACGGGCAGGACAGCCTTGTCCCATGGCCTTGGGGTATTTTTTAGGCAGCAGCTTTTGCCTTGCTCAGCCTGATGAGTCATGACCTGGGGAATGTTTTCCTTCCCGATGTTCTGCAGTGTCATGTCTTCTTCTTCTGTTTGTGTCCATGTGACATTGACAGCTCCTCATAATTTGAGAATTAGAGACCAGTGTGGGTTTTTTTTATGACATCTATCAAGACATGCAGAAGATTCAACCAAAGCTAAGGAGAACTGGGGAGTCATCAGTGAGGTCATGCCATATTGACAACATCTCTCATTTGCATTCTTGCCTCCTGTCTCAAGAATCTCTCAGCTCTTTCTGCTCCTCCTCGTTTTGATTATACCCCAGTATTGTCAATGTCATGGTGGCCCTGCACCGCTCTTGGTCAACAATGTCCATGTCCTTGTTCCACTCTGGAGCCCCAACAGTGGTGGGGGACAGGAGGGTTAACTCCTTCAGCCTTATTGTACTTCTTCTCCTACATTACCTATCCTGGTAACAGCTGGAGATTTTTATTCCAAAGCGTGCATGTCCACCTCATGATCCACTTAAGCTACAGTAGGACTACAAGGACCTTCCCTTCTCGAATGCTTTGGTTGCCAAGGGAAGGGCAACTGACCTTCTGTCAGGGTTTTTACAGAGTCCCACAGGATACCCTTGTCTCTAAACTGCAGATGTGTGGGTTTCAAAGGAGGTCTGATGAATGGATGAGGAACAGAGAGTGATGGTCAATGGCTCTATGTACAGGTGGAGGCCAGTGACGAGGCCTCCAGGCTTGTGCCTTGGACTGGTGATTTTGAATATTTTATCAAGGAGATCAACAGTGAGATTGAGACCACTCAGAATGTTTGCAAGTGCCAGGAAGCTGAGTGTTGCAGTCGGCACAAGAACATGGAAGGATGCCATTAGGAGGTGTCGGAACCCAGGACATTCCTCTGACTGCCCTGGAGGACTCAAGACCCTGGCAGGGGGCTCAGAGACCTTGGCATGGAGTCAGACACCTGTGCCTTCGATTTTAACCCATGGAAACAATTACCAAAGTTGTGTGAGGATTTATGAGCCAAAATATTTTGAGTAGAAAGATAGCTAACTTGTCACAGGGTGAAAAATTAGAATTTTGGGGATTTAGAATGGAGGTTCAAGAAGCAAGATGGAGGAATCTGGGGATGTTGCGTCCTTCGTCTTCTTGCCGTCCATCTTCTGCTGTGAAGGTGACACTTCTGGATTGGTTTAGAGTAGAGACAGGCTAACAAGGGTGATAGGTAGGGGAAAATTATTGTAAATAAAGTATTCGTAGTTCTTAGTCTAAAAAACTAACACTACCCCAAGGGTGGTCAGTGTGCTGCAAACCAGCCTGCCAGACAGACCTCAGCCGGTCTGAAAAATGATGTATTAGATAAGAGAAAATAAACAAGCTTGAAAACCAGAGCCAAGGAATTTCGACTTTTCTTTGGTCACGTGGCAGGGAAAAAGGACGCTAATACCTTGGGAGCCATTTCAGCAACACAAAACCCGAGAAAGAGGGACACTGGGAGTGTTGAGAACATAAGAACTTCTTGTGGCTCAACAACTCCAAGTTCAAGGTCCTGCACATGGTTTGGGACAGTCCCAGACACAAACACAGCTTTGGAGAAAACTCATTGAGAGCAGTTCCACGGAGAAGAATTGCAGGTTCTGGCGGACTAAAATAACACAGCAATGTGAATTTCAGCAAAAAAAAAAACCATATCCTGGGCTGCATAAAAACAGGTGTGGCCACAGGAATGGCTGGGTGTCAGTCAGAGCCAGGAGAAAACACCCAAATTCTTGTCAGCTTTGTTTGCACCTTCTACATACCTGAGTTAAAACAAGCCCAAAATCTTGGGCTCTATTTCTCCCAATTAAAAGCTGCTGCCAAGGTCAGATGGACACAGCCTCAAGGGGAGGGCATGGGATCACAGAACATCAGGAGGGAAAACATGACCCACTTATGACTCATCAGGCTAGGCCAGGCAAGAGCTGCATCCTAAGAAATGCCCCAAGGCCATGGGACAAGGCTGTCCCGCCCCTCCAGGACCAGTATAAAAGCCAGCCCAGAGCCTCTCTCCCTCACACACTTCTCATCAAGCCTTCTCTTTCTCCTGCACCAGCAACCAGGTGAGTCTCATAACCCTGACCCTCTGGCTCCTGCACCCCTGGCCCCTCTTTACCAGCACTCCCAGCCCCAGCCTCAGCAGCCCTCACGCCTCCCCACAACCCCACAGCAGCCTCCATGCTCCCTTGTCCTCCTCCATAACTACCCCTTGCATCCTCATGCCTCTGCCCTGCCTCAACCCTCTCTCTTCCAGGCACCCTCCACACCACACCCATGGCCTGCAACAGCCTCTGCCGTCCCTGCGGACCCACCCCGCTGGCCAACAGCTGCAATGAGCCCTGTGCCCTGCAATGCCAGGATTCCCACGTCATCATCAACCCTTCCCCTGTGCTGGTCACCCTGCCAGGACCCATCATGACCTCCTTCCCCCAGAGCACCGCCGTTGGATCCACCTCCTCGGCTGCCGTGGGCACTGAGCTCAATGCCCAGGGACAGCCAATCTCTGGCGGATTTGGTGGCTTTGGCTATGGCCTTGGCTATGGCCGTGGGTTTGGCTACGGGCTGGGAGGCCTGGGCTGCTATGGCAGGAGGGGCTATGGCAACATCTGCTAAGGGCCCTCAGCACCACCCCTGACACCAACCACCCGCTCCTTGGAACCCATCTCAGGCATTGAAGATGCATCTCTGGGCCAAGACTTTCAAACTGGCTCAGCACTTCCAGTTCCTGCTCTCAGGACACCTAGCAAGGCAGTAGCCAACGGGCCAGCCCAGGCTCCCTGCAAACATGGCCCATCTGCCTCCTCCTCTTCTCCCTCTCTGTGTGCTCCATCGTCCCTTTGGCTCTGTCCAGCTCCTCTGCTGCAAACCCCTTCTCCCAAGCCAGAGACCATTGGCCACCTCTGCCTGGCTGCTCCCACTGTGGGGCAGGAAGGCCTTGGTGCTCTGGCCAAACCATCTGCAAGCAAGGGGCCTCGGTTGATGGTCGCCCTACTTGCACCTCAGACCAGCTCCCTTCCACTGGCTGCTCCTGAGTGTTCACTGTTCTACCTCAATAAAGTTTTCCTGCATCATAACCTCACAGGACTCCTTCTTCATTCTTCTCCCGAGACACTTTGAGATTAAGCCAATGTTGTTGATGCTATTGGGATTGCTGAAAAAGGACTCCAAGAGCTCTTGTAGGAATTATTTTCCCAACTCCACTACCCACCAGTACACTTTGTTCTTCCAGTGCACCACAGCAACCTTTCAGTTGCTGGAACACAAACCTGGATCCCCCAATGCAGGTCCATCCGTGACTCTGACACAAGGCTCTCCTGGCTGGTGTGCTCACTTTGGCTGGACACCAGTTCCTCCAGACCCTCATCAGCTCCCAAGGCCATTTACAGATCAGCTCGAGTGCGTCCATGTCTTCCCTTTTTTTGTGGAACACAAAGAGTGGAGCACACAAGTCCATTCTCCTCAGAGTGCAGCAGAGGGGCAGAATGTGCTGCCCTCACTGTTGGGATAACCCCAGGACATGGAGGATTTTGCTCAGCTCATTCACATGGCCAGAACATGTCCAAATCTTCATCATTCATGTTTTTAAATTTTTTTATGTCTTTTTCATACTGTATTGGGTGATATTTATTAATTTGTGTAGAGGTAGAGTTTTGGGTTATTTTTGTTTTAGTAATGTTTATGGTTGATTGAATAGTTTTGAGTTTAGTAAGTTGGTTTAATTTTTTAGTGGCTTTTGTGAATTGTTTGATATTTTTAGTGGTTTTTGTGAATTGAAACAATTCAATTTTGTGAATTGTTTTGTGAATTGAATTTTGTGAAAAAAAGTGTGGGGTTTTATATGCTTGATTTTTATTTTTGATTTATTTCTATAATGTGGTAAGAATTATTAGTAAAAGGAGTATACTGTGGTTTTTTTGTTGGTAGTTGTTTATATGGTCGTGTTTTTTAGTGTGTGGTTTCTTTTGGTTTTTTTTTTTTTATTGGTGAGATTAAAGTTTTTATTTTTTGGTTAGTTTGTAATTGTTTTTAGAATTTTGGGTGATTTAGTTTATTTATATGGGTGTGTAAGTGTGTAAGTCCTTCTCCTCAGGGATGCTGTTAATTAACTCATTGCCCATTCAGCATCCATTACTAAGATTGATCCAATCCAGGTGCAGGACCTTCCTCTTGGCCCAGTTGACCTTCACAGGCTTAACAACAGCCCGTCTCCCCAGCCTGTCTGGAATGCTCTGGATGCCATCCCTTCTCTCCAGACCATCAACCATTGCTCTCTCGTAACGGTTGTTCACATTTTTGCCAATGGCACACATAATTGCACTCTCCATGTCTCTGACAAAGATGGGAAGTGAGAATGGTTGAACACGAGTCTCTGAGGATCACCACTCATCCCTGTTCTCCACACACACATGGAGCCATTGACTCTTTCATAACTCTTCCAGTGAGACCATCTCACCCATTTCCATCTTAACCAAAACGTCCAACCAAACATCCACATCTGTCCAACTTAGAGACAAGGATGTTTTCTGGCAAAGGAAGAAATACTGTGCACAGGTCCAGGTACATGCTATTGGTCCCTCTTCCCTCATCAAGCAGTGCTGCAACCAAAATCAACTCATCAAATCTGCTGCCAAGGTCAGATGGATACGGCCTCAAGAGCAGGACGTGGCAATGCAGATCTGGGGGAAGAAAAACCCTCCCACCTTTTGCCAAGTTGTGCCAGGCAAATCTGCTGCCTGAAAAAATGCCCTGGGATAACCAGCCAAGGCTGTCCCAAACCTCCACCCATAGATCGTCCTCAAGGCTGTGCCCTGGATCCTCTAAACCAGAATCTTGTCTTTCTTGTTCCCAGTAACCCACAGATTAGGAGTTCCCCAATATCACCAGAGCAGAGGGGCAGAATCTGCTGCACCTGGATTGAAGCAATACCAAACATGCAGGATAAAGGCTGGGTGCTGAGGGGATTGAGATCCGTCCCAAAAGGGAAGGATTTGAGGTATTGGTGGATAAAAAACTGGACATGCCCTGACCATGTGCACTCGCAGAGCAGAAATCCACTGTTTCCTGTTCTCATCCCCACAGTGTGGGCAGCAGATGAGCAGGGGAGTCTTTCTCATCTAGCTCATAGTTTCTACGCATCTCTGGCGAGACTGGAATTGTATGTTCAACTGTAGGACCCCTATGATAAGAAAGGCATGGAACTGCTCAAGTAGATCTCTTGCTGGGCTGAGGAGATGATGAGGGGCTGGAGCAACTGGTGTCCACCCTAAGGGAACACAAAACCCAGAGGGGCTTGTGCCACCAGCAGGGATAGACCTGCATTAGTGTATCCAGGGCTGTGTTTCTAGAAACAGAAGGGTTTGTGGGATGCAGTGGAAGAGCAAAGCATGCCAGTGGGTGGTAGAAGTGGGGAAATAAATTCTAAAAGTGGTCTTGATGCACTTTTAACCCAAAAGGCCTCTACAACCCCTGTTTAGTGATGAATGAGTCTGGAAAAGTCTTGGGAGAAAAAAGAAGGAGGATTCATATGAGGTTATGCTGCAGGAAAACTTTATTGAGGTAGAAGAATAAAAGGCCATGAGCATCCAGTAGTAAAAGGAGTAGGCTGAGGTGAAAGGAGAGTGACCATCATCCAAAGACCTTTGCTCTCAGGAGGTTTTTCCAGAGCACCAAGAACATTCTGCCCCACAGTGGGAGGAGCCCACCAGAGGGGTCCAATGGTTTCTGGCCTGCAAGAAGTGATCTGCAGCAGAGGGAACTGAACAGAGCTGAAGGGGCCATGCAGAGCAGGGAGTGGGAGAACAGGAGGCAGATGGTCCATTTTTGTTGCCAGGCTGGGCTGATCCCTTAGCAGATGTAGCCGCCCCTCCTGCCATAGCAGCCCAGGCCTCCCAGCCCATGGCCAAATCCACGGCCATAGCCAAAGCCACCAAAGCCACCAAATCCGCCAGAGATGGGCTGTCCCTGCACACTGAGCTCAGTGCCCACAGCAGCGGAGGAGGTGGATCCAACGGCGGTGCTCTGGGGGAAGGAGGTCATGATGGGTCCTGGCAGGGTGACCAGCACAGGGGAAGGGTCGATGATGACGCGGGAATCCTGGCATTGCAGGGCACAGGGCTCGTTGCAGCTGTTGGCCAGCGGGGTGGGTCCGCAGGGACTGCAGCGGTTGTAGCAGGCCATGGGTGTGGTGTGGAGGGTGCCTGGAAGAGAGGGGGATGAGGCAGGGCAGGGGCGATGGTGGAGGAAGGTGAGGGAATTTGGAGGGTGTTGTGGAGCTGTGGGGAGGCGTGAGAGCTGGTGAAGCTGGGGCTGAATGTGCTGGAAGAGAGGGGCCAGGGGTGCCAGAGCAGGAGGGTCAGGGGAGTGAGGCTCACCTGGTTTTCAGTAGAAGGAGAAGGCTTGAGGAGAAGTGTGTGAGGGTGAGAGGCCCTGGCTGGCTTTTATACTGGTCCTGACTGGGTGGGACAGCCTTGTCCCATGGCCTGGGGCATTTTTGAGGCAGCAGCTCTTGGCTGGCTCAGTTTGAGGAGTCATGAGCTGGGGAGTGTTTTCCTTTATGTAGTTTTGCAATTCCATGTCCTGGTCTTGACACCATTTCCATCTGACCTTGGCAGTAACTTCATTGCATTTGTATTTGGGCCATTTTGATTGTTCCATGTGAGTCAGGGAGGGCTGAATAAACAACCAGATCCCAGCAGAAATGCCATGTCATCAGTGAGGTCATTTTGTGGCACACGTCCTGTGGTTTGCAGATGCCTTGTGAAGACTGGGACTCTGTTCTCTGCCACTGGATGTCCATCAGTCATTGTGTTGCACTCAGGAATGCTGAGGGAGCTGCTGACGCCCTTGGGAGGTCACTCTGCAAGAGCTTGGAAAGGTCCCAGTGCCTGGGAGCTCTTCTTGATGGATGAAAAGGACCCCATGCAGTTTTTTTTTGTGTACAATCAAGAGAAAGATCTGGAAATTAAAGCCACGATAGGTTGAACTTGTTCCAATGCTGTGGTCTATTTGGATTTCTCAACTTTACCTGGAAATGTACTCTGTCATTTAAAGTGTATTTCTTTACCTCTTTAAGAAACCAAATAAACAAGCAACCAATGATGCTAGACCAGGTTTTGCCCAGGCTGCTCTCTGGTGTGAATTTGTTTATTCTACATTCAAGTCCTATGGTTTCAGAACTTATATCCTGTCAGATGTAATGTTGTGTTCCTGTTAGGGACAAACACTAATTGCTACTGAATGGTCATTGTGATCCTATTTCCTCCTGCCATGGTGCTGGTGTGTCTTTATGGAATTCTGTGATTCTGTGTCCTTCTCTACAGGCTGCGTCCATTTGACCTTTGCGGCAGCTTTTAATTTTGTGGTGTAGAGACCGAAGTATTGATATTGGAATATGGTGTTATTGGTTGGTATCAGGCAGGTAGAATATGACAACAAAGCCTACAAGAATTGGGGTGTTATGATTGAGGTCATTCCATGAAACACTCACAACATCTCCTTTGTCCATTCTTCCCTTCTCACAAAAATAAACCTCACACGTCTCCCATTTCTAATCACAAGGATTCTTTGGTCCCCTGAACCTCTTGCTGTTCCTGCACTCTTCTTGCGTCACTGAGTCCATGTCTTTCTTCCAGTGTGAAGCTCAACTCATCACCCTAAATCAGATATCTTTATCTCTGAAGAAACAGGAATTATCAATCTTCTAGAAACCCTTTTCCAGAAGTTCTTTTGTTGCAAGGATGCATGGCCATCTCTTGAACATTTTGGTCTCTATTGGTGTTCATATTTTGATTGTTATTTGGTCACCTATTTGTGACAATAATGACATTCTGATATTTCCAATTAAGCCCCAACCATTCCTGCTGGCCACACTTCTTTCTATGCAGCCCAGGGAATGGTTGGTGGCCTTGATTGAAAATTCACATTGGTGTTTCCTTTTAATATTTTGGTCCACCAGAACTCTCAGGTCATTGTCTGGTGGAACTGATCTTGAGAATTCCCTCTCCAAAGCTGTGCTCATGTCTGGGACTGTCCCAACCCATGTGCAGGACCTTGAACTTGGAGCTGTTGAACCACAAGAGATTCCTATGTTTTCAACATTCTCAGTGTCCTTCCTGATGGGATCCCTCCATGTTCTTGTGTCAGCTGTAACACTCAGCTTTGTGGCACCTGCAAACACGCTGGAGGTGGTCTCAATCACACTGTTCACTTCCTTGGTAAAATATTCAAAATCACCAAAATGACTCTCCAAGGCAGAGGCCTGGAGGCTTCATCTCTGGCCTCTACCTCTACATAGAGCCACTGATCATCACTCTCTGTCTGTTCCTCATCCATTCATTAGACCTCATTTGAAACCCACGTGTCTGCAGTTCAGAGATAAAGATGTTATGTGGGACAGTGATAAAGCCCTGACAGAAGTTCAGGATGATACCAGTTGCCCTTCCCTTGGCACCCAAAGCATTCTATCAGGGAAGGACCTTCTGTTCCTGGTGGAGCATAGATGGATCTTGAGGTCCTCATCTACTCTTTATTGTAAAAAAAATCTTCAGCAGTTTCCAGGACAGGATTAGGAACAGAAATAAAGCATATTGAGGGAGTTGAACATCCTGGTCCCCAACACAGGTGAGGCTACATGGACACAACCATGGTTGACGAAGAGCAGTGCAGGGCCACCATGACACTGATGGGAGTGGGGGATCCTTGAGATGAGGAGAAGCTGAGAGAGCTGGGAGCTCTGCCAGGCAGGAGGCAAGAATGCAAATGGGACTCACTGTCAATATTCCATGGAATGACCTCACTGACGACACCCCAGTGCTTGTAAGCTTTGCTTGAATCTTCTACGTGTCCTGGCATGCAACATCAACAGCAACACCATGGTCTCTAATTCTCGCAGCTAGAAAGTATTACCAAGGTCAGGTGGAGATGGCCTCAGGAGCAGAACATGAAATTGCACAATTCCACAGAGGAACAACCAAACCATGCAAAGAAGGAAAGAGGAGCTTGCCGGGTGTCCATTACTAATTGTTGGGTTTTGCTTAGAGGAACAAAACATTAGGACTAATGATTATAAGTTATGACACCTAGTGGCTTGAATGCAGAATAAGTGAATTGATGTCACAGATCAGTTTGGGAAAAAAGGGATCAAGCCTGCTTTGTTTTAATTTATAGGATTTCTTAATGCGGCCAAGGAACACACTTTAATTTAGACAGTGTACATGGCTGAGTAAATTTCAGAAATCTAAATAGACCATAACAATCAAACACGTTCACCCTAAGCAGCCTCTCATTTTCCAGATTCTCCCTCTTGCTCACATAGAAGACACAAGAGAACAAACTCTATTTCAGAAATCAGGAGGAGCTCCCAGGCACCAGAACCTTTCCAGGATATTGCTCAGTGACCTTCCCAGGGCATCAGCAGCTCCCTCAGCATTCCTGGGTGCAGCACAATGACTGATGGACATCCAGCGGCACAGAACAGAGTCCCAGTCTTCACAAGGCACCCACAAACCACAGGACACGAGTGCCACAAAATGACCTCACTGATGACATCGCATTTCTGCTGGGCTCTGGTTGTTTATTCAGCCCTTCCTGACCCACATCTAATAATCAAATCCACCCAAATGCCATCTCCTAAAGCTGCCGACAAGGTCAGATGGACATGGCCTCAAGAGTTGGATATGACATTGAAGTGTTGTGGGAACGAAAACACTCCCCACCTCATGACTCACCAGGCTGGGCAAGACCGGTTGGCTGGTGAATGCCCCAAGGCCATGGGACAAGCCTGTCCCGCCCCTCCAGAACCAGCATAAAAGCCAGCCCAGAGCCTCTCTCCCTCACACAATTCTCCTCACACCTTCTCCTCCTGCTCCTGCTGACAACCAGGTGAGACTCAATCCCCCAACTCTCCTGCTCCTGCACCTCTCACCTTTCTCTTCCAGCATGCTCAGCTCCAGCCTCGGCTGCCCTCACACCTCCCCACAGCCCCACAACAGCCTCCACACTCCCATACCCTCCTCAATCACCACTCCTTACACTCGCACATCCTTGTCCTACCTCAGCCCTCTCTCTTCCAGGCACCCTCCACACCACACCCATGGCCTGCAACAGCCTCTGCCGTCCCTGCGGACCCACCCCGCTGGCCAACAGCTGCAACGAGCCCTGTGCCCTGCAATGCCAGGATTCCCGCGTCATCATCAACCCTTCCCCTGTGCTGGTCACCCTGCCAGGACCCATCATGACCTCCTTCCCCCAGAGCACCGCCGTCGGATCCACCTCCTCGGCTGCTCTGGGCACTGAGCTCAGTGTGCAGGGACAGCCCATCTCTGGCGGATTTGGTGGCTTTGGTGGCTTTGGTGGATTTGGCTATGGCTGTGGATTTGGCTATGGGCTGGGCGGCCTGGGCTGCTATGGCAGAAGGGGCTATGGCAACATCTGCTAAGGGCTCTCAGCACCACCCCTGACACAAACACCCTCTCCCTGGAACTCATCTCAGGCATTGAAGATGCATCTCTGGTCAAGGCTCTCAAACATTTTCAGCAATTCCAGCTCCTGCTCTCGGGGTTCCAAGCAAGGCAGTAGCCAAGGGGCCAGCCCAGGCTGCCTGCAAACATGGCCCATCTGCCTCCTCCTCTTCTCCCTCTCTGTGCTCTGCATCGCCCCTTTGGCTCTGTCCAGCTCCTCTGCTGCAAACCCCTTCTCCCAGGCCAGAGACCATTGGCCACCTCTGCCTGGCTGCTCCCACTGTGGGGCAGGAAGGCCTTGGTGCTCTGGCCAAACCATCTGCAAGCAAGGGGCCTCAGCTGATGGTCGCCCTACTTGCACCTCAGACCAGCTCCCTTCCACTGGCTGCTCCTGAGTGTTCACTGTTCTACCTCAATAAAGTTTTCCTGCATCATAACTTCACAAGACTCCTTCTTCTTTCCTCTCCCGAGACACTTTGAGATTAAGCCAATGTTGTTGACACTACTGGGATTGATGAAAAAGTGCTTCACGACCTCTTGTAGGAATTATTTCCCTAATTTCATTACCCACCAGTACACTTTGTTCTTCCAGTGCACCACAGCAACCTTTCAGTTGCTTGAACACACGCCTAGGTCCCCCAATCCAGGTCCATCCGTGATTCTGACACAAAGCCCTCCTGGCTGGTGTGCTCACTTTGGCTGGACACCAGTTCCTCCAGACCCTCATCATCTCCCAAGGCCATTTACAGATCAGCTCGAGTGCGTCCATGTCTTCCCTTTTTTTGTGTCCTCAGAGTGGAGCACACAAATCCATTCTCCTCAGAGTGCAGCAGAGGTGCAGAATGTGCTGCCCTCACCGTGGGGATAACCCCACGACATAGGGGATTTTGCTCAGCTCATTCACAATGCCAGAACATGTCCAATTCATCACCATTGAGGTTTTGAAATTTTTAAGGTATTTTTATACTGTATTGGTTATTATTTATTCATTAGTGTAGAGGTAGAGTTTTGGTTGGCTTTTATTTTTAGTATTGTTTAGGGTTAGTTGAACAGTTTTGAGAGAAGTAAGTTGGTTTGTTTTTTTTTTACTGGTTTTTGTGATTTGTTGTATAGGGTTTTATGTGGTTGCTTTTTATTTTTGATTTATTTTTATAATGTGGTAAGAATTATTAATAAAAAGAGTATATTGTGGTTTTTTTGTTGGTAGTTAGTTATATGGTGGTGTTTTTTTAGTCTGTGGTGGTTTTTTTGGTGTTTTTTTTGTTTGTTTGTTTTTATTAGTGAGCTAAAGTTTTTATTTTTTGGTTAGATGGTAATTTAGATTTTATATGGGTGTGTAAGTGTGTAAGTCCTTCTCCTCAGGGATGCTGTTAAGTAACTCATTGCCCATCCAACATCCATTGCTGAGACTGATCCAATCCAGGTGCAGGACCTTCCTCTTGGCCCTGCTGACCTTCACAAGCTTCACACCAGCCAGTCTACACAGCCTTTCTGGTACCCTCTGGGTGCCATCCATTCCCTCCAGACCATAAACAAGACCACTCACCTGGGAGTCATCCCCAATCCAACCAAGGGACACTCAAACCCACTCTCCATGTCCCTGACAAAGATGGGAAGTTGCAATGGTTCCATTATCAATCCCTGTGGGCCACCACTCATCCCTGTTCTCCACACTGGCACATGGAGTGACCACAACTTTTCAGTGAGACCATCCTGCCAATTCCTTATCCAGTCAGAGCTCCAGCCATCAACTCCAGCTTAGATACAAGGACGTTGTCTGGCACAGGAACAAAAGTTTTGCACAAGTACAGATACAGGATCCCGGTTCTCCCTGTCTTCATCCACCCATAGTGGAACCAATACCAACCCACTAAAGCTGTCGCCAGTGTCAGATGGACACGGCCTCAAGAGCAGAATGTGGAATTTCAGAGCTGTTTGAAGCAAAACATTCCCAACCTCATGACACAGCAGGCTGCACCAGGCAACAGCTTCTGCCTGGAAAATATCCCAGTGTCATAGACAGAGGCTGTCCCAAACCTTCACCCACGGATCATCCTCAAGGCCATACTCTTGATCTCCTCGGGCAGAGTCTTGTCTTCCCTGATCCCAGTAATCCATAGATGAAGAGTTCTCCAATATCACCAGAGCAGAGGGGCAGAACCTTCTGCACGGGGATTGGAGCAATCCCAAACATGCAGGGTAAAGGAGGGGTGATGAGAGGATTGAGAGCAGCCCCAGGGAGGAGCACTTGGGGTGTTGGATGAAGAATTGGGTGTGCCCCAGCCATGTGCACCCACTGACCAGAAACTCCTCCTGTGTCCTGGGCTCATCCCACAGTGTGGGCAGCACAAGAGAGTGGGGGAATCTCACCCTCTGCTCTCCTGTACTAAAATCAGAATTCTGTGTTGAGCACTGAGCTCACAAATACAAGGAAGACGTAGATGTGCTTCACAGGATCTCTAGAAGGGCATGGAAGATGATGAGGGACAGAAGCAACTGCTGTCCAGCAAAAGTGAACACATCACCCAGAGAGGTTTGGGCCAGAGGCAGGGATAGATCTGCATTAGTGTATCCAGGTCTGTGATTCAGTAACTGAAGGATTTGTGGGATGCACGAGAGGAGCAAAGTGTACCAGTTTTTAGAGTAGGGAAATAAATCATAAAAGAGGACCTGGAGGTATTTTCCACCAACGCCAATGGACATTGGAACCCTGGCAGAAAGCTGAGTGAGACTGGAAGGGTCTTGGCATCAGAAAGAAGAACTCAACTTAAAATGTGATGCAGGAAAACTTTATTGAGGTAGAAGAATGAGAGGCAATAAGCAGCAAATGGAAGGGAGCCAGGCTGAAGTGCAGGTAGGGTGACCATCAGCCAAGGTCCTTTGCTTGGAGGAGGCTTTGCCAGATCATAAATGCCTTCCTGCCCCACAGTGGGAGCGTGGTGTACCAAGGGCCCTTAGCAGATGTTGCCATAGCCCCTTCTGCCATAGCAGCCCAGGCCTCCCAGCCCATAGCCAAACCCACGGCCATAGCCAAGGCCAAAGCCACCAAATCCACCAGAGATGGGCTGTCCCTGCACACTGAGCTCAGTGCCCACGGCAGCGGAGGAGGTGGATCCGACGGCGGTGTTCTGGGGGAAGGAGGTCATGATGGGTCCTGGCAGGGTGACCAGCACAGGTGAAGGGTTGATGATGACGCGGGAATCCTGGCATTGCAGGGCACAGGGCTCGTTGCAGCTGTTGGCCAGCGGGGTGGGTCCGCAGGGACTGCAGAGGCTGTTGCAGGCCATGGGTGTGGTGTGGAGGCTGCCTGGAAGAGAGAAGGGTGAGGAAGGGCAGAGGTGTGGGCAATGATGCAGGGGAATGATGGAGTGTGGAGGCTGTTGTGGGTCTGTGGGGAGGCATGGGGGCTGCTGAGGCTGGGGCTGAGTGTGCTGGAAGAGAGGGGCCAGAGGTGCAGGAGCAGGAGGGTCAGGGTTGTGAGGCTCACCTGGTTTTCAGCAGGAGCAAGAGGAGAAGGTGTCAGGAGAAGTGAGTGAGGGAGGAGGCTCTGGGTTGGCTTTTATGCTGATCCTGGATGGGCAGGACAGCCTTGCCCCATGGCCTTGGGGCATTTTTGAGGCGGCAGCTTTTGGCCGTCCCAGTCTGCTGAGTCATGAGGTAGGGAATGTTCTCCTTCATCCATTTCCACAATTCCTTATCCTGCTCTTGAAGCTGTGTCCATTTGACCTTGGCAGCAGCTTCTAACTGGGAGTTGGTATTTGGGAGTATTTGACTGTTCTGTGTGTACCAGGGAAGGTGAATAAACAGCCACAACCCAGGGAAGGCGCAATGTCATCAGTGAGGTCATCTTGTGGCAGTTGTGTTCTGTGGTTTGTGGGTGCCTGGGACTCTTTTCTGTGCTGCTGGATGTCCATCAGTCGTTGTGTTGCACCCAGGAATGCTGAGGGAGCTGCTGATGCCCTGGGAAGGTCACTCTGCAATAACCTGGAAAGGTCACAGTGCCTGAGAGCCCTTCATGATAGAGGTAAGAAGTCTCCTCTATTCTGTGTTTTCAATGATATCAAGAAACAGGATCAGGGAAACAAGAGGCAATCCAGGGTTGAACTTCTTCCATTGTACTTTGAAATTTATACAATTTACACAACAATATACTCTGTCATTCAAAGTGTATTCCTTGACCTCATTCAGGAATCCAATAAACAACAAACGGGGACCAATCCCTTTTTTCCCAGGCTGCTCTGTGACATCAATTCCTTTTTTCCGCATTCAAGCCACAAGTTTTCATAACTTATAATTAGTAAGTCTTAATGTGTTGTTCCTATGAGCAAACCCCAATAATTACTAACGGACAGCCAGTAAGCTCCTCTTTCCTTTTGTGTCACGGAGCAGTTGTTCCTCTGTGGAATTGTGCAATTTCATGTTCTGCTCCTGAGGCCATCTCCATCTGACCTTGGTGGTAGGCTAAGTTGCAAAAATTAGAGACCAATGTGTTGATTGTGAGTGTCACGACTCGTAGAAGATTCAACCACAGCTTAGGAGATTTGGGGTGTCACCACTGAGGTCATTCTATGGCATATTGACAACATGTCCCATTTGCATTTTTGCCTCCCGCCTGAAAGAAATTCCAGCTCTCTCAGCTTCTCATCTTAAGGATCCTCCACTCCCATCAGTGCCATGGTCTCTTGGCCAACCATGTCCGAGGCCTTGTTCCACTGAGGAGCCCCAACAGTGGTGTCGAATAGGGTGTTCAACTCCTGTAACCTGCCTGTATTTCTTTTCCTAATTCTGTCCTGGTAAATGCTGGAGTTTTCACAGCCAAGGCTACATGGCCACCTCATGATCCATTTCTGGAATTTCAGCCCAGAGCAGTGACCATATCCAAGGTTGCAGAGAAGTAGGTTTGAACAGAAGGAATGGCTGGGGGTTACGTGAAGACATGAAATAACACCCAAATTCCTGTAGGCTTTGTTTGCCTCTTCAACATTCAAAACAAACCAGCTCCAATCCATTGACCTCTGTTTCTCCCAACTGAAATATGCAGTCAAGGTCAAATGGACACACACTCAAGGGAAGAGCATAGAGTTGCAGAAAATCAGGAAGGAAAACACTCCCCACCTCATGACTCACCAGGCTGGGCCAGCCAAGAATGCCCCAAAATTGCCTCAAAAATGCCCCAAGGCCATGGGACAAGGCTGTCCTGCCCCTCCAGGACCAGCATAAATACCAGCACAGAGCCTCTGTCCCTCACACACTTCTACTGACTTCTCCTCGTGCTCCTGCTGACAGCCAGGTGAGACTCAAGATTCTGACCCTCCTGCTCCTGCACCCCTGGGCCCTCTCTTCCAGCATGCTCAGCCCCAGCCTCAGCAGCACTCACGCCTCCCCACAGCCCCACAACAGCCTCCAAACTCCCTCACTCTGCTGACACTTCATCCCTCACAGCCCCACATCCCTACCCTGCTTTACTCCTCCTCTCTTCCAGGCACCCTCCACACCACACCCATGGCCTGCTACAACCGCTGCAGTCCCTGCGGACCCACCCCGCTGGCCAACAGCTGCAACGAGCCCTGTGCCCTGCAATGCCAGGATTCCCATGTCATCATCAACCCTTCCCCCGTGCTGGTCACCCTGCCAGGACCCATCATGACCTCCTTCCCCCAGAACACCGCCGTCGGATCCACCTCCTCGGCTGCCGTGGGCACTGAGCTCAATGCCCAGGGACAGCCCATCTCTGGTGGCTTTGGTGGATTTGGTGGCTTTGGCTATGGCCGTGGATTTGGCTATGGGCTGGGAGGCCTGGGCTGCTATGGCAGAAGGGGCGGCTACATCTGCTAAAGGCCCTCAGCACCACCCCTGACACCAACCACCACCTCAGGAGTCTGCAAAAACTGCAAGCCAATCACCTTGGTTGATGGTCACTGTACTTGCATCTTACACTGGATCCCTTCCACTTTGTTCTCCTGCCTGTTCCTTTGCCTCAATAAACTTTTCTGCATCAAAATCCAAGAAGCCTCCTGTTCTTTTTTAATTCAAATGGTCTCACATCCTCACTGAGTACATTCTACAGCTCAGCAGGACACAGGACTACATGGATTAGACCAAAAATACCTTCCCTCACAAGTATGTAAAAATAACCAATAACAGAGTCTGGCATGGGAAGCAGAGGAGCGAACACCTTCCACAATCTGTCACACACATCTCAGATGATACACCAGAGCCTTGGACACATCAATCCTCTCCTGGGTACAGCTCTGGTAAAGCCTTTCCATGCCAGTGAACGCTTGACAAACTCTTACCAGCCGGTCTCTTGAACCGTTGCAGCAAACTGAGGAACTACATCAACCACGCTGTCAGGAAATCTGGAGTGCAAGTGCTTCAACTCCCCTGCTCCAGCAGAGCCAGCAAGAGCAGCCTTTCCAGCACCATGGACAGTTCAGTGATAGGTCTCTCATGACAGACACTCCAACACATTTTACACTCTGTGGCCACCTTCACAATGAAAGATTCTTGTATTCTTTGCCCAAGGTGTTCCATTTTGTTTCACTTGTGCCCTTGCTGTGAGCAAGCCCTGCACATGAGTACTGCTGAGAACAGCCGGGCTCCCTTGTCTTCATCCACCACCACCTGGCTTTTGCACACACTGATAACATCCCCCAATCCATCCTTGTCCACTGTGAGTCCCAGCTGTCTCAGACTATCCTCTCGGAATGATTCTCCAACCCCTTTGAAGTCTTGTTGTCCTGAACTGGTCTGGATTCACAAAATCTACTTCATTTTCACACTGGGGAGCCCAGGACTGCCCACAACACCTCACATGGGACCTCACCAGGGCTGAACAGACAGTTCACTTCTCTCTGCTTGGTCATACACTTTCCCCATCCTAACCTGGACACCTGCATTCCCTTTTCCCACACAGGGACACCTCTTGCTCCATTTTTTCTCAACCACAACCACAAAACAAAGGCTTTTTCATAGAAGAAAAAAATTGTTCCGACCGACACTCAGGCATTCCTTCTTACCTGGGATGACTTCTCCCAGCAAACAGCCCTTGGCAGAACCCCATTCTGCCCTGACTGAACCCCATCAGATGTCCAGCACCTCTCAGGTTTTCTGTGTTGGCCCAATGGATCCAATTCCTGGCCTACAGCACTGGGGACTTGCTGCCATCTGGACTTTGGGACACTCACCACAAGCCTCTGGGTCCAGCCCTTCAGACTTTTCTCAGATGTCCACGCTGGGCACTGATACAACCCGGACTTGCCTGGGTTGTTTTTGAGGATCATGCAATGCTCACCTGCAACAATCCTGGGCAGCCTCCAAATTCCTCCTTCTGACAATCAAAAGTGGCCTCATGCTTTGGCACACAGCCCATGTAAAAATCCAAATGGTCCCAGATATCAAAAGCTTAAAAATAAGAGGAGCACCAAGACACGCACAGAGCACAGTCAAGAGGAAAGGTCAGGTTTAGTGTCAGGCTTAGTCAGATGGGATCAGTTTGGGGAGGGATGAAATGTGAGGGAAGGAGAAACACCTCCAGCACAACTGTGAATTCCAGAGCAGCCTGACAGGGCTGGGAGGGAATGGGGCCCCTCTTAAAAAAACATCCAGAAACCACAGCACATAAATTTAAAAACAGCTGCCAAGGTGAGAAGGAAAAGGAGTCAAGAGCAGGAAATGGAATCATAGAATTCCATAAAGAAATACCCACATCATGACAGAAAATGAAAAATTAGTTTGCTGAGCATCAACAAATTATTGGGTTTTGCTCACAGGAACAAAATAGAAAGACTTACATGTTATACCTCATCCCTTTAATGTGGAATAAATGAAGTCATGTCACAGACAAGCTGGGGAAAAAAGCGATCAGGCCAGCTTTACTGATTCTTTGGGTTTTTTAATTTCTGAATGAGGTCAAGACATAGACTTTAATTGGCTGAGTACATTGGCATGTAAAGTTGAGAATTCTATATGGACCTGAAAAATGGAACAAATTCAGCGTGAACAACCTCTCCTTTTCCAGATGCTGTCACTTCATCTGACTGAAGACACAAGGAGATGGGCTCCCTTTCATTCATCAGAAGCTGCTCCTAGGTATGAGGACCTTTCCAAGTTATTGCAGAGTGACATTCTGAGGACATCAGCAGCTCCCTCAGAATTCCTGGGTGCAACACAATGACTGATGGACACCCAGAGGCAAAGAATAGGGCCCAGTCATCAGAAGGAACCCACAAACCACAGAACATCAGAGCCACAAAATTACCTTACCTGATGACATTGCAGTTCTCTGGGGTTCTGGCTGTTTATTCATTCCTCCCTGACACACATGAAACAATCAAATCCTCCCAAAGACCAGCTCTCCCTTTAAGTGGTCACCAAGGTGAGATGGACACAGCCCCAAGGGAAGGACACAGAATTGCAGAATTGCATAAAGAAAAATGCTCCCCACGTCAGGACTCACCAAGCAAGAACTGCAGCCTACAAAATGCCCCAAGGCCATGGGACAAAGCTGTCCCGCCCATCCAGGACCAGCATAAAAGCCAGCCCACAGTCTCTCTCCCTCACACACTTCTCCTCAAGCCTTCTCCTCCTGCTCCTGCAGACTACCAGGTGAGCCTCAAGCTTTGACCAGCCTCAGCAGCCCTCATGCCTCCCCACAGCCCCACTACAGCCTCCATACTCCATCACCTCCTGCACCCCCACATCCCTGCCCTGCCTCATCCCCCTCTCTTCCAGGCACCCTCCACACCACACCCATGGCCTGCTACAACCGCTGCAGTCCCTGCGGACCCACCCCGCTGGCCAACAGCTGCAACGAGCCCTGTGCCCTGCAATGCCAGGATTCCCGCGTCATCATCGACCCTTCCCCTGTGCTGGTCACCCTGCCAGGACCCATCATGACCTCCTTCCCCCAGAACACCGCCGTCGGATCCACCTCCTCGGCTGCTCTGGGCACTGAGCTCAATGCCCAGGGACAGCCCATCTCTGGCGGATTTGGCTTTGGCCTTGGCTATGGTCGTGGATTTGGCTACGGCCTGGGAGGCCTGGGCTGCTATGGCAGAAGGGGTGGCTACATCTGCTAAGGACTGGTTCACCACCTTGGGGCTCTGGCAACACAAAGCACCTTGCCCGATGGTTGCCCTGCTTGCAACTCACACCAGATGCCTTCCGTCTTTTTCTCCTCTGTCTTCACTCTTTTCCCTCAATAAAGTTATATTGCATCAAAGCCTGAGAAGTTTCCTCTTCTTTTTGATTCCAAATTGTCTCACATCCTCACCCAGCACACTGTGAGGCCTTAATAGGCTGTTGGCATAGGGGAAAAAGGCTGGAGCACCTTTCTTGGGACATACATTCCCACCAGTAATCACAAGAATTGCACAGGAAGCAGGGTTGAAGTGTGATCTTCCAGAATGTGTCACAAGCCCATCACCTGCTACACCAAAGGCTTTGTGACACCAATGCTCTCCTGCTCATGGCTCTGAAAAAGCTACTACGTGCCAGGAGACACTTAACAAACTCTCTTCCCCAGCTGGATCCTCATACCCTCCCTGTAAACAGTCACAAAATCATACATTTTGGGAGGAACACCGGAGAGCAAGAGCTTCATTTCCTACTGCTCGAGTGAGACCAACAAGACCAGGAATTCCAGGACCATGGGCAGTTCCAGTTCTGCATCTCCCAGGACAGACTCCAACACCTTTTCCATTCTGTGACCACCCTCACAATGAAAAATGCTTCTCTTCCTTGCCCATGGAATTACATCTGTTTTCACTTGTGTCGTTGCCCTGTTATCCTTCACATGTGCACTGCTGAGGACGGCTGTGATCCCTCATCTTCATTCCCTACCATCAGGAATTTGCACTCACTAGTGACATGCCTTTCTCCATCCTTGTCTCCGGGAGTCACAGATTTCTGAGTCTCATCTGTGAATGATCTCCCAGTCCCTTTAGAATCTTGTTGGCCACAAACTGGTTTTGTTTCTAAGTTCATGATTATCTTCCACTAGGGAGCCCAGAACTGCCCAAACCACACCACATGGGACCCAGTGAGTGCTCTAAAGAGAGGAGGAACCACCTCTCCCAACTTCATGGCAAGAAGTGTCTGAAATCTATCTTCAACACTGATGATGCCTTTTTAACTAAAGCTTCATTGAGATCTTGTGGTCTCTTTGTTCTCCACCATCACTACAGGGTCCTGCTCAGCAAAGCTGCTTTCCAGATTCTCAGCCTACCGCATGACCCAGGGCCAAGTGCCATTCCTGTCCAGATGCAGAACTTCTCATTTCCCACTCTTGAAATGCAGGAGATTCCATTTACACTCAGTCTCCAGGTCTCTCTGACTGGGGGAACAGCCAAGCGGTGCCTCAGACACCCCATCACCTGCCAGCTCGCTGAAGGAGCAACTCTCCAACTGCCCACGTAGAAAGGAAGACTCCAGGCACTCATACCTGGCACAGATGCAAAGCCCAGACCAGCCTGACTGACCTGGGATAATTTGGAGCCCCTCTTCACAACACACACAAAAACTCAAAACTATGAGTTCCATGGGTTCCTCACTGATGACACTCCAACTCTACATAATATTGCTCACATCTTCAGTCCCCTTTGACATGCACCATCAACACCAGGCTTTGGTTTCAGATACCCACACTTTAAAGGAGGAATGACTACAGTAGAAGGGGCAGTTCCGCATGCACAGCACAGCTGCAAATCCAACACCAGCCAGACAGGGCTGGGAGGGAATGGGGCCCTCTTCATAACACACCCACAAATTAAACCACACAAGTGCCACAAAATGACCTCACTGATGACACCCATAGTTTTCTGAGGCTTTTTTTGCATATTCTGGTTTCTCTGACACACATTTTCCATGCCAATGCTCCCAAATACCAACATTCACTTTAAAGATGCCGCCAAGGTCAGATGGACATGGTCTCCTTAGAGCAAGACATGACACAGCAGAGTTGTGGGGAGGAAAACACTCCTCACATCATGACTTGCCAGTCTGGGCCTGGCAGAACCCGTAACCTGCAAAATGCCCCAAGGCCATGGGACAAGGATGTCCCACCCTTCCAGAACCAGCATAAAAGCCAGTCCAGAGTCTCTCTCTCTCACAAGCTCCTCCTGACTCCTTCTACTCCTGTTCCTCTGACAACCAGGTGAGCCTCAATCCCCTGGCCTGCCTGCTCCTGCACCCCGGCCCCTCTCTTCCAGCACATTCAGCCCCAGCCTCCCCACAGACCCTCCAACAGCCTCCACACTGCTTCACCCCTCGCACCCCCACACCCCTGCCCTGCCTCACCCTTCTCTCTTCCAGGACCCTCCACACCACACCCATGGCCTGCTACAACCGCTGCAGTCCCTGCGGACCCACCCCGCTGGCCAACAGCTGCAACGAGCCCTGTGCCCTGCAATGCCAGGATTCCCGTGTCATCATCGACCCTTCCCCTGTGATGGTCACCCTGCCAGGACCCATCATGACCTCCTTCCCCCAGAACACCGCCGTCGGATCCACCTCCTCGGCTGCCATGGGCACTGAGCTCAATGCCCAGGGTCAGCCCATCTCTGGGGGATTTGGCTTTGGCCTTGGCTACGGCCTGGGAGGCCTGGGCTGCTATGGCAGAAGGGGCGGCTACATCTGCTAAGGGCCCTCAGCACCAACCCTGACACCACCAGCCCTGGGCTTTGGCTACAGCTCCTGCAAGCAAAGCACCTCGGCTGATGGTCTCTCTACTTGCGCTTCACACTGGATCACTTCTGACTCTTTCTCTTGCCTTTTAACTCTTTGGCCTCAATAAAGTTTTCCTGCATCAGATCCTGACATGTCTCATCATCTTTATAAATTCCAGGGGTCTCAGATCCTCACCTCACACAGTGTCAGACAGGGCATTGGGGTGAACGGAAAAAGGGCACAACCTATTTCTTAGTAAATATGTCACCACAATTAAGAACCAAGACTGGCACAGGAAGCACGGGATTTGGAGGACTTTCCAGGACCTGGCACAAGCCCATCACCTGCTACACCAGTGTTTTGACACATTGATGGTCTTCTGAGCACAGCTCTGATAGACTGTCTCCATGCCAGCACACACTTGACAAAGTGTGAGTTCCCAGCAGAACTCTTGAAACCTCTCAGCAGAGTCACAAAATCATCCACTTGGGCAGGAACTCTAGGATGCAAGTGCTTCATTCCCCTCAGCTCAAGAAAGACTAACAAGAGTGGGATTTCAAGAACCATGGACAGTTCAGGTTTGGCTCTCTCAGGACAGCGACTCCACCATGTCTTCCGCTCTTTGTCCACCCTCACATTGAAAAATTTTTCCCTTCTTTGCCCATTGAATTTCATCTGTTTTCACTTGTGTCTTTGCCCATTTTTCCTGCATGGTTTCATTACTGTGGATAAATGGATTCCCTTGACTTCATTCCTGCCATCTGGGATTTTCATACATTGATGACACCCCACTGTCCATCCTTGTCTCCTGGGAGTCCCAGCTCTCCCAACCTCTCTTCTATGACAGACTTTCCAGCCCTTTCAGTATGTTGGTTGTCCTGTATTTTTGTGAATTAAATTTCCCTAATAGGAAACTAAACCTCCACTAGAGAAACTAAAGTTCATTCCCTCTTCTCCACAGCTTGGTGAAAAGGGAAACAAGATTGGTGTTAAAAAATTTCCATTCAGACAATTTCAGACAGCAATAAGGTCGATCCTCTTCCTCTGAAAATTGAACATCCCCAGTTTTTTCAGCTTCTTCTCACCTGCCTTGTTCTCCTTTTCCTTCAGCTGCTTTCCTTTCCATGTGTCAGTCAGAACATGGCACTGTGACCCCACGGGGTGACCTTGCTGGGCCCAGCTGAGACAACTGCTATGGATCAACCAGCACTGGACTTTGGGGAGCTTGAGTGACCTTCATAAATCTCAGGAATTGCTTTCCCATCCCCATGGAGAAAGGCCTGGCATATAGATCGGGCAGGAGAGATGGAGCCAAGGCAGGCAGGAATGAACTGGAAGGAGCAGCCCCTCAGCCCCAGAACGCCTGCAAAGCCCAGACCAGCCTGACATGGCTGGCAGGGAATGGGGCCCCTCTTCACAACACACAAAAAAACCACAGCACAGCAGTATCACAGGGTGACATCAGTGATGCCACCCCACCTCTCCCAAGCTTCCGTAATGTCTTCACCCCACCCTGACATGCACCATCAACAGCAGTTTTTAACCTCTAATAATCACAGTTAAAAGCTGCAGCCAAGGTCAGATGGACACAGACTCAAGAGAAAGACATGGAATAACAGAATTCCAAAAACAAACACCTGCACCATGACAGGGAAAGAAAGATGATGTTGCCGACCAGAGCTAGTAATTATTGGGTTTTGCTCACAGGAACACAGTGTTAAGCCTTAAAGGATACAAGTTATGAAACCATATGACCTTCATGTGGAGTAAGACAACTGATGTCACAGACCTACCTGAGCATCCATTTCTTGTTGTGTGTTTAATGAGTTTCTTAATGAGGTCAAGGAATACAATTTAAATGACAGAGTGCATTATCATGTAGATTTGAGAATTCCAAAAGGGCCATAACACTGGAACAAGTTCAGCCTGAACAGTCTCTCCTTTTCCAGATTTTCTCCCATTGCATTCAAGGCAGAATGCCACAAGCTCTCTTTAATCCTTCAGGCACTCCCAGGCACTGGGACCTTGCCAAGCTATAACACAGGGACCTTCCCAGGACATCAGCAGCTCCCTCAGCATTCCTGGGTGCAACACAATGACTGATGGACATCCAGTGGCACAGAACAGAGTCCCAGTCTTCACAAGGCACTGACAAAGCACAGCACACAAATGCCACAAAATTACTTCACTGAGGACATTGTAGTTCCCCAGGGCTAAGGCTGCTTAATCAGTCCTCCCTTACAAACATTAATAAATAAATACTCCCAAATACCAACTCCTGATTGAAAGCTGCAGCCAATGTCAGATGGTCACTGACTCAAAGAGCTGGACATGGAATTGTAGAGTTGTGGGAATAAAAACACTCCGTACCTCATGACTCAGCAGGATAGGTCAGCCAAGAATTACCGCCTGCCAAATGCCCCAAGGCCATGGGACAAGGCTGTCCCGCCCCTCCAGGATCAGCATAAAAGCCAGCCCAGAGCCTCTCTCCCTCACACACTTCTTCTCAAGCCTTCTCCTCCTGCCGACAACCAGGTGAGTCTCAATCCCCTGACCCTCCTTCTCCTGCACCTCTCACCCCTCTCATCTCTTAAAGTCAGCCCCAGCCGCTGCAGCACTCATGCCTCCCCACAGCCACACAACAGCCTCCACACTCCCTCACTCTCCTGCATCATTGCCCACACCTCTGCCCTGCCTCATCCTCTCTCTTCCAGGCACCCTCCACACCACACCCATGGCCTGCTACAACCGCTGCAGTCCCTGCGGACCCACCCCGCTGGCCAACAGCTGCAACGAGCCCTGTGCCCTGCAATGCCAGGATTCCCATGTCATCATCAACCCTTCCCCTGTGCTGGTCACCCTGCCAGGACCCATCATGACCTCCTTCCCCCAGAACACCGCTGTCGGATCCACCTCCTCGGCTGCCGTGGGCACTGAGTTCAGTGTGCAGGGACAGCCCATCTCTGGGGGATTTGGTGGCTTTGGTGGCTTTGGCTATGGCCGTGGATTTGGCTACGGCCTGGGAGGCCTGGGCTGCTATGGCAGGAGGGGCGGCTACATCTGCTAAGGGCCCTCAGCCCCACCCCTGTCACCACCACCTCCATGCTCTGCCAACAGCTCCTGCAAGGAAAGCACCTCAGCTGATGGTTGCCCTACTTCTACCTCAGGCCCGATCCTTTAAAATACTTTCTTCTGTAGTTTCTTTTGTTTTGTTTTGTTTTGTTTTTTGACTTAGTAAAGATTTCCTGCATCAAAGCAAAGCCTGATGTGTCTCCTCATCTTTACTCATTGTTCTGAATTCCAGTGGTGTCACCTCCTTACCCAACACACTGCCAGGAATAAAGAGACTGTTGGACTGAATGGAAAAAAGTCTCAAACCTTTCTTAGAAAATACACCTCCACCAGTAGTAATCAAGACTGGTATGGGAACCATGGATTGAGGGGAGACACAAACCCATCACCTACCACACCAAAGGCTTTGACACAACAAATCTCTCTTGCTTATGGCTCTTTTCAGGTCTTTCTGGACCAGTACACACTTGACAAACTGTCTTCCCAGTAGGACTCCCTAACCCTCCCCCAAAAAATAGGAACAACATAATCCAATTTGGCAGGGACTTTGGAGTGCAATTGCTTCATTCTCTTCTGCTCGATCGTAGCCAGCAAGAGTCGGATTTACAGGACCTTGGACAGTTCAGAGCTGGCTCTCCCAGAACCGATACTCGACCACCTCTTTTACTCTGGGACAAACCTCGTACTGAAAAGGGTTTTCTGCCTTTCCCAGGGAATTCCATCTGTTTTCACTTGTGCCTTTCCCTCTTGTCCTGCATGTGTGCACTGCTGAGAGCAGCCAGGGTCCTTTGACTTCACCCTCAGCAATTAGGAATTTGTGCACACTGATGACATCCCTATGTCCAGCCTTGTCCTCTGGGAATCCCACCTCTCACATTCTCTCCTCTGGGAAAGATTCTCAAGGCCCTTTAAAATCTTTTGGGCCCTGAACTGGTGTAAATTCACCAAATCTACTTCATTTACATGTGGGAAGCCCAGAACTGCTGAGAACACCTCACATGGGATCTCACCAGTGCTCAGGAGACACCAAGAGTCACTTCCTCCTGTTTCATCACAACACTGTTCCCAATCTGGACCTGAAGACTTGGGGTGCCTTTTCCCCACAATGATACAGGGACACCTCTTGCTCCACTTTTTTTTCACCCAGAAACACAAGGGCGATTTCTCAGAAGAAAACTATTCTTACCTTTGATGCTCATACATTCCTTCCTACCTGGGACGACTCCTCCCAACAAACAGCTCTTGGCAGATGCCCTTGCTGAGCTTCAGCATCAGATTTTCAGGGTTGTCCCAGTGGATCCAACTCCTGGGCTACAGCACTGGGGACTTGCTGCCATCTGGACTTTTGGACACTGACCACAAACCTCCAGGTTCAGCCCCTCAGACCTTTCTCAGGCCACTACTGTGGGCCCTGACACAACCTGGACTTGCCTGGTTGTCAAAGATCATGAAATGTTCACCTGCAACAACCCTGGGTGAGCCTCCCAATTCTTGTTCTGACAACCACAACTGGTCTGAGCCCTTTGCATCCATCCCAAGTTGGGACCTAAATCACCCCGGATAGCAAAAGCTTACAGGCAAGAGGACCACCAAGATATCCACAGAGCAGAGTGAACAGGAAAAGTCAGGTCTAGGGTCAGGCTTAGTCAGGTGGGATCAAGGTGGGGACCAACAAATGTGAGGGAAGAGGCAACACCTTCAGCACATCACAGAGCAGCCTGATGGGGCTGGGAGGGAATGGGGCTCCTCATCACAGCACATCCATAAAACAGAGCACAGGAGTGACATGGGGTCATTTCACTGATGACACCACTCCTCTCCTAAATTTTGGCTGTTTATTGGGCCCAGCCTAACGCCCATCTTCCATGCAAACCCTCTCAAATATCAACTTGCGCTTAAAAGCTGCTGTCAAGGTTAGATGGACAAGGCCTCAAGAGTATGACATGGAATCATAGAATTTAATGAAGAAATGCCTATACCATAACAAAGAAGGAAAGAGGAGTACGCTGACCGTAATTATTGGTTTTTGCTGACAGGAACACAGTATTAAGTAAGACTTAAGGGATAAAAGATATGAAACCTGAGAGCTTGAATGCAGAATAAAAGAATTGGAGTCACAGACCAGCCATGATAAAAAAAGGATTAAACACTCTTGACTGGTGGGTTTCTTTGATTTCTTAATGATGTTAGGATATACACTTAAAATTAAAGAATTTGCTGTCGTGTAATTCTCTGAAACCCAAATGGACCTTGAAAATGAAGCAAATCCATCCTGACGAGGACCTGGTTTTCCAGTTCTGTCTCTTGATCTCATTCAAGACACAAAGGGATGAGTCCAGTCTTCAAAATAAACCACAGCACACAAGTGCCACAAAATGACCTCAATGATGACATCACACCTTTCCTGGGCTCTGGTTGTTTATTCAACCCTCCCTGACAGGTGCTGAACAATCACATCCTCCCAAACACCAACTCTCACTCTAAAGCTGCCGCCAATGTCAGATGGACACAGACTCAAGAGCAGGACATGGAATTGCAGAATGGCATAAAAGAAACCACTCCTCACCTCATGACTCACCAGGCTGGGCCAGCCAAGAGCTGCTGCCTCAAAAATGCCCCAAGGCCATAGGACAAGGCTGTCCCGCCCCTCCAGAACCAGCATAAAAGCTGGCCCAGAGTCTCTCTCCCTCACACACTTCTCCTCAAGCCTTCTCCTCCTGCTCCTGCCCAAAACCAGGTGAGCCTCAATCCCCTAACCCTGCTGGCCCCCCGGCCCTTCTCTTCCAGCACGCTCAGCCCCAGTCTCTGCAGCCCTCACACCTCCCCACAGCCCCACTACAGCCTCCACACTCCAGCACGCTCCTGCATTGCTGCCCCTCTCATGCCCACACCCCTGCCCTGCCTCACCCCTCTCTCTTCCAGGCACCCTCCACACCACACCCATGGCCTGCTACAACCGCTGCAGTCCCTGCGGACCCACCCCGCTGGCCAACAGCTGCAACGAGCCCTGTGCCCTGCAATGCCAGGATTCCCGCGTCATCATCAACCCTTCCCCTGTGCTGGTCACCCTGCCAGGACCCATCATGACCTCCTTCCCCCAGAACACCGCCGTTGGATCCACCTCCTCCGCTGCTCTGGGCACTGAGCTCAATGCCCAGGGACAGCCCATCTCTGGCGGCTTTGGCTTTGGCCTTGGCTACGGCCTGGGAGGCCTGGGCTGCTATGGCAGAAGGGGCTATGGCTCCATCTGCTAAGGGCCCTCAGCCCCACCCCTGTCACCACCAGCTCCATGATTTGCCAACAGCTCCTGCCAGCAAAGCACCTCAGCTGATGGTTGCTCTGCTTGCAGCTCACACCACCTCCTTTCTCACTTCTTTCTCGTGCCTTGTAATTCTTTTCTTCAATAAAGTTTTCCTGGAATATAGCCTCACGTCTCCTCCTCTTTTGTTCTGCCATGGCTCTTCCAACTTCTCATGCTCAAAGTCAAGGGTCAACAACCCATCGGTGTGTGTGGAAAGGGGGCCACAAGACCTCTCCTGGGATGTCTGTCAACAGCAGAACCAGCCACTGGGCTTCCAGAATGCAGCACAGACCCTTCCTTTTCCCAAAACCTTGGACACACTGATGCACTTGTGCCCATATCCCCAGCACAACCTCCCGATGGCAGCACACATTTATCCAACTCTTCTCCACCGGGGCTCTCTGAACATTCCAGCAATGGAATCCAGGAGTGCACAAGGAACACAGGGAAATCCATTAGTTCAAACCAACCTGGTCCCCAGACAAATCAAGCACCCTTTTCTCAGCTGCCCCTCACAGAAATGGCTCTGTCAATTCTTCACCAACATCCTTGTTCTTCTTTGGACATCCTCAAGCACCTGAATGTCTTTCTTGCTCTGAGGGGCCTAAAACAGAACTCAGATTCAGGGAGTGGCCTCACCAGTACCCAATACAGTGGGACAGCCACCACAGTGGTCCTGCTGGTCCCACTACAGGTAATAAAAGCCAGGATGCCACTGGCTTTTGTGGCCACCTGGGAACACATTGGATCATGTTCAGCTATTGTCAACCAGCACCTCCAGATCCTTTTCCCATTGGCAGCTTCCTAGTCACTCCTTCCCAAGTCTGGAGATTTAAGTCTTTACTAAATTCCAAGTAAAAATCATCCACAGCCTTTTCCTCACTTACTAAGGAGGTCACATTGACACCTCAGGTGATGAGGCAGGCCAAGCAGGACCTGATTTTGCTTTAGCCAGGTTGGCTGGGCATGATCACCTGGTGGTCCTGCAGGGGCTATTAAATATTCTCCAGATGATCTGCTCCAGCAGCTTATGCAGGACTGGACTCAGATTGACAGGCCTGGAGTTGCCCAGACCCTTCTTCTGGCCTTTTTTCTAGGGAAGAGTCCCATTTTCAAGCCTACATCAACTGAGACCTCCCCAGCTAGCCAGGAGTGCTGGAAGAAGATAGAAAGGGGCTTGGGAGCACTTTCACCAGCTCCCTCAGACCCCTTAGGTGGATCAGTTCAAGTCTGTCACTGACCATGCTCACTGGATTAGGAGGGATTGAATTTTGCTTCCTGGTACAGAACTTTCTCCCTCAGTAGTATGCTGTGCCCATCCCAGGAAGCAGAATCACAGCAAAGGGAATCATTTGTGCTCAAGGAACCTCTTGGAGGTGACCAAAGACTCATTGTAGAATAGTTTTGCTTGGAAAGGACCTTGAAGATTCTCTTGTCTGAACCCCTGCAGTGGACAAAGGCACCTTCCACTATCCCAGGTTGCTCGAAGCCCTGGCCAAACTTGCCTTGATCATTACCAGGGTTGAGACAGTCACAGCTTCTCTGGGTGACTTGTGCCAGGCCCTCATCACTCAGATAGATAATAATTTCTTCCCAATATCCCATCTGGCAGTGGGAAGACATTTCCCCCTGTCCCATCACTCTCCGTTTGTGTAGGAGACCGTGGAGTTCAACCCAACATCCTCAAGGAAGGACAGCTCAACAAGGCTTCCCATGACTTCTGTCAACTCGAGATTTAGTAACTTGAGGCCATTTCCACTTGACCCATCACTTGCTAAATGGAGGAGAGAACAATAATAGTCTTAACAAAAAAACTCCTTTCAGACAGCTGAAGAAGGGGAAATGATTTCTCCTTTGGCTGCCTTGTCTGCATCTAAAACTCTGCAGTTCCTAAAAGCACTACTCAAAATCTTGTTCTCCAGATCCCTCAGCAGCTGTTCCCGGGATGTATCCCACCACAGAAGAACCATTGTAACACCAGAGTGGCAAAGCCAGAGCAGAACCAAGGAGAGAGGCGAGTCCAAAAGACAGGTCTGATGACCTGGTGGCGACGTGAGGAAGAATGACCATGATGTAAAGGTCAGCTCCTCACTCATGGCACAGCTGCAAAGACCAGACCATCCTGACAGGGCTGTAATGGAATGGGTTCCCTTTGCACAACACACCCACGAACCGAGCCACACAAGAGCAATGGGGTGGGGACTCTGATGACACATTTAAGTTATTGCCATCTATTCTTCATTCTTGGACACACAGCTGAAACAAAATAAAAACTGTCACTTTAAAGTTGCTGCCATGGTCAGATGAACAGGAACTCATGAGAGGGACATGACACTGCGGAGCTGGGGGAAAGAAAACACTCCCCATCTCATGACACACCAGACTGGGTCAGCAAAGAGGTGCTGCCTGCAAAATGCCCCAAGGCCATGGGACAAGGCTGTCCCGCCCGTCCTGAACCAGCATAAAAGCCGTCGCAGAGTCTCTCTCCTTCACACACTTCTCAAGCATTCTGCTCTGGTGTCTACAACCAGGTGAGCCTCAAGCCCCTGACCCTCCTGCTCTTTCCCCATGGCCCTGCTCTTCCAGCAAGCTTAACTCCACCCTCAGTGGCCCTCACACCTCCCCACAGACCCACAACAGCCTCCACACTCTCTTGCCTCCTTTCCTCTGCAGACAAACCACACTGCGGACTCCCCCACCCCTACCCTGCCTCACCCTCCTCTCTCTTTCCAGGCACCCTCCACACCACACCCATGGCCTGCTACAACCGCTGCAGTCCCTGCGGACCCACCCCGCTGGCCAACAGCTGCAACGAGCCCTGTGCCCTGCAATGCCAGGATTCCCGCGTCATCATCAACCCTTCCCCTGTGCTGGTCACCCTGCCAGGACCCATCATGACCTCCTTCCCCCAGAACACCGCCGTCGGATCCACCTCCTCGGCTGCCGTGGGCACTGAGCTCAATGTGCAGGGACAGCCCATCTCTGGCGGATTTGGCTTTGGCCTTGGCTACGGCCTGGGAGGCCTGGGCTGCTATGGCAGAAGGGGCTATGGCTCCATCTGCTAAGGGCCCTCAGCACCACCCCTGTCACCACAAGCTCTGCCCTCTGCCAACAGCTCCTGCAAGCAAAGCACCTCGGCTGGTGTTTGCCCTACCTGCTCTGCCAATCTGCTCCCTTCAATCTCTTTCTCCTTTCTCTTTGATTTTATTCCCTCAATAAAGTTCTGTTGCATCAAACCCTGAGATGCCTCCTTTTGTGTTTGAATCCCAGTGGCCTCACCTCCTTACTCAGCACAGTGCCACGAGTGAACAGGCCATTTGGGGGGATGGAAAAGGGGCAAAACATCTTTCTTAGCAAGGACATCACCACCTGTACCAAGCAAGACTGGAAAGGGATGAAAGGGAGGAGGGGGACGAATTTCCACAACATGAGACAAGCACATCACCCAATAACATCAAAGGCTTTGAAGCACCAATGCTCTCCTGTGCATGGCTTTGTGCATGCTTGCCAGCACACACAAGACAAACTCAGTTCCCAGTAAGATTCTCAAACACTGACCACAAACAGAAAAACAACATCATCCCCTTGGGCAGGAACCCTGGGGAACCCTCCTGCCCAAGCGAGAGCAGCATTTCCAGAACTACGGACAGTTCAGGATTGGACTGCTGAGGACAGAGACTCCACCACCTCTTCCCGTTCCTGACTACCTTATTAATGAGTAGTTCTTTCTTTGCCAAGGAAATTCAATCTCTTTTCATTTCTGCCCTTGCCCTCTTTTCCTGCAGGGCTGCACTGCTGAGATTAGCAGACTCTCTCTAATTCATTCCATGCCTTCAAGAATTTGAACAAAATGACGACACTCCCCTGTCCATCCCTTTCTCCTGGCAGCCCCAGGTATGTCAAATTTCTGTCAAAGAGCCCTCATATTATCTTGATGACCTTGTACTGGTTTTGTTTCAGTAAGTCCATGAGGTTCTTCTGCTGGGGAGCCCAGAAATGCCCACACCAACCCACCTAAATTTTGAGGATGTTGAACAGTGTTGGCTCCATGGATACAACTCTTGAACTACTTCCCTTAACCTGGATCAAATCTTGCCAAGAATGTTATATATGATAAAAATCTAGCAGGCCACTTCACTGACCCTTTACACAACCTGTCCATTCTGGGATAGTCTGGGATGATGCCGTAGGAGACACAGTAAATATCCCAGGTGAAAAATGGAGGTTAATACCAGCCATGCCTCTCATATAATCCCCAGTTAGCTGGTCTTCTCTGTAGCTAACATAGAGGTCACTCATTTTTGATTTTGCCTCCCAAAACTAATCCTAATGTTTTCCTCATTATCTTGTTGTCTGACCTGCTCTTGGCAGTGCTTCAAAGAATTACAAAATTAGTCCCATCCTTGTCTGCTGGAACAAGGTCCCTGGAAAGCCAGTAGCAAAGTCAGAGGGAGTAAATGTACTGCAAGGGGCAGGGGCTGATGCCCAGCACAGCTGCAAAGCCCAAAGCAGCCTGGCAGGGTGAAGAGGGCTCCCCTGCACAACACACCCACAAAATAAACCACACAGGTGCCCCAAAATGACCTCACTGATCACACCCATATTATTCCTAGGTTTTGCTGGATATTTTGGTATCCCTGACACACACCTTCCAAGCAAATCTTCCCAAATATCAATTTTCATTTATAAGCTGCTGCCTAGGTCAAATGGGGGCAGATTCAAGGGCAGGACTTGGAGTTGTACAGCCGCTGGAAGGAAAACACTCCCCAAATGCCCATCACCTGCACAGCTGCAAGAGGCAAAACTGATGTTATGATTTCCATTCAGGTGACTTTAGAGAGTAACAAGGTTACTCTCTTCTTCTGAAAATCCAACATCTCCAGTTGCTTCAACAGCTCCTTATATGCCTTGTTCTCTTTATCTTTCATCAGCTAGGATAAATCAACACAAGACTTTGGGGAGCATGGGAGGCTTCCCTCAACACCTAAATGGGACAGCCTGCTCATTTCCAGTGGATAAATCATGGCATATGGACAGGTTTAGAAAGGTGGAAACATGGTAGAGAGGAAAAGAATATAATGGAAGGGGACAGCCCTCACTCCCAAAAGAGCTGCAAATACCCAGATCAGCCTGATGTGGCTGTGGGGGGAATGCTGCACCTCTTCTCAAGACACCAACAAAGCACAGCACACACACAGTGACCTCACTGATGACACCCCAGTGTCCAAAGCTTTGGTCATGACTTCAGCCTTGCTTGAAAACCACCACCAGCAGCAAATTTTAGTCTCTTAAACCCACACATGAAAGCCTCCGCCATCAAGGACAGATCAACATGGACTCAAGAGTAGGACATGACATTGTAGAGGGTTTGGAAGGAAAACATTCCCCACCTCAAGAGTCACCAAGAGTGGCTAGCTAAAAATTGCAGGCTCCATAATGCCTCAGAGTAAAGGGTAGGGCTGTCCCACCCACTCAGGACCAGCATAAAAGCCAGCCCGGAGCCTCTCTCCCTCACACACTTCTCCTCAAGCCTTCTACTTCTGCTCCTGCAGACTACCAGGTGAGCCTCAAACCCTGATCCTTCTGCTCCTTCATCCCTGACTCGTCTGTTTCAACAGGCTCTGCCCCAGACTCTGCAGCCCTCACACCTCCCCACAGCCACACAACAGCCTCCACAGTCCCTCACTCCACGCCATCACTGCCCCTCAGACCCCCACACCCCTGTCCTGCCTCATCCCCCTCTCTTCCAGGCACCCTCCACACCACACCCATGGCCTGCAACAGCCTCTGCAGTCCCTGTGGACCCACCCCGCTGGCCAACAGCTGCAACGAGCCCTGTGCCCTGCAATGCCAGGATTCCCGCGTCATCATCAACCCTTCCCCTGTGCTGGTCACCCTGCCAGGACCCATCATGACCTCCTTCCCCCAGAACACCGCCGTCGGATCCACCTCCTCTGCTGCTCTGGGCACTGAGCTCAATGCCCAGGGACAGCCCATCTCTGGCGGATTTGGCTTTGGCCTTGGCTACGGCCTGGGAGGCCTGGGCTGCTATGGCAGAAGGGGCTATGGCTCCATCTGCTGAGGGCCCTCAGCACCACCCCTGACACCACCAGCTCTGGCCTCTGCCAACAGCTCCTGCAACTAAAGCACCTTGGCTGGTGGGAGCCAGACTTGCACATCAGACCAGCTCTCCTCAATTTCTTCAACTTCCCTCACCATTCTTTTGCCTCAATAAATTTCTGCTGCATCAAAGCCTTACGTGCCTCCTCTCCTTTTTGAAATCTGCCTCACATGATTACCTATGCGACCCAGGAAATTCCTCTGGCTGCCCTGGAGGACTCAAGACCCTGTCAGGGGTTTCAGAGACCTTGGCACAGAGCCCAAGACCCCTGTGTCTTTGATTTAGCCCTTGGAAAAAACAATTACCAACCCTGTATGAAGAATTGCAAGCCACAAAATTTTAAGTAGAAGAATAGTGAATTTATCATAGAGACGAAAAATAGATTTTTGGGATTTTTAGAATGGGGGTTCAGGAGGCAAGATGGAAGAATCGGGGTGTGTCCAGCCTTTCTCCTTCTTCTTCTTGGCCTCCATTTTCTGCTGTGATGTTGGCACTAGTAGATTGGTTTAGAGTAGAAGCTCACTGTCTAACATGGATGATAGGTATTAGAAAGTAATTGTAAATATTGTACACGTAGTTTTTAGTATAAAAGGATAACACCACCCCGCGGGAGGCAGAGTGCCTTGCACTGTCTTGCTGAGTGGACCTCAGCTGGATAGGAGAAAATATTTTATAGATAAGATACAATAAATAACCTTAAGACGGAGAACTAAAGAGCTCTGACTCCTTTGAGTGCCGGGCTGCTAAAAGAGACTTTTTAATGTTTCTCGGGGTGACTGTGACCAGCTAGAGACCCCAAGACTTACCCAGCACAGCGCCAAGTGCCAGAAATGAATGGGCCATGGGACTAGATGGAACATGGCACAACACATTTGTTAGGAAATATATCCCTACGAGGAACAACAAGACATGAATGAGAAAATTGGTTGATGGAAGACCTTCCAAAACAGGACCCAAAGCCATCACTTTCTACACCAAAGGCTTTGACACATCAATGTTCCCCAGTTCATCACTGACTCTGCTTAAGTCTCTCCAGGCCAGCACACACTTGACAAAGTCTCTTCCAAGTAGGAATCTCAAACCTTTTCACATCCACTTAGGCACAAACTCTGGAGTGTAAGTGCTTCAATTCCCCATCTCAAGCAGAGTCAGCAAGAGGAGGATTCCTAGCAGCATGGACAGTGCAGATTTGGATCACCCAGCAGAGACTCCACCACCTCTTCCCCACTGTGACGACCCTCAGTTTGAAAAATTCTTTCTCTGCCCAAAGAATTCCATCTCATTTCCCTTTTGCCCTTGTGCCGCTGTTCTGGACATGGGCACTGCTGAGAACAGCCAGGATCCCTCACTTCTTTCCATGCCAGTAGAAATTGCACACACTGATAACAACCCCATCCATCCTTGTTTTCTGGGAATCTCAGCTTTCTCAGCCTCTCCTCCATGAAAGATCCTCCAGTCCCTTTAGAAGTATTCTGGCCCTGAACTGGACTTGCTTCACTGATCCTATGGACTTCTTCGAACCATTTTCTGAAACCTATCTTAAACACTGGTGACAACTTTTAAAGTGAGGCTTGATTGAGACTTTCTGGTAACTTTGTTCTCCTCCAGGACCACAGGATCCTACTCTGCAGAGCTCCTGCCCACCCAATCAACCCCCAGCATGACCTGGGGTCCATTGCCATTCCTGTCCAGATGCAGAACTTAACATTTTCCCCTCCTGAACTTCAGGAGATGCCTTTAACCCTCAGTCTCCAGTTTCCTCTGACTGGTGACACAACCAAGTGGTGCATCAGCCACTCCATTCAGCTGCCAACTTGCTGAGGGGGCAACAGCCATCCACTGCCCACATCTTTCTTGTGGAGGTTGGACAGGGTTGGACGCATGGATACAACACTTGATCTCCTTCCCTTGACATTTTACTCCATCTGGACTTTGAGCCACTGATTAACAACCTCTGAGCCAACCCCTCCAACTGAACATCCCCAGTTCCTGCGCCTTCTCCTCGTGTGTCTTGTTCTCCATATCCTTCACTAGTTTTCCTTTCCATGTGTAAGATCCCCGCTCTGTGACCCCACAGTGGGAACTTCCTGGGCCCAGGTAAGATGAGCACTATGGATGAGCCAACACAAAAGTCCAATGAGCATGGGAGGCCTCCTTAAATCACAGAAATCACTTTCTGATCACCCACATGAGAAGCCAGGCATATAGATAGGCTTGGAGAGATGGGGGCAAGGAGAGGAAGGAGTGAATGCAATGGAAGAGTCCAGGTGCACACAGCAAAACAGAGGCAAAGCCCAGACCAGACCGACCAACCTCTGAGAGTTTGGACCCCTCTTCACAACACACACACAAACCCAAAATCAGGACTTCCACAGGTTGATTTCACGCATGACGCCCCAGCTCTTCAAAGAATTACTCATCTCTTCAGTCCCCTTTGACAAATGCCATCAACATCAGCCTCTGGTTCCAAATACTCACACTTTAAAGGAGGAATGACCACAATGGAAGGGGCAGCCCCATCATGCACAGTTGGGCTGCAAAGGCCACACAAGCCTGACAGAAAATGGAGCCCCTCTTCTCAGTACACCCACAAACTAAACCACACAACTGCCACAAAATGACCTCACTGATGACACTCATATTTTTCATAGGGGTTTGATGTATAGTTTGGTTTCTCTGACACACAACTTCCATGCCAATGCTCCCAAATAACAACCCACAATTTAAAGCTGTCACCAAGGTCATATGAACATGGTTTCAAGAGTAGGACATGACACTGTAGAGTTGTGGGAAGGAAACCACATCCCATACCATGACTCACCATGCTGTGACAGGCAAGAGCTGCAGCCCACAAAATGCCCCAGGGTCTGGGGACAACGCTGTCCTGCCCCTCCAGGACCAGCATAAAAGCAGCCCAGTGCCTCTCTCCCTCACGCACTTCTCTTGACACCTTCTGCTCTGGTGCTGACAACCAGGTGAGCCTCAAAGCCCTCATCCTCCTGCTCCTGCACCCCTGGACCCTCTCTGCCAGCCTGCTCAGTTCCAGCCCCAGCAGCCCTTCTACCGCTCCACAGCCCCACTACAGCCTCCACACTCCCTCACTCTTCTGACATTCTGCCCCTTGCACCCACACAGCCCTGTTTTGCCTCATCCTCTCTCTTCCAGGCACCCTCCACACCACACCCATGGCCTGCTACAACCGCTGCAGTCCCTGCGGACCCACCCCGCTGGCCAACAGCTGCAACGAGCCCTGTGCCCTGCAATGCCAGGATTCCCGTGTCATCATCGACCCTTCCCCTGTGCTGGTCACCCTGCCAGGACCCATCATGACCTCCTTCCCCCAGAACACCGCCGTCGGATCCACCTCCTCTGCTGCTCTGGGCACTGAGCTCAGTGTGCAGGGACAGCCCATCTCTGGCGGATTTGGCTTTGGCCTTGGCTACGGCCTGGGAGGCCTGGGCTGCTATGGCAGAAGGGGCTATGGCAACATCTGCTAAGGGCCCTCAGCACCTACCCTGACATGGGAAATTTGGTCTCTGGTGACTGCTCCTGAGGGCAAAGCCCTTCAGCTGATGGTTGTCCTACTTCTAGCTCACATGATTGCTTCCACTTGTTTCTTTTGTCTTTCCAATCTTTTGCCTCAATAAAGTTCTCTTGCAATCAAAGCTGAGACAACTCTGCTTCTTTTTAAATTCCAAAGCCCTCACATCCTCATGCACCATTGGAGTGGATGGAAAAGGGGAAGAAAACCTTTCCTAGCAAATACCGCACCACAAAGAGCCACCAAGACTGTTACGGGAAGCAGGGACTGGAGGGGACGCCTCCTAAAACATGACACAAGCCCACTCCCTGATACACAAAAGCATTTGACCCAACCCTCTCCAGGGCATAAAACTGGAAGTCACTCCATGCTAGCACGCACTTGACAAAATCTCTTCCCAGAAAGACTCTTGAAGCCTCACCACAAAAAAAAAAAAAAAAAAAAAAAAAAAAAAAAAAAAGAAATAACATCATTCACTTGGGCACAAACTCTAGAGTGCAACTGCTTCCACTCCACTGAACAAGCAGAGTCAGCAAGAGACTGATTTCCAGCACAATGGACAGAGCAGTTCTGGATCTCCCAGGACAGACCCCATCCCCTCTTCCACTTTCTGAGCGCTCTCACAATGAAACATTGTTTCCTTCTTTGCCCATAGAATTGCATCCATTTTCATTTGTGCCCTTCCCTCTTCTCCTTCACTGGTGAGAACAGCTGTGCACCCTGGATCTCATTCCCTGCCATCAGATATTTACACACACTCATGACACCCCCGTCCATCCTTGTCTCCTGGGAATCCCAGCTCTCTCAGCTCTCCTCTAGGAAATCTTCCCCAGCCCTTTCAGGATCTTGCTGGTCCTCCACTCGTCTTCTTTCACCATCCCACTGCCCTCGTCATTGTTGAGGATCTTGAGCAGGGTCGGCCTCAATGGATACAACTCTTAACATTCTTCCCTTGAGACTTGACTCCATCTGGACTTCATGCCACTGATCCCCAGCCTCTGGGACCAGCCTCTCAGCCACTCCCACGCCACACACTGCTTTCTGAGGCAACCTGGCCGTATTTAGATTATCTGGGAGTGTAGAATGGGAAGGTGCTTCCAGAGCATCACAAAAGGGTTGTGTCCAACAGCAGCCACAGCTCTCTCCTCATGCCCAGGTTGAGTCTCTGGCACAGGGCAGACACACAGCTCAGCCAAGCACTATTATCTGAAGAAAAATCCTCCAAGAGAACTGGTCTTATCCATCAGCACTAGCCACAACTCAGAACCCCAAAGGCCTGGCTCACACCTCACCTGTATCTACTCCCATCTACCCTCTCCTCCCTTGCACAGCTGCCCCCAAAACCCATGGAATCCATTTCAGCTGGAAAGGCCACTTAACATTCAGTCCAAATGTAAACCAAATCTGTGAATGCTACCAATCTCAGAAATATTTCATGCCTAGAACACATAAATATAAAATGTCATCAAGTGCAACCATTCCGACATCACTTCTAAGGCCACCATGGAACATCCATGATGTCCAAATCTCCATGGCTTCTCAATTCCTCCAGCAAAGGTGACTACACCACTGTCCTGGGCAGTCATGAACAGGTCTTGAAACTTCTTCTTGTGAAGGAATTTTTCATAATGCCAAACTCAACCTCCCCTGGGGCAACTTGACTCCACTCCCTCTTCTCCTATGTTTGGATAAAAGAAAGACAAGACTAATGTCAAATTATTTCTATCCAGATTACTCCAGAGGACACCAAGATCAACCTTTTTCTGAAAATTGAACATCCCCAGTTCCCTCACCTGCTCCTCATTTGTCTTGTTCTTATCCTTCACCATTTTCCCTACTCTTGTGTAAGAGCCCATCTCTGTAACCCCACAATGAGACCTTCCTGGGCTAGGTAAGATGAGAGCTTTGGGGAGCATGGGAGGCATCCCTAAATCACAGGGAGCACTTTGCCATGTCCAAGAAAAAAGGTAAGGCAAGGAGACAGGCCTGCAGACATGGACCAAAGTAGGGAGGGAGAGAACAGGATGAAAGGTCCAGATCTATCACCCTGAGTACACAAGCAAATCCAAGACCATCCTAACAGAGATGGGAAGGAATGCGGCCTGTCTTCACAAGACAGCCAGAAACAACAGCACTCCAGCATTGTTGAGCAACTTCATGGATGACACCTCACTGTCAAAAGCTTTGGTCATGTTTTTAGCCCTCCCTGAAAAACAACATCATCACCAAACTTTTGCCTTTATTACTCACATTTAAGTAGTCGCGCCAAGATGAGATGGACACGGACTCAAGAACTGGACATGGAATTGCAGATATGTGGGAAGGGAAACATTCCTCACCTCAAGACTCACCAGGCTGGGTCAGCAAAGTGCTGCTGCCTGCAAAATGCCCCAAGGCCATGGGACAAGGCTGTCCCGCCCCTCCAGAACCAGCATAAAAGCTGGCCCAGAGCGTCTCTCACTCACACACTTCACCCGAAACCTTCTCCTCCTGCACCTGCAGACTACCAGGTGAGACTCAAACCGTTGACCCTCCTGATCCTGGACCCACAATACCCTCTTTCCAGCACGCTCAGCCCCAGCCTCAGCAGCCCTCACACCTCCCCACAGCCACACAACAGCCTCGGCACTCCATCACCCTCCTGCATCACTGCCCCTCACACCCCCAAACCTGGTCTAACTTTATCCCTTCTCTTCCAGGCACCCTCCACACCACACCCATGGCCTGCAACAGCCTCTGCCGTCCCTGCGGACCCACCCCGCTGGCCAACAGCTGCAACGAGCCCTGTGCCCTGCAATGCCAGGATTCCCGCGTCATCATCAACCCTTCCCCTGTGCTGGTCACCCTGCCAGGACCCATCATGACCTCCTTCCCCCAGAACACCGCCGTCGGATCCACCTCCTCCGCTGCTCTGGGCACTGAGCTCAATGCCCAGGGACAGCCCATCTCTGGCGGATTTGGCTTTGGCCTTGGCTACGGCCTGGGAGGCCTGGGCTGCTATGGCAGAAGGGGCTATGGCTCCATCTGCTAAGGGCCCTCAGCACCACCCCTGACACCACCAGCTCTGCCCTCTGCCAACAGCTCCTGCAATCAAAGCACCTTGGCTGATGGTCTCTCTACTTGCACCTCACACCTGACTCCTCAGCTTCTTTCTAAGCATTCTTTCCCTTCAATAAATTTTTCTTGCATCACAACCTGAGTTGCTTCCTCTTCTTTTTCAATTCCAATGGTCTCACACCCTCAACCTGTGCAATGCCAGCACTCAACCATTATGTTGGATGGAAAGGGAGCAAAGAACATTTCTTAGCAAATATGTCCTCAACCAGTAACAATCAACAGTGACATGGGAAACAGGGGACAGGGAGAGACCTTCCAGAACATGACACAAGGCCATCACCTCATCTACCAAACGCTTGGACAAAGCAATTCTCTCCCGGGTACTGCTCTGTCAAAGTCACTCTAATCCAACATACACTTGAAAAATTCTCTTCCTAGCCACACTCTGAGTCCTCCCAGTGAACAGAATAACAAGAGCATCCACTTGGCCAGAAAATCTGGAGAGCACTTGCTCCAATCCCCCTTGCTGAAATAGGCCCAGGAGGAGCAGGATTTCCAGGATTATGGCCAATTCACTTTTGGACTTCCAAGAAGAGGTCTCTCTTACACTCTGGGACCATCCACACACACTGAAAATATCTTCCCTACTTTGCCTATGGTATTCACTTTATTTTCTGTTCTACACATGACCCCTCTCTAATCATGTGTGCAGTGCTGAGAACAGCTGGGCTCCCACTCACTGGTGACACCCCCTGCCCAGCCTTGTCTCCTCAGAGTCCCAGCTCTCGCAGTCTCTCCAGCCCTTGCAATATCTGCTGGCTCTAAGCCTCTCTTCATTCATTGCCCACTTGTGCTTCTTCTCCTGTGGAGGCCAGAAATTTCCACACCTCTCCTCACAGGATCTCACCGGTAGTCTAAAAAGAGGCAGGGCCAGCTCTCACGATTTCATAGCAACAATTTCAGAAATCTGTCTTGGACACAGTTGATGTCCCACTGAAGTAATTCCCCACTGCAACTTTCTGGTCTCTGTTCTCCACCAGCACCACAGGGTCCTGCTCACAAAAGCCACTTTACAGACTCTCTGTCCAAACCATTATACAGAGTGAAGTGCAATTCCTGCCCAGATGCACAACTTGTCATTTCTTTTGCTTGAACTAGGGGGGATTTTATTAACCCTTAGTCTTGAGGTCCTTCTGACTGATGGAACAGCCAAGTGTGGCCTCAGACACACCAATATCTGCCAGTTTGCTGGAGGGGCAACTCTCCCACTGCTGTCATGAAATGAAAAGTCCAGGCACTCACACCTGGCACAGATGCAAAACCCAGACCAGCCTGATACACTTGGGATAGTTTGGGGCCCCTCTTTACAACACACACAAAAACCCAAATCATGAGTTCTACAGGCTCATCTCACTGATGACATTCCACCTCTGCAAACTTTGGTCACGTCTTCAACCCTTTTGGACACAAACCATCAACAACAGCCTTTGGTTTCAAATACTCACATTTTAAAGGAGGAATGACTGTGATGGAAGGGGCAGCTCCTCATGCACTGCACAGGTGCAAAGGCCAGACCAGCCTGACATGGCTGCAGTGGAATGGGGCCCATATTCACAACACAGACATAAACTAAAGCACAGAAGTGCCATAAAATTACCTCACTGATGACGCCCATATAATTCCTTGGCTTTTTGTTGTCTATTTTGGTTTCTCTGAGACGTCTCCCAAGCAAATCCTCCCAAATACCAACTCTCACTTAAAAGCTGTTACCAAGTTCAGAGGGACACAGCCTCAAGAGCATGGCATGACACTGAAGGATTTTGAGAAGGAAAACATTCCCTACGTCACCACACGCAAGTCTATGCCACACAAAACTGATGTCAAAATTTCCATTCAGGTACCTCCAGAGAGTCACAAAGTCAATCTTCTTTTTCTGAAAACTGAATGTCTGCGATTCCTTCAAGGGCTCCTCAGGCCTTCTTCTTATCTTTCACAAGATTTCCTTTCTATGTTTCACTCAGAGCGCCATAACGGGACCCCACAGTGTGAACTTGCTGGGCCCACTTCAGACGAGAGCTACAGGATGAACAAACACAAGAAGACATTGGACAGGAGGGGCAGTGTCACAGGGATTGGTCTCCCATATCCAGCAGGAAAGGACTGGCATATAGACAGGTTGAGAATGTTGGCAATGGAACAGGGAGGGAGAGAATGGGATGGAAGGGGACACCCATCATCCCCAGAAGAGCTGCAAAGCCCAGATGAGCCTGATGTAGCTGTGGAGGAATGAGGATGCTCTCAACAAGACACCCAAAAACGACAGCACACCAGGGACATTGGGTGACATCACTGTTGACACCCCACTGTCCAAAGATCTGGTCACGTCCACAGCCCTCCATAAAAAACATCTTCATCAACAGACTTTCTTCACTAATACCTGCATTTAAAGCTGACAACAAGGTCAGAGGGACATGGACTCAAAAGAAAAACATGACACAGCAGAACTGTGGGATGGAAAACACTCCCCACCTCAGGACTCATCACTCTGAATCAACCAGGAAATGTGGCCTGCAAAATGCCCCAAGGCCATGGGACAAAGCTGTCCCGCCCCTCCAGGACCAGCATAAAAGCAAGCCCAGAGCCTCTCTCCCTCACACACTTCTCCTCACACCTTCTCCGCCTGCACCTTCAAACTACCAGGTGAGCCTCAAACCCCTAACCCTCCTGCTCCTGCACCCCTGGACCCTCTCTTCCAGCACACTGTGCCTCACTCTCTGCAGCCCTCACGCCTCCCCACAGCCCCAAAACACCTTCCACACTCTCTTGCCCTTCTAACAATTCACACCTCTTGCTCCCCCATGCCCCTCCCCTGCCTCAACCCTCTCTCTTCCAGGCACCCTCCACACCACACCCATGGCCTGCTACAACCGCTGCAGTCCCTGCGGACCCACCCCGCTGGCCAACAGCTGCAACGAGCCCTGTGCCCTGCAATGCCAGGATTCCCGCGTCATCATCAACCCTTCCCCTGTGCTGGTCACCCTGCCAGGACCCATCATGACCTCCTTCCCCCAGAACACCGCCGTCGGATCCACCTCCTCCGCTGCTCTGGGCACTGAGCTCAATGCCCAGGGACAGCCCATCTCTGGCGGATTTGGTGGCTTTGGCCTTGGCTACGGCCTGGGAGGCCTGGGCTGCTATGGCAGAAGGGGCTATGGCTCCATCTGCTAAGGGCCCTCAGCACCACCCCTGACACCACCAGCTCTGGCCTCTGGCAACAGCTCTGGCAACCAAAGCACCTTGGCTCATATTTGCCCTACTTGTACCTCATTCCGGATCTGTTTAAGTTCTCTCCCTTGTCTTTTTAATCTTTTGCCTCAATAAAGTTTTCCTGCATCAAAGCCTCACGCCTCTTCTTTTATGAATTTCACACCTCTCACACCCTCACCCATGGGCTGGATGGCAAAGGGGCACAACACCTTCCTAAACAAGTAGAATCCCAACAGTAACAACCTGAACTGGCACAGGAAGAAGGGTTGAAGGGTCACATTCCAGAACATGACAAAATCACATCGCCTGCCATACAAAAGGTTTTGACACAACAATGCTCTCCTGTTCATTGATCTGGGAAAGACTTTCCGTGCCAGCATTCCCTTGACAAGATCTCCTCCCATCACAACTCTCAAAGCACACAAACAATCACAATAACATCCACTCTCAGAGAAACTCAGGAAGCGCTGCAAGGGCTTCCATTCTCTCTGCTCAAGGAAGGCTACCCAGAGAAGGACTTCCAGAACCATGGACACCTCAGGTTTTCATCTCTCTGGGAAGGGAAACTCCTGGATCTCTTCCGCTCTATGAGCAACCTCACACCAAGAACAACTTGTCTGCTCTGCCCAGGTAATTCTGTCTGTTTTCACTTGTGCCCTTGCCGACTTGTAACAGCCCCATATTGAGGCGTGTCTCCTGGAAGTCCCAGCTCTCTCAGTCCTCACTGACAAATCCTCCAACCCCTTAAATATCTTGGTAGCCCTGAACTGGCCTTGGATCACTAAGTCTGTGGGCCTCCTCCCCTCGGGACCCCAGACCTGCTCACACTGACTCACATCATTTTTGAGGATGTTGAACAGTGTCGGCCTCATGGATACAACTCTCGAGCTACTTCATTTGAAGTTTGACTCCAGCTTGACATTGGATCACAAGGCTCCAGGTCTTGTTGTTTCAATATTATAGAAATAGAGCAGTCCACATCACTGACCCTTCACACCACCTGTACATCCTTGCATGGTCTCGGATGATGCAGTAGGAGACAGTGCCAAAGATATTGCTAAGAGGTGAAGGTAAACACCAGCCATGGCTCCCTCATCATCCACAGTAAGATTTTTTCATTCTGTAAGTAACTTAGAGGTCACTAAGACAGGATTTAAGCAACTCTAACTGCATCTCATCACCTTATACAAGCTGAACGTGGAAATGCTTTGTAGGGATAAAATTGTCCCATTCTTGTCTGCACAAAAAAGCTCCCTGGAAATCCACAGGCAGGGTGGGAGGGAGCAAATGCGCTTGAAGGGGCAGGTCCTAAAGTCTAGCACAGCCACCAAGGCCCAGCACAGCATGACTGGGCTGTAGAGGAATGGGATGCCTCACTTAAATGCAACCACAAACCAAAGCACACTTGTCCCATTGGTTGATCACCTTAATGACATCCCAATTTTCATAGGCATTTGTGGTTCATTCTGTATTTTTTGACACACGCCTTCCAAGTTAATCCTCCCAAACACCAACTCTCACTTTAAAGCTGCTGCCAAGGTCCCATAAACACAGTCACAAGAGCAGGACATGGACTTGTAGAGTTGCAGGAAGGAAAAAAGGCTCCAGCACAGGACTTGTCAGGCTGGGCCCGGTAAAACTGAAGTTATGGTGTGCATTCAGGTACCTTGAGAGAGTAAAAAGGTCAACACTTCTCTTATGAAAATTGAATGTATTTAGGTCTTTCAAGTGCTCCACAGACATCGTCGTCTTATCCTTTTCCAGTTTTCCTTTCTAGGTGTCACTCAGAGCCCAGCAATGGGACCACACAGTATGACCGTATGACCTAGCTGGCTCCAGGTGAGATGAGTGCTACCAATGAATAAAACACAAGATATTACAGGGCTGGACAATAGTCCCCAAACCACAGGGATTGTTTTCCCATATCCAGCAGGAATGGCCTGGCATATAAACAGGTTTACAATGTTGGCAATGAGGAAAGAAGCGAGAGAACGGGATGGAAGGGGCACCCTTCATCTCCCAAAGAGCTGCAAAGCCCAGATGAGTCTGACGTGGCTGTGGGGGAAAGAGAATCTTTTCTACAAGACACTCAAAAACCACAGCAAACCAGGGCCAGGGCATGACTTAATTAGTGACACCCCACTGTCAAATGCTCTGGTCACGTCCACAGCCCTCCACAAAAAACATCACCATCAACAGACTTTCTTCACTAATACCCGCATTTAAAGCTGCCAACAAGGTCAGATGGACGCGGACTCAAAAGTAGAACATAACACAGCAGAGTTGTGGGGTGGAAAACACTCCCCACCTCAGGACTCACCACTCTGAATCAACCAGGAACTGTGGCCTGCAAAATGCCCCACGGCCATGGGACAAGGCTGTCCCGCCCCTCCAGAACCAGCATAAAAGCCAGCCCAGAGCCTCTCGTCCTCACACACTTCTCCTCACACCTTCTCCTCCTGCACCTGCCGACAACAAGGTGAGCCTCAAGCCAGCAAGCCTCCTGCTCCTGCACAATTCTCTCCTTGCTCCCTTGCATCTCTACCCTGCCTCATCCCTCTCTCTCTTCCAGGCACCCTCCACACCACACCCATGGCCTGCTACAACCGCTGCAGTCCCTGCGGACCCACCCCGCTGGCCAACAGCTGCAACGAGCCCTGTGCCCTGCAATGCCAGGATTCCCGCGTCATCATCAACCCTTCCCCTGTGCTGGTCACCCTGCCAGGACCCATCATGACCTCCTTCCCCCAGAACACCGCCGTCGGATCCACCTCCTCCGCTGCTCTGGGCACTGAGCTCAATGCCCAGGGACAGCCCATCTCTGGGGGCTTTGGTGGCTTTGGCCTTGGCTATGGCCTGGGAGGCCTGGGCTGCTATGGCAGAAGGGGCTATGGCTCCATCTGCTAAGGGCCCTCAGCACCACCCCTGACACCTCCAGCTCTGGCCTCTGCCAACAGCTCCTGCAACCAAAGCACCTCAGCTGATGATCTCTCTGCTTCTACTTCACTCCGGATCCCTTCAAGTTCTTTTCTTTGTCTTTTAATTTTTTTGCAGCAATAAATTTTTCTTTCATCAAAGCCTCACATGTCTCCTCCTCTTTTTGAATTTGAAAGTTCTCAAACCCTCACTCTTTGGGTGGAAGGCAAAGGGGCACAACACCTTCCTAAACAAGTAGAACCCTACCTGTAATAACTAAGACTGCCACAGGAAGCAGGGTTTAATGGTGACCTTCCAGATTATGACAAAATCACATCTCCTGCCATACCAAAGGCTTTGACACAAAAACGCTCTCCCGCTCATTGCTCTGGCAAAGTCTCTACATGCCAGAGAAATCTTGAAAATATGTCCTCCCATCAGAAATCTAAAACCACACAAACACTCAGCTCCCAGGCAAACAAAGGAGGTGCTGCAAGGGCTTCCATCCTCTCTGCTGAACAAAGGCTAGGCAGAGAAGGATTTCCAGAACCATGGACACTTCAGGGTCTCATCTCCCTGGAAAAATAAACTCCTGCACTCTTCCACTCTGTGACCAACGTCACACTAAGGAAGGCTTGACTGCTCTGCCCATGGAATTCCATCTCTTTTCACTTGTGCCCTTCCTGACTTGTAAGAACCTCACATCCAGCCTGGTTTCCTGAAAGTCTCAGCTCTCTCAGTCCCTTGTGAGAAATCCTCCACCCATTCAATATCTTGATAGCCCTGTACTGGTCTTGTTTCACTAAGTCTGTGTGCCTCCTCCCCTGGGGAGCTCATAACTGACCCACAACATTTTTGAGGATGTTGAACAGTGTTGGCCTCATGGATCTGACTCTAGAGTTACTTCATTTGAAATTTGACTCCAGCTTGACTTTGGATCACCAGGCTCAAGGTCATCTTGTTAAAATGTTGTATAAATAGAGCAGACCACCTCACTGACCCTTTACACCACCTGTACATCCTTGCATAGACTGGGGTGATGAAGTAGGAGACAGTGCCAAAGACATTGCAAAGAGGTGGAGATAGACACCAGCCATGGCTCCCTCATCACCCGCAGTAAGATTCTTTCTTTCTGTAGATAACACAGAGGTCACTAAGACAATTCAACTCTAACTGCTCTACATCACCCTGTATGTACTGCACTAGGAAATGCTTTGTAGGGATAAAATGGTCCCATCCTTGTCTGCAGGAACAAGGTCCCTGGAAATCCATGGGCAAGGTGGGAGGGAGTAAATGACATGGAAGGGGCAGGACCTAACGCCTGACACAGCCACAAAGTCCCAACCAGCATGGCAGGGCTGTAAAGGAATGGGATCTCTCTCTCAAATGCAGTCACAAACCAAAGCACACCTGTCCCATTGGTTTACCACATTGATGACATCCAATTTTCATAGGATTTCATGGTTTATTTTGGTTTCTCTGACATGCACCTTCCAAGGAAATCGTCTTAAATACCAACTCTCACTTTAAAGTTTCTGCCAAGATCAGATGGACATGCTCAAAAGAGCAGGACAGAATTGTAGAGTTGCAGAAAGTAAAGAAGTCACCAGCTTCTGACTCGCCAGCCTGGACTTGGTAGAACTGATGTCATGGTTTTCATTCGTGTACCTTGAGAGAGTGAAAAGGTCAACACTATTATTCTGGAAATTCAATGTACCCAGGTCCTCCAACTGCTTGCTATCCCAGCCTCATCTCCTGACAGTCCCAGCTACCTCAGTCTTTCCTCTAACAAAGATTCTCCAGCCCTTCATTATCCAGTGGCCTTCAACTGGTCTTCATCCACTACCCCCTTGTACTTCTGCACCTGTGGAGGCCAGAATTGTCCACGTCTCCAAACAGGATTTGACCAGTGCTATCAAGAGAGGAAGGGCCACCTCTCCTGACTTCGTGGCAACAAATTTTGAAATCTGTCTTGAACACAGGTGACATTGATTGAAGTAATGTGCCACTGTACCCTTCTGGTGTCTTTGTTCTTCACCAGAACCACAGGCTCTTGCTCACAATAGACACTTCCAGTACTGTGATCCCACAGCATTCTCCAGGGACAAGGGCAATTCCAATCCAGATGGAGAACTTCTCATTTCCATTTCTTGACCTTTGGGAGACTCCATTAACCCTCACTCTGCTGACCTCTCTGGTGGAACAGCGAAATGGGGACTCAGACACTCCACAATCTGCCAGCTCACTGAGGAGGCAACTCAACTCAACAACTGCCCACATGGAAGAGAAGATTACAGGTGCTCGCACATGGCACAGATACAAAACCCAGACCAGTCGGACTGACCTGGGATAATTTGGGGCCCCTCTTCACAACACACACAAAAACCCAAAACCATGAGTTACATTGGATGACCTCACTGATGACACCCCAACTCTGCAAATCTTGTTCACATCTTCAGTCTCCTTTGACACACACCATCAACAGCAGACTTAGGTCTCAAACACTCTCACTTTAGAGGAGGAATGAACGTGATGGAAGGGGCAGCTCCTCATGCACAGCTCAGTTGCAAAGCCCAAACCAGCCTGAACATGACTGCAGTGGAATGGGGCCCCTCTTCACAACACACCCACAAAAAAACCCATACGGGTACCACAGAATGACCTCACTGATGACACTCATATGATTCCTGGGGTTTTTGTTGTATATTTGGGTTTCTCTGACACACATATTCCAAGCAAATCCTCCCAAATACCAACTCTCACTTAAAAGCAGACACCAAGTTCAGATGGAAACAGCCTCAAGAGCAAGACATGACACTGAAGGATTATGAAAGAAAAACATTCCCCAATTCACAACACGTCAAAATCTATGACACAGAAAACCGATGTTAAAATCTCCTTTCAAGTACCTCTAGAGTGGAATAAGGTCAACCAATTTTTTTTTAAAAATAAACGCCCACAGTTCCTTCAACTGCTCCTCATGTCTTCCTATCATGTTTCACGCATTTTTCTTTCTATGTTTTTCTCAGCACCTAGCAACGGAACTCCACAGTGTGACCTTGCTGAGACCAGTGGAGATGAGCGCTATGGTTGAACCAACACAAGAAGACATTGGACAGCAGGGGCGGCATCAAAGGGATTGCTCTCCCATATCCAGCAGGAGATGACTGACATTTACAAAGGTTTATAATGTTGGCAATGGGACACGGAGGGAGAGAACGAGATCAAAGGGGACTTGCATCATCCCCAGAAGAACGGCAAAGCCCAGATGAGCCTGACATGGCTGTGGAGGAATGAGGAGCCTCGCCACAAGACACACACAAACCAAAGCACCCATAGGACATTGGGTGACTTCACTGTTGACCCCCACTGTCCAAAGCTCTGGTCATGTCCACAGCTCTCCACAAAAAACATCTTCATCAACAGACTTTCTTCAAAAATACCTGCATTTAAAGCTGCTGACAAGGTCCGATGAGCACGGACTCAAAAGTAGCACATGACACAGCAGAATTGTGGGATGGAAAACACTCCCCACCTCAGGACTCACCACTCTGAGACAACCAGGATCTGTGGTCTGCAAAATGCCCCAAGGCCATGGGACAAAGCTGTCCCGCCCCTCCAGAACCAGCATAAAAGCTGGCCCAGAGCTTCTCTCCCTCACACACTTCTCCTCAAGCCTTCTGCTCCTACTCCTGCCAACAACCAGGTGAGCCTCAAGTCCGTGACCCTCCTGCACCTGCACCTCTGGCCCCTCTCTTCCAGCACGGTCAGCACCAGCCTCAGCAGCCCTCAACCCTCCTCACAGCCTGACAACAGCCTCCACACTCCATCACAATTCAAACCCCAACACCCCTGCCCTACCTCACACTCTCTCTTCCAGGCACCCTCCACACCACACCCATGGCCTGCTACAACCGCTGCAGTCCCTGTGGACCCACCCCGCTGGCCAACAGCTGCAACGAGCCCTGTGCCCTGCAATGCCAGGATTCCCACGTCATCATCAACCCTTCCCCTGTGCTGGTCACCCTGCCAGGACCCATCATGACCTCCTTCCCCCAGAACACCGCCGTCGGATCCACCTCCTCCGCTGCTCTGGGCACTGAGCTCAATGCCCAGGGACAGCCCATCTCTGGCGGATTTGGCTTTGGCCTTGGCTACGGCCTGGGAGGCCTGGGCTGCTATGGCAGAAGGGGCTATGGCTCCATCTGCTAAGGGCCCTCAGCACCACCCCTGACACCACCAGCTCTGCCCTCTGCCAACAGCACCTCCTGCAAGTAAAGCACCTCAGCTGATGGTCTTTCTACTTCTATCTCACTCCTGATCCCTTCAGCTTCTTCTTTCCCATCATTCTTTCTCTTCAATAAAGTTTTCTTGCACCACAATGTGAGTTGCTTTCTGCTATTTTTGTATTCCAAAGGTCTGACATCCTCATCCTGTGCAATGCCAGCACTCAACCATTATGTTTGATGGAAAGGGCCCAACGTACCTTTCTTAGCAAACGCATCCCCACCAGGAACAACCAACACTGACATGGGAAACTGGGGAGAAGGGAGACCTTCCAGAACATGACACAAGGCCATCACCTCATCTACCAAAGGCTTTGACACAGTAATAATTATCACCTGGGCACTGCTCTGACAATGTCACTCTAAGCCAGCATACACCTGAAAAATTCTCCTCCCAGTAGCAGTCTTGAGTCCTCCTCATGAACACAGGAATAACATCACACACTTGGGCAGGAACTCCACAGTGCAAATGCTTCCATCCCCCTTGCTTAAGCAGGCCCATCACAGGCAGGATTTCTGGGATTATGGCCAGTTCAGTTTTGGACCTCCAAGAAAAGGGACCAGATTGTCTCTTACACTCTGAGACCATCCGCACACATTGAAAAATACCTACTTTGCATGTCAATGGAATTCCATTGATTTTCACTGGTGCACGTGCCCCCTTTCTCTTTTCTGCTCTGCTGTGAACAGCTGGGTTCCCATACACTAGTGACCCCTCCCTGCCCAGTCCTGTCTCCTCAGAGTCCCAGCTCTCTCAGCCTCTCATCTAGCAAGGATCCACCAGGCCCTTAATTATCTGGTGACCTTCAACTTGTCTTTGTCCACTACCCCCTTGTGCTTCTTCACCTGTCAAGGCCAGAACTGTCCACACTACCTCACACAGGATCTCACCAGTGCTCTAAAAAGAGGAAGCGCCACCTTCTACAATTTCATGGCAGCAAAGCAGCAATTTCAGAAATCTGTCTTGGACACAGGTGATGCCCCACCTAAGTAATTCCCCACTGCAATTTTCTGGTCCGTCTTCTCCAGCAGCACCACAAGGTCTGGCTCACAAAAACCACATTTCAGACTCTCTGTCCACAGCATTATACAGAGACAATTGCAATTCCTGTCCAGATGCACAACTTCTCATTTCTCTTGCTTGAAATTTAGGAGTTTTTATTAACCCTTAGTCTTGAGGTCCTTCTGAATGGTGGAATAGCCAAGAAGTGCCTCAGACAATCCAACACCTGCCAGCTCGCTGAAGGGGCAACTCTCCCACTGTCGAGAAGGAATAGAAGAATCCAGCCACTCAAACGTGGCACAGATGCAAAGCCCAGATCAGCCTGAGTGACCTGCGATAGTTTGGGGCCCCTCTTCACAACACACCCACAAATCCAAACCCCTGAGTTCCATTGGATGACTACACTGATGACAGCCCAGTTCTCAAAACCTTGGCCATGTCTTCAGTACCCTTTGGAATTCGCCATCAACACCAGACTTTGGTTTCAAATGCTCACATTTTAAAGGAGGAATGGCCGTGATGGAAGGGGCAGCTCCTCATGCACAGCTCAGCGGCAAAGCCCAAACCAGCCTGACATAGCTGCGGTGGAATGGGGCTCCTCTTCATAACACACCCACAAATAAAAGCACAGAAGTGCCTTAAAATGACCTCAGATATGACACCCATAGTATTCCTTGGGCATTTCTTGTATATTTTTGTTCCTCTGACACACATCTTCCAAGCAGACCATCCCAAATAGCCATACAAGTACCCCAAAAGCTAACAACAAGGTCAGATGGAAATGGCCTCAAGAGCAGGACATGACACTGAAGGATTGGGAAAAGGAAAACATTCCCCACATGAACACTAAGAAGTCCATGCCAGACAAAAACAATGTAACAATTTCTGTACAAGTACCACTAGAGTAGAATAATGACAACATTTGTCCTTTGAAAAATAAATATCCACCTTTCCTCCAACTGCTCCTCAAGTCTACTTACCTTGTACCACTTTTCCTTTCCAGGTTTGACTCAGAGCCCAGCAATGGGACCCCACAGTGTGAACGTGCGGGGCCCAGTTCAGATGAGCGCTACAGATGAACCAACACAAGACATTAGACAGCAAGGGAAGTGTCACAGGGATTGTTCGCCCATATCCAGCAGGAAAGGCCTGGCATAGAGACAGGTTTAGAATGTCAGCGATGGGGCAGGGAGGGAGAGAATGGGATGGAAGGGGACACGCATTATCCCCAGAAGAACGGCAAAGCCAAGATGAGCTTGACATGGCTGTGAGGGAATGTGCACCCTCCCCACAAGAAACCCACAAACCACAGCGCACCCGGACCAGGGGATGACTTCACTGTTGACACCCCACTGTCCAAAGCTCTGATCACATCTACAGCCCTCTACAAGAAACATTTCATCAACAGACTTTGGTCTGTAATACCTGTATTTAAAGCTGCCGCCAAGGCCAGATGGACATGGACTCAAAAGTAGAACATGACACAGCAGAGTTGTGGGGTGGAAAACACTCCCCACATCAGCACTCACCACTCTGAGACAACCAGGAAATGTGGCCTGCAAAATGCCCCACGGCCATGGGACAAGGTTGTCCCGCCCCTCCAGAACCAGCATAAAAGCCAGCCCAGAGTCTCTCTCCCTCACACACTTCTCCACAAGCCATCTCCTTCTGCTCCTGTCGACAACAAGGTGAGCCTCAAGCCCGCAAACCTCCTGCTCCTGCACACTTCTCTCCTTACTCCCCCACGCCTCTACCCTGCCTCATCCCTCTCTCTCTTCCAGGCACCCTCCACACCACACCCATGGCCTGCTACAGCCTCTGCAGTCCCTGCGGACCCAGCCCGCTGGCCAACAGCTGCAACGAGCCCTGTGCCCTGCAATGCCAGGATTCCCGCGTCATCATCAACCCTTCCCCTGTGATGGTCACCCTGCCAGGACCCATCATGACCTCCTTCCCCCAGAACACCGCCGTCGGATCCACCTCCTCCGCTGCTCTGGGCACTGAGCTCAATGCCCAGGGACAGCCCATCTCTGGCGGATTTGGCTTTGGCCTTGGCTACGGCCTGGGAGGCCTGGGCTGCTATGGCACAAGGGGCTATGGCTCCATCTGCTAAGGGCCCTCAGCTCTGGCCTTTGCCAACAGCTCCTGCAAGCAAAGTGCCTCACCTGATGGTTTCTCTACTGGTACCTCACACCTGAATCCTTCAGCTTCTTCTTTCTCTGCATTCTTTCAATTCAATAAATTTTTCCTGCATCACAACCTGAGTTGTTTCATCTTCTATCTAAATTCCAATGGTCTCACACCCTCACCCTGTGCAATGTCACCACTCATCCATTATGTGGGATTGAAAGAGAGCAAAGAACATTTCTTAGCAAATATGTCCCCACCAGAATATCCTACACTGACATGGACAACAAGGGAGTGTAGTTGACCTTCCAGAACATGACACAAGGCCATCACCTCATCTACCAAAGGCTTGGACAAAACAATTCTCTCTTGGGCACTGCTCTGACAAAATCACTCTAAGCCAGTATACACTTGGAAAATTTTCAGAAGCACTCTTGAGTCTAGTCCGTGAAAAGAGGAATAACATCTTGTATTAGGGCAGGAACTGCTGAGTGAAAATGATTCATCCCCCTTGCCCAATGAGGCCCAACAGGAGCAGGATTTCCAGAATTCTGGCCAGTTCAGTTTTGGAATTCCAAGAAGAAGGATCTCATTGCCTCTTACATCTGGGACCATCCACACACACTGAAAAATTCTTGCTTCCTTTGCCCATGTAATTCCATCTATTTTCACTTGTGCAAGTGCCCTCTTTCCCTCCATGTGTGCAGTGCTGAGAACAGCTGGGCTCCCACACACTGGTGACACATCCCTGCCCAGCCTTGTCTCCTCAGAGTCCCAGCTCTCACAGCCTCTCCTCTAGCAAAGATCCACCTGGCACTTTAAGTATCTGGTGGCCCTCAACAGGTCTTTGTCCACTACCCACTTGTGCTTCTTCCCCTGTTGAGGCCAGAAGTGTCTCTATCACTCCACATCTGATCTGATTCAGTGCTCTAAAGAGGGAAAGGGCTACCCGTCAAGACTTCAGGTTAAAAAATTTCTGAAATCTGTCTTGGACACAAGTGACGCGGATTGAAGTAATTCCCCACTGCGACCTGCGGCTCACTCTGTTCTCTGTCAGCACAACACGGTCCTGCCCACAAAAGCCACTTTTCAGACTCTGAGCCCACAACATTATCCAGGGCCCAGTGCAATTCTTGTCCACATGCAGAACTTCACATTTCTCTTGTTTGAACCTTGGGCAGTTCCCTTAAAACCTTAGTCTCAAGGTCCTTCTTACCAGTGGAACGGCCAAGTGGGGCCTCAGTCACACCAACATCTGAAAGTGCACTGAAGGGAAAACTCTCCAACTGCCCACATGGAATGGAAGAGTCCAGGTGCTCACACCTGGCACAGATGCAAAGCCCAGACGAGACTGACTGATCTAGGATAGTTTGGAGTTCCATGGGATGACCTAACTGATGACACCCCACCTCTCCAAATCTCGGTCATGTCTTCAGTTCCCTTTGACTCACACCATCAACACCAGTCTTTGGTTTCAAATACTCACACTATAAAGGAGGAATGACTGTTATGGCAGGAGTAGATCCTCATGCATAGCACAGTACAAAGGCCACACCAGCCTGACATGGCTGCAGTGGAATGGGGACCCTCTTCACAGCACACCCAAAAATTAAACAACACGAATGCTACAGAATGACCTCACTGATGACACCCATATTTTTCTTAGGCTTCTGTTGTACATTTGGGCTTTTCTGACACACATCTTCCAAACAAATCCTCCCAAATACCAACTCTCACTTTAAAGCTGACACCAAGGTCAGATGGACACTTCCTCAAGAGAAGGACATGACACTGCACAATTGTGTGCAGGAAAACATTCCCCACATGATGACCTGCAAGGCTGTGTCAGAAAAAATTGATATTATGACTTCAATTCAGGTACCTCTAGAGAGTAGCAAGGTCAACCCACTTTTTCTGAAAAGTGAATGTGTATAGCTACATCAGTTACCCCTCAAACAAGTTCTTCCCCTTATCCTTCACCAGCTATGGATGGACCAGCACAAGACCCTGGGTTGTATGGGAAGCATGTCTGAATAAGAGGAATTGCTTCCCATCCTTAGTGGGAAAGTCCTGAACTATAGGGGTGTTTAGAAATTTTGCAATATGGTCGGGAGACAGAAAATGTGATGAAGGGGAGCTGTCACCTGTCACCCCCAGAAGAGCTGCAAAGCCCAAACCAGCCTGATGCGGCTGTGGCAGAATGAGGTCCCTCTTCACCACACACCCACAAAACCACAGGACACCATTGCCACAATGATGACAACCCATCTCTCCAAAGCTTTGGTCACATCTTCAGCCCTCCCAGAGAAACAATGTCAACCACAGCCTTTGGTCTAATACCTTCATTTAAAAGACACTGCCAAGGTCAAGTCCTCAAGAGCAGGATACGACAATGCAGACTTGTGGGGAGCAAAATACTCCCCACCTCAGCACTCACCAGGCATACAAAAATGCCCCGAGGGCATGGGGCAAGGCTGTCCCGCCCCTCCAGAACCAGCATAAAAGCAAGCCCAGAGCCTCTCTCCCTCACACACTCCTCCTCAAGCCTTCTCCTCCTGCTCCTGCCTATAACCAGGTGAGCCTCAATCCCCTGACCCTCCTGCTCCTGCACCCCTGGCCCCTGTCTTCCCACACACCCAGTCCCAGCCGCCCTCATGCTGCCCACAGCTCCACAACAGCTTCCACACTCCATCGCTGCCCCTTGCTCCCCCATGCCCCAGCCCGGCCTCACCCTCCTCTCTTCCAGGCACCCTCCACACCACACCCATGGCCTGCTACAACCGCTGCAGTCCCTGCAGACCCACCCCGCTGGCCAACAGCTGCAACGAGCCCTGTGCCCTGCAATGCCAGGATTCCCGCGTCATCATCAACCCTTCCCCTGTGATGGTCACCCTGCCAGGACCCATCATGACCTCCTTCCCCCAGAACACCGCCGTCGGATCCACCTCCTCGGCTGCCGTGGGCACTGAGCTCAATGTGCAGGGACAGCCCATCTCTGGGGGATTTGGCTTTGGCCTTGGCTACGGCCTGGGAGGCCTGGGCTGCTATGGCAGAAGGGGCTATGGCTACATCTGCTAAGGGCCCTCAGCACCACCCCTGACACCACCAGCTCTACCCTCTGCCAACAGCTCCTGCAATCAAAGCACTTCAGCTGATGGTCTCCCTACTTGCACCTCACTCTGGATCCGTTCAAGCTCTCTCTCCTGTCTTTTAATTATTTTCCCTCAATAAAGTTTTTCTGCATCAAAGTCCCACATGTTTCCTCTTCATTTGCATTTCAAAGCTCTCACACCCTCACCCATGGGGTGGATGGCAAAGGGGCACAACACCTTCCTAAATAAGTAAAACTCCACTTCAAGAACCAAGACTGCTACAGGAAGCAGGGTTGAATGGTGTTTTTCCACACTATGACAAAATCGGATCTCCTGCCATACCAAAGGCTTTGACACAACAATGCTCTCCTGTTCATTGCGCTGGATGAGTCTCTCCATGCCAGCATTCCCTTGACAAGATCTCCTTCCATCAGAACTCTCAAACCACACAAACAACCACAATATCATCCACCCTCAGAGAAACTCAGGAATTGCTGCAAGGGTTTCCATCCTCTCTGCTCAAGGAAGGCTACTAGGAGAAGGATTTCCAGAACCATGGACACTTCAGGTTTTCATCTCCCTGGACAAATAAACTCCTGCACCTCTTCCACTCTGTGACAATCCTCACACCAAGAAAGGCTTGTCTGCTCGGCCCATGGAATTCCATCTGTTTTCTCTTGTGCCATTGCTGACTTTTCCTTCACATGTATGACACTGAGAAGAGATGCAATCCCTTGGCTTCATTCCCTGCCATCCAGGATTTACATACACTGGTAACAACCTCCATCAAGTCTTGTCTCCAGGAAGTCCCAGCTCCTGGAAGTTCTCTGTGAAAAATCCTTTCAGCCGTTTAAATATTCTTTTAGTCCTGAACTGGCCTTGATTCACTAAGTCTGTGGACCTCCTTCCCTGGGGAGCCCAGAACAACTCACATCGACAGAAATCATTTTTGAGGATGTTGATCAGTCTTGGCCTCACGGAAATGACTCTGGAGTTACTTCATTTGAAGTTTGACTTCAGCTTGTCTTTGGATCACAAGGCTCCGGGTCATGCTGTTTCAATATTATAGAAATAGAGCAGTCCACATCACTGACCCTTCACACCACCTGTACAACCTTGTATGGTCTGGGATGATGCAGTAGGAGACAGTGCCAAAGATATTGCTAAGAGGTGAAGGTAAACAGCAGTCATGGCTCCCTCATCACCTACAGTATGATTTTTTCATTCTGTAAGTAACTTAGAGGTCACTAAGAAGGGATTTTGCACACCATAAGCAACTCTAACAGCTTCTCATCACCTTATATGAGCTGAACTTGGAAATGCTTTGTAGGGATAAAATTGTCCCATCCTTGTCTGCACAAAAAAGCTCCCTGGAAATCCACAGGCAGGGTGGGAGGGAGTAAATGCACTTGAAGGGGCAGGTCCTGAAGTCTAGCACATCCACCAAGCCCCACACAGCCTGACAGGGCTGTAGAGGAATGGGATGCCTCACTTAAATGCAACCACAAACCAAAGCACACCTGTCCCATTGGCAGACCACATTAATGACATCCCAATTCTCATAGGCATTTATGGTTTATTCTGGTTTTTTTGACACACGCCTTCCAAGTTAATCCTCCCAAACACCAACTCTCACTTTAAAGCTGCTGCCAAGGTCCCATAAATACAGTCACAAGAGCAGGACATGGAATTGTTGAGGTGCAGGAAGGAAAACAGTCTCCAGCAAATGACTTGTCAGGCTGGGCCAGGTAAAACTGAAGTTATGATATGCATTCAGGTACCTTGAGAGAGTAAAAAGGTGCACACTTCTCTTGTGAAAATGGAATGTATTTAGGTCCTTCAAGTGCTCCACAGACATCATCTACTTATCCTTTCCAGTTTTCCTTTCTGGGTGTCACTCAGAGCCCAGCAATGGGACCCCACAGTATGACCTAGCTGGCTCCAGGTGAGATGAGTGCTACTAATGAATAAAACACAAGATATTACAGGGCTGGACAATAGTCCCCAAACCACAGGGATTGTTTTCCCATATCCAGCAGGAATGGCCTGGCATATAAACAGGCTTACAATGTTGGCAATGAGGAAAGAAGCGAGAGAATGGGATGGAAGGGGCACACTTCAACTCCCGAAGAGCTGCAAAACCCAGATGAGCCTGATGTGGCTGTGGGGGAATGAGAACCCTTTCCACAAGACACTCAAAGACCACAGTAAACCAGGGCCAGGGGATGACTTAATTAGTGACACCCCACTGTCAAAAGCGCTGGTCGAGTCCACAGCCCTCCACAAAAAACATCTTCATCAACAGACTTTCTTCACTAACACCTGCATTTAAAGCTGCCAACAAGGTCAGAGGGACATGGACTCAACAGTAGGACATGACACAGCAGAATTGTGGGATAGAAAACACTCCCCACCTCAGGACTCACCACTCTGAATCAACCAGGAACTGTGGCCTGCAAAATGCCCCACGGCCATGGGACAAGGCTGTCCCGCCCCTCCAGAACCAGCATAAAAGCCAGCCCAGAGCCTCTCTCCCTCACACACTTCTCCTCAAGACTTCTCCTCCTGCAGCTGCAGACTACCAGGTGAGCCCCAATCCCCTGACCCTCCTGCTCCTGCACCCCTGGCCCCACTCTGACACTACATTAGCCCTCAGCCTCTGCAGCCTTCACGACTCCCCAGAACTCCACAGCAGCCTCCACAGTCCTTTACTACCCTTTGCTCCCCCATGTTCCTGCCTCACCCTTCTCTCTTCCAGGCACCCTCCACACCACACCCATGGCCTGCTACAGCCGCTGCAGTCCCTGCGGACCCACCCCACTGGCCAACAGCTGCAACGAGCCCTGTGCCCTGCAATGCCAGGATTCCCGCGTCATCATTAACCCTTCCCCTGTGCTGGTCACCCTGCCAGGACCCATCATGACCTCCTTCCCCCAGAACACCGCCGTCGGATCCACCTCCTCCGCTGCTCTGGGCACTGAGCTCAATGCCCAGGGACAGCCCATCTCTGGGGGATTTGGCTTTGGCCTTGGCTACGGCCTGGGAGGCCTGGGCTGCTATGGCAGAAGGGGCTATGGCTCCATCTGCTAAGGGCCCTCAGCACCACTCCTGACACCACCAGCTCTGCCCTCTGCCAACAGCTCCTGCATCCAAAGCACCTCAGCTGGTGGCGTCTCTACTTGTACCTCACACCTGTTTCCTCAATTTCTTCTTTCTCAGCATTCTTTCACTTCAATAAATTTTTCTTGAATCACAATCTTAGTTGCTTCCTGTTCTTTTTGAATTCCAATGGTCTCACATCCTCACCCTGTGCAATGCCAACACTCAACCATTATGTGGGATGGAAAGGGAGCAAAGAACATTTCTTAGCAAATATGTCCCCACCAGGAACAACCAACGCTCACAAGCGAAACAGGGGAGAGTTGGGCACTTTCCAGAACATGACACAAGGCCATCACCTCATCCACCAAAGGCTTGGACACAACAATTCTCTCCTCAGCGCTGCTCTGACAAGGTCACTCTATGTCAGCATACACTTGAAATATTCTCTTCCCAGTAGCACCCTTCAGTTCTCCCCGTGAACAGAGGTACAAGAGCATCCACTTCGGCATGAAATCTGGAGAGCAAGTGCTTACATCCCCTCTGCTCAAGCAGGCTCTGCAGGAGAACAATTTCCAGGATTAGGGCCAGTTCAGTTTTGGACCCCCAAGAAGAAGAACCATTGTCTCTTGATCATCCACATATACTGAAAAATTCTCCTTTCCTTTGCCTCTGGTATTCACTTATTGTCACTGGTACACATGCCTTCTTTCCCGTCAAGTGTGCAGTGCTGAGAACAGCTGGGCTCCCACACACTGGTGACTCCGTTTGTCCAGCCTTGTCTCCTCAGAGTCCCAGCTCTCTTAGTGTGTCTTCTAGCAAGGACCCACCAGGCCCTTAATTATCTGGTGGCTCTCAACTGATCTTTGTCCACCACCCCCTTGTTCTTCTTCACCTGTGGAGGCCCGAACTATCCACACCACCCCACATGGGATTTGACCAGTACTCTAAAGAGAGGAAGGGCCACCTCTCCTGATTTCATGGCAACAATTTTCTGAAATCTGTGTTGGACGCAGGTGATGCCCCATTGAAGTAATTCCCCAATGCAATCTTCTGGTCTCTGTTCTCCACCAGCACCACAGGGTCCTGCTCACAAAAGCCACATTTCAGGCTCCCTGACCACAGCATTATCCAGGGCCCAGTGCAATTCCGGACCAGGTACACAACTTCAGATTTTCCTTGCTTTAAATCTGGGAGATTTGATTAACTCTTAGTCTTGAGGTCCTTCTGATTGATGGAACAGCCAAGTGTGGCCTCAGACACACCAACATCTGCCAGCTCGCTGAAGGGTCAACTCTCCCACTCCTGGCAAGGAATGGAAAAGTCCAGGCACTCACACCTGGCAAAGATGCAAAGCCCAAATCAGTCTGACACACCTGGGTTAGTTTGGGGCCCCGTCAAAAAACACACCCAGAAACTCAAAATCAGAGTTCCATTGGATGACCTCACTGATGACACCCCCCCTCTGCAAATCTTGGTCGCGCCTTCAGTCCTCTGTGACACACACCATCAACACCAGCCTTTGGTTTCAAATACTCACACCATAAAGATGGAATGACCACAATGGAAGGGGCAGCTCCTCAGGCACAGCACAGGTACAAAGGCCAAACCAGCCTGACATGGCTACAGTGGAATGGGGCAAATCTTCACAACACACCCACAAAATAAACCACAGAAGGGCCTTTAAACACCCTCACTGATGACAACCATATTGTTCTTACTATTTTGTTGTATATTCTGCTTTCTCTGACACACATCATCCATGCCAATGCTCCCCAATATCAAGTCTCAAATTAAAGCAGACACCAAGAAGAGATGCACATGGGCTCAAGAGCCATGACAGGGCAGATTTGCGGCAATAAATACTATCCTCACCTCATGACTTATAAAACTGCTTATGAGAAAACTGATATGATAAACCTAGATGTCGTAGCTCTAGAGAGTAACAAGGTCAACTCACTTTTTCTGAAAGCTAAATGGACACAGTTTCTTCAACTGCTCCTCATGCCTTCTTATCCAGCACCAAATTTCCCTTTCCAGGTTTCATTCTAATCACAGCAATGGGACCCCACAGTGTGACCTTGTTAGGCCCAGTTATTCGAGCGCTATGGATGAACCAGCACAAGACGTTGGACAGTAGGGGAGGTGTCACAGGGATTGTTCTCCCATAACCAGCAGGACAGGCCTGGCATGGAGACAGGTTTAGAATGCTGGCAACGAGACAGGCTGGGAGAGAATGACATGGAAGGGGACACTCATCACCCCCAGAAGAGTTGCAAAGCCCAGATGAGCCTGACATGGCTGTGAGGGTATGAGGACCTTCTTGACAATACACCCAAAAACCACAGCACACCAGGGTCAAGGGTTGGCTTCATGGTTGACGCCCCACGGTCCAAAGTTCTTGTCACGTCCACAGCCCTCCACAATAAACATCACCATCAACAGACTTTGTTCTCTAATACCTGTATTTAAAGGTGCCGCCAATGTCACATGAACATGGACTCAAAGACAGAACATGACACAGCAGAGTTGTGGAATGCAAAACACTCCCCACCTCAGGACTCACCACTCTGAGCCAGCCAGGAACTGTGGCCTGCAAAATGCCTCAAGGCCATGGCACAAAGCTGTCCCACCCCTCAAGAACCAGCATAAAAGACAGCCCAGAGCCTCTCCCCCTCACACACTTCTCCTCAAGCCTTCTCCTCCTGCTCCTGTCGACAGCAAGGTGAGCCTCAAGCCCGCAAACCTCCTGCTCCTGCACACTTCTCTCCTTGCTCTCCCACACCCCTGCCCTGCCTCATCCCTCTCTCTCTTCCAGGCACCCTCCACACCACACCCATGGCCTGCTACAACCGCTGCAGTCCCTGCGGACCCACCCCGCTGGCCAACAGCTGCAACGAGCCCTGTGCCCTGCAATGCCAGGATTCCCACGTCATCATCAACCCTTCCCCTGTGATGGTCACCCTGCCGGGACCCATCATGACCTCCTTCCCCCAGAACACCGCCGTCGGATCCACCTCCTCCGCTGCTCTGGGCACTGAGCTCAATGCCCAGGGACAGCCCATCTCTGGCGGATTTGGCTTTGGCCTTGGCTACGGCCTGGGAGGCCTGGGCTGCTATGGCAGAAGGGGCTATGGCTCCATCTGCTAAGGGCCCTCAGCACCAGCCCTGACACCACCAGCTCTGCCCTCTGCCAACAGCTCCTGCAACCAAAGCCCCTCAGATGATGGTCACTCTACCTGCACCTCCCTCTTGATACATTCAAGTTCTCTCCCTTGCCTTTTAATTCTTTTGCCTCAATAAACTTTTCCTGCATCAAAGACTCACTTGTCTCTTCCCTTTCAATTCCAAAGCCCTTACATCCTCACCCCTGGCAGGCAAAGGGGCACAACACCTTCCTAAACAAGTAGAACCTCAATGGTAACACCCAGAACTGGCACAGGAGGCTTGAAGTTGAAGGGTGAAGGGTGGCCCTTCAGTATATGAGAAACACACATCATCTTCCATTCCAAAGGCTTGGACACAACAACGCTCTCCTGCTCGGTGCTCTGACAAAGACTTTCTAGGCCAGCATAGCCTTGACATGATCTCCTCCCATTAGAACTCTCAAACCACACAAACAATCACAATAACATCCACTCTCAGAGAAATTCGGGAAGCGCTGCAAGGGCTTCCATCCTCTCTGATCAAGGAAGGGAACCCAGAGAAACATTTGCAGAACCATGGACAGGTCAGGTTGTCATCTCCCCGGCAGAGAGAAACTCCTGCACCTCTTCCACTCTGTCACCACCGCCACATTAAAGAACGGCTTGTCTGCTCTGTCCATGGAATTCCATCTCTTTTCATTTTGCCGTTGCCAACTTCTAAAAACCCAGCATCCAGCCTTGTCTCCTGGAAGTCCCAGCTCTCTCACTCCCTTGTGAAAAATCCTCCAAAAATCTTGGTGGCCCTGAACTGACCTTGATTCACTAAGCCTGTGGTCCCCCTCCCCTGTGGACCCTGAACCTGCTCACACCAACTCACATCGTTTTAGAGGATGTTCAACACTTCTGGTCTCATGGATACGACAATTGAGCCGCTTCATTTGTCAAGCTGACTCCAGCTTGACAATTGGATCACAAGGCCCCAGATCATGTTGATTAAATATTATATCAATACAGCAACCCACCTCACTGACCCTTTACACCACCTGTACATCCTTGCATAGTCTGCAATGGTGCAGTAGGTGACACTGCCAAGACATTGCTGAGAGGTGGAGGTAGACACCAGCCATGGCTCCCTCAGCATCCACAGAAAGATTTTTTTTCTGTATGTAACACAGAGGTCACTAAGACAGGATTTTGCCTTCCAAATCAACTCTAACTGTTCCTCACCACCCTGTATGACCTGCATTAGGAAATGCTTTGTAGGGGAAAAATTGTCCCATCCTTGTCAGCAGGAACAAGGTCCCTGAAAATCCATGGGCAAGGTGGGAGGGAGTAAATGCACTGGAAGGGGCAGGACCTAATGCCCAGCACTGCCACAAAGCCCAGAGCAGCCTGACAGGGCTGTAATGGAATGGGGTCCCTCCCTCAAAAGCAGCCACAAACCAAAGAACCCCTGTCCCATGCGTTGACCTCATTGTTGACATCCCAAGTTTCCTAGGTATTTGTGGTTTATTCTGGTTTCTCTGACACGCACCTTCCAAGCAAATCCTCCCAAATACCAGCTCTAACTTTAAAGATGCTGCCAAGGTCAGATGGACTCAAGCACAAAAGCAGGACATGGAAATGTAGAGTTACAGGAAGAAAAAGAGTCCCCAGCTCATGGCTCATCAGCCTGGGCCAGGTAAGACTGACCTTATGATTTACATTCATGTACCTTGAGAAAGTAAAAAGGTCAACACATTTCTTCTGAAAATTGAACGTATCCAGGTCATTCAAGTGCTCCACAGACATCATCTTCTGATCCTTCACAAGATTTCATTTCTAAGTGTCACTCAGAGTCCAGCAATGGAACCCCACAGTGTGACCAAGCTATGGCAAGTTGAGATGAGCACTACTGATGAATAAAACCCAAGACATTACAGGGCCTGAACAAGAGTCCCCAAACCATAGGGATTGTTTTCTCACATCCAGCTGGAAAGGCATGCCATAGAGACAGGTTTAGAATGTTGGCAATCGGACAGGGAGAAAATGTGGATGATGGAAGGGGACACACATCATCCCCAGAAGAACTGCAAAGCCCAGATGAGCTTGACGTGGTTGTGAGGGACTGAGGAGCCTCTCCACAAGACACCCACACACCACAGCAAAACACAGCCATTGGGTCACTTTACTGGTGACACCCACTCGCCAAATCTGACATCCACAGCCCTCCACAAAAACATCTTCATCAAATGCCCTTGGTCTCTAATACTTGCATTTAAAAGTTGCTGACAATGTCATAAGAACAGGGACTCAAAAGTAAGACATGACGCAGTAGAGTTGTGGGATGCAAAACATTCCCCACTGGAGGACTCACCACTCTGAGACAACCAGGAACTGTGGCCTGCAAAATGCCCCAAGGTCATGGGACAAGGCTGTCCCGCCCCTCCAGAAGCAGCATAAAAGCCAGCCCAGAGCCTCTCTCCCTCACACACTTCACCGAAGCCTTCTCCTCCTGCTCCTGCCGACAACCAGGTGAGTCTCAAGCCCTAACCCTCCTGCTCCTGTCCCCCTGGCTCTTCTCTTCCAGCACGCTCTGCCCCAGCCTCAGCAGCCCTCACACCTCTCCACAGCCCCACTACAGCCTCCACACTCCCTCACTCTTCTACAGCATTGCCCCTCACACTCCCACACCCTTGTCCTAACTCACCCTTTCTCTTCCAGGCACCCTCCACACCACACCCATGGCCTGCTACAACCGCTGCAGTCCCTGCGGACCCACCCCGCTGGCCAACAGCTGCAACGAGCCCTGTGCCCTGCAATGCCAGGATTCCCGCGTCATCATCAACCCTTCCCCTGTGCTGGTCACCCTGCCAGGACCCATCATGACCTCCTTCCCCCAGAACACCGCCGTCGGATCCACCTCCTCTGCTGCTCTGGGCACTGAGCTCAATGCCCAGGGACAGCCCATCTCTGGCGGATTTGGCTTTGGCCTTGGCTACGGCCTGGGAGGCCTGGGCTGCTATGGCAGAAGGGGCTATGGCTACATCTGTTAAGGGCCCTCAGCACCACCCCTGACACCACCACCTCTGCCCTCTGCCAACAGCTCCTGCAACCAAAGCACCTCAGCTGATGGTCACTCTACTTGCACCTCACACTTGATTCCTTCAGCTTCTTTTTTCTCATCCTTCTTTGTATTCAATAAAGTTTCCTTGCATCACAACCTGAGTTGTTTCGTCTTCTTTTTGAATTCCAATGGTCTCACAGCCTCACCCTGTGCAATGCCAGCACTCAACCATTATGGGGGAAGGAAAGGGAGCAAAGAACGTTTCTTAGTAAATATGTCCCCACCACAACAAACAACACTGACATGGGAAACGGGAGAGGGGAGATCTTCCAGAACATGACACAAGGCCTTCACCTCATCTACCAAAGTCTTGCTCACTGCTATTCTCTCCTGGGCACTGCATAACAAAGTCACTCCATGCCACCACACACTTGAAAAATTCCCTTCCCCGTAATACTTATTGAGTCCTCCCCACAAACAGAGGAATAACATCATGCACTTGGGCAGCAACTCCGCAGTGCAAATTCTTCCATCTCCCTTTCTCAAGCAGGCCCAGCACAGGCAAGATTTCCAGAATTATGTCCAGTTCAGTTTTGGACCTCCAAGAAGAGAGACCCCATTGTCTCTTACATTCTGGGACAATCCACACACACTGAAAAATACTTACTTTTCCCACCCATGGTATTCCATCTATTTTCAATAGTGCACATGCCTTCTTTCCTTCATGTGTGGAGTACTGAGAACAGCAGGGCTCCCACTCACTGATAACACATTCATGCCCAGCCTTGTCTACCCAGACTCCATGCTCTCTCAGTCTCTCCTATACCAAAGATTGTCCAACCCTTGCAATATCTGCTGGCCCTCAACCTCTCCTTGTTCACTACCCACTTGTGCATCTCCTGTGGAGGCCAGAACTGTCCACAGGGCTCCTCACAGGATCTCCTCAGTGTTCTAAAGAGAGGAAGGGCCACCTCCCACAACTTCACGGCAAGAATCTCCTGAAATCTGTCATGGACACGTGATGCTCCACTAATGTGATGCTCCACTGCAACTTTCTGGTCTGGGTTCTTGATCAGCACCAGAGGGTCCTGCTCACAAAAGCCACTTCTCAGACTCTCAGCCTACAGCATGAGCCAGAGGCAAATGCTATTCCTGTCCAGATGCACAACTTCAGAGTTCTCTTGTTTCAGATTTGGGAGGTTCCCTTCAAACCTTAGTCTCGTGGTCCTTCTGAATGGTCAAACAGCCAAGTGGGGCCTCAGTCACTGCAATCCCTGCCAGCTCCCTGAAGGGGCAACTCTACCTATGCTGACACACAATGCAACACTCCAGGCACTCACACCTGGCACAGATGCAAAGCCCAGACCTGCCTGACACAGCGGGGATAGTTTGGAGCCCCTCCTCACCCACAACACACCCAAAACCATGAGTTCCATTGGATGACCTCACTGATGACACCCCACCTCTCCAAATCTTAGTCATGTCTTCAGTCCCCTTTGACACACACCATCCACACCAGCCTTTGGTGTCAAATACTCACACTATAAAGGAGGAATGACCACAATGGAAGGGGCAGCTCCTCATGCACAGCACAGGTACAAAGGCCACACAAGCCTGACATGGCTGCAGTGGAATGGGGCAAATCTTCACAACACACCCACAAAATAAACCACAGAAAGGCCTTTCAACACCCTCACTGATGACAACCATATTGTTCTTACTATTTGGTTGTATATTCTGCTTTCTCTGACACACATCATCCATGCCCATGCTCCCCAATATCACGTCTCAAATTAAAGCAGACACCAAGAAGAGATGGACATGGACTCAAGAGCCATCACAGGGCAGATTTGCGGCAAGAAATACTATCTTCACCTCATGACTTGTAAAACTGCTTATGAGAAAACTGATATGATAAACCTAGATGTCGTAGCTCTAGAGAGTAACAAGGTCAACTCACTTTTTCTGAAAGCTAAATGGACACAGTTCCTTCAACTGCTCCTCATGCCTTCTTATCCAGCACCAAATTTCCCTTTCCAGGTTTCATTCTGATCACAGCAATGGCACCCCACAGTGTGACCTTGTTAGGCCCAGTTATTCGAGCGCTATGGATGAACCAGCACAAGACGTTGGACAGTAGGGGAGGTGTCACAGGGATTGTTCTCCCATAACCAGCAGGACAGGCCTGGCATGGAGACAGGTTTAGAATGCTGGCAACGAGACAGGCTGGGAGAGAATGACATGGAAGGCGACACTCATCACCCCCAGAAGAGTTGCAAAGCCCAGATGAGCCTGACATGGCTGGGAGGGTATGAGGACCTTCTTGACAATACACCCAAAAACCACAGCACACCAGGGACAGGGGGTGGCTTCATGGTTGACGCCCCATGGTCCAAAGTACTGGTCACGTCCACAGCCCTCCACAATAAACATCACCATCAACAGACTTTGTTCTCTAATACCTGTATTTAAAGCTGCCGCCAATGTCAGATGAACATGGACTGAAAGACAGAACATGACACAGCAGAGTTGTGGAATGCAAAACACTCCCCACCTCAGGACTCACCACTCTGAGCCAGCCAGGAACTGTGGCCTGCAAAGTGCCTCAAGGCCATGGGACAAAGCTGTCCCGCCCCTCCAGAACCAGCATAAAAGACAGCCCAGAGCCTCTCTCCCTCACACACTTCTCCTCAAGCCTTCTCCTCCTGTCGACAGCAAGGTGAGCCTCAAGCCCGCAAACCTCCTGCTCCTGCACACTTCTCTCCTTGCTCTCCCACGCCTCTACCCTGCCTCATCCCTCTCTCTCTTCCAGGCACCCTCCACACCACACCCATGGCCTGCTACAACCGCTGCAGTCCCTGCGGACCCACCCCGCTGGCCAACAGCTGCAACGAGCCCTGTGCCCTGCAATGCCAGGATTCCCACGTCATCATCAACCCTTCCCCTGTGATGGTCACCCTGCCGGGACCCATCATGACCTCCTTCCCCCAGAACACCGCCGTCGGATCCACCTCCTCCGCTGCTCTGGGCACTGAGCTCAATGCCCAGGGACAGCCCATCTCTGGCGGATTTGGCTTTGGCCTTGGCTACGGCCTGGGAGGCCTGGGCTGCTATGGCAGAAGGGGCTATGGCTCCATCTGCTAAGGGCCCTCAGCACCAGCCCTGACACCACCAGCTCTGCCCTCTGCCAACAGCTCCTGCAACCAAAGCCCCTCAGATGATGGTCACTCTACCTGCACCTCCCTCTTGATACATTCAAGTTCTCTCCCTTGCCTTTTAATTCTTTTGCCTCAATAAACTTTTCCTGCATCAAAGACTCACTTGTCTCTTCCTTTTCAATTCCAAAGCCCTTACATCCTCACCCATGGCAGGCAAAGGGGCACAACACCTTCCTAAACAAGTAGAACCTCAATGGTAACAACCATAACTGGCACAGGAGGCTTGAAGGGTAAAGGGTGACCCTTCAGTATATGAGAAACAAACATCATCCTCCATTCCAAAGGCTTTGACACAACAAAGCTCTCCTGCTCGGTGCTCTGACAAAGACTTTCTAGGCCAGCATAGCCTTGACATGATCTCCTCCCATTAGAACTCTCAAACCACACAAACAATCACAATAACATCCACTCTCAGAGAAATTCGGGAAGCGCTGCAAGGGCTTCCATCCTCTCTGATCAAGGAAGGGAACCCAAAGAAACATTTGCAGAACCATGGACAGGTCAGGTTGTCATCTCCCCGGCAGAGAGAAACTCCTGCACCTCTTCCACTCTGTCACCACCGCCACATTAAAGAACGGCTTGTCTGCTCTGTCCATGGAATTCCATCTCTTTTCATTTTGCCGTTGCCAACTTCTAAAAACCCAGCATCCAGCCTTGTCTCCTGGAAGTCCCAGCTCTCTCAGTCCCTTCTGAAAAATCCTCCAAAAATCTTGGTGGCCCTGAACTGACCTTGATTCACTAAGCCTGTGGTCCCCCTCCCCTGTGGACCCCAAACCTGCTCACACCAACTCACATCGTTTTAGAGGATGTTCAACACTTCTGGTCTCATGGATATGACAATTGAGCCGCTTCATTTGTCAAGCTGACTCCAGCTTGACAATTGGATCACAAGGCCCCAGATCAGGTTGATTAAATATTATATGAATACAGCAACCCACCTCACTGACCCTTGACACCACCTGTACATCCTTGCGTAGTCTGCAATGGTGCAGTAGGTGACACTGCCAAGACATTGCTGATAGGTGGAGGTAAACACCAGCCATGGCTCCCTCAGCATCCACAGCAGGATTCTTTTTTTCTGTATGTAACACAGAGGTCACTAAGACAGGATTTTTCCTTCCAAATCAACTCCAACTGTTCCTCATCACCCTGTATGACCTGCATTAGGAAATGCTTTGTAGGGGAAAAATTGTCCCAACCTTGTCTGCAGGAACAAGGTCCCTGAAAATCCATGGGCAAGGTGGGAGGGAGTAAATGCCCTGGAAGGGGCGGGATCTAATGCTGAGCACAGCCACAAAGCCCAGAGCAGCCTGACAGGGCTGTAAAGGAATGGGGTCCCTCCCTCAAATGCAGCCACAAACCAAAGAACCCCTGTCCCATGCGTTGACCTCATTGTTGACGTCCCAGGTTTCCTAGGTATTTGTGGTTTATTCTGGTTTCTCTGACACGCACTTTCCAAGCAAATCCTCCCAAATACCAACTCTCACTGTAAAGATGCTGCCAAGGTCAGATGGACTCGAGCACAAAAGCAGGACATGGAAATGTAGAGTTACAGGAAGAAAAAGAGTCCCCAGCTCATGGCTCATCAGCCTGGGCCAGGTAAGACTGACCTTATGATTTACATTCATGTACCTTGAGAAAGTAAAAAGGTCAACACATTTCTTCTGAAAATTGAACGTATCCAGGTCATTCAAGTGCTCCACAGACATCATCTGCTGATCCTTCACAAGATTTCATTTCTAAGTGTCACTCAGAGTCCAGCAATGGAACCCCACAGTGTGACCAAGCTATGGCAAGTTGAGATGAGCACTACTGATGAATAAAACCCAAGACATTACAGGGCCTGACATGAGTCCCCAAACCATAGGGATTGTTTTCTCACATCCAGCTGGAAAGGCATGCCATAGAGACAGGTTTAGAATGGTGGCAATGGGACAGGGAGAAAATGTGGATGATGGAAGTGGACACACATCATCCCCAGAAGAACTGCAAAGCCCAGATGAGCTTGACGTAGTTGTGAAGGATTGAGGAGCCTCTCCACAAGACACCCACACACCACAGCACAACACGGCCATTGGGTCACTTTACTGGTGACACCCACTCGCCAAATCTGACATCCACAGCCCTCCACAAAAACATCTTCATCAAATGCCCTTGGTCTCTAATACTTGCATTTAAAAGTTGCTGACAATGTCATAAGGACAGGGACTCAAAATTAAGATGTGACACAGCAGAGTTGTGGGATGGAAAACATTCCCCACTGGAGGATTCACCACTGTGAGACAACCAGGATCTGTGGTCTGCAAAATGCCCCAAGGCCATGGGACAATGCTGTCCCGCCCCTGCAGAACCAGCATAAAAGCCGGCCCAGAGCCTCTCTCCCTCACACACTTCTCCTCAAGCCTTCTCCTCCTGCAGACTACAAGGTGAGTCAAAAGACCCTAACCCTCCTGCTCCTGCACCCCTGGCCCTTCTCTTCCAGCACGTTCAGCCCCAGCCTCTGCAGCCCTCAGACCACCACACAGCCACACAACAGCCTCCAAAGTCCCCCACCCTGCAGATACTCATCTCCTTGCTCCTCCACACCGCTAACCTTCCTCATCCTCTCTCTTCCAGGCACCCTCCACATCACACCCATGGCCTGCAACAGCCTCTGCAGTCCCTGCGGACCCACCCCGCTGGCCAACAGCTGCAACGAGCCCTGTGCCCTGCAATGCCAGGATTCCCGCGTCATCATCAACCCTTCCCCTGTGCTGGTCACCCTGCCAGGACCCATCATGACCTCCTTCCCCCAGAACACCGCCGTCGGATCCACCTCCTCCGCTGCTCTGGGCACTGAGCTCAATGCCCAGGGACAGCCCATCTCTGGCGGATTTGGCTTTGGCCTTGGCTACGGCCTGGGAGGCCTGGGCTGCTATGGCAGAAGGGGCTATGGCTCCATCTGCTAAGGGCCCTCAGCACCACCCCTGACACCACCAGCTCTGCCCTCTGCCAACAGCTCCTGCAACCAAAGCATCTGGGCTGATGGTCTCTCTACTTGCATCTCACTCCTGATTCTTTCAGCTTCTTTTTTCTCATCCTTCTTTGTATTCAATAAAGTTTTCTTGCATCACAACCTGAGTTGTTTCGTCTTCTTTTTGAATTCCAATGGTCTCACACCCTCACGCTGTGAAATGCCAGCACTCAACCATTATGTGGGATGGAAAGGGAGCAAAGAACATTTCTTAGCAAATATGTCCCCACCAGGAACAACCAACGCTCACAAGCGAAACAGGGGAGAGTTGGGCACTTTCCAGAACATGACACAAGGCCATCACCTTATCCACCAAAGGCTTGGACACAACAATTCTCTCCTGGGCGCTGCTCTGACAATGTCACTCTATGTCAGCATACACTTGAAATATTCTCTTCCCAGTAGCACTCTTGAGTTCTCCCCGTGAACAGAGGTACAAGAGCATCCACTTGGGCATGAAATCTGGAGAGCAAGTGCTTCCATCCCCTCTGCTCAAGCAGGCTCTGCAGGAGAACAATTTCCAGGATTAGGGCCAGTTCAGTTTTGGACCCCCAAGAAGAAGAACCATTGTCTCTTGATCATCCACATATACTGAAAAATTCTCCTTTCCTTTGCCTCTGGTATTCACTTATTGTCACTGGTACACATGCCTTCTTTCCCGTCAAGTGTGCAGTGCTGAGAACAGCTGGGCTCCCACACACTGGTGACTCCGTTTGTCCAGCCTTGTCTCCTCAGAGTCCCAGCTCTCTTAGTGTGTCTTCTAGCAAGGACCCACCAGGCCCTTAATTATCTGGTGGCTCTCAACTGATCTTTGTCCACCACCCCCTTGTTCTTCTTCACCTGTGGAGGCCCGAACTATCCACACCACCCCACATGGGATTTGACCAGTACTCTAAAGAGAGGAAGGGCCACCTCTCCTGATTTCATGGGAACAATTTTCTGAAATCTGTGTTGGACGCAGGTGATGCCCCATTGAAGTAATTCCCCAATGCAATCTTCTGGTCTATGTTCTCCACCAGCACCACAGGGTCCTGCTCACAAAAGCCACATTTCAGGCTCCCTGACCACAGCATTATCCAGGGCCCAGTGCAATTCCGGACCAGGTACACAACTTCAGATTTTCCTTGCTTTAAATCTGGGAGATTTGATTAACTCTTAGTCTTGAGGTCCTTCTGATTGATGGAACAGCCAAGTGTGGCCTCAGACACACCAACATCTGCCAGCTCGCTGAAGGGTCAACTCTCCCACTCCTGGCAAGGAATGGAAAAGTCCAGGCACTCACACCTGGCAAAGATGCAAAGCCCAAATCAGTCTGACACACCTGGGTTAGTTTGGGGCCCCGTCAAAAAACACACCCAGAAACTCAAAATCAGAGTTCCATTGGATGACCTCACTGATGACACCCCCCCTCTGCAAATCTTGGTCGCGCCTTCAGTCCTCTGTGACACACACCATCAACACCAGCCTTTGGTTTCAAATACTCACACCATAAAGATGGAATGACCACAATGGAAGGGGCAGCTCCTCAGGCACAGCACAGGTACAAAGGCCAAACCAGCCTGACATGGCTACAGTGGAATGGGGCAAATCTTCACAACACACCCACAAAATAAACCACAGAAGGGCCTTTAAACACCCTCACTGATGACAACCATATTGTTCTTACTATTTTGTTGTATATTCTGCTTTCTCTGACACACATCATCCATGCCAATGCTCCCCAATATCAAGTCTCAAATTAAAGCAGACACCAAGAAGAGATGCACATGGGCTCAAGAGCCATGACAGGGCAGATTTGCGGCAATAAATACTATCCTCACCTCATGACTTATAAAACTGCTTATGAGAAAACTGATATGATAAACCTAGATGTCGTAGCTCTAGAGAGTAACAAGGTCAACTCACTTTTTCTGAAAGCTAAATGGACACAGTTTCTTCAACTGCTCCTCATGCCTTCTTATCCAGCACCAAATTTCCCTTTCCAGGTTTCATTCTAATCACAGCAATGGGACCCCACAGTGTGACCTTGTTAGGCCCAGTTATTCGAGCGCTATGGATGAACCAGCACAAGACGTTGGACAGTAGGGGAGGTGTCACAGGGATTGTTCTCCCATAACCAGCAGGACAGGCCTGGCATGGAGACAGGTTTAGAATGCTGGCAACGAGACAGGCTGGGAGAGAATGACATGGAAGGGGACACTCATCACCCCCAGAAGAGTTGCAAAGCCCAGATGAGCCTGACATGGCTGTGAGGGTATGAGGACCTTCTTGACAATACACCCAAAAACCACAGCACACCAGGGTCAAGGGTTGGCTTCATGGTTGACGCCCCACGGTCCAAAGTTCTTGTCACGTCCACAGCCCTCCACAATAAACATCACCATCAACAGACTTTGTTCTCTAATACCTGTATTTAAAGGTGCCGCCAATGTCACATGAACATGGACTCAAAGACAGAACATGACACAGCAGAGTTGTGGAATGCAAAACACTCCCCACCTCAGGACTCACCACTCTGAGCCAGCCAGGAACTGTGGCCTGCAAAATGCCTCAAGGCCATGGCACAAAGCTGTCCCACCCCTCAAGAACCAGCATAAAAGACAGCCCAGAGCCTCTCCCCCTCACACACTTCTCCTCAAGCCTTCTCCTCCTGCTCCTGTCGACAGCAAGGTGAGCCTCAAGCCCGCAAACCTCCTGCTCCTGCACACTTCTCTCCTTGCTCTCCCACACCCCTGCCCTGCCTCATCCCTCTCTCTCTTCCAGGCACCCTCCACACCACACCCATGGCCTGCAACAGCCTCTGCAGTCCCTGCGGACCCACCCCGCTGGCCAACAGCTGCAACGAGCCCTGTGCCCTGCAATGCCAGGATTCCCGCGTCATCATCAACCCTTCCCCTGTGCTGGTCACCCTGCCAGGACCCATCATGACCGCCTTCCCCCAGAGCACCGCCGTCGGATCCACCTCCTCCGCTGCCTTGGGCACTGAGCTCAATGCCCAGGGACAGCCCATCTCTGGCGGATTTGGTGGCTTTGGCCTTGGCTACGGCCTGGGAGGCCTGGGCTGCTCTGGCACAAGGGGCTATGGCTACATCTGTTAAGGGCCCTCAGAACCACTCCCTGACACCACCAGCTCTGCCCTCTGCCAACAGCTCCTGCAACCAAAGCACCTCAGCTGATGGTCACTCTACTTGCACCTCACTCTGGATCCATTCAAGTTCTCTCCCTTGCCTTTTAATTCTTTTGCCTCAATAAACTTTTCCTGCATCAAAGATCCACTTGTCTCTTCCCTTTCAATTCCAAAGCCCTTACATCCTCACCCCTGGCAGGCAAAGGGGCACAACACCTTCCTAAACAAGTAGAACCTCAATGGTAACACCCAGAACTGGCACAGGAGGCTTGAAGTTGAAGGGTGAAGGGTGGCCCTTCAGTATATGAGAAACACACATCATCTTCCATTCCAAAGGCTTGGACACAACAACGCTCTCCTGCTCGGTGCTCTGACAAAGACTTTCTAGGCCAGCATAGCCTTGACATGATCTCCTCCCATTAGAACTCTCAAACCACACAAACAATCACAATAACATCCACTCTCAGAGAAATTCGGGAAGCGCTGCAAGGGCTTCCATCCTCTCTGATCAAGGAAGGGAACCCAGAGAAACATTTGCAGAACCATGGACAGGTCAGGTTGTCATCTCCCCGGCAGAGAGAATCTCCTGCACCTCTTCCACTCTGTCACCACCGTCACATTAAAGAAGGGCTTGTCTGCTCTGTCCATGGAATTCCATCTCTTTTCATTTTGCCATTGCCAACTTCTAAAAACCCAGCATCCAGCCTTGTCTCCTGGAAGTCCCAGCTCTCTCACTCCCTTGTGAAAAATCCTCCAAAAATCTTGGTGGCCCTGAACTGACCTTGATTCACTAAGCCTGTGGTCCCCCTCCCCTGTGGACCCTGAACCTGCTCACACCAACTCACATCGTTTTAGAGGATGTTCAACACTTCTGGTCTCATGGATACGACAATTGAGCCGCTTCATTTGTCAAGCTGACTCCAGCTTGACAATTGGATCACAAGGCCCCAGATCATGTTGATTAAATATTATATCAATACAGCAACCCACCTCACTGACCCTTTACACCACCTGTACATCCTTGCATAGTCTGCAATGGTGCAGTAGGTGACACTGCCAAGACATTGCTGAGAGGTGGAGGTAGACACCAGCCATGGCTCCCTCAGCATCCACAGAAAGATTTTTTTTCTGTATGTAACACAGAGGTCACTAAGACAGGATTTTGCCTTCCAAATCAACTCTAACTGTTCCTCACCACCCTGTATGACCTGCATTAGGAAATGCTTTGTAGGGGAAAAATTGTCCCATCCTTGTCAGCAGGAACAAGGTCCCTGAAAATCCATGGGCAAGGTGGGAGGGAGTAAATGCACTGGAAGGGGCAGGACCTAATGCCCAGCACTGCCACAAAGCCCAGAGCAGCCTGACAGGGCTGTAATGGAATGGGGTCCCTCCCTCAAAAGCAGCCACAAACCAAAGAACCCCTGTCCCATGCGTTGACCTCATTGTTGACATCCCAAGTTTCCTAGGTATTTGTGGTTTATTCTGGTTTCTCTGACACGCACCTTCCAAGCAAATCCTCCCAAATACCAGCTCTAACTTTAAAGATGCTGCCAAGGTCAGATGGACTCAAGCACAAAAGCAGGACATGGAAATGTAGAGTTACAGGAAGAAAAAGAGTCCCCAGCTCATGGCTCATCAGCCTGGGCCAGGTAAGACTGACATTATGATTTACATTCATGTACCTTCAGAAAGTAAAAAGGTCAATACATTTTTTCTGAAAATTGAATGTATCCAGGTCATTCAAGTGCTCCACAGACATCATCTTCTGATCCTTCACAAGATTTCATTTCTAAGTGTCACTCAGAGTCCAGCAATGGAACCCCACAGTGTGACCAAGCTATGGCAAGTTGAGATGAGCACTACTGATGAATAAAACCCAAGACATTACAGGGCCTGAACAAGAGTCCCCAAACCATAGGGATTGTTTTCTCACATCCAGCTGGAAAGGCATGCCATAGAGACAGGTTTAGAATGTTGGCAATCGGACAGGGAGAAAATGTGGATGATGGAAGGGGACACACATCATCCCCAGAAGAACTGCAAAGCCCAGATGAGCTTGACGTGGTTGTGAGGGACTGAGGAGCCTCTCCACAAGACACCCACACACCACAGCAAAACACAGCCATTGGGTCACTTTACTGGTGACACCCACTCGCCAAATCTGACATCCACAGCCCTCCACAAAAACATCTTCATCAAATGCCCTTGGTCTCTAATACTTGCATTTAAAAGTTGCTGACAATGTCATAAGAACAGGGACTCAAAAGTAAGACATGACGCAGTAGAGTTGTGGGATGCAAAACATTCCCCACTGGAGGACTCACCACTCTGAGACAACCAGGAACTGTGGCCTGCAAAATGCCCCAAGGTCATGGGACAAGGCTGTCCCGCCCCTCCAGAAGCAGCATAAAAGCCAGCCCAGAGCCTCTCTCCCTCACACACTTCACCGAAGCCTTCTCCTCCTGCTCCTGCCGACAACCAGGTGAGTCTCAAGCCCTAACCCTCCTGCTCCTGTCCCCCTGGCTCTTCTCTTCCAGCACGCTCTGCCCCAGCCTCAGCAGCCCTCACACCTCTCCACAGCCCCACTACAGCCTCCACACTCCCTCACTCTTCTACAGCATTGCCCCTCACACTCCCACACCCTTGTCCTAACTCACCCTTTCTCTTCCAGGCACCCTCCACACCACACCCATGGCCTGCTACAACCGCTGCAGTCCCTGCGGACCCACCCCGCTGGCCAACAGCTGCAACGAGCCCTGTGCCCTGCAATGCCAGGATTCCCGCGTCATCATCAACCCTTCCCCTGTGCTGGTCACCCTGCCAGGACCCATCATGACCTCCTTCCCCCAGAACACCGCCGTCGGATCCACCTCCTCTGCTGCTCTGGGCACTGAGCTCAATGCCCAGGGACAGCCCATCTCTGGCGGATTTGGCTTTGGCCTTGGCTACGGCCTGGGAGGCCTGGGCTGCTATGGCAGAAGGGGCTATGGCTACATCTGTTAAGGGCCCTCAGCACCACCCCTGACACCACCACCTCTGCCCTCTGCCAACAGCTCCTGCAACCAAAGCACCTCAGCTGATGGTCACTCTACTTGCACCTCACACTTGATTCCTTCAGCTTCTTTTTTCTCATCCTTCTTTGTATTCAATAAAGTTTCCTTGCATCACAACCTGAGTTGTTTCGTCTTCTTTTTGAATTCCAATGGTCTCACAGCCTCACCCTGTGCAATGCCAGCACTCAACCATTATGGGGGAAGGAAAGGGAGCAAAGAACGTTTCTTAGTAAATATGTCCCCACCACAACAAACAACACTGACATGGGAAACGGGAGAGGGGAGATCTTCCAGAACATGACACAAGGCCTTCACCTCATCTACCAAAGTCTTGCTCACTGCTATTCTCTCCTGGGCACTGCATAACAAAGTCACTCCATGCCACCACACACTTGAAAAATTCCCTTCCCCGTAATACTTATTGAGTCCTCCCCACAAACAGAGGAATAACATCATGCACTTGGGCAGCAACTCCGCAGTGCAAATTCTTCCATCTCCCTTTCTCAAGCAGGCCCAGCACAGGCAAGATTTCCAGAATTATGTCCAGTTCAGTTTTGGACCTCCAAGAAGAGAGACCCCATTGTCTCTTACATTCTGGGACAATCCACACACACTGAAAAATACTTACTTTTCCCACCCATGGTATTCCATCTATTTTCAATAGTGCACATGCCTTCTTTCCTTCATGTGTGGAGTACTGAGAACAGCAGGGCTCCCACTCACTGATAACACATTCATGCCCAGCCTTGTCTACCCAGACTCCATGCTCTCTCAGTCTCTCCTATACCAAAGATTGTCCAACCCTTGCAATATCTGCTGGCCCTCAACCTCTCCTTGTTCACTACCCACTTGTGCATCTCCTGTGGAGGCCAGAACTGTCCACAGGGCTCCTCACAGGATCTCCTCAGTGTTCTAAAGAGAGGAAGGGCCACCTCCCACAACTTCACGGCAAGAATCTCCTGAAATCTGTCATGGACACGTGATGCTCCACTAATGTGATGCTCCACTGCAACTTTCTGGTCTGGGTTCTTGATCAGCACCAGAGGGTCCTGCTCACAAAAGCCACTTCTCAGACTCTCAGCCTACAGCATGAGCCAGAGGCAAATGCTATTCCTGTCCAGATGCACAACTTCAGAGTTCTCTTGTTTCAGATTTGGGAGGTTCCCTTCAAACCTTAGTCTCGTGGTCCTTCTGAATGGTCAAACAGCCAAGTGGGGCCTCAGTCACTGCAATCCCTGCCAGCTCCCTGAAGGGGCAACTCTACCTATGCTGACACACAATGCAACACTCCAGGCACTCACACCTGGCACAGATGCAAAGCCCAGACCTGCCTGACACAGCGGGGATAGTTTGGAGCCCCTCCTCACCCACAACACACCCAAAACCATGAGTTCCATTGGATGACCTCACTGATGACACCCCACCTCTCCAAATCTTAGTCATGTCTTCAGTCCCCTTTGACACACACCATCCACACCAGCCTTTGGTGTCAAATACTCACACTATAAAGGAGGAATGACCACAATGGAAGGGGCAGCTCCTCATGCACAGCACAGGTACAAAGGCCACACAAGCCTGACATGGCTGCAGTGGAATGGGGCAAATCTTCACAACACACCCACAAAATAAACCACAGAAAGGCCTTTCAACACCCTCACTGATGACAACCATATTGTTCTTACTATTTGGTTGTATATTCTGCTTTCTCTGACACACATCATCCATGCCCATGCTCCCCAATATCACGTCTCAAATTAAAGCAGACACCAAGAAGAGATGGACATGGACTCAAGAGCCATCACAGGGCAGATTTGCGGCAAGAAATACTATCTTCACCTCATGACTTGTAAAACTGCTTATGAGAAAACTGATATGATAAACCTAGATGTCGTAGCTCTAGAGAGTAACAAGGTCAACTCACTTTTTCTGAAAGCTAAATGGACACAGTTCCTTCAACTGCTCCTCATGCCTTCTTATCCAGCACCAAATTTCCCTTTCCAGGTTTCATTCTGATCACAGCAATGGCACCCCACAGTGTGACCTTGTTAGGCCCAGTTATTCGAGCGCTATGGATGAACCAGCACAAGACGTTGGACAGTAGGGGAGGTGTCACAGGGATTGTTCTCCCATAACCAGCAGGACAGGCCTGGCATGGAGACAGGTTTAGAATGCTGGCAACGAGACAGGCTGGGAGAGAATGACATGGAAGGCGACACTCATCACCCCCAGAAGAGTTGCAAAGCCCAGATGAGCCTGACATGGCTGGGAGGGTATGAGGACCTTCTTGACAATACACCCAAAAACCACAGCACACCAGGGACAGGGGGTGGCTTCATGGTTGACGCCCCATGGTCCAAAGTACTGGTCACGTCCACAGCCCTCCACAATAAACATCACCATCAACAGACTTTGTTCTCTAATACCTGTATTTAAAGCTGCCGCCAATGTCAGATGAACATGGACTGAAAGACAGAACATGACACAGCAGAGTTGTGGAATGCAAAACACTCCCCACCTCAGGACTCACCACTCTGAGCCAGCCAGGAACTGTGGCCTGCAAAGTGCCTCAAGGCCATGGGACAAAGCTGTCCCGCCCCTCCAGAACCAGCATAAAAGACAGCCCAGAGCCTCTCTCCCTCACACACTTCTCCTCAAGCCTTCTCCTCCTGCTCCTGCCGACAGCAAGGTGAGCCTCAAGCCCGCAAACCTCCTGCTCCTGCACACTTCTCTCCTTGCTCTCCCACGCCTCTACCCTGCCTCATCCCTCTCTCTCTTCCAGGCACCCTCCACACCACACCCATGGCCTGCTACAACCGCTGCAGCCCCTGCGGACCCACCCCGCTGGCCAACAGCTGCAACGAGCCCTGTGCCCTGCAATGCCAGGATTCCCGCGTCATCATCAACCCTTCCCCTGTGATGGTCACCCTGCCAGGACCCATCATGACCTCCTTCCCCCAGAACACCCCCGTCGGATCCACCTCCTCCGCTGCTCTGGGCACTGAGCTCAATGTCCAGGGACAGCCAATCTCCGGGGGCTTTGGTGGCTTTGGCCTTGGCTACGGCCTGGGAGGCCTGGGCTGCTCTGGCAGAAGGGGCGGCTACATCTGTTAAGGGCCCTCAGCACCACCCCTGACACCACCAGCTCTGCCCTCTGCCAACAGCTCCTGCAACAAAAGCACCTCAGCTGATGGTCTCTCTACTTGCACCTCACTCTGGATCCATTCAAGTTCTCTCCCTTGCCTTTCAATTCTTTTGCCTCAATAAACTTTTCCTGCATCAAAGATTCACTTGTCTCTTCCTTTTCAATTCCAAAGCCCTTACATCCTCACCCCTGGCAGGCAAAGGGGCACAACACCTTCCTAAACAAGTAGAACTTCAATGGTAACAACCATAACTGGCACAGGAGGCTTGAAGTTGAAGGGTGAAGGGTGGCCCTTCAGTATATGAGAAACACACATCATCTTCCATTCCAAAGGCTTTGACACAACAAAGCTCTCCTGCTCGGTGCTCTGACAAAGACTTTCTAGGCCAGCATAGCCTTGACATGATCTCCTCCCATTAGAACTCTCAAACCACACAAACAATCACAATAACATCCACTCTCAGAGAAATTCGGGAAGCGCTGCAAGGGCTTCCATCCTCTCTGATCAAGGAAGGGAACCCAGAGAAACATTTGCAGAACCATGGACAGGTCAGGTTGTCATCTCCCCAGCAGAGAGAAACTCCTGCACCTCTTCCACTCGGTGACCACCGTCACATTAAAGAACGGCTTGTCTGCTCTGTCCATGGAATTCCATCTCTTTTCATTTTGCCGTTGCCAACTTCTAAAAACCCAGCATCCAGCCTTGTCTCCTGGAAGTCCCAGCTCTCTCACTCCCTTGTGAAAAATCCTCCAGAAATCTTGGTGGCCCTGAACTGGCCTTGATTCACTAAGCCTATGGTCCCCCTCCCCTGTGCACCCCGAACCTGCTCACACCAACTCACATCGTTTTAGAGAATATTGAACACTTCTGGTCTTATGGATACGACAATTGAGCCGCTTCATTTGTCAAGCTGACTCCAGCTGGACAATTGGATCACAAGGCCCCAGATCAGGTTGATTAAATATTATATGAATACAGCAACACACCTCACTGACCCTTTACACCACCTGTACATCCTTGCATAGTCTGCAATGGTGCAGTAGGTGACACTGCCAAGACATTGCTGATAGGTGGAGGTAAACACCAGCCATGGCTCCCTCAGCATCCACAGCAGGATTCTTTTTTTCTGTATGTAACACAGAGGTCACTAAGACAGGATTTTGCCTTCCAAATCAACTCCAACTGTTCCTCATCACCCTGTATGACCTGCATTAGGAAATGCTTTGTAGGGGAAAAATTGTCCTATCCTTGTCGGCAGGAACAAGGGCCCTGGAAATCCATGGGCAAGGTGGGAGGGAGGAAATGCCCTGGAAGGGGCAGGACCTAATGCCCAGCACTGCCACAAAGCCCAGAGCAGCCTGACAGGGCTGTAATGGAATGGGGTCCCTCCCTCAAATGCAGCCACAAACCAAAGAACCCCTGTCCCATGCGTTGACCTCATTGCCGACATCCCAAGTTTCCCAGGTATTTGTGATTTATTCTGGTTTCTCTGACACGCACCTTCCAAGCAAATCCTCCCAAATATCGACTCTCACTTTAAAGATGCTGCCAAGGTCAGATGGACTCGAGCACAAAAGCAGGACATGGAAATGTAGAGTTACAGGAAGAAAAAGAGTCCCCAGCTCATGGCTCATCAGCCTGGGCCAGGTAAGACTGACATTATGATTTACATTCATGTACCTTAAGAAAGTTAAAATGGTCAACACATTTCTTCTGAAAATTGAATGTATCTGGGTCATTCAAATGCTCCACAGACATCATCTTCTGATCCTTCACAAGATTTCATTTCTAAGTGTCACTCAGAGTCCAGCAATGGGACTCCACAGTGTGACCAAGCTAGGGCAAGCTGAGATGAGCACCACTGATGACTAAGACCCAAGACATTACAGGGCCTGAACAAGAGATCCCAAACCATAGGGATTGTTTTCTCACATCCAGCTGGAAAGGCATAGAGACAGGTTTAGAATGGTGGCAATGGGACAGGGAGAAAATCTGGATGATGGAAGGGGACACACATCATCCCCAGAAGAACTGCAAAGCCCAGATGAGCTTGACGTGGTTGTGAGGGACTGAGGAGCCTCTCCACAACACACACACAAACCACAGCACAACACGGCCATTGGGTCACTTTACTGCTGACACCCACTCGCCAAATCTGACATCCACAGCCCTCCACAAAAACATCTTCATCAAATGCCCTTGGTCTCTAATACTTGCATTTAAAAGCTGCTGAAAATGTCATAAGAACAGGGACTCAAAAGTAAGACATGACACAGTAGAGTTGTGGGATGCAAAACATTCCCCACTGGAGGATTCACCACTCTGAGCCAACCAGGAACTGTGGCCTGCAAAATGCCCCAAGGTCATGGGACAAGGCTGTCCCACCCCTCCAGAACCAGCATAAAAGCCGGCCCAAAGCCTCTCTCCCTCACACACTTCACCGAAGCCTTCTCCTCCTGCTCCTGCCAACAACCAGGTGAGTCTCAAGCCCTGATCCTCCTGCTCCTGCACCCCTGGGTCTTCTCTTCCAGCACGCTCAGCCCCAGCTGCAGCAGCCCTCACACCTACCCACAGCCTCACTACAGCCTCCACACTCCCTCACTATTCTACAGCATTGCCCCTCACACTCCCACACCCTTGTCCTAACTCACCCTTTCTCTTCCAGGCACCCTCCACACCACACCCATGGCCTGCTACAACCGCTGCACTCCCTGCGGACCCACCCCGCTGGCCAACAGCTGCAACGAGCCCTGTGCCCTGCAATGCCAGGATTCCCGCGTCATCATCAACCCTTCCCCTGTGCTGGTCACCCTGCCGGGACCCATCATGACCTCCTTCCCCCAGAACACCGCCGTCGGATCCACCTCCTCTGCTGCTCTGGGCACTGAGCTCAATGCCCAGGGACAGCCCATCTCTGGCGGCTTTGGCTTTGGCCTTGGCTACGGCCTGGGAGGCCTGGGCTGCTATGGCAGAAGGGGCTATGGCTCCATCTGCTAAGGGCCCTCAGCACCACTCCTGACACCACCACCTCTGCCCTCTGCCAACAGCTTCTGCAACCAAAGCACCTTGGCTGATGGTCTCTCTACTTGCACCTCACACTTGATTCCTTCAGCTTCGTTTTTCTCATCCTTCTTTGTACTCAATAAAGTTTTCTTGCATCACAACCTGAGTTGTTTCGTCTTCTTTTTGAATTCCAATGGTCTCACACCCTCACCCTGTGCAATGCCAGCACTCAACCATTATGTGGGAAGGAAAGGGAGCAAAGAACATTTCTTAGTAAATATGTCCCCACCAAAGCAACCAACACTGACATGGGAAACAGGGGAGAGGGGAGGTCTTCCAGAACATGACACAAGGCCATCACCTCATCTACCAAAGGCTTGCTCGCAGCTATTCTCTCCTGGGCACTGCATAACAAAGTCACTCCATGCCACCACACACTTGAAAAATTCCCTTCCCCGTAATACTTATTGAGTCCTCCCCACAAACAGAGGAATAACATCATGCACTTGGGCAGCAACTCCGCAGTGCAAATTCTTCCATCTCCCTTTCTCAAGCAGGCCCAGCACAGGCAGGATATCCAGAATTATGTCCAGTTCAGTTTTGGACCTCCAAGTAGAGAGACCCCATTGTCTCTTACATTCTGGGACAATCCACACACACTGAAAAATACTTACTTTTCTCACCCGTGGTATTCCATCTATTTTCAATTGTGCACATGCCTTCTTTCCTTCATGTGTGGAGTACTGAGAACAGCAGGGCTCCCACTCACTGATAACACATCCCTGCCCAGCCTTGTCTACCCAGAGTCCATGCTCTCTCAGTCTCTCCTATACCAAAGATTGTCCAACCCTTGCAATATCTGCTGGCCCTCAACCTCTCTTTGTTCACTACCCACTTGTGCATCTCCTGTGGAGGCCAGAACTGTCCACAGGGCTCCTCACAGGATCTCCTCAGTGTTCTAAAGAGAGGAAGGGCCACGTCTCATGACTTCAGGGCAAGAATCTCCTGAAATCTGTCATGGACACGTGATGATCCACTGCAACTTTCTGGTCTGGGTTCTTGATCAGCACCAGAGGGTCCTGCTCACAAAAGCCACTTCTCAGACTCTCAGCCTACAGCATGAGCCAGAGGCAAATGCTATTCCTGTCCAGATGCACAACTTCAGAGTTCTCTTGTTTCAAATTTGGGAGGTTCCCTTCAAACCTTAGTCTCGTGGTCCTTCTGAATGGTCAAACAGCCAAGTGGGGCCTCAGTCACTGCAATCCCTGCCAGCTCCCTGAAGGGGCAACTCTCCCTCTGCTGACACACAATGCAACACTCCAGGCACTCACACCTGGCACAGATGCAAAGCCCAGACCTGCCTGACACAGCTGGGATAGTTTGGACACCCCTCCTCACCCACAACACACCCACACACCCAAAACCATGAGTTCCATTGGATGACCTCACTGATGACACCCCACCTCTCCAAATCTTGGTCATGTCTTCAGTCCCCTTTGACACACATCATCAACACCAGCCTTTGATGTCAAATACTCACACTATAAAGGAGGAATGACCACAATGGAAGGGGCAGCTCCTCATGCACAGCACAGGTACAAAGGCCAAACCAGCCTGACATGGCTGCAGTGGAATGGGGCAAATCTTTGCAATACACCCACAAAATAAACGACAGAAAGGCCTTTAAACACCCTCACTAATGACAACCATATTGTTCTTACTATTTGGTTGTATATTCTGCTTTCTCTGACACACATCATCCATGCCAATGCTCCCCAATATCAAGTCTCAAATTAAAGCAGACACCAAGAAGAGATGCACATGGGCTCAAGAGCCATCACAGGGCAGATTTGCGGCGAGAAATACTATCCTCACCTCATGACTTGTAAAACTGTTTATGAGAAAACTGATATGAGAAACCTAGATGTCGTAGCTCTAGAGAGTAACAAGGTCAACTCACTTTTTCTGAAAGCTAAATGGACACAGTTCCTTCAACTGCTCCTCATGCCTTCTTATCCAGCACCAAATTTCCCTTTCCAGGTTGCATTCTGATCACAGCAATGGGACCCCACAGTGTGACCTTGTTAGGCCCAGTTATTCCAGTGCTATGGATGAACCAGCACAAGACGTTGGACAGTAGGGGAGGTGTCACAGGGATTGTTCTCCCATAACCAGCAGGACAGGCCTGGCATGGAGACAGGTTTATAATGCTGGCAACGAGATAGGTGGGAGAGAATGACATGGAAGGGGACACTCATCACCTCCTGAAGAGTTGCAAAGCCCAAATGAGCCTGACATGGCTGTGAGGGTATGAGGACCTTCTTGACAATACACCCAAAAACCACAGCACACCAGGGTCAGGGGGTGTTTTCATGGTTGACGCCCCACGGTCCAAAGTTCTGGTCACGACCACATCCCTCCACAATAATCATCACCATCAACAGACTTTGTTCTCTAATAACTGCATTTAAAGCTGCCGCCAATGTCAGATGAACATGGACTCAAAGACAGAACATGACACAGCAGAGTTGTGGGATGCAAAACACTCCCCACCTCAGGACTCACCACTCTGAGCCAGCCAGGAACTGTGGCCTGCAAAATGCCTCAAGGCCATGGGACAAAGCTGTCCCGCCCCTCCAGAACCAGCATAAAAGACAGCCCAGAGCCTCTCTCCCTCACACACTTCTCCTCAAGCCTTCTCCTCCTGCTCCTGTCGACAGCAAGGTGAGCCTCAAGCCCGCAAACCTCCTGCTCCTGCACACTTCTCTCCTTGCTCTCCCACGCCTCTACCCTGCCTCATCCCTCTCTCTCTTCCAGGCACCCTCCACACCACACCCATGGCCTGCTACAACCGCTGCACTCCCTGCGGACCCACCCCGCTGGCCAACAGCTGCAACGAGCCCTGTGCCCTGCAATGCCAGGATTCCCGTGTCATCATCGACCCTTCCCCTGTGCTGGTCACCCTGCCAGGACCCATCATGACCTCCTTCCCCCAGAGCACGGCCGTCGGATCCACCTCCTCCGCTGCTCTGGGCACTGAGCTCAATGCCCAGGGACAGCCCATCTCTGGCGGCTTTGGCTTTGGCCTTGGCTACGGCCTGGGAGGCCTGGGCTGCTCTGGCAGAAGGGGCTATGGCTCCATCTGCTAAGGGCCCTCAGCACCACCCCTGACACCACCAGCTCTGCCCTCTGCCAACAGCTCCTGCAACCAAAGCACCTCAGCTGATGGTCACTCTACTTGCACCTCACTCTGGATCCATTCAAGTTCTCTCCCTTGCCTTTCAATTCTTTTGCCTCAATAAAGTTTTCCTGCATCAAAGACTCACTTGTCTCTTCCTTTTCAATTGCAAAGCCCTTACATCCTCACCCATTGCAGGCAAAGGGGCACAACACCTTCCTAAACAAGTAGAACCTCAATGGTAACAACCATAACTGGCACAGGAGGCTTGAAGTTGAACTGGCTTGAAGTTGAAGGGTGAAGGGTGGCCCTTCAGTATATGAGAAACACACATCATCTTCCATTCCAAAGGCTTGGACACAACAAAGCTCTCCTGCTCGGTGCTCTGACAAAGACTTTCTATGCCAGCATAGCCTTGACATGATCTCCTCCCATCAGAACTCTCAAACCACACAAACAATCACAATAACATCCACTCTCACAGCAATTTGGGAAGCGCTGCAAAGGCTTCCATCCTCTCTGATCAAGGAAGGGAACCCAGAGAAACATTTGCAGAACCATGGACAGGTCACGTTGTCATCTCCCCGGCAGAGAGAATCTCCTGCACCTCTTCCACTCTGTGACCACCACCACATTAAAGAACGGCTTGTCTGCTCTGTCCGTGGAATTCCATCCATTTTCATTTTGCCGTTGCCAACTTCTAAAAACCCAGCATCCAGCCTTGTCTCCTGGAAGTCCCAGCTCTCTCACTCCCTTGTGAAAAATCCTCCAAAAGTCTTGGTGGCCCTGAACTGACCTTGATTCACTAAGCCTGTGGTCCCCCTCCCCTGTGCACCCCAAACCTGCTCACAACAACTCACATCGTTTTAGAGGATGTTCAACACTTCTGGTCTCATGGATACGACTATTGAGCCGCTTCATTTGTCAAGCTGACTCCAGCTTGACAATTGGATCACAAGGCCCCAGATCAGGTTGATTAAATATTATATGAATACAGCAACACACCTCACTGACCCTTTACACCACCTGTACATCCTTGCATAGTCTGCAATGGTGCAGTAGGTGACACTGCCAAGACATTGCTGAGAGGTGGAGGTAAACACCAGCCATGGCTCCCTCAGCATCCACAGCAGGATTCTTTTTTTCTGTATGTAACACAGAGGTCACTAAGACAGGATTTTTCCTTCCAAATCAACTCCAACTGTTCCTCATCACCCTGTATGACCTGCATTAGGAAATGCTTTGTAGGGGAAAAATTGTCCCAACCTTGTCTGCAGGAACAAGGTCCCTGAAAATCCATGGGCAAGGTGGGAGGGAGTAAATGCCCTGGAAGGGGCGGGATCTAATGCTGAGCACAGCCACAAAGCCCAGAGCAGCCTGACAGGGCTGTAAAGGAATGGGGTCCCTCCCTCAAATGCAGCCACAAACCAAAGAACCCCTGTCCCATGCGTTGACCTCATTGTTGACGTCCCAGGTTTCCTAGGTATTTGTGGTTTATTCTGGTTTCTCTGACACGCACTTTCCAAGCAAATCCTCCCAAATACCAACTCTCACTGTAAAGATGCTGCCAAGGTCAGATGGACTCGAGCAAAAAAGCAGGACATGGAAATGTAGAGTTACAGGAAGAAAAAGAGTCCCCAGCTCATGGCTCATCAGCCTGGGCCAGGTAAGACTGACCTTATGATTTACATTCATGTACCTTCAGAAAGTAAAAAGGTCAACACATTTCTTCTGAAAATTGAATGTATCCGGGTCATTCAAATGCTCCACAGACATCATCTTCTGATCCTTCACAAGATTTCATTTCTAAGTGTCACTCAGAGTCCAGCAATGGAACCCCACAGTGTGACCAAGCTATGGCAAGCTGAGATGAGCACTACTGATGAATAAAACCCAAGACATTACAGGGCCTGACAAGAGTCCCCAAACCATAGGGATTGTTTTCTCACATCCAGCTGGAAAGGCATGGCATAGAGACAGGTTTAGAATGTTGGCAATGGGACAGGGAGAAAATGTGGATGATGGAAGGGGACACACATCGTCCCCAGAAGAACTGCAAAGTCCAGATGAGCTTGACGTGGTTGTGAAGGACTGAGGAGCCTCTCCACAAGACACCCACACACCACAGCAAAACACGGCCATTGGGTCACTTTACTGATGACACCCACTCGCCAAATCTGACATCCACAGCCCTCCACAAAAACATCTTCATCAAATGCCCTTGGTCTCTAATACTTGCATTTAAAAGCTGCTGACAATGTCATAAGAACAGGGACTCAAAAGTAAGACATGACACAGTAGAGTTGTGGGATGCAAAACATTCCCCACTGGAGGACTCACCACTCTGAGCCAACCAGGAACTGTGGCCTGCAAAATGCCCCAAGGTCATGGGACAAGGCTGTCCCGCCCCTCCAGAAGCAGCATAAAAGCCAGCCCAGAGTCTCTCTCCCTCACACACTTCACCGAAGCCTTCTCCTCCTGCTCCTGCCGACAACCAGGTGAGTCTCAAGCCCTAACCCTCCTGCTCCTGCCCCCCTGGCTCTTCTCTTCCAGCACGCTCTACCCCAGCCTCAGCAGCCCTCACACCTCCCCACAGCCCCACTACAGCCTCCACACTCCCTCACTCTTCTACAGCATTGCCCCTCACACTCCCACACCCTTGTCCTAAATCACCCTTTCTCTTCCAGGCACCCTCCACACCACACCCATGGCCTGCAACAGCCTCTGCAGTCCCTGCGGACCCACCCCGCTGGCCAACAGCTGCAACGAGCCCTGTGCCCTGCAATGCCAGGATTCCCGCGTCATCATCGACCCTTCCCCTGTGATGGTCACCCTGCCAGGACCCATCATGACCTCCTTCCCCCAGAACACCGCCGTCGGATCCACCTCCTCCGCTGCTCTGGGCACTGAGCTCAATGCCCAGGGACAGCCCATCTCTGGCGGATTTGGCTTTGGCCTTGGCTACGGCCTGGGAGGCCTGGGCTGCTATGGCAGAAGGGGCTATGGCAACATCTGCTAAGGGCCCTCAGAACCACCCCTGACACCACCAGCTCTGCCCTCTGCCAACAGCTCCTGCAACCAAAGCATCTAGGCTGATGGCCTCTCTACTTGCATCTCACACCGGATTCCTTCAGCTTCTTCTTTCTCAGTATTATTTCACTTCAATAAAGTTTTCTTGCACCACAACCTGAGTTGCTTTCTCTTCTTTTTGAATTCCAAATATGTCACATCCTCACCCTGTGCAATACCAGCACTCAACCATTATGTGAGATCTAAAGGGAGCAAGGAACATTTCTTAGCAAATATGTCCCCACCAAAAACAACCAACACTGACATGGGAAACATGGGAGAGGGGAGACCTTCCTGAACATGACACAAGGCCATCACCTCCTCTTCCAAAAACCTTGACTCAATAATCCCTTCCTGGGCACTGCTCTGCCAAATTCAATCTATGCCAGCATACACTTGAGAAGTTATCTTTAGAAGCATTCTTGTTTCCACCCCATGAACAGAGGAATAACATCATGTGCTTAGGCAGGAATTCCAGAGTCCAAGTGCTTCCATCGTCTCTGCTCAAGCAGGTCCAGCAGGAACAGGATTTCCAGGACTGTGGCCAGATCAGTTTTGGACCTTCAAGAAGAGGGACCCCATTGCCTCTTACTCTGAGACCATCTACACGCACTGAAAAATTCTTGCTTCCTTTGCCCATGGAATTCACTTTATATTCAAATATGCACGTGCCTTCTATTCCTTCAAGTGTGCATACCTGAGAACAGCATGGCTCTCACACACTGGTGACACATCCCTGCCCATCCTTGTCTCCTCAGAGTCCTAGTTCTCTCTGTCTCTCTTCTAGAAAGGAGCCTCCGGGCTTTTAATTATCTGGTGGCCCTCAACAGCTCTTTGTCCACTACCCCCTTGTGCTTCTTCACCTATGGAAGCCAGAACTGCCCACATCACCACACACCGGCTCTCACCAATGCTCTAAAGAGAGGAAGGGCCACCTCTCCTGACTTCATGGCAACAATTTCCACAAATCTGTCCGGTGCACAGGTGATGCTCCACTGAAGCAATTCCCCACCACAACCAGCTGCTCATTCTTTTCTCCTTCAGCACCACTGGGTCCTGTTCAGAAAAGTCACTTTTCAGACTCTCTGCCCACAGCATGACCCAGGGGCAAGTCCTGTCCAGATGCTGAACTTCTCATTTCCCTTGTTTGAACCTTGGAAGATTCCTTTAAACCTTAGTCTCGAGGTCCTTCTGACCAGTGGAATGGACAATTGAGGCCTCAGACATGCCATCATCTGCCAGCTCGCTGAAGGGGCAACTCTCCCACTGCTGACACAGAATGCAACAGTCCAGCCACTCACACCTGGCAAAGATGCAAAGCCCAGACCTGCCTGACACAGCTGGGCTACTTTGGGATGCCTCTAAGTAACACACCCAATAAACTGAAAACCATGAGTTCCTGGATGACCTCACTGATGACATTCCACCTCTCCAAATCTTGGTCACATCTTCAGTCCCCTTTGACACACACCATCAACACCTGCCCTTGGTTTCAAATACTCTCACTATGAAGGAGGAATGACCACAATGGAAGGGGCAGCTCCTCATGCACAGCACAGGTACAAAGGCCACACCAGCGTGACATGGCTGCAGTGGAATGGGGACCCTCTTCACAACACACCCACAAAATAAACAACACGAATGCTACAGAATGACCTCACTGATGACACCCATATTTTTCTTAGGCTTTTGTTGTACATTTTGGTTTTTCTGACACACATCTTCCAAACAAATCCTCCCAATTACCAACTCTCACTTTAGAGCTGACACCAAGGTCAGATGGACACTTCCTCAACAGAAGGACATGACACTGCACAATTGTGTGCAGGAAAACATTCCCCACATGATGACCTGCAAGGCTGTGTCAGACAAAACTGATATTATGGCTTCAATTCAGGTACCTCTAGAGAGTAACAAGGTCAACTCACTTTTTCTGAAAAGTGAATGTCTATAGCTACATCCGTTGCTCCTCACACAAGTTCTTCCCCTTATCTTTCACCAGCTATGGATGGACCAGCACAAGACCTTCGGAGAATGAGAGGCATCTGTAAATCACAGGAACTGCTTTCCCATCACTAGGGGAAAAGGCCTGAAATATAGAGGTGTTTAGGAATTTTACAATATGGTCGGGAGACAGAAAATGCGATGGAAGGGGACCTGTCCCCTGTCACCTCAAGAAGAGCTGCTGTGGTGGAAGAGGCCCGTCTTCACCACACAGCCACAAAACCACAGCACACCACTGCCACGATGATGACATCCCACCTCTCCAAAGCTTTGGTCATGTATTCAGCCCTCCCAGAGAAACAAAATTAACAGCAGCCTTTGGTCTCTAATACCTGCATTTAAAAGCTGCCGCCAAGGTCATGTCCTCAAAAGCAGGACATGACACTGCAGAGTTGTGGGGAGCAAAATACTCCTCACCTCAGCACTCACCCGGCCTGCAAAATGCCCCAAAGCCATGGGACAAGGCTGTCCCACCCCTCCAGAACCAGCATAAAAGCCAGCCCAGAGCCTCTCTCCCTCACACACTTCTCCTCAAGAGTTCTCCTCCTCCTCCTGCCTATAACCAGGTGAGCCTCAATCCCCTGACCCTCCTGCTCCTGCACCCCTGGTCCCTCTCTTCCAGCACGCTCAGCCCCAGCCGCCCTCATGCCTCCCCACAGCTCCACAACAGCTTCCACACTCCCTCACTGCCCCTTGCTGCCCCATGCCCCTGCCCTGCCTTACACTTCTCTCTTCTAGGCACCCTCCACACCACACCCATGGCCTGCAACAGCCTCTGCAGTCCCTGCGGACCCACCCCGCTGGCCAACAGCTGCAACGAGCCCTGTGCCCTGCAATGCCAGGATTCCCGCGTCATCATCAACCCTTCCCCTGTGCTGGTCACCCTGCCAGGACCCATCATGACCTCCTTCCCCCAGAACACCGCCGTCGGATCCACCTCCTCCGCTGCTCTGGGCACTGAGCTCAATGCCCAGGGACAGCCCATCTCTGGCGGATTTGGCTTTGGCCTTGGCTACGGCCTGGGAGGCCTGGGCTGCTATGGCAGAAGGGGCTATGGCTCCATCTGCTAAGGGCCCTCAGCACCACCACTGACACCACCAGCTCTGGCCTCTGCCAACAGCTCCTGCAACCAAAGCACCTTGGCTCATATTTGCCCTACTTGAACCTCACATTGGATCCCTTCCTCTTGCTGCTCCTATCTATTCATTCTTTTACGTAAATAAAATTTTCCTTCAGCAAAGCTTCAGATGCCTCCTCTTCTTACACCAGACATATTGCAGCTACACCCAGTACAGACACTTTGCTCCCATCTGAAATAGCTGCAGTCTTCCTGACACCATCTTAACTTTCAGAGGGGTGCCAGGGCCACCCAGGAAAGGTTCCATTTCCATTTCCCCTTTTCCTGCAAGGGCCTTGGTTTACCAGTGTTTCCAGGCCATCACACCCCTTACTGTGAGTTCCTCAGCGCACCCAGGTGATGGTCATTGCTGCATTGTCCACCTGGCTGGACAGTCCCCATTCCACCTCCCTGGGAGTCTCCAGGCCAGGATCTCCTCTTGTTATGAGGTCTTCAACTGATCCCTGATGGAAATCCCCCTTTCCCTCCTCACTGCAGGGTCCCATTAAGGGAGCCTCCAGGGCACCCTCCTCCCTTTTCAGGGTCTCTGGATCATCTGTGCTGGTGATCCCAAGTCACCAACCCTCTGCTCTGAGGTCACACATCACATCCCCATTATGACTTGAGTCACTGTGGATTCCTGAGGTGCAGCATGGAGACCTGGCAACGAGGTGCAGGAACGAGCCTGTGACCCTGCTGAGATGATGGTGCCCCTTTTGCCACCTTCCTGCCTTTTTGTCTCCCAATTTTGACACTCCAACACGGATTTTTGGGTCATAAAGACCTTTGGTCTCCCCAAATTGCTTCTCACCAGTGACGTTCACTCTTTCTTCTCCTTTGATGTGTTTTTTTTTTCTCTGTACAAAGGCTCCTGGCAAACAGGTGAGCTCTGGGCGGGTACACGAGTTCAAAGTCTCCAGGGCTATTGGCAGCACTAAAATATTCATCAAAAGCAAATTAAAACAACATCTCTGGAGCAGCTGGAGCCCAGAGAGGCAGAGAACTCCATGCACAGCTGGATTCAGATTTGGTTCAAAGAGGAAGAGTTTGCTGAGGAACAAAAGCCCTTCCTTAAAACCAAAACTAAACAGTCCCTGCAGCTGAACTGAGAAAGAAGAGAGGGAATAGGTTTGGAACTGTTTGGCCTTTTTATTTCTCTGTTTAGTTAAATAGTGCATCTCCCCTGGCTGCCTTGAGGCACCAACTTCAGCTCATCTTAAAATAAAGTCTAACCCATAAAAAGACAAATTTAACTAATCCCTGCTCTTATACTCATTCACCTTGGAGTTCATCCAGCTTGACATCAACACTTGGACTGAAACTAGAGCAGGATTTCACCTTCCCAAGGTCCTGGGACATGCCCAAGCAGCCAGGCCCAGCGGGATGTCTGCCTCATCCCAAACCTGCGCCAGAGACGCTCTTTTTGGGCACAGTCAGCTCACGTGGGTTCCAGGGAACACTGGGAGGAGGCTCAGATCTGCATCCACAGTGCCCTGTGCCCACATTGCTCCCTCACATCCACCCTGGGATGGGATCTTGGGTCCTGCCCAGTTCTCTGCACTCCATCCAAGGAGACACCAAACAGATGGGATGGGCTGGAAGAGGTGGCATCTCTTCCAGTTCTTCTCCTGATGGGATTCACACCCACCTAGCCAAGATCCCACTCCCAGAATAACCCCAAACCCCATCATGGAGCAGTGGCAGGTTCATCTCTCTCCTCCAGAGGACTGGGTTCGACAAGACCAAATCCAAAATGATGGTGAAAAAGACATTCTTGTGCAGCAGCTGCTCCCAATCCCATGAACGAAATTTCTTGGAATATCTGTGTTCACCATCCCCATCCCCATCTCAGTCTTGCCCCTCTGTGCTTTTGGATAATTCCCACTCCCAAAGGACTGCACACTGTGGGGAGCAACCTCCAATCCCTATGGGAACTGGCACAGGCCATCCTGTGGGACAAGGCCTGGAAAAAGGGGTCACTGCTGATGTGCTGCTCCCTAAAAGAGAGCCACAAAGCTGGAATTTTAGCAGGGAAGGGATGCTTAGAGCTGTCTCACCTGGGCTCCTGGAGCTTGGCTGCAGCCTCATCCTCGGACAGCTTCCACCTGGGACAGGCTGTACCTGGGAATCTCATACCCAGGAATCTCATACCCATCTGCCCCACTTTCCTGGGAGGCATGGGGAGGGCAGAGCAGGGAGTGGGGCTGGACCCAGAACCGGGCCCATTCCAGAGAAATAGGTCACCCAACAAGGAAGCTTAGTTACGGAAACGACGCCTCACACTGAGCAGCGGTTCTCCAACAGGATCCTGGCCAAGCCACCCCAAGCTTTATCCTGCCGGCTGGAAGGTCCTGGGATGTCCTCTGGATCGTGTCACGCAGACGCCCTGCCCAGATGAGCTAATGGGTCTGGCTGCAGGCTTTGATCCTCAGATCCCAAAGGCCTTGTTAGATAACATCAGGAGCCTGGGTGATATTTCATTAACAAACGAGTCCGTCCCATGTGGTCGCCTCAACTTTATCCCTTTCCCCTGTGATCTTCCCTCGTGCTCCAACATTTCTTTGGTAATTAGACCCAGAATTAGCATATTTAAGCTCCAAAATTACTGCATTTAATGCAACACCGTGGTTATTCGAGTGCTGTCACAGCAGCTCTTGGGCTGCGCCACCTCCCAGCAATTCCTTGGCTGAAACGTGGTTTTATCCCTAATTAGTCTCCCAAAACTTGCAGGAGGCAGCAGGAACATCTTATTCTCCCACCAGCACGTGGAAAATATTCCTTGACTTTCCCCCCTCATCCCTGAGAGTGTTCAAGGCCACATTGGAGCAACCTGATCTAGTGGAAGGTGTCCCTGCCCATGGCAGGGGGTTGGAATGGGATGATTTTTATTTATGGGAATTATTTTATTCCAACCCAAACCCTTTTATTCCATAATTTCACCGTGGAGTGAGGTGGAAGCATGGATGCAGCTGGATCTGACTCATCCCAACATCAACGTGAGGTTTCTTCTTGCCAAACCTCAAGTGTCTCGTGGAGGGTGCAGGACAGACATGGAATTAGCTGGCATGGAGAAGGAGATTCAGCGTCCATCCCTGGCTCTGTGGGTGAGATCAGCCAGGGAATCCTGTAAAACATCAGGTGGGAACAACACCAAGACCCCCGGGAGTGGGATTTTGGAGCCGGGAAAGGCCTGAAAAGGCTGGACACACACAGGGACTCAGCCAGCTGGAAGAGGGGCTGGGCAATTCCAGGGGACAGAGGCACAAGGTGACATCTTTAAATAAGCAAAGGACGCCCCCATCTCCCAGCAAGGAGGTCCCCAAGGATTCTGCCTTCCCTGAGACTTTCCCAAAGGAAAAGGGCACATTTCCAGGTCTCAGCCTGGAGAAAAGGAATGAAAATCTGACATTCTATTGCTCCTCAACACTGGGGCTACCCAGGGCTTTGGCAGGAGTACTGTGGGAATTCCTGGCTGGGTTGCCCTTAATTCCACTTTCAAAATTTTAATTTAGAGCAAAGCCATGCCTTTGCCTCGCAAAAATCCCGAGGGGAAAATCTAGCTGGATGTGGGGGTGGCAGGGGTGCCTTCAAAACCATCCCCCACACGCAGGATAGCTCTGCTCATTTTTAATCTCGGCTTAAGTGTATTAAAAGTGATTAAAGCGTTTTCACATTGAAATCCCTTTTGATGGAGCCCCTTTGGGGTGGACACCTAGGAAACCCCTTTCCTTGTACTCCCTTCCTTTCCTGCACCCCTTCCCTTGCTTTTGCACCCCTTCCCCTGAACCCCCTTAAAACCCCTATATCCTCTTTCTTTCTCTTTTCCTTTCCCCGGCACTTGCACCCCTTTCTCATCCACCCTTCTGTCCCTGCACCCCCATTCCCTTCCCTGCACCTCCTTCCCTTCCCCTGCATTTCCTTCTCTTCCCTATATTTCCCTTGTCCCTCTTCCCAAAATCTTCTCCCTTGCGCCCCCTCCTTTCCCCTGACGCCGGGCATGGACTACATTTCCCGATGAGCCAAGCGGCAGCGCCCGGTGACGGCGGCGGAAGAAGCCGAGCTCAGCCGAACTCTCACCGGGCCGAGACGAGCGAAGCCGAATCCAGCCGAGCCCTTACCGAGCCGAGAGCAACCGAACCTAGACGAGTCCCCACGAAGCACCGCCGAGCAGCCCCGAGCACAGCCGAATACAGCCGAGCCCCCACCGAGCCGAGCCGCGCGAGGCCGAACACAGCCGAGCCCCTACCGACTCAACCCGAACCCACACCGAGCCGAGAGCAGCCGAACTTAACCGAGTAGATCCGAGTGCACCCGAGTGGCCCCGAATCCAGCTGAGGGTGAGACGCGCCCCTCACCCCATTAAGGGACATTTGTGGGGACAGGAGCCCCCCAGACCGGTGGGGAGGAGAACCGGGGGGTCCCCCAAAGTGGGGGGACAGGACGGTGGGGAGGGCAGGGGTGCGGGAGGTTGTGGGTTGAGAGGAGGGACGCGATACGGGACGGGACGGGGTGAGGAGAGATGAGGGTGCAAGAGAGAGATTTGGGGTGCAGAGGAGGTGGGTGGGTTAGGATTGGGTTCAGAGCTGGGATTTGGGGTGCAGTGCTGGGGTTTGAGGGGCAGGGGAGGCGTGGATGCAATCCTGGGTGCAGAGCTGGGATTTGGGGTGCAGGGAAGGTTTAGGTTGCAAACATAGGATCTGGGGCGCAGGGGGAAATTTGGGGTTCAGGGGGAGATATTGGGTGCAGACCCAGGGTGCAGAGGGAGATTTGGGGTACAGAAAGAGATATGGGGTGCAGGTGGAGATTTTGGGGTGCAGACACAAAACTCGGGGTTCAGGAGTAGATCTGGGATGCAGCCTCTCTGAAGTGCAGGGGGATATTTGGGGTGTGGGAGGCGATTTGGAGGTGCAGAAGGAGATTTGGGGCACACACCTGGGGGTGCAGGTGCCCCTCCCTTTCCAGAGGCTGGGCAGTGCCACGTGGCAGGGCTGGCCCTCGCCCAGGTGGCCTCCAGCTGAGGAATTTCAGCCCTATCACAGCCAAACACGCCCCTTTTTGCCCAGAAACGCAGAAATTTCCCCCCCAAAACCCCGATCCCACCTGCATGGGGTGTGGGGGATGCTCATGGGTGCCCACACCAGGGTGGTCCATGCCCGTGCTCGTGATCCCAGCTTGTCCTCCCTGCAGGGTTTTGGCCATGACGGAGGTGACCAAGCGCATCCTGGTGACGGGTGGCACCGGCCTGGTGGGCAGAGCCATCGAGAAGGTGGTGGCTGATGGAGAGGGGCAGCCGGATGAGGAGTGGATCTTTGTGTCCTCCCGGGACGCTGACTTGACGTGAGTTGGGGTTTTTTCTCTGGAAACCCTGGAATTTGCTCTATCAACCCCAAAAACCCCCATACCTGGACTTCATTTTTCCTTGGAAACACCCCAGTCTGCTCTGGTGACCCTAAAATTTCCCATCTCAAGATTTTGTTTTTCCTTGGAAATGCCTCAATTTGCTTGATCCCACCAAATCCCAAATTTTCCTATTCCAGTGTTTGATTTTTCCTTGGAAACGACCCAATCTCCTCTGTTGACCTCACTAAACCCCAAATTTTCCCATCCAAGGATTGGGGTTTTTCTTGGAATCACCCCAATCTGCTCTGGTGACCCCAAAAATTTCCTATCCCTGGATTTCCTTTTTCCTTTGAAACATCCAAGTCTACTCTGTTGACCTAGCTGAATCACAAATTTTCCCATCCCAGGACTGGGTTTTTCCTTGGAATTGCTCCAATGTTCTTTGTTGAACCCACTTAATCCCAAATTTTTCCGTTCCAGGGTTTGATTTTCCCTCAAAAAGAGCCCAGTCTGCTCTGTTGACCTCACCCAATCCCAAATTTTCCCATCCCAAGACTGGGTTTTTCCTTAGAAACTCCCCAATCTGCCCCCACCACACCCCAACATTTCCTCTCCTAGGATTGGGTTTTTCCTTGCAAACGCCTCAATTTTCTCTGCCGAACCCAAATGAATCCCAAAATTTCCCGTTCCAGGAGCAGCTCCGAGACCAAAGCCCTGTTTGAGAGGCACAAGCCCACCCACGTCATCCACCTGGCTGCCATGGTCGGAGGCCTCTTCAAAAACATCCGCTCCAACCTGGATTTTTGGGTGAGCACCCTTGGAATTGGCACTGTTGGGATCCCTGTGGGTGCTGCACTCCCTAAATTTGGATATGGGCACACAGGGACGTGGTTTGCTCTGCTGCCAGTGCCAGACCAGAGCTCCAGTGGCTTCTGGAGTTATTAATGAGGTACTGGTGAAGGAATTTGGGGATCCCTGACCCCACGATCCTGATAAATGTTCCTTTTCCCAGAGGACAAACATCCACATCAATGACAACGTCCTGCACTCTGCCCACGAGTCGGGGGTGCAGAAGGTGGTCTCCTGCCTCTCCACCTGCATCTTCCCAGACAAGACCACCTATCCCATCGACGAGACCATGGTGAGAGTCCCCATTCCCACACAAAACCCAGGGAAAGTCCCTGCCCTGCCTAATTTGTCCGCTCTGATATTCCCAGATCCACAACGGGCCACCTCACAGCTCCAACTTTGGATACTCCTACGCCAAGAGGATGATTGATGTCCAAAACAGGTGAGTGTGGGGACATGGGAGCAGCCATGGGATTTCAAGGCAAGGGGAATCCAGTGGGAATTCCAGGTGGAAATTGGGGAGATACCCGGGGCTCAGCAGGTGAAGGTGCTGCTGGCTGGGGATTTTTGGGTGCTGGAGGAAGGGGCTTGAGAGCCCACCCACCATCCCTTCCCTGCTCTCATCCAGGGGTTATTCCGAGCAGCACGGCCGACGCTTCACCGCCGTCATTCCCACCAACATCTTCGGGCCACACGACAACTTCAACATCGAGGACGGCCACGTCCTGCCAGGGCTCATCCACAAGGTCTACCTGGCCAAACGTGAGGGTGGCAGGACTTCCAGGGATTTTTTCTGGGGAGAAATGAGGGGGTTTTTTCTTTCCCACCTGCTCTGCGGGGTGGTTGGAGGTGGCTCTGGTGGTCATGGCTCCTTCCTCCTGCAGAGTCCGGCTCTGCTCTGACCGTCTGGGGAACAGGCAAGCCCAGGAGGCAGTTCATCTATTCCCTGGTAGGTGTGGCCTTGGGAAGCAGGGAAGGGGGCTGGAGCACCCACTGGCAGGACCCCAGAGGGGTCTGAACCCCCCTGGCTTGTCCTGGGACATTCCCAGAGTTGTGTCCCCTTGGGATGGGAGGACTGGGGGACATCAGTGACCACTCCAAGAGTTGTCTGCTCTTCAACAGGACCTGGCCCGACTTTTCATTTGGGTGCTGCGGGAATACGACGAGGTGGAGCCAATCATTTTGTCAGGTAAGCCCTGGCTGCCCCCCAGGCATCCCCTCTCCATGAGGGAACAGCCATGATCCTTCCCTTCTCCACAGTGGGAGAAGAAGATGAAGTCTCCATCCGGGAAGCAGCAGAGGCCATCGCGGAGGCCATGGAATTCAGGGGGGAGCTCGTTGTATCCTTCACAAAAGGCTAAGCCCCTGTTCCCACCAGCTCCCCTGGGAGATTCCATGATCCTGAGGATCCTTCCCACCAAGGGAGCAAAAGCAAGATGTGGTTTTCCTCCTTAACCTTTCCCATCCCAGTTTGACACCACCAAGTCCGATGGGCAGTTCAAGAAGACGGCCAGCAATGCCAAGCTCCGGCGGTACCTGCCCGAATTCCAGTTCACACCTTTCAGGAAAGGTGAGATGGGGGAGTCTCCAGGATACACCGGGGGTCCTACCCCGTGCCATCAGCCTTTGTGGCATCTAGGTGGTCCATCCTTTCTGGATGAGGAATGAGGGTGGTGAAACACTGGCATGTGCTGTCCAGGGGCTGGTGGTTTCTCTATCCCTAGAAATATCCAAGGTCAGGTTGGATGGGGCATGGAGCAACCTGGTCTCTTGGGAGGTGTCTCCTTGCATGATGGTTGGATGAGACAACCTAAAAAAAGTCCCTTCCAACCCAACCTATCCCATGATTCTCTGACCAAAATCCATTCCCAATCCCCCAAATGTCCCATAATTTTTTCACCAAAATCCATTCCCAATCCCAAAACTCGTTCCATGATTCTCTGACCAAGATCCCTTCCCAGTCCCCAAACCCATCCCATGATTCTTTGACCAAAATCAATTCCCAATCCCAAAATTTGTTCCATGATTCTCTGATCAAAATCCATTCCAGTCCCCAAACCCATCCAGTGATTCTCTGACCAAAATAAATTCCAAAATTCCTTCCCAGTCCCCAAACCCATCCTGTGATTCTCTGACCAGAAGCCATTCCCAATTCTCCAAATGTCCCATGATTCTTTGACCAAAATCCATTCCCAATCCCAAAACTTCTTCCATGATTCTCTGACCAATATCCCTTCCCAGTCCCCAAAGCCATCCCATGATTCTCTGACCAAAATAAATTCCAAAATTCCAACCCAGTCCCCAAAACCATCCCGTGATTCTCTGACCAAAATCCATTCCCATAATCCACTCCTAATCCTCAAACCCATCCCATGATTCTATGACCAAAATCCATTCACATAATCCACTCCTAATCCTCAAACCCATCCCATGATTCTGTGACCAAAATCCATTCCCAGTCCCCAGACCCATCCCGTGATTCTCTGACCAAAATCCATTCCCAATCCCCCAAATGTCCCATTATTCTGCGACCAAAACCAATTCCCAATCCCAAAACCTGTCCCATGATTCTCTGACCAAAATCCCTTCCCATTCCCCAAATCCATCCTGTGATTCTCTGACCAAAATCCATTCCCAGTCCCAAAACCCATCCCGTGATTCTATGGCCAAAATAAATTCCGAAAATCCATTCCCAATCCCCAAACCCATCCCATGATTTTCTGACCAAAATCAATTCCCAATCCCAGAACTTGTCCCATGATTCTCTGACCAAGATCCCTTCCCAGTCCCCAAACCCATCCCGTGATTCTGTGACCAAAATCCATTCCCAGTCCCCAAACCCATCCCGTGATTCTCTGACCAAAATCAATTCCCAAAATCCATTCCCAATCCCCAAACCCATCCCATCTTCTCCCTCCCCAGCCGTGAAGGAAACCTGTGCCTGGTTCAACGCCAACTATGCCAACGCCAGGAAGTGACGGCACCGGGACCGCCTGGCACCGGGATCATCCTCTTCAACTCAGGGTTGTCCTTTGCTGGGGCAGAGGACAGGGCTGGGGGGGTGACAGTGACATTTCCAAAGTGAAAATGGGAGCGCGGGGAGCAGCTCCCACATTCCTGCCCCACTGCTGGGAGCGGCGCAGGACGCCCAGGGCAGGGGGGAGGAAAGTTGGGGCATCCCAAAAAAAATCCCAAATTGAGTGGTAGGAGCTAACTGGAGCCATCACCGTGGCTGTGTCCAAGAGAGTGGTGGCTCTGAGCTGTTAATGAGCTACATTAATTACCTGCAATTAGGTGTAATAAAGGGAAGGCAATCAGGAATCCAGGGCATGGAAATGGCAGCAGGGAATTTGCTGCTGCTCTTGGCACATGGAGATGATCCCACAGTCCGCTGTCTCAGGATAGGAATGGGAAAGACTCCAGCTGTAATTGTGGCATTTATTACAATATATGCAAATAGCATAAAACTGGTGGGATAATGAACACCTGTACCCATATCCAGTGGCATCCTTAGGGTCCATGTTCTCCACCAGGATCTGGAACAGCCATAAAAAGGGTTAAAACACCTCAGGGAGGGGGTAGAGGGTCAAAAACGGGGGGATGAATCCATGGCCGAGCTACTGCTGGTGGTGTGGATGTGGCAGAATTCCAGCCCGGGAATCGCTTTCTTCCGGCACCGCTGCCCAGCCCTGGTGAGGCCCTGGCACGGGGACCTACAGAGGAGACACCAATCAGCACCCCAGGAAGCCACCAGCACCTTGGTGTCTCCCTGAGGTGACACCAAGCCATGGAGAAGGGACATTCTGGGTAGTTGGTGCTCACATGTTGGCCCTTGGGGTGCAAGCTTTGGGCTCCAGGAGCTTCCCAGCATCCATGACCGGCTCCGGTGTCACCTGGTTTGGGAAGAAGGGGGTTCCTGCAGATGTCCCTTGTCCCCTGGGGTGCCTTGGCCATCCTTTGGGACACCCTCTTCCACCCCAAATTCCTCCCTTTATGTCATGTCCCCAGCCCTGTCTGTCTGCCCCATGCCAAGGTGCCACCACGGTGAGGACACCCCAACCTTGGAGGACCTGACCCTCAGTGAGACCCAGGTGGTCCCCAAGAGCAGATTTTGGGGAACAACACCAACATGGGGACATCCCACCCAGCACCTTACCCCACAGGAGCTCGGTGTTGTCCTCTGGCCATCGGGGTCAGGTGACACCTGCCCTGTGAATTTGGGAATGTCTCTGGCCACTTCTTGGGGCTGCTCCAGGTGTGAAGGCTCTGTAAGAAAAAGTTAGGGGTGGAGATACCCTCCAAGGTGTAGGATGGGGACACTGGGGTGGTGGCACATGCCCTGGCAGAGCTTGGGGACACGGGGATAACACACATGTCCCAGCACGAGATGGGGACGTGTCAGGACTTTGGATCCTTGTCCCACAGCCACCACAGATCCCACCTTGTGGGCACCTCTCATTCTGCAGGCAGCTCATCTCCATCCTGTCCAACTCCTCTTGCAGCAGCTCCATGTCACATTCCCTGTGTGGGAAGAAGGAAAACCGGACTCCTGTCATCTTGGTGGCTTCAGTGTCACCACCACCATGGAGACATGAACCTCTCCAGCCTCTCCACACCCTTCTCTGAGTAGAAATAGGTCAAGGAGTTGGGAAGAGGTGCCCAAAATCCACAGGAAAGCCACCAGGATGTGTCCTGTCCTTCCCTAGAGACTTCTGCCAGAGGTGCCCAAAATCCACAGGAAAGCCACTAGGATGTGTCCTGTCCTTTCCTGGAGACCTCTGCCAGATGACTCCAGGATGGGACATTGACCAGAAATAGTTCAGGGAGTTGGGAAGAGGTGCCCAAAATCCATAGGAAAGCCACCAGGATGTGTCCTGTCCTTCCCTGGAGATTTCTGCCAGATGGCTCCAGGATGGGACACCTAGGGATGTGACATTGACCAGAAACAGGACATGGAGTTGGGATGAGATGCCCAAAACCTGTAAGAAAGCAATCCAAGGTGTGTCCTGTCCTTTCCTGGAGACCTCTGCCAGATGTCTGCAGGGTGGAACACATCCAGGATGGGAAATTCATGATGAGGCACCAAGGGTGGGGCACCAAGGATGGAACATCTGAAGAGAAATGGTGCAAGGGGTTGGGATGAGATGTCCAAAAGCTACATGTGTCCTATCTAGGGAAGCCACCAAGATGTGTCCTGTCCCTTCCTGAGAACTTCTGACAGATGGCTCCAGGGTGGGACATCCAGAATGGGAAATTCAGGATGAGGCACCAAGGATGGGACATCCAAGATGGAACATCTGAAGAGAAATGGTGCAAGGAGTTGGGATGAGGTGTCCAAAAGCTACATGTGTCCTATCTAAGGAAGCCACCAAGATGTGTCCTGTCCCTTCCTGAGAACTTGTGCCAGATGGCTCTGGGGTGGGAAATTCAGGGTGGGAAATTCAGGATGAGGCACCAAGGATGGGACATCCAGGGTGGGACCCAGCAACTCCCAAGGTTTCCATGCCACCTCCTCCACCATCTCCTACCTCTCCGGGGTGGAGGTGAGCCGGTACCGAGCCTTTTCCCGGGGAACCACTGGCCGGATCCTTCCGGCACCACGGCAGCCGGATGCCAGCAGCCAGTGCCCTGTGGGACAACGAGAGGGTGGGAGAGGACAGAGATGCTGTGTCCCCAGGGTGCTGTGTCCCCAGGGTGCTGTGTCCCCAGGGTGCTGTGTCCCCAACCACTGTCCCCACCTGCTGCAGCCAGGACCAGGAGAGTGGAGATTGCTGGAATGCCGAGGGCGCTGGAAGCGAGGAAGAGGAGGAGAAAGATGGCCTGGAATGACGCTGGCACCAGTGGGAGAACCAGGAGCGTGAAGTATGAGCTGTGTGGGATGCAGGAGGAGGTGACACTTTGGCTCTGACCTGTGGGATGAGGAAGAAGAGCCTGGTGTTGGCATCCAGCAGCTCCCATCGATCCTCCAGCCCCCATTCCCGCTCACCATCTGGGTCAGGGATGGCTTTGAGGTGCTCCAGGTGCTTTTCCAGCCGGCTTTGTGCATCTTCCAAGGCTGTCAGCACCAGCTCCAGGCTCTGGTTGACCTTCTGCAGCTTCTCCATCACCTCCTGAAGGACCAGGATGCTCTCTGCATATGTAAAAGATGGAAGCAGCAGTGGGATGAGCTGGGGAAGATGCACCTCAGTGTGAAAAACCCGGGAATGGGATTTGCTGTGTTCCCACCTGGCTGAGGATGAACATCCTGAGGTCTTTCCTGCTCCTGATGGAGGTTGGATGGGACAACCTGGTGTCCTCCCTGGAGCTCTGCAGCTCCACGGCTGCTCATATTCCCTGGGGTGGGAAAAGAGGTTGGATCAGTCCCAAAGTGGGATATGGGAATGTTGCAGCATCCCAACCTTCGCTCATACCCATCCGGTGGGCGATGTCCTGCACGAGCTGGGCCACGGGGATCTCATCCAGAGCTGACCTCATCCAGGTCTCCCAGAGCTCCTCCTGAGGTGAATATTTGGGAGGTGATGATGGGGAAAAGCTGGTTTTCCCCATGGACACCCCAAATGCACCCCTGGGTGCTCCAGGTGTGACATCTCCTGGCATTTGGCCTCATCCCAGAACCGGCTGTCACCCGTGGTTGTCTTGAGGGGGATTTGTGGGGCGAACCCCAGCTCTGAGGGGGGGGGGGGGGGGTGGTCCCCACCTTCTCTGGGTGGGCAGCGAGGCCCAGCCACCCCCAAAACCCAGCAGTGGCGCAGAGGAGCAGCACAGCCCAGGAGCTCTGGAGCAGCATGATGGGAATGGAGGGGGTCCTGTGGGGAAAAGAGAGTGGGGAAAACCCCTCCATATTCATGCACAAATTACAGGAGCCCTCTCCCCAAATTTCAGGGTCCCTCCCACCAGGGGAACCTCCGATAGTCCCAGGAATGCTGGTGGGTTTGGAGCACCCTGGAATGGGAAGCAGCTCCCACATCCACCGACAAATTAGGGGATTTGGGGACAAATTAGGGACCCCCTCAGAAAGTACCCCCACAAACCCGTGGATGCCGGCGGGTGGGGGAACCTGTGGGGCCGGGAGAGTGGGAAGCACCTCCCACATCCACGGACAACTTTGGGGACCTCTCTCACGGCCAAATTTAGTCCCCACCCCCGTGGTGGGGATCCCCTTGTGACCCCAGGGGTGCCGGGGCTCCGCTGAGCGCTGCGGGGAAGGTTTGGAAAGGTTTTGGGAATGGTTTGGGAATTCCCTCCAGGACCCCCACGCGTGCACCTGCGCGAACCGCGTGGCGCCGGCGCCTGCGCAGTTTCCCCTCTTTACCCCGTTCACCCCGCCCCTTAGCAGCGGATCCACCAATGGAAGAGCGGGGCGTGGCTGCCCGAGCTCAATCAGCGCCGGGGGTGTGGCTCTGGGGCGCGGCCTCACGCAGCGATGGAGGAGCCCGAGCTGTGGGTCGGGTTCGTGGGCGCCGGGCGCATGGCCGGGGGGCTCGTCCGGGGGCTGCTGCAGGCGGGTACGGCACGGGGGGCGGCCGGGACACACGGACAGGGGAGGGGACACGGCGACAGTCCCGGTCTGGCGCCTTCCCTGCGTGTCCTGTGACGCAGGGAAGTGTGAGGGGACATGGGGACAGCGCTGCTCCGGACGCTCCCTGCACTCCCTTCCCTGCTGTCCAGTGGAGGGACATGGGGACAGTCGCGTCCTGACCCGTTCCTAAAGTGTCAGCACGCCCCCAGGTCCCTGTGCTCCAGTGCAGGGATGTGGGGACAACCCTGGCCCGTTCCTAAAGTGCCAGCCCGCCCCCGAGTCCCTGTGCTCCATTGGAGGGACACGGGGACAGCCCTGCCTTGGCCTATTCCCAAGGTCCCAGCCCTTCCCTAGGTCCCTGTGCTCTATTGGAGGGACATAGGGACAGCCCTGCCTTGGCCTATTCCCAAGGTCCCAGCCCTTCCCCGGGTTCCTGTCCTACACTGGAAGTACACGGGGACAGCCCGTTCCTGCCACTCTTCCCCTGGGGACCGTGCTCTTCCCTGGTGTCCCTGTCCCACAGATCAGTATGGGGACAGCCCTGTCCTGTCCCAGTCGCCCAGGGTCCCTGTTCCCCAGATCATTTTGGGGACAGCCCTGTCTATCCCTGTCCCCAGGGTCCCTGTCCCTCAGATCAGTGTGGGGACATGGGGACAGCCCTGTCCTATCCCAGTCCCTGTTCCCCAGATCAATGTGGGGACATTGGGATGCCCTGTCCTCTCCCTGTCCCCCAGCTCAGTGTGGGGACATTACGACAGCCCTGTCCTGCCTCTCCCTGACATCCCTGTCCCACAGATTAGTGTGGGGACATGGGGACAGCCCTGTCCCACAATGAGAGCACAGCCCTGTCCCTGCTGCCCGTGTGTCCCAGATTGTCCCTGTCCTATAGAACAGTGTGGGGACAGCCCTGCCCATTAGGGCCACCTCCGTTGTCACTGTACCCTGACACGACTGGTGCCAGCCCCCTTTGCTCCATGTCCCCCTTTGGGATCCTCCTGGGATTGTAGGAATCACATCCCGGTGGAAATTGGGGTGTCTGGGCTGTGCTGGGGTGTCCCCCCAACCCTGGGGCCACCCTGGCCGCTCACCCCATGCCCCGTGTCCCCCCAGGGAAGGTTCCAGCCAGCAACGTCCTGGCCAGCGCTCCCTCGGACAGAAACTTGGGCGCTTGGCGGGTGAGTGGGGCCCAGGGGGTGGGAGATTTTGGGGTGTCCCTCACTGTGGGCTCAGAGCACCCTTTCCCCCACACTCAGGAGAGGTTTGTCTCATCCTTCCCAGATCTGGGTGAGATCCAGGCACAGCCTCGGTGGCTTTGTGACCAGAGCAGGTCCTCAGGCTGTGTGCATGCCTCTGGACATGTCATTACTGTGGGAATGCTGGTTTTGGGATGCTGGTTTTGGGGGTGCTGATCCCTCTCCCTGTCCCTGGGCAGGAGCTGGGCTGCAGGACCACGCACTGCAACCTGGAAGTGATGTACAGGAGCACCCTGGTCTTCCTGGCCACCAAACCCCACATCCTGCCAGGTGTCCTGGAGGAGATCCGTCCTGCTGTGGGGCCCCAGCACATCGTGGTGTCACTGGTGGCTGGTGTCACCATCCAGACACTGCAGCGGGTGAGACTCCTCCTTCTCCCTTTCCTTTTCTCCTTCTCTCCTGCTCCTCCTTTTCCTTCTTTTCTCCTTCTCTCCTGCTTCTCCTTTTCTCCTTCTCCTCCTCTCCTTTTGCTTGTTTTCCCTTCCTCTCCTCCTTTTTCTCTCCTTCTCCTCCTCCTCTCCTTTCTTTTTCCTCTTCCTCCTTCTCCTCTTCCTTCTCCTCTTCCTTTTCCTCCTCATCCACCTCCTCCTTCTCTTCTTTTTCCTTGTCTTCATCCTGGTTCTCCTTCTCCTCCTCCTTCTCCCTCTCCCCCTTCTCCTCTCCTTTTGCTTCTGTTTCCCCTTCCTCTCCTCCTTCTTCTCTCCTTCTCCTCCTCCTCTCCTTTTTTCTTCCTCTTCCTCCTTCTCCTCCTCCTTTTCTCCTCATCCACCTCCTCCTTTTCTCCTCATCCACCTCCTCCTTCTCTCCTCCTTTTTCCTTGTCCTCATCCTGGTTCTCCTTCTCCCCTTCTCCTTCTCCCCTCCTTTTGCATGTTTCCCTTCTTCTCCTCCTTCTCTCCTCCTCCTCCTCCTCTCCTTTCTTTTTCCTCTTCCTCCTTCTTCTCCTCTTCCTCTTCCTCCTCATCCACCTCCTCATCCTTCTCTCTTCCTTTTTCCTTGTCCTCATCCTGGTCCTCCTTCTCCTTCTCCTTCTCCTTCTCCTTCTCCTTCTCCTTCTCCTTCTCCTTCTCCTTCTCCTTCTCCTTCTCCTTCTCCTTCTCCTTCTTCTCCTTCTCCTTTTGCTTGTTTTCCCTTCTCCTTCTCCTTCTTCTCTCCCTTCTTCTCCTCTCCTTTCTTTTTCCTCTTCTTCCTTCTCCTTCTCCTTTTCCTCCTCATCCACCTCCTCCTCCTTCTCTCCTTTTCCCTTGCCCACCTCCTTCTCCCCTTCTCCTTCTCCCCTTCTCTCCTTCTCCTTCTTCTCCCCTTCTCCTTCTCCATCTCCTCCTCCTATCTATCTTCCTTATTTTTCATCTCTCATTCTCCTCTTCCTCCTTTCCTCCTCCTCTCCTTTCTCCTCCATTTGCACCCAGGCCCACACAGGACACACCTCTGTGGCCTTGTCCCTTCCCAGCTGCCCTTCTAGCTCCTTCTCCTTCTCTCCTTCTCCTTCTCTCCTTCTCCTTCTCCTTCTCCTTCTCCTTCTCCTTCTCCTTCTCCTTCTCCTTCTCCTTCTCCTTCTCCTTCTCCTCCTCCTCCTCCTCCTCCTCCTTCCTCCTTCCTCCTTTCCTTTCTCTCTGCCTTATTTTTCATCTCTCATTCTCCTCTTCCTCCTTTCCTCCTCCTCTCCTTTCTCCTCCATTTGCACCCATGCCCACACAGGACACCCCTCTGTGGCCTTGTCCCCTCCCAGCTGCCCCTCCAGCTCCCTCCCCGTGCTCCTCACTTCTCCGCCAGCCTGATGGGTGACACATCCTGGTGTCTCCGGACACCTTTGGGTACTCCCCATGGCTGGCACCCCTTCTCCCATCCCCATCTTTTCCCAGCTCCTCCCTCCCGGGACCAAAGTGCTGCGGATCATGCCCAACCTGCCCTGCGTGGTGCAGGCAGGGGCCATGGTCTTTTCCCGGGGCAGCAACGCGGGTGACGAGGAGGCCGCGCTCCTCCAGAGCCTCCTGTCCTCCTGCGGCCTCTGCGAGGAGGTCCCCGAGTCCTACATCGACATCCACACCGGGCTCAGCGGCAGCGGCGTGGCCTACGTAAGCCAGAGGGACAGGGGATGCTGTCCTGGGATCTGGGGTGTCCTCTCCTTGCTCCAGGCTCACCCCTGGATGCTCCTCTCTTCGCAGGTTTACCTGTTTGCCGAGGCGCTGGCCGAGGGCGCGGTGAAGATGGGAATGCCGGGCGCCTTGGCCAGCAGGATCGCGGCGCAGACGCTGCTGGTGAGTCCTTGGAACACATCGGCATTTCCCCTTTCCCTCCTCCCCCTGGGCTCCATTCCTCCCTTGGGATGAGGGAGGAAGTGCTGGAAGCCGCTCTGCCTCAGTTTCCCCTCTTGGAAGTAAAAACCAGAAGGACAAAGGGCATGGCAGTGGGACAGTCCCTCACTGTGGGGGTGTTGGGATGGTGATGCCATCTGTAGCCGTGATATTTTCTGAAAAATCCTTTCCTGAGGATTTTTCCTCCTGAGAAGCTGAGAGGCCTCAGGAACAAAATGTAAACATTGGTTATCTGCTGCTGTGGAATGCAACAGGTGCATCTGGGATTGGTCTCATGCGGTTGTTTCTAATTAATGGCCAATCACAGTCAGCTGGCTTGGACTCTCTGTTTGAGACACAAACCTTTATTATTCATTCATTCTTTTTCTATTCTTAGCTAGCCTTCTGATGAAATTCTTTCTTCTATTCTTTCAGTGTAGTCATAATATAATATATATGATAAAATAATAATAAATCAATCAAGCCTTCTGAAACACGGAGTCACATCCTCATCTCTTCCCTCATCCTCAGACCCCTGTGAACACCGTCACGGCCATCCAACCGTGCAAAGGGGAATTTGGCAAGTCCCAAATCTGACCTTTTTGGTGTCCTGGTGTCCCGTAGGGCGCAGCCAAGATGCTGCTGGAGACGGGGGAGCACCCGGCCAAGCTGCGGGGGGACGTCTGCACGCCCGGGGGCACCACGATCCACGCCCTGCACCAGCTGGAGAAGGGAGCGCTCCGGGCCACCGTCATGGATGCCGTGGAGGTGGCCACTAAACGGGCCTCTGACATGGCCAAGGACTAATGGACAAGCCCCTTCTGGGACAGGAGGGGTGATGGAGACCAAAGCGAGCTCCTCTGAGGAGCAGGGGGATCCTGAGATCTTCGGGAGAACGTGGGTGAGGGTGGGAGGTGTTGTGGGCACGTGTTACCTCTGCGGGGCTGGAACCAAATAAACGTGGCCAGAGCGATGGGGTGTGTGGCTTTTTGTGGTCCCTGTGGCCCTGGGCGGCCACCACGGGGTCACTTCCATGGGGAGGTGACATCCATGGTTTCCATGCTCACTGGTGACGGTGCTGGCACCAAGGATGAAGCTGATGTGGGATGTGCAGCGCTGGGGAGAGACTTTTGGGAATGAAGCGTTCCCAATTTAACCCTTCTGGAGCTGGGAGAATGGCTGCACCCCTGTGGTCAGAGCCACATCCACGAGGATGCTGCCCACATTCCAGAACTATGGGCAAGAGCTCAACCAGCCAAAAAATCTGCACCATGATCCCTCCTTGGCACCAGGGAACGGGATGGAAACCCTGATCTGCTCCCATCTCCAGGAATTTCGAAGGGGTAAAAACTCAAACTTGCCCATCAGGAGAGGATCTGAGCCTTTTCCATGAACTAATTAAGCTCAGCTTGCCTCTGATGCAATCTCATCTCTGATGAGATGATTTGGGAACTGCTTTGAGGATGAAAATGTATTTTCTGGGCAAAACATCACTGGTGGAACATCTGCATGCTAAGCCCTCACTTTGGATAAGGGCCTGGAATGCCAGAACACAGGGAATGGCTTCCCACCGCCAGAGGAGAGGGTTGGATGGGATATTGGGAAGGAATTCCTCCCTGGGAAGGTGGTGAGGGGCTGGGATGGAATTCCCAGAGAAGCTGTGGCCGCCCCATCCCTGGAAGTGTCCAAGGCCAGGCTGGACTGAGCTTGGACCAGCCTGGGACAGTGAAAGGTGTCCCTGACCACAGCAGAGGTTTGGTATTTGATGGCCTTGCAGGTCCCTTCCTACCCCAACCATTCCATAATTTTATATTCTCACCCCTCCAAACCAGTTCAAACACCTCCAGCCCAGCACCTTCTGCTGATCTTTGCAGCATTTTTGTCACACAACTGAAAGTTTTTTTCATTCACAAATTCCTGTTTGAAATGAGCCACGTCCCAAGCTCCAGAATCTTTTTGTGCGGTGATTTTGGTGTAAAAGATGATAAACAGAAATGTGATTTTGCATGATTACACCCCATTGGTGTGGAGAAAGCCACACTGAGAGGACACAACCCCATGAAGATCCCCCTGGTGCCACCCCAAATCCTTCTGGGATGGCTCCGCATGACAGTTCACAGACAACAACCTCCATGTGGGAATAAAAATCCATTTAATTTCCATAAACTCTGCAGCAAGGAGACAAAGAACCAACAAGTAAAGACCCCAACCTGCCCGCTGGCATGGGGCACAGCAGCACTGAGGAGTTAATTTCATTTCCCTCTTCCAGTAATTCAGCTAAACACCCTAAAATTTCATCCAAATCAGGTCAGGAGCTGCTAAATTCCCATCAGATGCCTCCAATATTCCAAGGCAGTGCCAGGAGCCCAACCTCAACTCACCCAGATGTGTCCTCCAGCCCCGGCCACCCCACAAACCCCATGAGGACACCTCAACCCCCATCCCTGGAGCCTTCAGCTCCACGAGGATGCTTGGATGATGGCACCTGGATCAGCAGGTCTCTGTGGTCCAGGTGTTCCCAGCTGTGATGGGAATGATGGAGGTGCCTCTTTCTCATGGATGCCACCCAAGAGTCCCTTTCCCAACCCAGTGCCTGAAGGAAATTGCCTTAAACCAGCCCCAAACCACCCTGGTGTAACAGGATTGTTTTGGCAGTGGGAAGGGCGTCACCAGCCTCTTCCAAGGTGGAATATTTCCCCTGCAGCACCTCAGGAGTGGCCCACGTCCAGCTGGCTGTGCACACCTCAACCCTGCTCTGGGATTTGGGGATTTTTCAGTTAACATCCCCCATGGACACTGAGCAGGTCCTTCCTTCACTCCTTCTCTCCATGGAATTGGGGGAACTGGGCAATTTTAGGGGGCATCCACCCCCCTTCTGGCAGTGCCACTGACCAGGGGCCACAAGGGACATAAAAAATAGCACCTCCTAAATATATTTAGGTAAGGAACAACCCTGGAATTCGAGCTGTTGCACAAAAATCCCCTGAATTGTGACCCACAGGCATCTGGGCTTCCTGATCCCCAGGGAATCCCGGTCACAGAGGGACGGGCGGCACCTCCACCACCATCCCCCTGGGACAACCGGGGTGTCCCCAGCTCTGTGGACAACCAGGGGTGGTTGGTAGCCAAAAACTGGCAGCTGTCCCTGCCCTAGGACTGGGGGCTGCGGCCGCGTCGCAGCCGCTGGGCCATGGAGATGAGGGAGCGGAGCTGCACCAGCCTCAGCGGCCCCACCTCCCGCGGGTCCTGTCCCTCCAGCCAGCGCAGCGCCGTCTCCAGGCCCTGGATGGCTTCCCCAGCCGTGGGCAGCAAAGGATCTCCTCCTTCCCCACCCCGTCTGCCACCAGCTGCTTCCTCCTCATCATCCTCCTCGGCGCCTTCCTCCTCGCCACCATCGTCCTCCTCCGCACCCGGAGCTGCATCATCCAAGTGCAACCAGTCGGACACTTCCTCGGGAGCCAAGCATTTGAAAGCCAAGGCGGCCAGGTGGGTCAGGTCACTGAAGACCTTGCTGTCCCCTCCGCCTTCCTCCCCTCCGGGGGTGTCCCCGTGCTCTTCCTCGCCGGGCTGGGGCTCGAAGGCGGCGCGCAGCCCCAGCAGCCAGCACTTCTCGATGGATCCCGGCGGGATGAGATCCCAGGAGAGCCCAGCCAGGTACAACATGTCCTTGAGGAGGAAGGAGCGCACGAAATCCGCGGGGCTGCCGGGGCCGCCGCAGGACACGGCCAAGCGCAGCAATTCCCGCTTGTAGAGCTGCTTGAAGGCCGACACCACCCCTTGCTCCAGCGGCGCCGGGATTCGGCCTCCTGCTCCGGCCAAACCGCTCCCTGAGGGACTCTTGGAGAGGAACAGAGCACGGATGGATCCATCCGGAGTCTGGAGCGGCGGAGAATCCTCAGTTCCCCCTCCAGAGCGGGACGGAGCGGAGCTGAGCAGCAGCACGGCCTTCTGCTGCAGGCAGCTCCGCCTCAGGTACCGCTTCACGCCCGGCACGAAGTCCTCAAAGAACCAAGCCCTCAGAAGCGCCGGCGCCAGCCGGGCCTCGGGGCTGTAGCGGTAGCAAGCCGGGAATTTCTCCTGGTTGTGATGCCGGAGGCTGGCGGGATCGCGGAGACCCCCGATCACCAAAGGCTTGAGTTTGTGGGAGCCGGTCAAGTTGGCGGCCAGCAGCACCGTGACGCGCTCACCGCGGGCCGGACGCCTCGCCGTGATTCCAGAACCGGGAAGAAGCTTCCAGAAGAGCCTGGTGATGTTGGCGTTGTAGATCTGCTCGTCCCCGTAGCCGCCGGCATCGGGCAGGACCTCGGCGCGGGTGGCCGGGGCGCGCTCGGGCTCGGCGGGGAGGCCGCCCTCGCCGTAGATGCGCTGGCTGGAGATGCCGTGGCGCTTCTGCCAGCGCCAGAACCAGCCGTGGCTCGCCTTGAAGGTGCACTCAGGCCCGTAGATCTGCCGGGCGAAGGCTTCCGCTTGTGCTTGGATGAGGGGTCCGGAGAGCGGCACGCCGTGCTGGCGCAGGGCGAGGAACCAGGCGTAGACGGCGCGGTCGATCTCCTCCTCGTTTGCCAAGCGCATCTTCTTGCGCTGGGTGCCCACCTCGCCGCCGAGCTGCTCCAGGAACCAGCGGAGCTTCGCCTCGTCCTTCAGCCACCCCCGGAGAGTGCCCCCCGGCACCCCGAAAGCGCGGCACACCGACGCCTGGCGCTCGCCTTTCTTCACCCTCTCGATGGCCTGCAGCTTGTCCTTGATGGAGTAGGCGCGGCGAAGCGACATCTTCACCGACACCCCCCCGGGTGATGCGCTACTGCCTCCACCTCCTGCTCCTCCTGCCCGCCGCCCTCCCGCCATTCCCCCGCCCTCCTCCGGCTCCCCCCCGGGCATGCAGCGACGCCCGCATCCATGGGAATGGGGGGCGCGTTATAACCGGGGAGGAATGCGGGGATGGGATGGGGGGGGCGCGGCGGCGCCTTTGTCTCCGCTCCGGTCCCCCGCATGCGCGCACCCCACCACAGCCCCTAAGTTGCGCCGCTACCCCTCCCCTTTTCCTCGGCAAGTTGGATTCTTCCTCCTATTTCCACCAGCGCCTGTGGGTTGTACCACTTTGCCAAAAGAGGGGAGAGCGCCACTCCGCTGCCCCCTCCCCTCACGTCGCTTTCCCCCTTGAGTGTTCCACTTGGCTTTCACGGGAGGGAGAAGAAGTGCGCGGAGGGAGACAACGCGCCGCACGCACACCGCGGGGACTCCTCCGCCCCGTAACGCCCCCCGTAAAATATAGGGGATCATTCTAGGGGAGGCAGGGATGTAGCGTGGGAAGCAGCGAGGTGGCGCATCCCCGTTTTCGCAGAGTGGTACAACCCATGGGCGCTAGCGGAGGTACGAGGACGAATCCAACATGGCAAGGAAAAGGGGGGGGCGGCGCGTCCTAATAGGTACAGAGGGGTGGTTTGCGCATCTCGCTTCCTCCCCACCGTGATGTTCCACATGTCTCTTTTATCGTGGGGGGGACAGGCCCCGCTCTGTGCGTGTCACACGTTGTCTCCCGCAGCGCACCCCTTCGCCACCCCCCCGCTCGCCACGTGTGGTACGCGCCTCCCCCATAACCCTCCGCGCGGCGCACGCCGCCCCTCTCTATCCCGGCGGCGGCCAAAGGGAGCGGAGGGCCCTGAAGGGGTCAAAGCTGTTGGTGAGTCCTGGTTTCCAGCCCCTTCCAGCCCCTAGGAAGCCTTATACCCCCTGTTAGGGTCCTTTATCCCCTTCCCTGAGCATCGGTAGGGGGAGTTTCGGGGGTCTTCGGAGCGTCCTTTATCCCTCTAGGGCGTGAGGTGGGGGGCCCCTCATGATATGTGGGGGGAAGGGGCTTAGGGAGTCCTTTAGGGTGGGTAAGGTTCTTTTATCATCTTAGAATCCCCAAGAAGGAGGTTGTGGTCACCCCGTTCTCTTTAGGGCACTTTTCCTGCGGAAAGAGGGATTTGGGGGTCTCCTCATAGGGAATGGGGCTCCTTCCCTCACAGTGGTGGGAAGGGGGGGATTTTGGGAATCCTTCCTTGGATGTGGGGGTCTCACGCCCTGTAAAAGCCTCAGAAAGGGGAGTTTGGGGGGATTCTCCCATTGTCTTTAGGGTCCATTCCATTCCCCCAGAGTCCTGAGAGAGAGGATTTGGGGTGTTCTTGGTTTTTGGGATAACTTTTCCATGTCTAGAATCCTGTGGAATACTGGGGTGATCCCCCTTTCCCCATGTTCGGTCCCTTTTCCCTTAGCAGGCCTGCAAAGGGGATCATGGCAGCCCTAAGAGTCCTGAAGGAAAGGATTTGGGGATGCCCTTGTTTCCTGGGATTACTTTCCCCACTTAAAATCCCAGGGAATGTTGTGGTGTCACTCCCCACTCCCGATGTTTTGGATTCCTTTTCCCTTAAAAGTTCTGGGAAGGGGCATGTGGAAACCCCCTCTGCATTCCCTGTGGGGTCTCTCCTCCCCTCACACCCCAAAGAAAGAGGATGTGGGAGATCCTGTGCTAGGTACAGGGAAGGAGAGGATTTTAGGATTCTCCATGTCTTTGTGGTCCTTTTCCTTTCCCAGGATTTAGGAATTCGCTGTTCCAGGTAAGGGGTGGGTGGGCTCATACTGGGGCTCTCCCTAAACCTTTGTGGTTTTTCCATAGGTTTTGGGGACCTATTTCCTGTTTTTTTTTGGGGAATATTCCTGATTTATTAAAGCCTCACCTCTTCAAGTCTGGATTGGGGGTGGTGGGGAAATGGATCAATGTTATTCCTGCCCAGGCAGGGAAGGGAATTTAGGGATCCCACACTTCTCCAGGTGCCTCAGGGATCCGCTCCTCCTCCCCCAATTCCTGGGAATTTTTTTTGTCCAGTCACTCGCTGCAAAGGGAAGCCAGAGCTGCTGCCGTGTCCTGGCACGGAGCAGCCAATCCATCCCACATCCCAACCCCCTTGGCTGCCTTTCCAAACTTACCCCAGAGCTGGGAAACCTGGAAAATCAACTCCAGGTGCACCCGAGGCTCTGCTTATCTCACCTGTCCCTCATTCCCAGTGCCGCCGTTCCTGGATTTCCGTCACCTTGGCGGGGTTTGTCCTCTCCCTGTTTTTTTAAGATCCCGATGCTCAGGAGGGAGGGATCCATTTCCAGGCTATTTTGGGAGTGCTGCTGTTGTGCTCCGTGGGGTTTTGGAGGGATTACATCCCTGGCTAAACTTGCTGAGGCTGCCGCATCGGCGTTCCCAGAAATCCCCCCTGGATTTGTTCTGTCGCATCCAGGCCAGCGATGGTTTGGGATTGATTGGGATCCTGATCATCACAGTCCTCAGGGATGACAAATTCCCTTTCCTGAGCTGTTTTCCTGGAATTATTTTCCAGGTTTCTCCCATTTTCTCCCTGACCTTCAGGCAGGATTTTTCCTCACCTGAGCTGTTCATTCCCAACTCTTTATTTTTTTTCCCCTATTTCTCCTGAAGGTGACACTTTCCAAGTCTTTCCCTTCTGCTGATTTCCCATATCCATGATTGTCTCATTAGGAATTTTCAGCTTGGAGCAATAAGTTGTGGGTTTTGGGTGATCAGGAGTGGGAATGGTGGTGTTTTCCTGGAATGTGGAGCTGTGGAGCTTTGTCTCATAGCAAAGATAATGATAAGATAATGATAAGGATCTGACTTAGGGAAGAGCCAATTTTAGGGAATGAAATCAACAGGAATTTTAGGAACAGCCAGATTCCAGCTGAATTGGAAAAACCAGCAGAAGATTGAGTTTTAAATGAATAAAATATTAGATACAAGTGTTAATATTTGGATTTATTTTGATTTCCCTGTTGTTGAACTCATCCTGAATTTCTGGGCTGTGACTTTTCCCAGTGGAGAACATTCCCAACGCCACAGCGTGGTTTATAATCCTAAAACTTTGTGTTTGTGGAGGTAAAAATGCCAATTTTGAGTGGAAAATGTTAAAAGTTGATGGTTTGTGTCATTAAAATTCCTTTTCCCCAGGTTCTTCCAGGAAAACTGATGGACACAGAAGGAAAATAACTTTCTTTTCCCAATTTTTCCTTGTTTAGAAGCTTTATTTCCTTGGAAATTTGGGGTTTTTCAGGACTGACCATAAGGTTTGGCTGCTCATGGAAGCAAAAAGTTCCTGCAGGAATGTTTGGAATCACCCAAAAATTGGGATCCTGAATTCCATCAACACATGCCAGGACTGGGATGGCAGGCTGGGAATTCTGAGGCTGCTGGGATGGGAAAATCCTTTTGGATAACATCACAATAATGTTCCTTTCATTGTATTAAAATGAAAATAAACTCATTTTCTGTGGTGTTGGTTCACAAACTTCATGGAGTTCTGAAAAGTTAATGAGCTCTAATTAATTGACCTATTAATTATTAATTTTTTTTTTTGGCTGAGGAGCTGCTGCATCCATAGAAATTGGAATTTTTCTCTAAATTTATCCTGTGTTTGTTTCTTTTTTTAATGCTGTCATAGGAGCAAAAAAAGTAAGTACCTTCTAATTGTTGTGTGTTTTTTTGGGAATTCTGGAAAATCTGGGAATGTCAGCACCAGTGGGATATTTATTAGAAAAATTCCCACAGTTTTCTTGGAAATAATTAATTTTGAAGAGTTTTTTAAGATTAATTTTAGCTCTGTCAATGGGAAGAAATCTCCTGGGAGTTCCTCATTATGGAATTCCTATTCCAAAATTCACCTCATCCATGAGGGCTGCAATTCCAGAGCTTGGAGCTGCTTAAAAACTGGAGCAAAATCACTTAAAAAAATAATTAATAATGGGGAAAAATTAATTTCTGGATTTATTTTTAAAAATTTAAAATTTAGTTTTAAAAGAAATAAATTGTATGATTTTTTTATGGACAAGCCTATGAATTTTTTATTATTTATCTCATTATTTACTATAACAAATTTATTTCTCTGTAAAGGTTCTAACAATAATTTGTTGCTCCATAAAAGAAAGAAAAATGTAAAATAAATTCAAAATAATCTTTAATTTTGAATTTTTTTATTAAGAATTGAAATATCAATTTTTAAGCACATTTAGCTGTATCAAAGTTTCCCAACTCCAGGAGAAAAAAAAGAAAAATCTCCTTTTGCCATTTCTAATAGTTTGTCTAATTGGAATCTAATTAATATTTTAAACTATCAATTTAAATGTTTAAAGGCAAAACTTTAATTTAGTAATATATAAATTTAAATGGAAATATTCAAGACCTGAAAAAAGTATTTATGTGGAAATTTCAAATTAAAATTTAAATGAAAGGCAATAAATTTTAAATTAAAATTTAAATGAAAGGCAATAAATTTTAAATTTAATTTAAATTACTGTTGAAAATTAGATTGAAATTTGAAGTTAAGCCTTGGACTTGAGGCTTCCAAAATCTTCCTGGAATTATTGGAATTACAAACTTTTGAGGATATTTCATCTGTCTGGGAATTTTATTTGGCAATCTGCCACAGGTCAATTTTTATTAATTAATTATTGAATTAATCACAAGATTCCCAGCTCCTGGACAAGTTTAATTTGCCAGTAGCTTGGATTATATCCCAAAATTCAATCCCTGCTTTTCAGCCTTCAATCCCAGCTTTTTTAGCATGAAAACCCAATCAGGAGTGAACAACCACCTCCAAAAACTCCAAAATTGGAGCCAGTTTTCCCAAAATTCTGCCTAATTTGGAATAAATAACAAATAATTAATGACTAATCCACTAACTTGGAATAATATCTTGTAATTCCCAAGGATTTGAACAAAATCCTGTGGGTTTTTTTCCTGCCTTAAATTTCAAACAATGAGGGGAATTCTTGGCAGGAATATTTTAGGAGGAAGGTGGGTTTGGCCGCATTGAATTCCTCGGAATTCAAACTTATCCCAAAGGGGAGAAACAAATGGAATATTTGCATTTTTTTTTTTTTTTCCCCGGGAATATTAATGGATAAAAACCATCTCCTGCATGCCCTTGCTTTGCTGTGCTGCCACTACATTTGTTGTGCTTATCTCTCCATGCTGCCCCGTTGATTTTTCGGGAAGATGAGGACGCGGAAAAATCCCTGCTCCGCCGACAAGGTTTGGCTGGAAAAGCACCGGAGCGACGGAGCCGAGCGGGAAGCGCCGGAGCCCGAGGCCGTCAACGGGATCTGCCACGAGGATTCCATCGAGGGCGAGCTCAAGGGGGACCCGAAAAAGCCCAGGAATGGCAAAAAGCAGCGGAAGCGGAAGCGCTCGCCGAAGCCCAGGGCGCAGGATTCCAGGCTGGAGGCGATCCTGGCGGGAATGTCGGCGGAGCACGTGTGGTTTGACAAGCCCTTGTACGACCGCGCTGAGAACGCGTACAGGATAAAGCTGGCGGGTTCCCAGAGCTGGGAATCGCCTGAGACTGGAAAAGCCGCTCAGGAATCTCCTGCTGTAACCAGGTCGAAATCCAGCCAGGATATTCCCAAGGTGAGGATGCTCCCGGCGTGCTCCCATGGAAACCTGGCTGCCTGTCACCACGTTGTCCAAGGGGTTTGGATCAACAAGCTTGACTTCGATAAGGCCGAGAGGGCGTTCATGGAGAAATCCCGGTTTTTCCTTCCTCCCAACGCCCTGGCCATCCCGTCCGTGTGGGCGAATTCCAGGCTGGGAACGCCGGACGAGGGCTACGGCACGGCCTTGCCCACCCCTGCCACTCCAGGATTGGCTCCCGGCATTCCCAACTCTCCCGTGGCCTCCGTTCCCAGTTTGCCCGGCTCCGACCAGCAGACTGTCAACGGGAAGCCGCAGATTTCCAACTGGGAAGTTCTGGCGTCCGAGGTGTGGCTGGAGAAGCCTCTGTACGATGATGCTGAGAAGAATTTTTATGAGAAGATGTTGGATGGGCATCCCTTGGATAAAACCCAACAGCAGCAACGTGGCTGCCCGGAAGCATCCAAGAATCACAACCCTGGGAAACAAATGGGAATCGCCTCCAGCAATCCTGAGCTCCCTGATATTCCCGAGGAAAATCCCACCTGCTTTTTCCTGCACAAGGACAGCGAATCCGTGTGGCTGAATAAGGTGACCTACGACAGGGCTGAATCCAGATATTTTGCCCTGGAAGCGGCCAGAGCAGCAGAGAAAACAGGGATCCAGGAATCTGCTGCAGGAAATCCCTCCCATCCAGCTGCTCCGAGCGTTCCCGCTGTGGAAACGAAGTAGGAGAAGTTTCTTTGGGGGTAACACCCATGACAAAAAAAAAAAAAAAAAACAAACCCAAAAATCAGCCGGGTCGGGATTGAGCCAGAAGGAATTTGCATGTGGAGAAGACTGGGTGGACTTGGAGAGGATCCTGGTGGGCAGGGAGCAGGGGGGAAAATCCTTCAAGGAATTCCCCTTCTCCTGAGGAATTCTGGTGGATGAAGGCTGTGTTTGTGTGGAGCTAGATGTTGAAAGGCAGGGCTGGGGAGTGAGCTCATTATCCCCCTTTTTGCATGGATTCAGCGCCATCCTCCTTTCCATCCTCTCATTCCATGTGAAAATCAACATCATAACCAGGACCCAGCTTGAAGAAGGTTTGGAAGTGACCAGAATACAATCTAGGGAATCAGTGTGGAGCATGTGCTGTAGTTTGGTTTTTTAAGGGAATTTATATTTGGAATTTTTGGAATGCCCTTGGATCTTCTCCAAAGGCAGAGCTAAGGTAGAGATGGATATTCCTGGAAAAAAAGACTCTTGGAGCATCCGTCCTTATTTCTGACACTTCTGATCCATGAATTGTGTTGGGATTTGTTGGGAAGCTTTTAGGATCTTTGTGTCAAGGGATTTAGGGGTCAAATACCTTTCACCTGGTCCTGTTTGGGATCATTTCCTCTTTAGTTGGTCATAACTGGATATTTGGGAAAATCCATGTGTCTCTGTAAAACAGTGGGATAAATTTGTCTGTATTCGGGATTTTCTGTGAATGATCCTGGTTGGAATTCCAGCAGATCCTGGAGATTTGGGTCTGGAGAGTGGTTTTGCTGCAGCTCCTGTGTGTGGTGGCCTCTGGTCTCTTCCAAGTGCACAGATGAAATAAGGAGGGATTTGATTTTGGAAAAATCATCTCTGGCTTCCCTGGAAGTGTTTTATGGAAAACTATGGGATTTAGGATGATAAGGAGAATTTTCTTGTGCTGTGGTTTTCTTGTGCTGCTCTCCACCTTCTCAAACTCCTGCTGGCTCTGTCCCTGTCCCTTGCTGGAATTCAGGGCACTTCCTCTTTTCCTCTTTTTTGAGGGCTCTGTTTCCCTGCAAATTAAGAATTGAACCCACCTTTGCTCCATAAAAATTCCCTGTTTCCCAGCAGGATTTGGAGGTTTTTGCTATTTTGCCATGTAGTGCCAGATCTGTCCCCTCCAAGTGTTGCTGATTTTTAATAAAAATTTCCCAGTGAACTTGTGGATTCCCCACCCCTTGAAATATCCAGGGAAAAGTTGGATGAGGCTTGGAACAACCTGGGATGGTGGAAGGTGTCCCATGGCAGGGGGGTGGAACTAAATGATCTTTATGGTCTTTTCCAACCCAAACCATTCCATTATTTTAATTCCATTTCTGTTCTCCTACCCAAGACATTTTCCTCAGCACAAACTAGAAAATCCTGGCTTTTTGGAATTTTTTTTTTTTTTTTGTTGTGTGGAATAAAGTCAGGATCAGCTGATTCATCCCATCCCCGCTCCACACCAGGTCAGGCAGGTGGGCGATTAATCTGTCCTGCTCTTTTAAGAGGATCCCGGGTGCTTAAATCCGCAGCCAAGCCGAGCTGCAGGCACAGAACCCTCTCCTGGCGAGCTGTTGACCTCCAATCCCGGCAGGAATTCACTTTCTGTGGGTATTTTCCCAGGAAAATGGCTGTGGATTACTTCCTGCACGACAAGATCTGGTTCGAGAAGTTCAAGTACGACGACGCCGAGCGCAGGTTCTACGAGCAGATGAACGGCCCCGTGGGTGGCTCCTCCCGCCAGCAGGTAATTCCCAGCCCCAGGAATTCCAGAGTAAGTCAAAGGACGTGATCCACCTGGATTTTTGTGGGATTTCCATTCTTTTTTTTTTTCTATTTTTTCCCCTCAAGTCTTCCCGTAGCTCTCTGAGCTGTTTAAGACCCATTTGGGGTTTTTTTTTCTTCCCACTGTTTTCTGTGGAATTTGAAGGATTTGATCCCAAGGGAGATCAGGTGCCCTTCTAGAGGTGAACCAGTCCCAGCTTCCAGCAGTTATCCTAAATTTTTCCAGGTTGCTGGGATCTGTGGGGGCACAATTTGAGCTGGAAATCCCCAATTTTACTGGCAAAGAGCATCCCTGCCCCTCTCCATCCAGGGAAAATGCTGCTTTGCTTCCATTTTGGAGCAGTCCTTTGGGATATTCCAAGGGAATACAAACCTAAGGTTTGAACAGAGGCACCAAATCTGCAAAGATTTTTTTTTTTTTGGGGGGTGGGGATTTTTTTATCCTTGTCTTTGTGTTCCTGGAAATATTCCAGGTGTTCCAGTGGAGGATTCTGTTCGTGGTACCGGTGAGTTGGGGAGGGGATGGTGGAGGGGGGGGAAGCATGATCCTGCTGAGCTGAAATATTTCCAGCTTCAATATTATCCCAAAATTATTCCTGTTCCGAGGTTCAGAGCTTTCCTAACCTCTTCCTGCTCCTAACTGTGCCTGTGCCTTTGGAATGCTGAGTGTTCAGTGCCTCTTTCCAAGTGTTCACAGGGAGGCTTTTTGCTTGAAATTTTAACTTTTAGGCACATTCCAGCTATTCCTGCTGTGCTTCCTGGCTTAGGTGCTGGCACAGCACCTGGGAGACTGGGAATGAAAAAATTTGGGAGCTCTGGATGAGTGCTGGAAGTGGGTTTTGGAGTGAAAACCTCTTGGAGCAGTTAAACTATTTCAAGGCACATCAGGAGTTTCTAGGGAAGGAGTTTGGCCTGGGAGAGGTGGTTTGAAGGATGTTTGGAGGAATTTATCAGCCATTTCCCCCATGGAAAATATTTTTAAAACCTCCTTGGAAGTAGCAGGAAGTGGAGCCCACCTGGCTGTGTCCAGGCTGTTTCTCCTTTATTTTCTGTTTAACTCAGGATTTGGGGGTTTGTGGAAATTTCACATCTCTGGTCTTGCTGGTGGTGGGGTTGCAGTCTGGGAAAGGCAAGGAGTGAATGGATGATGGAATTTCCAGGGAGGGAATCTTGAAATCCAGGCTAAGGCATGGCAGCAGGAGCACAGGGAAAAAATTCCAGGCGTTCTGTGTCCCACCCCTCTGGACAGAGCAGAGTCAGGGTTGTCACTTCCTGAACTCAGGTCATAACATGGAAAAATCCTGCCAGAGGCTGGGGTTTTAAGGAGTTCTGGAGTCACTCCAGCCTTCTGGCAGCATCCCAAACTTTTCAGGGTAATTATAGGGAATTTAAAAGCTCTTTGACTGGATGATCCTTCTGAACACGTGACCAGGGATTGCCCGATTTAGCCCCAATCCTTACGGCAAAAATCACTGAATCACGGAAAGCGCAATTCCCGATTTTCCCAATTCCCTCGCTCCTCCTTCCTTTCATTTTTTTTTTTTTTTTTTTTAACTTCCCTAATGAATTTTTTTTTTTTTCCCCTATGTTTTAATAATATTTTTTTTTAAAAAAGAAACTCTTGGTTCTTTCTGCGCTGTTTGCAGGAGAACGGAGCCAGCACGATCCTCCGCGACATTGCCAGAGCCAGGGAGAATATCCAGAAATCGCTGGCCGGAGTGAGTACCCAAGCTCTCACCAGCTGGCTGCCTGCATCCCATTTTTTTCTGTTTTTTTTTTTTTTTTCTTCTTCTTTTTATGGAATTCTAATCCCATAGATCATTTGGCTTCTTGGTTTGGAAGCTGGAGGAGAAGACCAAGGTGTGCAGCGCCGTGTGCCACCAGCTCTGCCCCGTCCCCACGCGCTGCTCACCTGCAGCGCTGCCAAAACTGGATTTGGGTTAAGAGAATTCCCTGAATTGGGCTTTTCCTTCCCTTTTTAAAATTTTTTTTTTTTGGGTTTTTTTCCTGGTGGGATGTTCCCATGGGTCTTAACTAACAGGTTCCAACTCGCTGAGCGCGTGGCTCTTTTTTGGGATACACTGGGCTGCCACCTTCTCTTCCCTGTTTTGCTTCCAGTTTAGGGGATGTGCAAAAAAAAAAAAAAGAAAAAACCCCAAAAAAGTTGTGTTTTCCATCTGCTGCATCCAGGGAATTCAGCTTGGCTACAAGCTCCAAGGCTGGAGCATCCTGGAGGAGCTCAGGAATGCACTTTGTGGAGGTGTTTTTGTGCTGAGTGCAGACAAGACCATTAAAAAAAAATAAATCTTCATTTTTGTAAAAGAAAGTTAAAATACTAACAAGTGGTTTTATGGGAAAGGAAAATCCATGGAATACAGCCCAGGTGTCTTGATTTCCTGCCTCTGTATTGGGACTCCCAAAGTAATCCATCCATTATTTGGCCTCATAATTCCCAAGCACCCTCAGTTTCTATCTTTGATCAATATCAGGGAATAACGAGGAATTCCCCTTTCCCAAAGGGAATATTCCATATTCCTCCTTACACCAGCAGAAAGGAGCCAGATATTTGGGATGAATATAAGGAATCACTATTTCAGTCAACAGCTTAATGAAAATTTTTCCTGAACTGGCTCATTTTATTAAAAAAAAAAATATATGACTAAAGGAGGCCCCCATCCCAAACAGGGTAAAAAGTTCCTTTGGGAGAAACTTCTGGAATTGGGCAAGGGGCAGGGAATCCAAACCCAAATCACCTGGAAGCGCTGCTCATCTTCACCTTCCAGAGTGTTTTACCAAAAATAAGGAATTTCTTTCCTGACTCCTGTTAAAGAGCTTTTTTGGGAGGGAATCCCAGAAGTTTGGATCATCCAGGTGCTGTAACAGGGAATTGGTAAAGCAACAGCCCAAAGCCAGGATAGGAATTTTGGGATACAAATTGTTTGGAGATGTTTTTGGGGATTAGAGTAAGATGTCAAAAATTGCTGGATATTTTTTGTTCCTGGGAAAGGGGTTGGATCTTCCACGTGGCTGAAAAATATTTGGAATATCCCTCAAGGATCATCTTTAATGTTGGGTAACCAGGCTGGACTTCAGGGCATTCCTAAACTTCTTCCTTGAATTCCCAGCCCCCAAATTTACACTGTGAGAAAAGTGGGAAGAGCAAAAATCCCAGGATTTTTGTCTTTCCTTCCTTCATGATTATTGTCAGGGGTTTTAGGATGTGGCAAGGGAAGAACTGGCTGTGAAAACCTGGGAAAATGGGAGTTTTGTGCCTTTTTGCTGGCAATTTCAGGCTGAGATTGTGTCATAAAACATAGGAATGAGCACTTGGAATATGATGGGAGTCTGGAGTTCCTTGATTATGAGGAAAAGCAGGAAGTAGAACAGGAAATTCCACCTGAACATGAGAAAAAATTTTATTGTTATTTAATTTAATTTAATATTTAATTTTATTGTTATTTTATTGATATTTAAAACTTACTTTAGGGATTCAAACTTCAGGGAATAACAGATGTTTGTATCCCAGGTTGTTAGACCAGAGTCCTCCTTTGTGCCCTTCATAATTCCCAGGGATTTTATTTGTTTGGATAATTAGGTTTATGCACAATTCCAACTTTCCCAAGCACTTCTGTGTCCAGAGTATTTGAGATAGGCTGCAGCTTTAAGGTGGGTTCAGCACAAAAATTATGGCTTAAAAATAAAGAATTTGAGGACTTTGTGCAGGATTGCAGAGGAAGGGAGAAAAGTGATGCTGTGGAACTCTCCACCTTGGGAATTTTGAATTCTTATCCCTGATAAAATTCATGGATGCTTGTGTGGAGCTGGAAGTTGGAAGAGGGAATGGGTTTTATAGTAGAGGTATGGTGTCCATATTCCCAAAGCTTGGAGCATCCTCTCCTCAGGGAATATCTCGCAGTCTCATAAAGGCAAATTTTCCATAATTTTTGAGGATTTGGGACGTGATTGTGCCTCTTGCATTGCCTTATGTGTTCCAATTAAGATCTTGTGGTTGCTTCAGCTTGGGACAGGTATCCCTTGCTCTTCCCATGCTTTTCCCTCAAGGATCATGATTAATGTTGGATAACCAGGCTGGACTTTAGGGCATTCCTAAACTTCTTCCTTGTATTCCCGACCCCCAAATTTCTCACTGTGAGAAAAGTGGGAAGAGCAAAAATCCTAGGATTTTTGTCTTTTTTTCTTTCTTTTTTTTTTTTTTTTTTTTTTTTTTGAGGATTTATTACTGATAGGAAAGAGAAATTTCCTCTCCCCCATGCTGGCACTGCTGGGACACTTCCAAATCTGGGATCAGTTTTGAGTCCTCATGACAAGAAGGATGTTGAGGGGCTGGAGTTTCCAGGGAAGGGAATGGATTGGGAAGGGTCTGGAGCATCAGGAGCAGCTGTGGGAGCTCAGCCTGGAAAAAACATGAAGTTCAGGGGGGACCTTTTCACTTCCACAAATCCCTGACAGCATTCCCAAGTGGGAATCAGGATCTACTCCCAGGGAATGACAGGAAGAGAGGAAACCACCAGAGGGAAAATTTAGCTGGAATATCAGGAAAATTCCTGATGGAAAGGGCTGTCCAGCCCTGGCACAGAGGTGGAGTCCCCATTCCTGGAGGGATTTGACATCCCTGTGGATGTGGCACTTGGGAATGTGCTCAGTGGTGGCCTTGGGGGAACTGCGGGACTCGATGGGCTCAGAGGGATTTTCCCACCTCTGTAATTCCATGATTTCCATCCTTGGAGCACCAGGGCTGGCATGGTGTGATGAGCCCACAGCGCTGCACGAGCTCCCTGCACACACCGGGATGTTGGTGGAGAAGATCCCAGAATTCCTGGGGGAATGTTTGTTTGTGTGCGAGGCTGTTTCCCACCGCTCCCTAACTCCCCCTTGCATGCGGCTCTTCCCCGCTCTTGAGTTCCCTCTGGAATTGCGAAACCTTTTCCCATCTTGCCGAACTTTTTCCCGCCCTGCAGCAGAAGACCCCTGCTCGGAGCAAGGAGGCTCCTTGTGCCCGTCCCAAGAAACAGTCGGGACGCTCCTCTGTAAGTGAGCCGCGCATGGATGGAGCCTGTGGAAAAACGGGAGAGGATCTGGTGGGACGAGGAGATGGAGCAAGTTCTCCTTCCTCAGGGTGTGTCCTGTGGCACTGGGATGAACCTGGATAATGGGATCTGATCCCAGCTCGGTGTCCTGGGAGCTGCACTCGCCTTCCTGAGCCTGAATCCACAGCTGAGGCGTCAGAGGTGGAATTTTTCCCTGTCCTTTGATATTCCTCAGCCTCATCCCTGGAAGTATCCCAGGCAAAATTGGGCAGGGCTTGGAACAGCTTGGGATAGGGGAACATTGTCTGGATGATCCCTAAAATCCCAACCTAAACCATTCCGTGATTCAGACCTTTCCTCCTCGTGCCTTGTATTCTTCATCTTATCCCTGCTTTTGCCTCTTTCCATTTATGTGACTGCTGAGATTCCACACTGGAATAAAAGAGAATAAATTATTCTCTCTTCACTTAGAAATGACAATTCAAGGGCAAATCCTGTTATTTTCTTTCCCTTTGTTGCCTGAAACTGATGGATGAGGAACCTCCTTAGCATTAAAAAAAAGAAAAAAAGCTTTTTTTTATTTTTTTTTTTTTTTTTGCTGTCAAAAAATCCATTGAAACCAGAGTTGGAATAATTATTCCCTCAGGATGTGTTAAAGCAGATTGAAATTGTCAGGAATTAAAGGCTGGGCTGGGGAAGGTGGGAGTGTAGAATTCCTGGGATCTTTCCAGCTTTCCCAGTGTTACCTTAGGCAGGTCATTCCTGTCCCTCAGTGGGTTGGGAGAGGAGACCAAGATTTTTAAGGGCCTTGGTGTGAAATTTTATATAAATTTCATATGGTTTTAGTGGCATTTTGGGATCTGAGAGTGGGAAGAGTGATTTTATCCTTTGCTCCTTGGTGCCAGCTGAAATTCCTCAGGATTTAGTCCATGCTTCATTTTATAGAGCCGCTCCATTAGTTTCTATCCCAATTTAGAGAAAATATCCTTGGTTTTAGTTCAGCTCCTGAACTTCCTCTCTCCCTGAAGACACAACCCTGCTTTGCTGCATGGATTTTTCGGGAGGAGGGGAAACAACTCCATTTCATCCTGGTTTTCCTCACTGCAGAGTGCAAGCACAACCTCCCCTGGAGCTGCTGGTGACCAAAATGAGCTCCTGTCCCGAATTTCCCACCTGGAAGTGGAAAACCAGAACCTCCGCAGTGGTGAGTGGGAGAATTCCTTCTCCTGGATGGAGACCTGGGAATTTGAGGTCATTTTTCCTATTTTTCCCTCTTTTTTTTCCCCCAGTTGTTGCAGACCTCCAGATGGCCATTTTCAAGCTGGAAAGCCGCCTGAACGCTCTGGAGAAATCCTCGACTTCCCACCAGCCCTCGTCTGTTCCTCCAACCCAGGTGAGCCTTGGAAAAACGCTGGGATTCTTCCCTAGGGATTATAACCAAAGATCCATGTGGACAAACATCCTGTTTTGATAAACCCATATAAATCCCACAAGCGTGTCCTGAGCAGTGGAGATTCCCATTCCTGAGCTTTTTTTTGGCAACTCCAGGTTAATCTTTTCCCTCTTTTTCCCCTTTAAAAAAAACCCCTCGGATCCGGTGAAGAAAGTGGAACCGTTCAGCGTTCCCTCCAAAAAAGTGGAGCTCCCGGCCAAGAAATCGGAGCCAGCTGCTGCCGAGGAGGATGAGGATGATGACATTGACCTTTTTGGGAGCGACGATGAGGAGGAAGACCAGGAAGCTGCCAAGGTGCGGGAGGAGCGGCTCCGGCAGTACGCGGAGAAGAAGGCCAAGAAGCCGGGACTCATCGCCAAGTCTTCCATCCTGCTGGATGTGAAGCCGGTGAGTGGATTTGGGAATTTGGGAGCTCTGGGAGTGAGGCTGGGAATCCTCTCTCGTCGAAGAGGGATGGTGGTGGCACCTGTGGAATTCCAAACAAGGGCTTGGAGCAAGGTGGGATTTTCTTGCCGTGGAAGGCTGGGATGGGTTTGGATGGATGGGACCTTAAATCCCATCTCATTCCATAGGCAGGGATACTTTCCACTATTCCAGGTTGCCTTGGACACTTCCAGGGATGGGGCAGCCAAAGCTCCTATGGGAATTCCATTCCAGGGCCTCACCACCCTCCCAAGGAGGAATTTCTTTCCAATATCCCATCTAATCTTGCCCTATTCCAGTTTAAAACCATTCCCGCTTCTCCTGTCACTCCATCCTTGTCCAAAGCCCCTCTCCAGCTTTCTTGGATCTCCTGGAGGCACTGGAAGGGGCTCTGAGGTCTTTTGGAGCCTTCTCCAGCCAAGAAAGGGCACTTTGGATCAGTTGTGACATTCCCAGAGATGTCACCTGGATACCCCTTGGAGCTGCGGACGCTCTCCAGGAGAACCCTAAAACCTCCCAATTCCCACTTTTCCAGTGGGACGACGAGACCGACATGGCCAAGATGGAGGAGTGCGTCCGCTCCGTCCACATGGACGGGCTGGTGTGGGGAGCCTCCAAACTGGTGCCAGTGGGATACGGCATCAAGAAACTCCAAATCCAGTGCGTGGTGGAGGACGAGAAGGTCGGGACAGACATCCTGGAGGAGGAGATCACCAAGTTTGAGGACTACGTAAGTCTTGGAGTGGGATGTGGGAAGGGCCCGGAAGCCATGGGAGGGGGGTGAACTCAGGTGTGTTTTCCTGGGAACACCTGGATGACTCCAGCTTTTGTCCCCTTCCAGGTGCAGAGCGTGGATATTGCTGCTTTTAACAAGATTTAGAAGGGAAAACTGTATCCCCCCTCATCCGAACCTGGAATTAATAAAGATGAACATTGGGAGTGCACGTTGGGTCGCGGGTTTTTCCCTCGGGTGCAGCTTCTCCAGGGGGATTTGATGGGAGATTTTGGGATATTGCAGCAGCTTGGCCAAGTGGAAAGTGTCCCTGCCCATTGCAGGGAATTGGAATGACAAAGATTTAAGATCTCTTCCAATCTAAACAATTCCATGGTTCCCCCATCCTTCATGGAAGGAAAGAACTCAAGACATGGACCTGAATTTTGGGGCTGGAATGAAGGTCTCGGGGTGTTTCCAGCCACCTTTCCCAAGGTTTAGAGACCCAAGTCACTCCCTACAAAAAAACCGGGATGAATAACCAGGAAGCATCCAGGAATTGCTGGTTTGGGATGGATTCCATCCCTCTTTTCACACTGACTCCCTGCCCAGGTCACTTGAGCTGAGTGTGGCCTGGCAAGGGGACAGGTGACATTCCTGAGCATGGCCTGGTGAGGGCACAGGTGACATTCCTGACTTTGGGAACACGAGGTCTGTTCCAGTGCCAGGGTCCAAGGTCTGGGGCCACCAAGGGACAGGGGAATTTCCATGGGATGGTGCTGTGAGGGGACAGGTGACATTCCTGACTTAGGGAACACGAGGTCTGTCCCAGTGCCAGAGTCCAAGGGCCACCAGGGGACACGGGAAGCTCCCTGGGATTGTGCTGCAAGCCTGTCCCTTGTCCTGCTGGGGCCAGATACGTGACACGTGGCCCTCGCAGGGTCCTGCCACCCCCAGGGCACTGCCAGGAGTGCCCCTTGTCCCCTGTGCTGCCATCCTGAGTCCCAGGCGGTGCCACGTGTGCCTTCTGTGTCCCGTTTCTGTCATGTCACCACCTTGTGTCCCCCATGGGCCACCATCCCTGTGCCGTGTGTGGACATCCCCTGTGCTCGGTGTCCTGCATCTGTCACCCTCCCAGTGTCACCCGTGTGCTGCCATCCCTGCTGCCTTGTCCCCGTTTTCCCCCGTGTCCCTCAATCTTCCCTCTGCTGCCATCCCCGTGTTCCCCTTGTGCTGCCAATCCCCTGTGCCCAGTGTCCTGCATCTGTCACCATCCCAGTGTCACCTGTGCATTGCCATCTCTGCTGCCCTGTCCCCGTTGTCCCCCATGTCCCTTTATCTTCCCTCTGGTGCCATCTCGGTGTCCCCCTTTGAACTGCCATCCCCGTGTGCCCCCCCTTGTGCTGCCATCCCCTGTGCCCAGTTGTCCTGCATCTGTCACTAACCCAATGTCACCCGTGTGCTGCCATCCCTGCTGCCCTGTCCCCGTTGTCCCCCATGTCCCTCTCCGTGTATCTTCCCTCTGCTGCCATCCCCATGTCCCCTTTGTGCCATCCCTGCGCCTCATGTCCCCTGTGCGCTGCCACCCGGCGTGTCCCCCCTTGTGCTGCCATCCCTGCTGCCATCCCCGTGTCCCCCCTTGTGCTGCCATCCCTGCTGCCATCCCCGTGTCCCCCCTTGAGCTGCCGTCCCTGCTGCCCCGTGTCCCCTTTGTGCTGCCATTCCCGTGTCCCCCCTTGTGCTGCCATCTCCACGTGCTGCCATCCCCTGTGCCCGGTGTCCTGCGAGTGTCGCCATCCCAGTGTCACCAGCGTGTTGCCATCCCTCCTGCCCCCTGTCGCCATCCCCGCGTGCTCCCACCCCGCGCTTCCGTATCCCTCCTATTTTCCCCGCTCCTCCCCGTGTCCCCACCCCTGTCCCCTTGTCCCCGCCCCGCCATGGCGCCGCTGGCCGACCTGTACCAGGTGTCCATGGCCTACGGGCACTGGCGGGCCGGGCGGCACCGCGCCCCGGCCGCCGCCGAGCTCTTCTTCCGCCGCCCTCCCTTCCGCGGCTCCTTCGCGCTCGGCGCCGGCCTGGCCGAGGGGCTGCGGGGGCTCCGAGCCTTCCGCTTCTCCGCTGCCGGTGCGTGGTGACAGCGCGGGACAAGAGGGGGACACGTGTTGGGGTCAGAGGGAGGAGTGGTGGGCGAGGGGAGCGTCCCAGTGGGACTTGGAGGGACGGAGAAGCAGCTCCAGCAACTTCAGGGGCAAGGCGGGATGGAGGAGAGGGTGAAGAAGGGACGGGAGAGGGTCAAGGGGGAGGGACGGAGGGGGGAGCAACTCGAGGGGACAGGGGGGAGAAGCGTTGTGGGGACGGCGGTGGGAGAGGGAGAAGGGGAACCTTCCCAGGGAGGCTTTGGAACAACTCCAGGGGATAGGAGGGGAAAGGGCAGAGGACGAGGGAGGGATAGCGGGGAGAGTGGGAGGGATGCGGGGGAAGGAGGGAAATTCTCCCCGGAGATGGATGGGGGAATAACTCAAGGAGACTTGTAAGGGATGGGACAGCATCCAGGGGGACTTAAAGGGGGGCAGAGACATTTCTCAGAGTGATCTGGGGATGGGGAACCCCTCAGGGGGACTTGGGGAGGACGGGAATCCCTCAGGAGAACTTGATGGGGACAAGACCCCTCTCAGAGGGACCTGGGGGACTGGGGACCTGCAGTGGGGGAGAGGGACAGTATTTGAGGGGCACTTGGGGGACAGTCCCTCATGGGGCACTGTAGGGGATCAGGACAACTCATAAAGGGACAGGGACATCCCTCAGATGAACTTGGGGGACAGGGAGACTCTTCAGGGGACACAGGGCAAGAGGGGACACAAAGAGCTGTCACAGAAGCTTGGGGGGGCGCTGAGACATCTTCCAGAGATGTCCCTCACAGGGGACTTGTGCCACCCCACCCTGTCGCGCTCCATGCTGGGGGTGCTGTCACCCCCCTGCTGTCACTCACCTGTCCATGGGAGGCTCGGTGTCCCCCCCACCTCCCCCCGTGTCCCTTGTCCCCAGTGTCACCGTGCTGTCCCCACAGATGTCGCGTACCTGCGCTCTGTCCTGCCCAGCACCATCGATGACGCCTTCTTTGACTACCTGGCCACCCTGGACGCCTCCGAGGTGACCGTCACCGCCATTCCCGAGGGCTCCGTCGTCTTTGCCAGGGTGGGACCCCTCTCCATCTTCTTTCCTGACCATCCCAGCTCTCCCAGCTCCCAGACCTCCCTTTTTCCCTGACCGTGGGAGCCCCCGGAACTCCAATCCTGCTTTTCCCAGTCCCTCCCTATTCCCTGACCATGGGAGCCCCTGGACCACCATTCCCACCTTACAGCCCCTTTCCTCAACACCCTGGACCCCTTGAACCCCCATCTCGGCCATCCTTGTGTCACCACCCTATGGCCCCCCTTTTCCTTCACACTGGGCACCCCTGGAATGCCTTTCCTGGGCACAGGGACAATCTGGACCCTCATTCCTGGGCAATAGGATCCCCCTGCACCCCCTTCCCTGGCACTGGAATCCCCTTGTACCCCCTTTTCCTTCACCAACATCCCTCTGCAACCTCTTTCCTGACCATCCCACCTCTCCCAGGCCCAGGCTTTCCCTTTTCCTTCACTCTGAGATCCCCTGGACCCGTATTCCTGCCTTTCCCAGCTCCTCCCTGCTCCAGAGGGACTGGGATGTCACTTCTCTTCCCTCAGGTGCCATTCCTGCAGGTGAAGGGGCCGCTCCTGGTGGTGCAGCTGCTGGAGACCACCTTGCTGTGCCTGATCAACTACGCCAGGTATTTTGTCATGAGGATGATCCCAAAGCCCCCCTGGAAGGTGGAGGGGGGCAGGGAAGGGAGAGCAGCACCCCCCAGTCCTTGGGGTACCGTGACCCCGTAAGTGCCCTACTGGGATTTAACTGCTGGAATTCTTCCAGTTGAATTTAACTACTGGAGGGTGTCCCAGTGTCCCCCCAAGTTTTCCTGAGGTCTTCCCATGTCCAGCCCACCCTGAAGAGTCTCCCTGTCCCTCAGGTTCTCCTGAGAGGTGTCCTGGTCCCCCAGAGGTCACCTTTAGGATTTCCCTGTCCCCCAAGTCCCCTTGGTCATCTCCACCACATCCCTGTCCACCGAGTCCCGTGGTGATCCCTGCTTTTTCCAAGCAGGGAGGGTCCTGGAGCCCCTTCCCCTTGGCTGTGCTGGCTCTGTGTCACCTGTCCCCTTTGTCCCCCAGCCTGGTGGCCACCAACGCTGCCAGATTCCGCCTCCTGGCCGGGCCGGACATGAAGCTCATAGAGATGGGGCTGCGCCGCGCGCAGGGGCCGGACGGAGCCCTCTCGGCATCCAAATATTCCTACATTGGGGGTGAGTCCCACCCCACGGTGCCCGGTGCCACCGCGGCCCTGCCATCACCTGGGTGTCCCCCCTGTCCCTCCTCGCAGGCTTCGACTGCACCAGCAACATCCTGGCGGGAAAACTGTACGGAATTCCAGTGCGTGGCACCATCGCCCACTCCTTCATCATGTCCTTCAGGTGCCTGGAGGAGGTGCAGCCACGGGTGAGCAGGGCCTGGGATGGGATGGGAATGGGGATGGGATGGGAATGGTAACGGGGATGAATATTGGATGAGGATAGGGATGGGAGTGCAGGTGAGGGTGGGATGGCGATGGGATCTCATGGGGTTGGGGATGTAGAGGGGGACAGGAATGGAGATGGGAAGGGGTTGGGATGGGAGAGGGATTGAATGGGGTTGGGGATGGGATGTGGATGAAGATGGGATATGGGTGTGATTGGGATAGGGATGGGCAGAAGGAAGTGGGATGGGGATGGGGTTTGTATGGAGTTAGGGATGAGAGGAGATGGAATGGAGATGGGAGAGGGATGTGGTGAGAATTGGAGTAAGGTAGGATGGAGATGGGGATGGGATGGGAATGAGGATGTGGATGGGGTGGGAATGTGATATGGGATGAGATAGGGGCAGGATGGGGATGCAGACAGAGATTAGAGTGGGATGGATGGGGAATGGAACACTCCACCTGTTCCCACACTCCTGGCACCTTGGATGATGCCACGGGCTGTGCAAATCCCATGTTTCCACATTCCTGGCACCTTGGATGTTGCCACGGGCTGTGCAAATCCTGTGTTTCCCTGTCAGGAGCTGCCGCCCCGGGCCGGAGGAGATCCCGTGGATCTGGCAGACCTGGCTCTGTTGTGGCTGCAGAGGGTTTGTGACCTGCTCCAGACTCCTCCCAGCAAGGCCAACCAGGGCGAGCTGGCCGCCTTCGTGTCCTACGCTGTCACCTTCCCGTGTGACTTCCAGGGATTGCTGGACACCTACTGTGTCAGGAGGTGATGACGCCATGGCATAGGGGATGGATGTGACCCTGAAGTAGGAATGTTGGGTGGCCTAGGGCTTGGAAATGCTGCTGGATCCACCCTGGATCAGTTTTCCACTTGTCATTAACGCTTTCCTTGCCCATGCCAGGAGTGGTTTGCCCAATTTCTGTGCTGTGGCCTTGGCACTGCACCAGCTGGGATACCAGGCCATTGGAGTGCGCCTGGACAGTGGGGACCTGGCCCAGCAATCCAAGGAAATCCGGGGAGTGTTCCAAGCCTGCGGAGCTCAGTGAGTCCCACACCAGCTCTGGGATGGATGTCACCGATCCCTGTCATCCTCACCAGCATCCAGCCAGGATTTGGGAGCCCTCATGGCTCTGGGTGCTGTGGGTGGATCCATGGATCCTCCCAAATCCTGCTCCTTGCAGCTTCCAGGTGCCCTGGTTTGGGACCATCCCCATCGCTGTCAGCAACGACATCAGCGAGCAGAGCCTGGAGGAGTTCAGGAGGGAGGTGAGGAACCTGCTGGCATGGCTGGGATGTCACCTGGGTGCTGCTGGCACGGCTGGGATGTCACCTGGGCTGTCCCTGGAGCTGGCAGGGCTGGGATGTCACCTGGGTGCTGCTGGCACGGCTGGGATGTCACCTGGGCTGTCCCTGGAGCTGGCATGGCTGGGATGTCACCTGGGTGCTGCTGGCACGGCTGGCATGTCACCTGGGCTGTCCCTGGAGCTGGCAGGGCTGGGATGGTGATCGTCTCTGTGTTCTGTGCTGCCTCAGGGGAGCGAGATCGACATGATTGGAATTGGGACCCACCTGGTGACGTGTCCCTTGCAGCCATCGCTGGGCTGTGTCTACAAGGTAAAGGTGGCAGCCTAAATCCCAAATATCCCAGCCCTCCCTGAGCCACGTCCATGCCTGCTCCATGGCCATCCAGCCCCAACGGAGTCACGGAGTCACAAAGAATTTGCCTTGGAAGAGATTTTTGAAGGTTCTCCACCACCATGGGCAGGGACACCTTCCACTATCCCAGGTTGCTCCAAGCTCTGTCCAACCTGGGCTTGGACACTTTCAGGGATGGGGCAACCACAGCTTCTCTGGGAATTCCATTCCAGCCCCTCACCACCCTCACAGGGTGGAATTCCTTCCCAGTATCCCATCCAGCCCTGCATTCTGGCAGTGGGAAGCCATTCCCTGTGTCCTGTCCCTCCATCCCTTGTCCCAAGTCCCTTTCCAGCTCTCTTGGAGCCCCTTTAGGCACTGGAAAGGTCTCCCCGGAGCCTTTTCTAGGCTGGACATTCCCAGCTCTCCCAGCCTGGCTCCAGAGCAGAGAGGCTCCAACCCTTGGAGCATCTCCTCCTCTGGGCCTGCTCCAGCAGCTCCACGTCCTCCTGATGTTGAACCCCAGGGCTGGAGCAGCTCTGCAGGTGGGGGCTCACCTGAGAGGGACAGAGGGGCAGAATTCCCCCCTCTCCTGCTGCCCATGCTGTGGGATCAGCCCAGGACACAGGGAAGTTCTGGATGCCAGCATTGGATCATGGCCAATTCTTTGCCCATCAGAAGCCCCGGGTTCTCCACATGCAGGAGGAGGCAGAATGCCCAACTTTGGGGTGGTTTTAGGGTTTTTTAATTGTCTTTTTTCAGCTGATTGGCATCAGTTGCCTCCCCAGAGGGGTCACATGTTCCCTTCCCTTCTCCCACAGCTGGTGGAGGTCAATGGCTCCCCGTGCCTGAAGCTCACGGAGGATGAGGAGAAGATGACAATCCCGGGGATGAAGGCAATCTATCGGCTCTATGATGCTGCTGGTGAGTCTGGAGACCCTTCCCAGGATCCTGGGGGAATCTCCTCCTCCATAATTCCCTCCCTGATGTCCTCCTGGCAGGTCACCCCTTCATGGACCTCATGGCCCTGGAGGAGGAGCCGTCGCCCAGCGCGGGGCAGGAGCTGGGGATCCGAGTCCTGGGGCGGCTGGAGGAGACCACCAAGGTCATTCCCAGCACTGTGGAGCCCCTCCATCGCACCTACTTCAGGGATGGCCAGGTCAGGGGTGCTCCCATCTCCTGGGATGGCTCCTCTTCCACGCTGGAGGATGATTCAGGGGCAGCGGTGGCTTCTGAGATGTGCCAACAGCTCTGGTGCCGACCCAGACGCGGTGGCTCGGGTGGTGGCTTCCCACATGGATCTTCCCACCTGGATCTCCATCCCTGCAGGTGTGTGAGCCCCTGCCCAGCCTGCCCGAGGTGAGGACCCACGCCCAGGTGTCCCTCAACCTGCTCAGCCCTGCTCACCGCCGGCTCCGCGAGCCACAGCCCTACCCGGTACGTCCAGCGCTTCCCACACAACCCACCGGCACACATCTGGGAATGCCGCTGGATTTGGTGGCCTGAGCAAATCTAGTGGCATTCCAAAGCCAGTGGCATTCCCAGGAGCCGCTCCCTGACCCCTCCTGTTCCCATTCCCAGGTGGCCGTGACGGAACGGCTGCACCAGCTCTTCCTGGAGCTGCGCCAGGGCAGCCTCTGAGGAGATCCCTGCTCGTCCCCAGCTCCTGCTCCGCTCTTTTTTGGGAAGCCCGGGTGCCTCGTTAGGAATTAATGGCTCTAATTTAGACCTGGTGCTAACCTGAGGAACCTGCAGGAACTGGGAGAGCGCCCTGGGGTCCCAGTAGGGAAGCTGGGAACACAGGGATGGGGAAGGCAGAGCTGTCCCTGCATCCCTTGGAAGTGACAGAACTGTGCCCAGCTTGGTGGCCCTGCCAGCCTTGTGCCTTATCTTGATGGCCCTGTCATTCCTGTGCCTTCCTTGGTGGCCCTGCCACTCCTGTGTCCAGCTTGGCGGCCCTGCCAGCCTTTTGCCTTATCTTGGTGGCCCTGTCATTCCTGTGCCTTCCTTGGTGGCCCTGCCATTCCTGTGTCCAGCTTGGTGGCCCTGGCAGCCCTGAAGCTCCTTGGTGGCACTAGACCAAAGTCTGGAGTGCCACCAACAGGCTGACAAGGGACACCCACGGGGCACCCATGGCAGACACTCTTTGCTTTGGCAATTCCGAGCTTCATCTGTGTGGCCACATTCCAGCTCTTTCCATTCTGGCCAAATTCCCTGGGATGTGGAGGCTGGATCCAGGCTGATCCCAGTTCCAGGCTGATCCCAGCTCCAGGCTGATCCCAGCTCCAGGCTGATCCCAGTTCCAGGTTGGTCCCAGTTCCAGGTTGGTCCCAGCTCCAGGCTGATCCCAGCTCCAGGCTGATCCCAGCTCCAGGTTGATCCCAGCTCCAGGCTGGTCCCAGCTCCAGGCTGATCCCAGTTCCAGGCTGATCCCAGTTCCAGGTTGATCCCAGCTCCAGGATGGTCCCAGCTCCAGGTTGATCCCAGCTCCAGGCTGATCCCAGCTCCAGGCTGATCCCAGCTCCAGTTTGATCCCAGTTCCAGGTTGATCCTAGCTCCAGGTTGATCCCAGCTCCAGGCTGATCCCAGCTCCAGGCTGATCCCAGCTCCAGGTTGCCACCTGCACTCTCTAACCCCTGTTCCCACAGGAAACGTGGCTCTAACCCACACTGAGCTTCACACCAAGCAAAAAATTTCAAATAAAAGCCTTCTCCCATCATGGCTCTGACCCTAATTCCAGTGAAAAACCCTTTGGAGCTCCATTGGGAGTGGGAAGGGGAGAGGGAAATCCCCAGGGATCAAACCTGTGGCTTTGCTGTTCTGTCCATGGTTTGGATCTTGGCAGAAATTACAGGGAAGAAAACAATTAAGAGCTTAACAAAGCATGGCCTGATGGTCTTGGATTTCTGGGAATTCCAACAGCATTGTATCCCATTTTAAGACAGAAAAAAAACCCCAAAAAACTTCAGGAACTCCAGGATCAGTTTGCTAAAAATTACATTATTTTTTTAAGCAAAGCACCAAAGATGAGGAGTCCATTGTACCTGAGTAGAGATTTTCCTGAGTTTTTGGGAGAGGAGGAATGAAGAAGAAGGAGAGTGACCTGGGCCAGCATTTGTCACCCTCACAGATGCAATTCCTGATGTTTAGGAACCATTTTGGTGGGCAGAGAAGCTCCTGGGTGTCTCTGCACTTTCTCCTCAGGTATTTATGGACATTGAGGAGATTCCTGAGCCTTTTTTTGCCTCCAGGCTGGGCAATTCCAGCTCCCTCAGCATCTCCTCATAGGAGATGCTCCAGTCCCTTCATCATCTCTGTGGTTTTTCCTTGGATTTTGTCTCTCATGAACCAGGGAGCCCCAGATTGGACCCAATATTCCAGGTGTGACCTATCAGAGCTGAGCAGAGGGAAAGAATCTCTCCAGGACCTGCTGGCAACACCTGGAATGCCAGAAAGATCCCAAACCACGCATCCCAAGCCACCAGGACCGATCCAAAGCTCCAGGCTTTGTTAAAATTACTCCACTCTGCATTAAAGAGGGGAGGAAAAGAGAGGAACAGGGTTAAACCTGCACATCTGGGAATCCCGGATGCTTTCCTTGAGGTTTTTGTGGAATTTGGGCATCCCACTGACTCAACTTCCCACTTAATAGCAGGGAACCCCCAAGTACAGAAATTAATTTAACTTAAGGAACATCAGTTCGCACCCAAACCCTAAAACCTCCTGCAGAAAATCCCGGAGTGCTCGTTTTTATTTTTTTTCTATTTTTGCCCTTGGAATTCTGGTATTTGACCCCAGAACTTGGACGTGGATGCAAAGATGGGACAGAAAGTGCTGGAAGTGAGGTTGTAACACTGAATCCTGTGCAGATTTTGCCAAAAAGAGGAAGCAGCAGGAGCCCAGATGTTGCTCCTCTGCTCCCACCCTCCTTCCAGTTTTGTTCTTGAAAAAAATATCTATTTTTAAAGCATAGCTTCAGCTCAGGATATCCATGATTGGAAATAAGGGATGGCGGGTAAAAGTGCCAGTTCGTGCTGGATAAGGGAACTGCAGGGAATTGAGGGACACAGGTGAGGAAAATCAATCCTGGCCTGATTTTCCTCACTCCACAAATGTGGGTGAGGGTGTTTTAGGAATGGTTGTGGTTTCTTGGTAAACCTGTGGATAATTCCTTGTGTTTTGATTTCTGCTGGTCCTCAGCTTTGGAAGGAAGGAATGGCAGGGAAACAAGGATGTGGGGATGCTCCGGCTGCAGAGTACCTGGAGAGGGAGAATTATGGATTGTGGGGAATAAGAATGAATTTGAACATCAATAATTCCAAGTCCAGCTGTGCCCAAGTACCAACCACTGGATAAAGCCCAGGATTTAACTAACCCAGCCTGGCTTGGACAATTTGACACCGAGAGAGGCGAGAAGAGGCAGCTCAGAGCATCCGGACTTGGCTGCTTCCACCTTCTGGGATGATCCAAGCTCCCATTCCTGACGTTGCTCCTTGCCATCAGCTCTGGGACAGTGTCACTTGTAAAGTGCCATTTTCCTGCTCTGGTACAGGTACATGTAGGCGTCACAAAAGAGGCGTTTGGCCACCCCATCCATGTCCCGAGGCTGCTCCAGGGCCAGCACAGCCAGGGGCAAGTCCAGGTATTTGGCGATTTCCGGGCACAGCGTCACCGTGGGAATGTTGAAGCCGTTTTCACCACCTGAGGTGGAAAGGAGGAGAAAAATCCCAAACCAGATCCCAAAGGGATGGGTTCCTACAGCTCCAGCAGATCCCAGCACGCTCTGGAGTCATGCAGAGCCTTAGCTGGGAGATGTGGAGACCAAAAGCAGTGGAAAAGGCTGGATGAGGCGAGGCCATCCAACCTAAAGGGGATCCAGGAGAGCTGGAGAAGGATTTGGGACAAGGGATGGAGGGACAGGACGCAGGGAATGGCTTCCCACTGCCAGAGGGTAGGGTTACATGGGATATTGGGAAGAAATTCTTCCTTGAGAGGGTGTTGAGGAGCTGGAATGGAATTTCCAGAGGAGCTGGAAATTCCCCATCCCTGGAATTGTCCAAGTCCATGTTGGATGGAGCTTGGAGCAACTTGGGATAGTGGAAGGTGCCTATGGCAGGGGCTGGAACTGGATGAGTTTTAAGGTCCCTTCCAACCCAAACCATTCCATGATTCTGAGATAAAAACACAGTGGGGAAGGACAGGAGAAGCAACCTGTGCCCACAAGCTGGGATAGGATCCCAAAATCCCTTGTTTGACCACAACCAGGAGCTGGAACCACCTGGAAAAACCCCCTTGCAATCTAATTAAAGGAAAGCCAAATCCACAGAAAGCCCAAACAGGGGAACTTGAGAGGAAAAGGTGGACTGGGCAGGCCCAGGCAGCTTCCCACATGCCATTCCCACACGCCATCCCCGTTCCCTCACCGTGCCGGTCGGCCATGCTGTCGAAGAACATCCAGTGCTCGTTGCCAGGGCCGTATTTCACGAAGGACACGTAGTGACTGGTCTCGATGCAGAGCACTGCAAACAGCTCCAGCTTCTCCCGAGGCACCTGCTGGCAGCCCCGGGTGCTCCAGCTCTGGAATTCCTCTGGAATGTGCAGCTTCCTGGGTTTGTGCGCTTTGCGGCGGCGATGGGAGTGAACCTGAGGAGAGGGGACAGGGTGGCATTGGCACAACTGGCCCTGACGTGCCAGGAAGGTGGGGGGGCAGAGGTCACATTCCCAATTTATTCCCTGCTGATGTGATTCCCGTGCTCCCTGCTTGCCTGGGAACAGCAGGAAGCTGAGATGGGAGCTCGTCGCCCTGCAGGAGGGAGGAACTGTGGGAATGCTCATGGAGAAACAGCAGGGAGGGAGCAGCACTCAGTTCCTGCAGGATTGCACCTCATTTATGGAACAGGTTGTCCAGGGAAGCTGTGGATGTCCCATCCCTGGAATTGTCCAAGGCCTGGTAGGACAGAGCTTGGAGCAAGCTGGGATAGTGAGCAGCATCCAGGGGGTGGAACGGGAATGAGCACCAAGGTCCTTTCCAATCCAAGTTTTTCTATGATTCCATTATTATTTAAGAGGTTTCACAACCTCTGTCTCCTGGTGGGAACGACCCTCAGGAAAGGGCTGAGAGCTGCAGGGACAGCCAGGGGAATGTGGGGATTTTGGGAGGGTTCATCCGACTGACAGCTTCCAAGGTGGATTTTGGGAATAGCCATGGAATACCTGTTTGGAGCAGGAGCTGCAGAACTGCTTCAGGCCCGTGGCTGCAAACACTTTGTCCTTGAAACACTCTGAGCATTCCAGAGTGGCAACATCCCCACACAGGCAGCATTCCCTGGGACCTGCCAGGGAAAAAACAGAGCTCAGAGGGAGTCTCTCCTCCAGATCCCACCTAAAATCCAGCTTGTCCTGCCAAACTGGGACTCAAGGAAGAAGAATCCCACCCCAGAGAGCCCAGAGCTGGCTGCTCACAGCCCATCATCATCATCATCACTCACTGTCCAGCAGCAGATCTGTTATATCCAGCTCCAAGGAAGGGATGATTTTGCTGAACATTTTATATTCCTTCCCAAAACGTGGCATTTGGATAATGAAGCAAGATGGGATCTGGGAAAAAAAAAAAAAAATAAAAAGGGAAAGAGTCGCCCTGCCAGAAGAGCCAAATCCCAGAGATTTTTTTGCTCTGTCTCAATTTGCTGTCATTATTCACAGGACAAAAGGGAAACAGGGAAAGGAGAGGCCTTTTCCTAAGTCATACCTGGATTCAGTGTTGGATATAAAACATCCAAGGCCTCACAGGTGTTTTGGGAAGCAAGAAAAGCAGGAAAGCAGAAGGAAACTGGACTCACCTCCACCAGCTTCAGATCTGAGGACAGGAAGGAGCGTTCCACCAACTGCTGCACGTCAGGAACCACCAAATCCTCCTGTTTATCCATAAATATCTGGTAGCAGTAACATCCCTGCTCCTGGCCTCCTGACCTGCAAGGAGAGCTCATGGGATTTGGGATGTGCTGAGACAAAAACTGGAGTTTCCCAAAGTTTGTCTGGGGAGAGCTCCTGGGCTCAAGGCACCGAGAGTGGTTTGGTGCCACACAAAGCGATTTTTCCACCCAAAAATACCAAATTTATGCCAGGGGAGCAGTAGATAAGTAGGAATTTTGGCCTTATTGTCCCTTTGGAGCAGCACATCCTAAAAGCAAAATTCAATTTCCCCTCGGTATAAATCTAATTTAGTAAATTTAGAATTTAAATTGACAAACGGATGCCTCGATGAAGGATTAATTAAAAAAACACATCCAAAACTTAAGGTGGGTTGTGTGCACATCTCCCACAATCCCTAAAGAAAGCAGGGAAAGGATTTCCTTGGGATGACCCCGTGCAGGGGAGCTGCAGCACAGAGTCCTCTTTGTGCTCAGCCTTTCCCAGCACTCCACGATCCACGGCTCGAGCAGCGGCTCCACAAAGGAGCACAGAAATCCAACAATTCCCTTTCTGTGCTCACAAAACAGCACAGTTATTTTTGGCTTCCTCCAGCCTCTCATCCTCTTTGTAGAGTCCCCGAAAAACTGGGAGTGCATCCATGGGCTGCCTGTTTTGAGAGGCTGTGGGAGCTGAGCCAGCTTGGCAGCCTGGACTCATCCCAAATTCATCCAAAGTCTGTTGGATTCCTGCTGGATCTGCCCCAAAGTCGGACATCCCCTTTCTCAAACCCCTTCTGGCTCTCCCTGAGGATGGTTTTTCTCCTGATTTTCTGAAAGCAGAACCCTCCAGGGAGGGCTCAGAAGTGTCTTTGTCCAGATGGGAAAATCACAACAAGCAGGATCAGAGTCTGTTCCTAAGGAGCTGAGAAAAACTCAGAGCTGTGATTCCAAAAAACTTTGGTGAAAAGGGACAAGTGACCCCCATCTGCCCAGGGATTCTCAGGTGGAAAATTAATGAGCCCGGCTCTGGGAATTGTATCCCTCAGCTGTGGAAACTTACTGGAGTTTTAGTAGTGGCTCAATTCCCAGGATCTGCTGCATTATGAGATTGAGGAACTCCTCAGGATCTGGAAAGTGAGAGCAAAGGATGGATCAGACCACGCCAGGAATTGCCTTGTCCCACTGCATCCAAGAGCTGCCAGGTAAACATGAGCCAGCATTCCAGGGGCCTGGAATTTTCTCTTCAGGTTAGGGGACAATTGGGATAAAGGCTGAGAGCACATGGTTAAGGCAAAAATCCTAAAGGGAACATGGAAAATGCCAAGCAGCCTTCAGAAACTGCACTTCCATGGAATTCCAGGACGGTTTGGGTGGGAAAGGACCTTCAAGATGATGGAATTACAGCCATTGCCATGGGCAGGGACACCTTCCACTGTGCCAGGCTGCTCCAAGCCTCATCCAACATTGACTTGGACAATTCCAACGATGGGGCAGCCACAGCTTCTCTGGGAATTCCATTCCAGCTCCTCATCACCCTCACAAGGAGGAATTCCTTCCCAAATCCCATCTAATCCTGCCCTCTGGCAGTGGGAAGCCATTCCCTGTGTCCTGTCCCTCCATATCTTGTCCAAAATCCTTCTCCAGCTTTCCTGGAGCCCCTTTAGGCACTGGATGGGGCTCTAAGGGTACAGAGATATTTAAAAACTGAAAGAATTCTACAAGTCAATTTTTACACCAATTACCATCAGCACCTAATTAAAGCACATTCCTGGCACAAAGGGAAGTGTCCAGCTGGCTCCTGGAGGAGGAAAAACACAGGGAATCAGCTGGGGAAGGGCCCCAGGGAGCTCCTCACCTTTCTCAGCGTTGGTAAAGCTGGAGCACTGGCCCTTGTCCGTGAGCTGCTCCCGGAGGTGCATCACACTGCTGGCCCTGACAAAGCCACTCCTGGGAACAACAACCAGCTGCAGGTGAGGGAAATCATGGAATGGCTGGGCTTGGAGGGGATCTTCAACTTCATCCAGTTCACCCCCGCTTCCATGGGCAGGGATGCCACCAACAAGACCAGGTTGCTCCAAGCCACATCCAACCTGGCTTGGGACACTTCCAGGGATGGGGCATCCACTGGGAATTCCATTCCACCCCCTCAGCACCTTCACATGGAAAATTCCTTCCCAATATCCCATCCCAATCCATGCTCTGTCAGTTTAAAACCATTCCTCCTCGTCCTGAACACCTCTGGATGTGGCTGCCAGGTTTTCCTCAGTGCCAGGTACCACCTTTAGGGCAGCAGGGAAGGAATGAGGGCAAATGGGACAAATTCCAGCACTCCCTACACTCACCTACGGAGGGGATTGACGATCTCATCCCGCAGAATTCCCTGGACATTCCTGTCACACAGTGGGAAGGGCATGAAGAGCATGGAGTCCAGCACGGAGGTACAGGAGAAGAGGCTGTGGGAAGAGTGGGATGTCATTTTTACGTTTGAGGGTTTGGAAGCAACAGCTGGAGCCAAAAATGTGGTGGCTGGTGACAGTCAATGGCTTTGATGCCCAACAATCCATGCATGGAATTACAGGGAGGTGAGGGAAGCACATCTGCACAGTGAGGCACAGCTGGAACAATGAACACTGGGATAAAGCAAGGGAACAGCTCAGGGAGAAGGAAATTCCTACTTTGCAGCCAAAACTGCTCAGGGAAGGGCACCACTGAGTCTTTTTCCTCTCCAAGCAGGGAAGTTGGGACCTCCTGGGTGGGTTCTTTGGAATGATTCCAGCCAGAACTTCCAGGGAAAGACTCAGCACAGTCCAAATCCGGAAAACTACGAGCTCTCAGCACCCTGAATGACAGACACAGGGGGTACAGGGGGTCTTCAGGGCTGAAAAACCTGCTGGATTTGGGAAGGAGATCCAAAAGCACCATGGAGGCTGCACCTCCACACAGTTACACCTTGCTCTACACCAGGTGAACTTCCAGCCACCTTGGAAATCCAGGGAAGTGCTGCAATTTGGGGCCCAGCTTAATTAAAAAGCCATTCATTTAATGAGCCTGCACCACCCAAGCAGGTCCTTACCTGAAGAGAGCTGCATCCATGTAGCAGGAATTACAATGGCCTTGGATGCCCTTCATCCGCCCTTGGAGAACACGGACTGCTGCCTCATTCCTGAGGGGAGGAAAACTCTCTGCACCCTCCGGAAGAACTTCTTGTCCTCCTGCAAGAAAAGGAATTGCTTTCACCTTCTCATCTGGGTCAACTCTGCCCTTCCTTGAAGCCTCAAAAGTCGGAGGGGAGCCTAAAACTCTCAGCTCCAAGGTGGCTTCTCCATCCAGCTTTTCATAAATCACAATCTTTCAGACTTGTGGGATATTCCCTAAGGAATCATTTAGGTTGGAAAAGACCTCTAGGATTGAGTCCAGCTGGTAATCCAGCCAGAGATGTGGACGAACACCAAAAACCAACACTCAAAGGAAGGCAAGAAACGCTGCCCACGGGGTTTTTTCCACATCCTTCTCCCATCACAGCCCCGTTTTCCTGCTTCCCAGAGGACTCACTGAAATCCCCCAGGGACAGCTCGGAGCTGGGGAAGCTCTGGAAGCGCACGTCGGGCTGGCAGGAGTTCAGCCTCACGAAGAGGCCGCGCTTCGGGGCGCAGTGGAAGTAGGACCTGCCCAGCCACTCTCCAGCTGTCACCCCCTTGTCTTCATCCTGGGAAAACAGCAGGATTTATGGAATTATGGCTGGAAAAGAGGTCTGAGATACAGTCTAGCTATGCAATGCTGCTGAGGCCACCATTTGATGGTGTCCCCACGGGGATGGGGACCTCACTCCTGCTCTGGGCATCTGTGCTAGGGCTGGACAACCCCATCCATGAAGGAATTTTCCCAATGTCCAACCTAAACACCCACTGGAGCAGTTTGAGGCTGTTTCCTGTTGTTCTGTCCCTTGCTCTCTGGGAGCAGAGCCCAATTCCCACGTGGCCCCACCCTCCTGTCAGGGAATTGCAGGGATCCAGAAGGTTCTCCCTGAGCCTCCATTTCTCCAGGATGAGCCCTCCCAGCTGCTCCTGGTGCTCCAGACCCTTCCCAGCTCCATTCCAGCCCCTCAATATCCTGTGCCTGGTGGTCCCAAAATTCCACCCTCCATACTCAAGCACAGCATTCCTAGGTCCTTTCCTAGCTTTCCAGCCTCACCAGTTCAACTCCAGCCATTTTTTCCTTGATTTGGGGCAGGTAGCCCAACCAGCGGATGATTCCTGAAACTTGATTCCCCTTGTCCAAGGTAATCTGGACCATGGAATTCACTTCCAGGGGTGAATTCCCACCTTCCCCTTCCTCGCTGCTCTCGCTGATTTCTCCTTTCGTTTGGTTTGGTTTTCCAAAGCCCATGTCGGAGTTGAACATTGGGAGAAAACCTGATGGGCAAGACAAAACGTCAGCAGAGCTGGGAATTGGATCCTCTGGGTCTAATTCCGGGTCTATTTTGGAAATTCCAGGTCACACAAGCAGGAAGCTGAGCACCAGGGACACAAGGTGTAATTCCCAGTGTGTCCAAGCTGGTCAGACAGGATGAGAGGGAATGATCCTGCTCCTTGTTTCCCTGCTCAAAGCTTCACATTCCAACCTCTGGCTGGCCCTGGAGCTAATCCAGCCCTTCCCAGGCTACTGGAATGGCAGCAGGGGGTTATTTCCTAATTTTTCCACTAATTCCTTGTTTTGTCCAACAATTCCCACCATTGCTGCTGGCACCTGAGCCTTCCCCACCAGGATGAAGCTCCTGCTCCATCTTTTCCCGCTGAATTAAAGACTTTTAACCAATGGTGCCTCTTCCCTGAGGGAATTCTCTGCTCCCATCAGCCTCTCCTTCCTGACAAATGGGATTCAGCTTTAGCTTTGTGTGGAACTAGAGATTTTTCCATAAATCCTGGTCCATTAAGACAAGCTGTAGGTTTTATTGGGATTTCAGCTCCTCAGTACCCTGCAGAGAGGGAATAAATTCCAAATTCTCCCAGAACGGGATCAGGAGAGACACATCCAAAGATCACCTACTTTGCAAGCTCTCCTTCACAACAGATTCCATGGGGATTTCCCTGAAAATGTCAGTCGTTCCTTCTTCTTCCTGGAAGGAGTGAAAAATCCCATCAGCTAGGGAAAAACACATCAGCTGAACACTGGAATATAAGGGATTTTTTTTAACAAAGTTTACACAGAACCTCACATCCCTTTTGGATATTTCTTCTATTGCTCTTGCACATCCAACCACAATGTCATTTTTTCCTATAAAATCCCCAAAAAATCCCCATGGAAAAGCTGCTCTTACCGGGCAAACCTTCACAAACCATTTGCTCCCTTCCCTGTAAACTGCCATGGCAATTCCTTTGGTGGGGATCTCATCCACGAAGAAGCTCACGGCGTCTCCCACTTTCACGGGAACCACCTCCTCCGTGTCCTGTTTTCCCAGCTTCTGCTTCCCATAATCGTTGCCTGATGTGGGAATAAACTGGATTTTGCTGAAGGGCAGGAAGATCCCACAGTTCCTCTTGCACTTGAAGTACTCGGTGCCGTGGTAGGACCCATCACTTCTCCCTCTGTTTTCCCCCTCTCCCTGAAAACACACCAGGACGTCACACACAGAAATTTCATGGAAAAAAAAACGAGGAATTCTCTGCTTTGCCCCCACCCTTACCTGCAATTCCACCCCAAAAAACACCGGGGTCAGCACAGCCAAGCTGGGCTTGTAGATGCTCCCGATGTAGCGCACGACTCCCGGGAAAAATTCCCTCTCCACCTCCACCATCACATTTTGACCCGGCACGGCTCGGAGAGCTCCCTCCAGGCTCTGCCTCTCCAGGAAAAAATGCAAGCGCTCGCTGTGGCTCCCGATGGCCAGCAGGAACCCGGCGGCTTCCTGGCGCACGGGCTGCAGGATTCCCAGGTTGATGGTGACCGTGGAGCTGTCGTCCAGCATGATGACCTTCAGGAAGCAAGCCGGGGGCCCATCCTCGGAAAAATTCCGCAGGTAGCTCCTCTCGCTGCAGAAGCACAGGTTCCCGGCTTGGAAGTACTTGTTTCCATAGGCACAGTCCTCAGTCAGGATGTAGAAGCAATTCCTGTCGGCTGCCAGAGGCGGGAGGTTGGACATGGCAGGTCCCCCTGGGTTGGGAGAGTCACAGCAGCGGGGATTTGTGAGTGTTGGCGAAGAATTCCCGAAGAATCCGAGGGTTGGGAGAGGTTTTGGATGGAACCCCACGCTCAAAGCCTCGCCCGGGTGAGTTTGAGCCTCTCCCAAAACTTCCCTGCTCCCTTTTTCCAGGTGTTTAATCACCCTCGCGGTGATTCAAAATTCCACCTAACCCGGTTACCCGCATTCCTGCTCATCCCTGGTTCCCTCACTGTGCTTCCATGGGAAAAGTCCAGCTCTGCCTTCTCCACTAAACCCTCCCAGGATGAGATTTCACCAAAAAAAACCCAAAATCATGGAATGGTTTGGGTTGGGATGAACCTTAAATTCATCTCATTCCATAGGCAGGGACACCTTTCCCTACCCCAGGTTGCTCCAAGCTCCATTATTCCAGCCACACCTGGAATAATTCCAGGGATGGAGAGGCTGCTCCAGCTGGTCCAACCTGTTCTGACCCTGTCCAGCCTCATTAAATTCCATGTTTTCTTTCCTTACTCACGGGAGAGAGGCAAAGGATCAATCCTGCCTTTTAAAATTCCCTGGAAAAGGGATTCCCGCTCCTCGGTGTTGCTACAGCTCATGAATATTCACGAATATTTTGAATATTCATCTAGAACATATGCAAATTACCCCTTGAGGTATCAAAGATCTCCAGCTTTCCTAGCAAATATTTATTTTTTATATATTTTATATTAAAAAAATACAAGCATCTGGAAGCTGCAATATATTTTGGTGCTTATTTTTTAGTTCAATTATGGCAAGTGAAAATTCATGTGGTTAAAATTCCAGTAGGTTAATCTGACTGGTGGAATTCCAGTTAAATTCCAGGGGTTACATTCTAATATTTAAATTCCAATAATAATTAAAATCCAGTCATTGAATTCCACTTTTTATCCTCCCTTATCTTCTCCTTTGATTATTCCACAGAAAATCAGGATCCAAAAAATTTTGTTTGAGCATGAGGAAAGGGTGAATAAAAAAACCCAAAACATTTTCCTCACTAAAAGCCCAAAATAAGTTGATTTTTCTTATTAAATTACCAATAATAAACTATTTAATTAACCAAAACTCCAAAAATAAATTTTCTCATAAATTAACCAAGAATATAAACAAAAATATAAGAATACTAAATAACCAAGAATAAACTTTCCTCATCGAGCCCATTTTCCTCATGAAAGCTCCAGAATAAACCACGTAAATAAACCATTTCCCTCATAAAAAGCAAAAAATAAACACATTTTTATCACAAAACCCGCAAGACTAAACAACTGTCCTCATAAAAAGCAAGAATAAACAGTTTTATTATCAAACCCCAAGAATAAACCATTTTCCTCATCAAACCCTCCTAGTATAAGTCATTATCCTCATAAAAACCCACAAATAAACAATTTTCTTCCTTAAAAGCCGAAAATGAATTTTTTTTTCCTCAAGAAAAACGCAAAAATAAACCACTTTCCTCATCAAAAACTACGAATACATCATGTTCCTCATTTTCAAAAGAACCAAAACGAATTTCTTTTCATCATCAAAACGCCGGAATAGACCCTTTTTCTCATTAAAAAAACCCAGAGAATAAACAATTTTATTCGCCAAACCCCAAGAATAAATAGCTTTTCTCACAAAAATAAACAAGAATAAACTAATTTCCTCACCAAATCCGCCAAATAAACCATTTTCCTCACGGAACCACAACAATAAACCCTTTTCCTCACACACCCAAGCACAACACGGGTATTTAAACCAGAATATTCCAAATTTTTTCCGATTTATGGGAATAAATTCCCGATCCCAGAGCTCCGAGCGGGGTTTGGGCTCGACCCCTCCCCCCTCCCCTCACCGTCTCCGCCGCCGCTCCGGCTCCGGCACTTCCGCGTCCGAGCGCGCGCGGCCTGCTAGCCAATGGGAAGCGGCAGGGAGAGGGAAACGACCAATAGAAGTGAGGGGGCGGGATCACAAGGAGGAAAGGGGGCGTGGCGCTGCGGCAGGCCCCGCCCCCTCCCGGCCGGCCTGGGGGGGAAGGCGGGAACTGCGTGAGGGGCGGCGGGTTGGGGGTGCTTGCATGGACCCAAATCCTTTGGGATTCCACTGTCCCAAAGCCCTATGGATCCTGGAGTGTGTGTCCTCATGGACCCAAATCCCAATGGACTCACATGTGTTTCCAAAGACCCAAATCCCTGTGGATTCGCGTGTGTTTCCATGGTCCCAAAGCCCTGTGGATCCTGGAGTGTGTGTCCCCATGGACCCAAATCCCTATGGATCCTTGAATCTGTGTCCCTGAATCTGATCCCTGAATTGTGAATACACAAGTCCCTGTGTATTTGGGGCGTGTGTCCCCACAGACCCAAATCCCAATGGTTTCACATGTTTCCATGGGTCCAAATCCCCATGGATCTGTGTCCTAACGGCCCCAAATTCTACTGAGTTCACATGTGTTTCCATGGGCCCAAATCCCTGTGGATTCATGTATGTTTCCATGGTCCCAAAGCCCTTTGGATCCTGGAATGTGTGTCTCCATGGACCCAAATCCCTATGGACTCATGTGTGTCCTAATGAACCCAAATTCTAATAGTTCTTTCCATGGACCCAAATCCCTGTGGATTCGCATGTGTTTCCATGGACCCAAAGCCCTATGGATCCCTGAATCTGTGTCCATATGGACCCAAGCCCCTGTGTATCCAGGGTATGTGTCCCCATGGATCCAAATCCCTTGGGATTCGTGTGTGCTTCCATGGTCCCAAAGTCCTATGGATCCTGTTGTGTCTGTCCCTGTGGACCCAAATCCCTATGGACTCGTGTATCATAATGGACCCAAATTCTAATGGGTCTTTCCATGGGCCCAAATCCCTGTGGATTTGTGTTCCCACAGTCCCAAAGCCCTGTGGATCCCTGAATCTGCATCCCCATGGACCCAAGTCCCTGTGTATCTGGGGTGTGAGTCCCCACGGACCCAAATCCCAATGGATTCATGTGTCTTTCCATGGACCCAAAGCCCTATGGATTTGTGTGTGTCCCCATGGACCCATGTCCCTATGGATCCATGTGTGTGTTCCCATGGACCCAAATCCCTACGGATCATGAATTTGTGTCCCCATGGACCCAAATCCCTATGGACCCATTTGTGTGCCCATGGCACGGCCCTGTGATCCTGCACAGCTGTGTGTCCCCAGAGCCCTCTGTCCCCATGGCCTCATGCCCCCATGGCTGTGTCCCCACATCCTTGTACCCATTGTCCCTGTGTCCCTCTGCCTTGTGTCCTTCCTGGGTGGCCCTGCCTGCCACAACACACCCCCAGGTGTCCGCACTGCTGCTGGGACAAGGGTGACACACTGGATCTGGGACTACCAAGCCACCTCCCCCACCCTGGGGACCTCGAGGTGGCAGCAGAGCAGGGAGGGGATACCAAGTCACAGCAGCAGGGTATAAATATTGGCTAAATAGATTTATTTTCATACAAAGAATACACAGGTCCCCCCTGCCGGGACACCCCGACCCCAGAGGACACCCCAAGATGTCCCCAGCCACTGTCAGGCTGGCCACCACCTCAGTTGGCTTTACTGGCAGGATCTGTCCCCATTCCCAGAGTCTGGTGACAACTCTGGGTCACCTTGGGGACATCCCTGTCCCCTCTGGGGCCACCTTGCTGCCTGTATTTACCAGGTGCCTACTCAGGGCACCCTGTCACAGGCCACTCTGCCTTGTGGGACAGCCCCACACTTGGTCCCCTGCTCCCTTGGTCCCATGCTGGGACACCTCTGGACATTTTGGGGTCCCCCTTGTGCCCTAATACTGTGGCTGGTACAGACACTCCCTCCCCCCATGCCATATGTACACGCTGGATAAAAGAAGAAAATACAGGTATTTATAGCAGGGGAGCAAAATACCCCCCTAACCCCCCCAAGAAGTGTCCCCTGTGTCCCCATCCTGGTGCCTCACCACCAACCAGTCCTGACACCTGTGCCCAGGATGGAGGTGGCCGGTCCTGCCCCATCCTGGGCCAGCTGGGCCCCTGTGCCTCAGTTTCCCCATCAGTCATGGGGCTGCCATGGGATGGTGGGACATTGAGAACGTTGGGTGAGGAAGAGCCACTGTGGCCACCTTGTGGGGACAAGGACGTGGCCATGAGCCCCAGGGAACATGGGATGAAGCTGGAGGCACCTGGGATTGAAGCCAGAGCGTCCCACCTCCCGCCTCACCCCCGTCACAGGCACAGCTATCCAAGGCCCCCCTTCATCCCCGAATTTGTCACGCTGCTGTCACCCAGCCCTGGGCGTGGTGGGAGGTCCGGATGTGGCCACCCCACCTCCCTTTGTGGCAGGAGAGGAGGTGGCTGGGGGAGCTCCTCAGCTCTGAGTCCCTCCAGCTCAGCTGCGTTTGGTGACCATCTGCCGGTCCCTCTTCTTCTTCTCCATCAACCTGGTGGGGAGCAGGGTGGTGGCCTTAGGGACCCTCCCCAAGAAAGGCATCCCAAAGCCACAAGGAGGGGACAACTCACTTGCGGTTGCGGACTTCAGTGAGCTCCATGAGCCGCTCCTGGGCCGCCCGGAGCTCGTCCAGGCGCTGCTGGTAGCGGGAATCGCAGCCGTTGGTGCGCTCATAGCTGGAGACCTGGCTGGAGAGCTCGCTGGCACGGTCCCGCAGCTGCTGGATGGACGAGTAGAGGTTCTCCTCATCTTCCTCCTGCTCCAAAACAAGCGTGTGAGGCTGGTGTGGTGGGCAGGACATCCCAAAGAGTTGGTTCTCCCTGTTTCAGGTTTCCCAAGCTGCCTGGGCCACCTGCCTTGGCGTTGATGATTTCAATGTGGATGAGGAGGGAGGCGAGCTCCAGGTCCTCGGTGTAGCTGTTCTTCAACGGCACCGACCGATAGCCTGGACACAACATCACAACACGAGCTCAGCACCACAGCAGGGTCCAAGCCCCTCACCATGGCCAGGACCCCAGGGAGATAAAGACGATGATTGCAGGGGTTTGCACTAGAAGAACTTTAGAGGTCCCTTTCAACCCAAACCCTTCTATGACTCCATGACTTAATGATGGAGGTCATGATGATAATGATGACAATGCAGGAGAGTTGGGCTCAATGACTTTTAGAGGTCCCTTCCAACCCAAACCCTTCTATGATTCCATGACCCAGTGATAGAAATCGCGATGATGACAGTTGCAGAAGGGCTGCACTATAAAATCATTAAAGGTCCCTTCCAACCCAAACCCTTCTATGATTCCATGATCTATGACGGAGATGATGCAGATGATGATTGAAGGGGATTTGGACTGGATGACCTTTAAAAGCCCCTTCCAACACAAACCCTTCTATGATTCCATGACTCAGTGATGGAGATCACGATGATGACAATTGCAAGAGGACTGTACTAGATCTTTAAAGGTGCCTTCCAAACCAAACTCTTTTATGACTCCATGACCTAATCATGGAGATCATGATGATAGTGATAGAGATAATAATGACAATTGCAGGGGGGTTGGACGAGATGACCTTTAAAGACCTCTTCCAACCCAAACCCTTCTGTGATTCCATGCCGATGATGGAGATGATAACAATGATGATGATGATGATAATGGAAAGACCATACCTGTTTTGAGGCCCTTGACAGGGAAAGTGGCTTGTGCCAAGAAGTTGGGGTCACTGAACATGTCCTCCTCATACACCACGAAGCGGAGGAAGGCAAACTCGGGGTTGTTGATATCAAAGACGAACTGCTTGAAGAGCCAGACGGGGTTGAAGCCATTGTCAGCTGTGGGAGAGAGCACAAAACCCGGCCCCATTACCCCCATGTCCTCTCAAGAGGATGACAAAGGGCAGAGTCAGTGTTGTCCCTAAGGGTGGGGACATCACCTGTGTGGTCTCTCACCTACAACATCTGTCTTGTTCTTGCTGTTGTCATACTCAGAGCCGCAAACCTCCACCTCCACGAAGGGGCACACGATGCTCCTCCCGTTCTTGGGCAGGTGCCGGGCACCGAGGATCTGTGGGAGAAAGGGGAGGAAGAAGAGGATGAGGTCTGGCCACACTGGATGAAGAAGAACTCCCAAGAGTAACAAGCTCCATGGAGCAAATACATAGCTGGAACAAGTAAAAACCACCCCTGGTTGACCCAAAAATAAGGAAGGAGTTCCCATATTGATGGCGACCACCTCAAGGTGGTCTTGCTGTCCTTGCACACTTGCCTGCAACTGGACTGTGATGGGCTCCACAATCTTCAGGCTGTTCTTGTCGAAGGGGTCGAAGGTCTCGTCCCTCATGATGTCCGGCTGCAGGACGTAGCCGCTGCGGCCACCGAGCATGAAGAGCGCCTGGTTCAGCTGCATTGGTTTGTCTGTGGCCGTGGGGACAGAGCAGATATGAATGTGGGGCTCAGGGACCTCCCCAGGGTCCTTGGTTAGAAGGTCCTAACCTGCAAACCCAACTAAGAGCCCCCAGCTGTGGTTGGAGGAGGGATGAAGATGAGTTTTGCATGAATCACCCAAGGATTGCATGGAGATATCCCCATCAGGATGAGGAAAAAGACTTGAGAGCATCCAAACCCCCCTTGTCCCCACCAGGATAAGGACAAAGGTTGGAGACATCTTTTAAACCACCCCCTGCATCCCCATCAGGATGAGACACAGGATGGAGAGCATCCAAACCACCTCCTGTGTCTCCATCAGGATGAGGACAAAGCTTGGAAAGATCATCCAAACCACCTCCTGTGTTCCCATCAGGATGAGGAAAAGGCTGAAGAGCATCCAAACCACTCATGCCCCCATGAGGATGGAGACAAAGGTTGGAGAGATCACCCAAACCACCTCCAACATGACGACCCAGGGCAGAATCATTGGGAATGGGAATTTTGAGACAACCTTTGGGGATGAGCCCAACAACAACCCCAGGAGCATGATTTACCGGGAGTCTGGAAGTTGAGGGCCACGAGCTGGCTCCCACAGATCCACATGGGCAGTGGGTCATAGTTGGAGGAGTCCAGGCGCTGTCCCTTGGGGTAGATGCGGCTCAGCTGGCGGCGGTTGTACTGCAGGAACTTCTTGCCCTTGCTGCGGTTGGCGTATTTCTCCGCCTTGGTCTCGGGGAAGGAGGACATGTCCCGGTAACACGCCTTGTCCGTGCCAATCTCTGCAAGCACCAAGTGGCCATCAGGGAAGGAATGAGGCCTGGATAGCTCTTCCCACCTGCCTCTTTCCACGCTTCATGCCTTTATCCCACCTCTCCAGGACTTACTGTCCTCATCGAATGGCACCGGCCGGCAATACACAACCAGCTCGGAGAGCTCCAGGGCAATCTTCTTCCTCCGCTCCATGATCTTCCCCTCTTGCATCTGCACCAGGAAAAACAGGAGCTGCAAGTCTTCCCCCAGACTCTTCCTTTGGAGATATTAGGAACAATCTCCCAAGAGAAAGGGACCATCCAGCCCCGTCCTCTGCATCCCCTCACCCTGGCGTCGGCGTTCTGCGTGGCCTCCCGGATCTTGGCCACCCACTCGCTGAGTTCCTCCTGCGTGTCTGCGGCCACGTCCAGCGACTGGGCTGCGTGGGACATCTGCTGGGAATGGATGGTGAAGACAAATGGTTTGGAGCTCCTCCCGTCTTTGGAGATAACTATAAGGACATCAGAGGGGGGCTTTACTCGAAGACATTCCCAACGGATGGCTCTGTGGAGCAAACGAAACCTCAGCGGTCCCGCTCCCGGGCCCCCACCAGCCCCTCCTGGCACCCCACCATTTTTTTCAATGTGTGGCTTCAGCTTTCCATGCTGAAACACGTCCTTGGAATCAAGGGAAAATGTCCCCTGAATCATCTGGACATCCCAATTCCTCCAAATTCCCCCCAAATCCATAAGTAGGGACACTCACCGACGTGGCAGGATGGGACATCGATGAAGCCCTTCAGAAAGTTCCCCAGGGGACTGTTTTCTGATGACTACAAGAGAGGAAGGAAGAGGTAAAATGGGGGAGGCCTGTGGGTTACAGGCAGCCACCACCCAGCCCTCTGAGCTGGACAAATCTGAGGAAAAGAAGGGAAAAAACATCCAGGAGCATCACCCCAAGAGCTTGGTTGGAGTAGGACCAGGAGCATCCCCCAGATTCTGGATAAAGGTCTGGGCTGGTACAGGGCTGGGAGCATCCCCCAGATTCAGGATAAAGGTCTGGGTTGGAACAGGACCAAGAGCATCCCCCAACTCTATGGGACCAGGAGCATCCCCCAGATTCAGGATAAAGGTCTGGGCTGGTACAGGGCCAAGAGCATCCCCCAACTCTATGGGACCAGGAGCATCCCCCAGATTCTGGATAAGGGTCTGGGCTGGCGAAAGGCTGGGAGCATCCTCCAGTTTCCAGGAAAGGATCCAAGCTGGAGTGTGGCCAAGATTATCACCCAGCCTCCAGAGACAGATCAGGGCTGGAACAGGACTGGGAGCATCCTCCAGCTTATAATAAACTGTCTGCGTGGGACTGGGGCCAAGAACATCCCTCAGCCTCCAGATAAGAATCTGGGCTGGAGCAGGAGCACGAGCATCCTCCAGTCTCAGGGTAAGGGTCTGGGCTGGAGAGGACCAGGAGCATTCCTCAGCCACTGGATAAAGATCTGGGCTTGTACAAGATTTGGAGTATCCTGCAGCTTCCAGAAAATGGTCCAAGCTGGAGTGGGGCTGGGAGCATCCCACAGCCTCTGGATAAAGATATGGGCTGTAAAAGGACCAGGAGCATTTCCCAAGTCCCAGAAATAGGTCCAAGTTGAAGTAGGGCCAGGAACATTCCCCAGACTCTGGATAAGGGTCTAGGCTGGAGCAGAACCATGAGCATCCCCCAGCCTGTGGATAAGGATCCAAGCTGGATCAGTATTGTGAGCATCTCCCAGACTCATGATAAGGGTCTGGATTTGGTCAAGGGACCCTCCCGTGTCCTCACTCCCAGGATCCCAGAGAGGTGTCACTCACAGCCTCATCCTGCTCCTGCGCCTGGGTGCCGACGATCTCCTCCACGTAGTTGGCCGGGAACCAGAGCTGCTTCTTGCCCCCGTAGTCCCCTCGCCACCTGCAAGGGGTGAGAGGATCAAGGAGAGCGGACAGATTTTGGGGAGGGGGGGACAGGGGTCTCCCTGCTGCATGCAGTGCCAGGGGGTGGTCGGAGAAAGGGTGGGGGGACAAAGAAGGAGGCTGAGTTAAAACCCGCTGTGGGAATACCCGGGGTGTCCCCTCCATCTCCCGCCCACGGTGACACCCAAGTGACAGCTCTCACCAGCCACCGTCCTGCTTGTCCACGTTGTGGATGATAGCCTGCTTGCAGAATGACAGCTCGTCCTCCCGTTGTGCTTTGTAGTCATACAGAGCCTTCACCGTACACTGGGGACACCGGGAGGAGGGACGCGTGTGTCACCACCCAGCGCCTGGTGACACACCCAGCCCAGCCCCTTGAGCCCCCACAGCGGAGTGTGGGGGATCCTGACCCCAAATCATGGCATCACAGAATGTTATGGGGTTGGAATGGACCTTAAAGGTCATCACATTCCAACCCATTCCACCATGGGCAGACTTTCCACTAGATGCTCCAAGCTCTGCCCAGCCTGGCCTTGGGCACTTCCAGGGATGGGGCATCCACAATTTCTCTATTCCAGTGTCTCACCACCCTCACAGTGAAACATTTCTTCCTAACATCTAACCTGAATTTCCTCCATTTTGTATCCATTACTCCTTGACCTATCTGCAGTTCCTGACAAAAAGTCCCTCTCCAGCTTCCACTGGGATGGGTTAGAGGGGACAGGAGGGCTGGAGATGCCTGTGGTCCTGCAAGATCACCACATTCAGAGCAGATCAGGGTCCTTTTTTGGGATCCCCAATGGTTTCTCCTGGTGCACTGGAGGGTTAATCCTCTGATATTACCACAATCTCTGGAAAAACCCCCTCTGGGTAAGGTTTTCCTCTGTGTGATCTTACCTTGCTGCAAAGGGACCATTAAGGCAGCAGCAGTGCTGGACCATGGGATTGTAGGATCACAGGAAAGGAGCCTTAGGGCTCCAGTCTAGCCTCTTCCAGGGTTAGCTCCAAAATATGTCCAGTCACAAAAACCCCCAAGGGGGGAGACTGAGTCAACTCCAAGAACAAGCAAGTCCCAAAAACCTCTGAGGATGGAGACTGTACCACCTGGGAGCTGACCCTAGACCTGCTTTTTAAGGGTTTCCCAGTGCAAAGGGATTTCCTTGCTATTGGGGCAAACTTCTGCCAGGTCCCTGCTCCAGGCTGGAGTCATTCCAGCCCTGTCCCCCACCACAATGTGACAATGCTGTCACTGGAGCTCAGACTGTCCACAGGTGATGGTGATTTGGCTGGGTCCACTCCAGCATCACCTGAGGGTCAAAGAAACGGAGCACAACTCAACCATTTCTCTGGTCAGCCATGCTGGGAGGTGTGGATCTGAGGAAGAACCACCCAGAAACCCCACCACTTGAATTGACATATCCCACCATTGACCACCTCCCCAGGACACCAGCTTGGCCCCTTACCCTGGCCATTGGCATCTTGTTGGCCTCTACGTAGAAATGAGGGGTCCGCACCTCATACAGGGCTCCATAGTCCAGTTCCTGCGAGGAGAAATACCTGAGGGGGTCACCTGGCTGTGGGCAGGGGCCATGAGAGGATGAGAGGAGGCTGAGTGGCATCTAATATCCCCTTGCAACTTGCTGGAAAAGGGAATTATGGTGGTGTTTTAATGCTGGGTTATGACAGTGGAATGAGCTTGGCCAGTTCTGGTTAGGCTCCAACCAAAATTCTGGAAGATGGTGGAGCCGAGGATGGGGCTTGGTTTCCTATGGCACAGAACCCCCACCATCCATAATTGCTGGGAGAACTCACAGTGGTGCCCATCTTCTCCAGGGTCTCCTCGTTGATGGGGTAGCGCAGCTTCATCTTGCGGTACAGCGGGTGCTTCTCGTAGTAGCTGATGAGGTCCACAAGGCTCTCGAACTCGGCCGAGCTGCCCAGCATGAAGAGCCGCCCTTCCTGCTGGATGCGGCAGTGCTTGATCTTCCCCTCCGCCCTGGGGCCAGGAGAGATGGGAATGGGATGGGTGAGGGGTGGCCAAATCCTGGCTCCATGATGGGGATGGGTGGGAGGTGATGCTTGGGGATGCCACCAAGGTGAACACCCTGAGGATGTCATAGAGAGGGTCTCCCCTTCATGACACATGTCCCACTGTGTCACCCACAGCAAACCCTGCCACCTAGCTCGAGGTCACAACAGATAGGTTATCATAAATCCTCAGCTTGGCCAAGCCCAAGTGGCCTCGTGGTGTCCCCACTCACCGGAAGGAGATGGCGTAGGAGTTGGGCTCACTGCGCTTCCGCACCAGGAACGCTCCATCCCGCGGGACACGCATCAGCATGTGCTCGGCCTGGAGACGCGTCAAGCTGGCGTGGTACCACCTGCCCAGGGAGAACATGGACACTGGGGACTGCCATTGGCCTCACCACACCCTGCTGGGGCTGGAGGAGGCTGGTGGACCCATGGGATCGAGGGGATGGGGATTGGAAGGATCCTCACTCTTTGCTCTCGTGGGCGTTGGGTTGGGGGACAGGGTCGGTGAGGCGCATCTCAAACTCGTTGCAGCGCAGCGGCACCTCCCGGTAGTGGCAGATGAGGCTGTAGAGGCTGTCGAAGACCAGGTTGTCCGTCAGGTAGAACTTGGTGGCCCCAGCCTCCTGCCTCGAGTGGATCCGGCAGTGCTGCACCCGGCTGGACCTCCTGCCATGGGGGTGGGAGAAAGCCAAGTCAATCTGGGTCCACATCTCCACCATCCCACACTTTGGGGTCTGCACAAAAAGGTGACATTTCTCCCAAAAAAGCCATTCCAGACACCAAACCAGACACTGACTGGAAGGTCACCCAGGGAAGGGTAGGATCCTGCCTCCCTGCTGGAGCTCCTACCAGAAGGAGAGGGTGTAGTCGCCCACAAAGGTCTCGCTCTCGCGCACCAGGAAGGTGCCGTCCTTGCCGCCCGTCTCAGTGCAGTACTCGTGCAGCAGCTTCTCTGCAATCTGTCGCCCGTCACGGCCACCCCCGAGCTTGCCGTGGAACCACTTCTCCGTGAAGTGCAGCTCGTTGTTGTTGAACTCCTGCAAGTTCATCCCAAAGTGGGTGTTGTCACCCCGTCACCCTCCCCACGGAGCTGTCGCCTTGCCCTGTGGGCGCGTCCTGCCCCTCACGCACCTCCTTCTGCTCCACCTCCTCTTCATCCTCGTTGAACTGGTAACGGGATGTCTCTTCTGAGTAGTAAATCTTGTTGCTTGTCAGGACAAAATAATGAGGGCTCCAGGTCTGGGAAGGAGGAAGAGCATTGGTGGGGTGAGGAAGAGGATGACATGGACAGATGGAGCTTTGGGATGGGGTTTTTAATCCCTTTCTTCCCCCTCACAGCATCACAGTGGTCTAGGAGAGCCCATCCCAAACCCCACTGTCTGACAGGTCCCACTTAGCCCCTCAGGGCCTCACTTACATGGTCGATGGGGTCTTCAAGGTAGAGAATTCCATTCTTGATGGAGTTGCTGATGTCGTTCTCTGAGTAACTGGCGGTGGAGACCTCCTCGTACAGGTTCCCTTCGACCAGTTTCTTGTGCTGAGAGACACCCAGGGAGGGGAGCTCAGTGGTGGCCATGGGTCACACTGACCTCCCAAGCCTCAGGAACAACCTCCCACAGGTGCCTTCCCACCATCCCTTGTTCCTCTTGACCATCTCTTGGCGTAGAACCCGACACAATCTGTGCCCCTCCTGCAAAGAGAGGTTTTGCCTGCTGCACACCTTGATTAGGATTTTCTTCTTGAGCTGGGTGGGCGAGGGCAACTCATCGGCGTTGATGTCCACTGGCTTGGTGAGGAGCATGTCCCCAAAAACCTTCTTGAAGTGGCAGGCCATGTTCCTCTGCTGGACAATGCTGCAGTGGTCTTCGATGGAGAGGATGATGGGGAACCTGGAGCAAGCAGGTGGGAATGGTGGCCTCAGATGAAGGTGAGGGAGATTTTCCCAGAATTCAGAGATCATTGGGGGAGCTGGGGCTTACTCAGAGGTGACAAAGGCGTGCTCCTTGATGGTGTGCAGCACATCCAGGAATTTGATCTTGGAGGTGAGCGTGTGGCCGTGGTAGATGATGGGGAGATCATCCGGGCCATCCCAGCAATCCACTGAGAAGGAAAACCCCTTGGTTAATTCATGTTTGCCACCAACTACGTGCTGGGAACCACTTTTTTGAGCACCCAAATGACAGGGAAAGATCCTCTGCCCTGGTGGCATGGGATGGGGGCAGGGAATGGTCTGTTTGATGGGACATGAGGGGTTCCAGCATCCCTGTGAAGGGCTGGAGGGACTCACACTCGATACAGCGGCAGCCCATCCGCAGGCACCGGGCATACGCCTCCAGGGAGGACTCACTGGAGAACTGGTCTCCTGTCAGGTACCTGCAGAGGAGAGAAAAGGATGATGGGATGCTCATGGATGTCCCTGAAGAACGCGCATGTGGGGAAAATTCCTTACGTGTTGTGGGATGAGGAGATCCAGTACTGGGACAAGGGGTGGTTCATCTCCTCAGGCACCACACGCTCGTACTTAGCATCCATCACCATGTTTTCCTTGGAGAAGAGGTATGTGAGGAACTGGTGGGGGGAGAAACAGAGAGGTCAGAGCCTGATGGTGCTGGGGAGATCCCTGTGGGGACACTGTGTGGGGCCACCCACCTCATCCAGCTGGAAGGAGGGCTCCGACGCGTCGTTGGAGCTCTCCTTGAGGTAGGAGCACATGTAGTCCCGCACCACGCCCACGTCACTGGCCCAGGATTCCTGGGATACAAACATGGCTGTTGTTAGGGGGGGAACTGGGCTGGAGCATCCCATGTGGGCTCCTCAGGCTGCAGAGTTCTCAGGGAAGCCCCACCTTCTGGTCATGCAGGAGGAACTTCTGGAAGTCGTAGAGGGACACTTGGCACAGCTCAGGGCGGTCCACATTCCTGGGACAAGGAGCAGACACCAGTGAGGAGCAGGAGAAGGAATTGGGGTAGATCCCACGGCAGAGTTGAGGCCATCAGTGCCCATCTGCATCTCAGCCTCCCCATGACCCCCATTCCCACCAGTCCCCCATTGCAGACAATGCTGGAATGTGCAGCATTGTCCATGGATACTGGGAGAAGGGCAGGGTGAAATGTCCCTACATCCCTGGCAGCTGCCCCATCTCCCATCCCTTCCCACCCCTTCTCCCATTTCTGCTTCTATCCTTGATTCCATCCCAGCTCCCATCATTGCTCCCATCCCTTCTGCACCCATATTTCCATCCCTTCTCCCACCCCTGCTCCCATCCCCTCTCCTATCCCTTCTCCCATTCCCATTCTCTGCTCTGCCCCACAGCGTGGCTGTATTTCCCACTTTACAGATCCAACTCTTGGATTATTGACTGGGATGGGAGCTGGGAACTCACCGCAAGGGGAAGGAGAGCTCCAGCTGCTCAATGACCTGGAAGGTAGACAAGGGGTCCAGGCTTAGCTGGAGGGGGACACATCCCACCAGGATTGGGGATATCTGGGAGGCCAAAACATGGATCTTACCGACTTCTGGGCATCAAACATCAGGTTTTTGTAGAACTGGATGAAGTGGGAGAAAGTCATCTCATTCCTGGCTTCCACTTCCTGTGGGAGACAGGGCTGGATAAGAGTGGGGCCACTCCATTGGAACCAGGGACCACCAAGGTGGCCCCAGCCCATGTGGGGCAGGTTGAAGAGCATTTCCCTCATAGCTGGGATGTCCAGAGGGTCCTTACCACGAGTTTATCCCGCAGGAATCTCATGTTGGGAACACGATAGTTGACCTGGGGCAGCATGGCCTTCAGGTCCTTCACTGTGATGCTGCCAGAGGGAAAATCAGAGTCAGGGTACTTCCAGATCCCTGGATGAGTCTCAGCTCCCAACACCAAATGTCCCACCCCAAATCTTGGGGCCTGGCATAGGGATCCTACCCTCCTGGCCTGCGGATCCCTGCAGTGGCACAGGACCCAGGGAAACTGTGGATGTCTCATTCTGGAAGGTGTCCAAGGCCAGGTTGGATGGGGCTTGGAGCAACCTGGTCTAGTGGAAGGTGGAACAGGATGATTTTTAATGTCCTTTCCAACTCAAACCATTCCACGATTCCATGTTTCTGAGATTAATTACGGGATGGCCGGCATGAGTGTGAGCAGAGGGATGAGGAAGTGCATCCAAGAACCAACTGGGCACTCTTAAGAAATCATCCTACTTGGAGGTGATGCCCATTCCCATTCCCATAAAAATTTAAGTCCAAATTCCCTTGGTTTGGGAAGATAATTATGGGCTGCATTAATGGCCTGGCCCCTCTGGCACTGGTGAAAATGTGGCACTGGGGATGGATCCCAATGGCCCTCACAGTCACAAGGATGTGACCTGTACCCAATCTCTGATTTTTGGTGCCTTCAAGCATCCCAAAAACCCTGGTGCTCCCTTGTCCCACAAACCTCACCCCCAGCCTGGCTCAACCTCCAGATTTGGGATGCAACAGGGGGAACATGGTTCTGTCCAGCTGAACCCACTGTGCTGGTGGCTCACCTGCCTTCCCTGGCCCGGTCCATCCCATCAAACTGCTTCCGTAGCCACCTGGGAAGGAAAGGATGGACAGACAGTGCTCAATCCCAAAGAGGCCCAAGCCCAGGGCACGTTTTCTTCCCAAAACAGGGACCAGGAAATGGGATCTGCTGGTCCTTCCTCACCTCTCGATCTGCAGTGGGGTTTGGGCTCTCTGGGTGTCAGCCACCAGCCAGTTGAGCCCCGTTATCCATAGGTTGATGTCCTCCTCGCAGAAAGCTGTTGGAGGAAGAGGAGGGCGATGAGGTTGGGATGGGGATGATGGGATGTTGGGAAAGGGGTGGGACCCCAAGGACGGACACAGGAAATGGGGAAGGATCCAACTCACCGGCCACACTGAGGGTCCGCAGCCTGAAGTCCATCCCGTAGAGGATGATGAAGCACATGGTGTAGTCCAGCTTGCGAGCATCCTCGGGGTAGCGCTCGAAGTCCCGGGAATTCTTCCCCAGGCGGATCTCCTTGATCTCCCGAATGTCGACTGTGGGGAGAGAGGAACACGAAACTGTCCCCTGCCACCACAGCCTCATGTGAGCGGTTCAGGGAAGTGGGAATTCCAGGGGAACGTGAGTCTTCTGGAGAACCTCGTTGTCAGGATGGGATACCCTCAGGAGTGTGTGATGAAATTATGGAATTGTGGGTGCTGTGGCCATGTGGCTTTGAGGGTGACATGTCCCCAGTGTCCTCCAGTGATGTGGTTATGGCATGTCCATTCAGGGAACCATGATCCCTGTGGCACTTCCCATTGGAGTGGGATGGCATCAGGGTGTCATGGCCTTATGTCCTCCAGGGATCTGTGTCCCAGGATGTCCCCAAGATGGGGTGTCCCAGGATGTCCCCAGGATGGGGTGTCCCTGCAGTGCTGCTGCAGCTGAGTGCCCCACCATGGACGCCATGGCCATGTGTCCTCCAGGGAATCGTGTCCCCGGGATGGGGTGTCTCCATGGCACTGCCCGTTGGAGTGGGATGGCATCAGGGTGTCATGGCCTTGCATCCTCCAGGGATCTGTGTCCCAGGATGTCCCCAAGATGGGGTCCCTGTAGCTGTGTGAGAGGACCAGGATGACATAGCCACGTGTCCTCCAGGGATCTGTGTCCCAGGATGTCCCCAGGATGAGGTCCCTGCAATGTTCCTGCAGCTGAGTGACAACACCACGGATGCCATGGAAGTCTCATCCAGGGATCTGTGTCCCAAGGACAGGGTGTCCCTGCAGCCCTGCCTCCATGTGCCTGGTGGCCTCATCCCTGTGTGTCCTCCAGAAACTCGTGTCCCCAGGACGTGGCATCCCGACAGCACTGCCCACTCTTTTCCCAGCTTTGTGGCTGCCACACGTCCTCCAGGCTCATCCCACCCCATCCCAACCAGCAAATCTCCAGCCACCTTGTCCTCCCCAAGCCAGACCCTGCGCTGGGATAGGCTGAGCTCATGTTTTCCTTGGAGAACTCTTCCCAAAAGTGGCAATTTGGAGCCCCGGCAGCTGGGACCGCAGGGCGTTGCTTTCCTGCTGCTCTGCTCCCTCATTATCCCGCTAAATAAAGCTCCAACAGCGGCGGCAGGGCCGGGTTTCCGGACCACGCTCTTCCTCACTGCTACTCCACCAAGGGATATTTCCAATTTTCCCAGTGGACACATCCCACTGGGAGCAAGAATAATAACATAATATTAGCAACAGCACACAAAATTGTTCTTGATCCCACAACCGTCACCCCCCGGGCAGATTTGTCCTCTGGGAACGAGCCACTGACACCGGAAAGGGCTTTGTGTGACCCAGGGCGGCCGGACCACCTCGCCAGGGGTATTGTCCTGCCGAGGAAATGGGTCATTTCCCGGAGAATTTCCAGCCTGGCTGCGTTTCCGATGTGGTGGTGGGGAAGGCTGCAGACGTGCCTTGGTGGAAACCCTCGGCCGAATCCGAAGCGGGGGGATCCAAAGGGGAGAGAAAAGCTGAATGCGGGGATGAATAAGGGATGGGGGGAGGAATTGGGCTGATTAAGCAAGAAAAGAGGGGAAGAATGGTTTTTCTTGGCGGAAAAGCTCCGGAAAACAGTGGAGGCTTTATCCAGCCTTCTTTTGGTGGATGAGCGCAAGCCAAATTTCACGGATCAGGGTGGGATTTTAGCACAAGTGACACAGAAGAGCTCTGCTCCCCAGCACGAGCTGTGTTTTGGGACAGGATCTCAAGGAAAGAAACTCAGTTGTCACTGCATGGCTCCCGTGGCTCGGAGCAAAGTCTCTTCCATAAGAACAGGCAGATTTTGGGGATAAAAATGGGTTTATAGGTTAAAAAGCAGCCACTCGAGCCCAAACCTGCCCATCCACGGGGTACCAGGGAGTGGTGAGAAGCCAGTGGCTACCATGGCTTTGCTAACAAGTGGCAATGCTGCTACTCTTTGGATTTAACTCCTCCAGGATCTGGCCTTGCACCCGAACTCTGGGAGCTGTTCCTAATTCCAGGAATGGTTTGTGTTGAAAGGAACCTTAAAGATCATCTCATTTCAACCCCTGCCATGAGTAGGGATACCTTCCACTAGACCAGGCTGCTCCAAGCCCTGGCCTTGGACACTTCCAGGGTACCAGGAGCAGCCACAGCTTCCCTGAGCAATCTGTGCCAGGGTCTCACCACCCTCACAGGGAAGAATTCCTTCCCAATATCCCATCTATCCCTGTCCTCTGGCAGTGGGAAGCCATTCCCTGTGTCCTGGCACTCCATCCCTTGTCCCAAATCCCTCTTCAGCTTTACTGGAGCCCCTTTAGGCACTGGAATGGGCTGTGAGGTCTCCCTGGATCCGTCTTTTCTCCAGGCTGGACATTCCCAGCTTTCCAGAGCAGAGGGGCTCCATCCCTTGCAGCATCTCCATGGCTCCCTCTGGACTCACTCCAGCATCTCCATCCTGCTCTTGGACCCCAGAGCTGAAGGCAGCTCTGCAGGTCTCAGGGGCAGAGGGCAGAATTCCCATTTTCCTGCTGCCTATGCTGCGGGATGAACATGGGGAATTTCTGGGCTGCCAGCAGCAGTTTTTCACCCACTAACACCTCAAAATCCTTCTCCCCCAGGGCAAACAGCCCATTCCCATTGAAAACCAGGGGAAAAGGGAGCGGCAAGGGGCTGCACAATGCACCCGAGCAGCAGCTTCCTGGAAACCACATCTGCAGCGGATTTGCCTCGATCCTGTCAGAACTCTGTCTCCAAACTCCTCCCCGCATTGTCTCCATTGTCCTGGGCGATTAAAACACTCTGGAAGTCGGTTCCAGCTGCGAAAATCCCTTTTCTTTTCTAATGCAAAGCGAGCGGCGTGGTGCAAAAAAAAAAAAAGATTTGGAATGGTGGGGAGATGATGGAGAAGCAGGTCCTGCCCGGTGCGATTTTAGGGATGCTGAGAGGCTGGGAGATTTTTTCGGGCATTAAGAGGGGAGCAAAGGGGTTGGAGGGAAAGGTTGTGCTGGGAATTCCTGCTGGCCTGGGCACTGGGGCCATCCCTTCGTGCAGGATGTGGCAGCTCAGACCCTTCTGGACGGGGAAATTGGAAAACCGTGTCCTGCCGGGGATCCTGTGGTGTGGTTTAAAACCTGGAATAAAATATTTCCTCCTTGTCTAACAGTGATAAATCCCAACTGGATTTTCTCCTCCCAAAAAAAGTCGTAATTCCAATTGTTTGCCATTAACGAGGCTGGAGGTGTCATCAAACCACCTCTCCAAAACCCTCTTGGATTTTTCACGCTGCCTTCACCCCCCTTTCCTTTCATTTCTTGTAAAAATCCTTTTTTTTGGGGCTGTTTTCCACCTCGCACTGGGAAGTGGGGTCTGCTGAGGGCGACGAGCTGGAAGCCCTCCAGGATGAGGTTAATTTTGGAGGCCATGCTCCAGGCATTCCCAGGCATGGACACAATCCCAGGCGTGGGCACCCGGACACGCGTCCAGAGGCTGCTTAACAAAGCGTGTAATTATCCTGGGGGTCCAGGGCAGAGGCAGGATCCGTGTCCTGGCCCTGACAGCCCCTAACAGAGACATCAGCGCTTCCCACTAATCCCTCTGGCTTGAAGGGGGGGATTTAAAATGGTCTGGGCAGGCGTGAGGTCTGGGAGATCCCGATGCTTCCATAAAATCACAGAGAGCGGGAAGACAGGGATGGAGCAGGGGGTGAGGATGCTCCAGCTCAGCACCAGGATGGGGATTTCTCCCACTCCAGACTAGGAAAAGTGAATGGTGGGATGGGATGGCTGGACTGCACATTTCCAGAAGGATTTGAATCCTTTTTTCATCCTTCTGGATGACCTTGGAGGATGCCTGCTCATTCCCATGGGGGAGATTGGGCTGTTGTTTGGGAAAATACAGATCCTAAGGCTCCAGAGGGGAAACTGAGGCACAGCATTCTGAGCAACCTGAGATCCTGACCTGGCAGTGCAGAGAGCTTCCGGAAAAAACAAGGAGCTAGAAATGCATTATTTCCATGACAAGTTCCGCTCCATGAGGACCTAAAATACCTCTCCAAAACTGGGTGCCCTTCCCCCCATCACCTTCTGCTCCCACAGATCTGCTCCTGTATCCAGAAAGTCCAGACAAGCATGGATCCTGCTCATGCCCGTGCTCAGCTCTGAGTGCCACCCTCCTTTTCCTGGCTCAAATCTGGAATTCCACCTTGGGATCAGCACCTCCAAGCAGGAGCTGAAGCTTCCTGAGGATTTTGCTGGATCTTGCAGAGAATCGGGAGTAGGTGGTGATTTTTTAGGGGGGGTCATTGGTGATTTTGGAGGAGCCTCTCCAGGAAAAAGGTACCTCCCAAACCTCTGGGGTGGGTTTTGCCATCACCCAGGTGAGGTGATATTCCAAAACTGATTTCCTTCCCTGCACAGGGATGAGGTGATGGTGTAGCTCCATGGCACCCCAACCTTCCTTCAACTGGATTTTTTTGCTCAATTAAAGCTTTGAGGTAATGAGCACCAAGACATGGAGCCCCAACAATTCCCACTATTGGGAGAACATCCCAACAACCTCCTAACCATCACATGAAAGGGTGATTTTTATGGATTCTCCAGTGGGGTTTTGGGGTTAACAAAGCACCATGAGCAGGAACAGGGATGGCCATTCTTTTCCCTCCTTGCCAGGGAAGATATAAATCCCCGGGGATGAAACAGAAGCAGCTTGATCCCACAGAAGAACTTCCAAGGTGGGATGGAGGAGGTGAGGGGGGTGCTCAGCCCAGCAGCTCCTGCTTTTATGGGAATCACCCCATGGCCAGACACCCTGAGAAGGTAGGACATTCCATAGGGGTGAATATCCCACTGTGGTAGGACATTCCATAGGGGGGAACATCCCACCATGGTAGGACATCCCCCTGTGGCCAGGAATTCCACAATCAGTCACCCCACCATGGCAGAACACACCATCACATCCAGGCACCCCAAAAACTGTCACACCATCACTGTAGGACATTCCACCAAGACCAAGCACCCTGTAACCAGTTACTACACCATGGAAGGACATCCCAACACAGCCGGGATTCCCACAACCCGTTAGCCCACCACGGAAGGACATCCCAACACAGCCAGGAATCCCACAACCAGTTGCCCCACCACGGAAGGACATCCTACCACAGCCAGGAACCCCACTACCCGTTACCCCACCATGGAAGGACATCCCACCACAGCCAGGAACCCCACAACCTGTTACCCCACCATGGAAGGACACCCCAACACAGTCAGGTACCCCACAACCCGTTACCCCACCATGGAAGGACATCCCACCACAGCCAGGAATCCCATAACCAGTTACCCCACCACTGTAGGACACCCCAACACAGTCAGGCACCCCACAAACAGTGACCCCATCACAGCTGGAAAACCCAGCACGCCAGAACCATCCCCTCCAGGGCTGTAGGACACCCCAACAGACCCAGGCACCCCACAACCAATTACCCCACCACTGTAGGACATGCCACAAAACCCAGGCACCCCAACACATCCAGGCACCCCACAATCATCCCCCCATCCCAACACATCCAAGCACCCCACAACCACTCACCCCACTGTGGCAGGACACCCCAACACGCCCAGAACACCCCCAGCCAGTCACCCCAATACTGCTCAGCATCCCACCAGCACATCCCCAGCCCCCCAACACCGCTGCCACTGATACTCGCCTGTCCCCGCAATCCTCCCAGTTCCCCCCAATCCTCCCTGTCCTCCCAATCCTCCCTTGTCCTCCCAATCCTCCTTGTCCCCCCGATACTCACTGTCCCCCTCCACCTTCTCGGGCGTCCGGCTCCAGATGATCTGGCGCGTCTCCAGCTTCACCTGGAAGGTCCTTCTCTCCGGCCTCTGCGACTTCTTCTGGTAGAACAAGGTGAGGACGGTGCCCATCTCCAGGCAGCGCAGGATCCTGCCCATGTCCCCCGGCTCCATCCTGGTGTCCTCCAAGAAGCCATTGACGCTGTTGTGCCTGCCCATGGACATCTTCACTGCTCGGCCATCGCCCGGCGGAGCCGCACAGCCGGGATTGTCTCATGCAGGAGAGGACGGAACCAAAGGGCCGAAAGCTTCCCCTGGGGATTTTTCTGGGATCGCCCCGGGCGTGGGTTTTCCTCTACGGACGAGCGGAGCACGGGCAGGACGCGCAGCCTCCGGGATTGGCGAAAGCGGGGAGGAAAAGGCCGGGCTGGAGGTACCGTGACCTTCGTGTCACCAAGGCTGGATCCGGCCCTGGCGCTGGCATCCAGCGGCGCTGGGAAAAGACAACGCCGGCCTTGCTTGCGGATGAGTTTTTTTGGATGTGGGGAGGAGGAAAAAAAATCCAGCCCCACAAAAAAAAAAAAAAAAAAAAAAAAAAAAAAAAAAAAAAAAAAAAAGAAAAAGAAAAAAAAAAAGAAAAAAAAAGGCAAGTCACCCCAAAAGTGATGGTGGTGAGGTGGCAAAAATCCTCCTCCTTCCTCCCTCTCTCCCCGGCCTCCGGGCCGAGCGGGGCCGGGGTTTGGGAATGGGGTGTCGGGAGGTGCTGGGGAAGGTTTGGGGAGCAGCGGGATGGCGGTGGGAAGGGATGTGGGATGCGGGGTTGGGGTGGTCGGAGGTGGGTGGGGAGGTGGGACGGGGGGGAAGGGGAGGGGGTTCCCACAGCCCGCCCGCCCGCCGCCCCTTTTTTTTTTCCCTCTGCTGCTCCTTAATTTCGGGCTGATGAAATGGACGCCCGGAGGAAACTGCAATCACACATGGCCGGAAAGAGATCAGAAAGGAATTTAAAAAAAAAAAAAAAAAAAAAAAAAGATCTTGGAGAAAGGAAAATGCGAGCCGGGGGAGGAGGAGGAGGGGGGGTGTTTGTGTGGAAAAGATGGCTGAGGGTGACATCTAGAGGAATTCCAGATGGGAATCGCATTTGGGGGTGGGGGGATATCCCAGCACAGGGGGCACCCTGGGATGGGGCTGCATGGGTGGAAAAGTGGGGGTTTTTTTTGGGGGAAAAAGGGGGCTAAAGGAAAGCAGCTGCCGTGGGTTTAGTTCCTGGCTGTCCCTGAGCTCAGCTGGGAATGAAGCTCCAGGAGGGATCGGGATTGGAATCACTTCAGTCATGAGTTTTGTCCGGACTCAGCTCGATGGGAAGTGCAGGGTGGGGATGGAACATATGGAGAGAGGGGGGGTGGAAGGCAGCAGGGCACAGGGATTGGTGTCACAGCCCCTGTTTTGTCCCTTTGATGGATTCTGAGTAGGAAAAGAGCAGCTGGTGCTCTGGGAATTGTGCAGGGATTTGGGGGAGGCAGAGGGTGAGGGGGGAGCAGGGTCACGCAGGGTGGACAGGGGATTCTTTCCTGGCTCCATCCTTTGGGAATTTGGACCAGCAGGGGATTCTGTGGTGCTGGCTCTCTTGGGGAATATTTGGGATCCTAGTGATGGATGCTACAGGAGTGCCAGTGATGGACACTCAAGAACTTGGGGATCACAGTGATGGAGGTTCAGGAATCTAGAGATCCATGTCTCAGGCTTATCCCACAGTGTGGGCAGGAGGAAAAGAGAGAATTCTGCCCCTCTGCCCTGCTCAGGTGAGGTCCCACCTGCAGAGCTTCCTCCAGCCCTGGGGTCCAAGAGCAGAAGGATGTGGAGCTGCTGGAGCAGATCCATAGGAGGCCCTGGGGATACTCTGAGGGATGGAGCCCCTCTGCTCTGGAGCCAGGCTGGGAGAGCTGAGAATGTCCAGCCTGGAGAAGAAAAGGCTCCAGGGAGACCTCAGAGCCCCTTCCAGTGCCTGAAGGGGCTCCAGGAGAGCAGGAGAGGGACTTGGGACAAGAGGTGGAGTGACAGGACACATGGAATGGCTTCCCATTCTCAGACAGCAGGGATAGATGGGATATTGAGAAGGAATTATTCCCTTTGAGGGTGGTGAGGGGCTGGAATGGAATTCCCAGAGTAGCTGTGGCTGCCTTGGGATACCTGGAAGTGTCCAAGGCCAGGTTGGATGGGGCTTGGAGCAGCCTGGGATAGTGGAAGATATCCCTGCCTGTGGCAGGAGGTTGGACTGGATGCCCTTCAAAAATCCCTTCCAATCCAAATTGTTTTGTGATTCCATGACTCCACTGGGGCCGGATGGCCATGGAGCTGGTTTGCACTACCTGGAAATGGCTCAGTGAGGACTGAGATATTTAGGATTTTACCCCCATGAGGATTGGAATTGCAGAGAGAGAGAGAGAGAGAAAAAGAGAAAGATCTCCATCTTTTCACTGGCTCCCTGCAAATCTCCACTTCCCCAAAGAACCTGGGGACATACAGGGTGGAAAGGAGATTGTGAAGGGATTTTATTTTCCTTCCTTTATCCATGAATTAACTTCTGTTTCCCCCCCCCCCCCCTCCTCTGGAGCAGAATAAGCTTTTGTTCAGGGCAATAAGCTGCAGAGATAGTGGCTGCTTGTGTTTATGTTTTCCATTTCCAGGCAAATCCCATTTCAGATCCCCCCTGAACGCCGGGCTGGGAACTGAACATCCCGATCGGAGCGAGCTGCGGTGGATGGAGGATCAGAATAAAAGATTGTTTTTCCACATGGGGCTGAGCAGCCGGGGTTTGGCTTCTGATGTCCATCCAAAACACGTGGGTGGGGAAGGAATGCTCTGTTTTCAGTCAGCAATGGAATCACTGGTTTAATTTTAGCCTCTCCGGAGCAAAGCTTGCAGAAAGGAGTTCCCAGAGCAAAGAACCCTAAGGAGAAGAGGAGCTGGAGTCTCCATGTGGCCCCCAGGAATAGTGGTGTGCCCCCAAGCTGGTGCTGCTGAGCGCCCAAAATTCATGGTTCTTCTTAAAAACCTGGATGTGACTCATCTGTGCAGGTCAGGAGAAGCGTTGGGACATCGTGGAGCTGTTGGGAAGACAAGGAGAAGCCATGGATGTGCCAAGCTCCATCAAAAGGTGCCCCACCAATACACAGGGAGCTTCAGTGGGTGAAATGTGTAGGAAAAATTGGTCCCAGGAGGAATCAAGCAAGTTGAATTCCCTCTGTGACTTTTGGATGTGCATTGACCTCTGTTTTGCTAAGTGGTGCTGCCCACAGAACTCCAGAGATCCAGCTGAGAGAGGAACAAGGTAAAAAACAAAACAAAACAAAACAAAACAAAACAAAACAGAAAGGTCTCAAAAATTCACTTCCTTCTTTCTTGAACATCCTTCCCTCTCATCCAGGGCTTGCAAGGAGCATCTGATGTCACCTTCCCCTCAGCTTTTTCATCAAAAGCCATGGCTCAGATTGTCAGGAAGTTTGCTTCCCCTCTCTTTGGTGCTGTTGTGAAATTTCCTGAAACCAAAAGAATTTGCAAATGTTTTCTGACAGCTCCTGCAAGGTGGGAATTTTGCAATGGCAGCTGGTGGTGTAACTGCATTAAATTGGGATAAAATTAGATCCCTGGATGGCCACATGCTCCTGGAAGAGCTCTACTGGGCAATGCTGACCATCCAAACCATACTCCTAATCCAAATATTTACAATTGGCAGTGTATGGATTTTTTTCCCAACCTTTCCAAGCAGGGAAAAGTCCAAGGCCCAAGCACCTGGGGAGCAAAGTCCTCTCCCCTTCACAGCTGAAGTTGGATCAATAGTGATGTTTTCACATGAACAAATATTTTTGGGAATTCTGCCACTGTTTCCTGGTGGATTGATTCTATGCCTTGGAATTGGCAAGGGAAAAGTCATGTTTCCATTGCCAGGATATGGTGGAGTCATATCAGAATCATGGAATGGTTTGGGTTGGAATGGACCTTAAAATTCATCCAGTTCCACCCCTTGCCATGGGCAGGGACACCTTCCACTAGACCAGGCTGCTCCAACCTGGCTTTGGACACTTCCAGGGATGGGGCAGCCACAGCTTCTCTGGAATTCCATTCCAGAACCTCACCACCCTCACAGGGAGAAATTCCTTCCCAATATCCCATCTAACCCTGCTGTCTGGCAGTGGGAAGCCATTCTCTGTGTCCTGTCACTCCATCCCTTGTCCCAAGTCCCTCTCCAGCTTTTCTGGAGCCCCTTCAGGCACTGGAAGGGGCTCTGAGATCTCCCTGGATCCTGCCCTTCTCCAGGCTGGACATTCCCAGCTATCCCAGGCTGGTTCCAGAGCAGAGGGGTTCCATCCCTTGGAGCATCTCCATGGCCTCCTCTGGATCTGCTCCAGCATCTTCACGTCCTTCTGCTGTTGGGGAACCCAGAGCTGGATCCTGTGAGTCCCTCTGGTTTCCTTTCCTCACTCAGTAAAGGAAACTCATTTTTCCATAGGATGTCACAGCCCCCACGATCCCATTCCCACAGAGCAGAGGATTTAGGACATTTTTTGATTAATTGATTCGTAGCTGAGGTTTTTGATCCATGGTTGGTCCTTCTGCCTCCAAAATGAGCCATCCTGGATTCAGTGGGTAAACATAGAGGAGAAAGAAGAGGATTTGCTCTCTGTCCCCACTTGAAATACCTTGGAAAAGAATTGTCCTACTGGGAATGACAATGACAATTACCAGTGGGTATGACAATGACATGGAAGCACAGAGATCATCCCTCTGGTTTCTCCCTTTCCCAAACATGTGGATTCAGGTCTGTCTGCAGCTCCTGCCCTGACAGTGCCACTGGAGGCAAAAAACATCCCCAGAAAAACAGACAACACCACAAAAAAACAGCACCCACTCAATAAATGACAGCAGCTTTTCCTTTAGGATCCTGCAGCCGTTTCTTCTCCCATTCCTGACATTTTGCTCTCTGTTTTCCATCTAACCCAGGAGACATCTCCTTCCCTTGAGCTCTCCTCTGGAGTCTTGCTGTTATCAGCAAAAAAAATGTGAGTTGAGAGTTTGTTTGCCCTTGGGAAGCACTTTTTTTTTCCTCCATTGGAGTTAAAATAGGAAAAACATTTTGTAGAAGAGGCAAATTTCTTCAGTGATAAATAATTTCTGATCTCCTCTTGGAGCTGGGGCTGTGTCCATGGATTTCTGTAGGAGTGGGAGGAAGGGTTTTTAGTAGGGCCTGGAGTGACAGGAGGAGGGGTGATGGATTTAAAAAAAGGGGGAGAGGTTTAGATTGGAGATAAAGAAGAAATTGTTCACTGTGAGGATGGTGAGAAGCTGGATCAGGATGCTCAGGAAAGTTGTGGATGCCCCATCCCTGGAAATGTTGAGAAGAAGAAAGAAGAGAAGGAGGAGGAGAAGGAGAAGGAGAAGGAGAAGGAGAAGGAGAAGGAGAAGGAGAAGGAGAAGGAGAAGGAGGAGAAGGAGAAGGAGAAGGAGAAGGAGAAGGAGAAGGAGAAGGAGAAGGAGAAGGAGAAGGAGAAGGAGAAGGAGAAGGAGAAGGAGAAGGAGAAGGAGAAGGAGAAGGAGAAGGAGAAGGAGAAGGAGAAGGAGAAGGAGAAGGAGAAGGAGAAGGAGGACAGGGAGAAGGAGATAAAGAAAAGGAGAAGGAGATAAAGAAAAGGAGAAGGAGATAAAGAAAAGGAGAAGGAAGGTGGGGAGGAGGAGAGAAAAATGGGAAGGAGAAGTGAAAGGGAGAAGGACAGGAGGAAGAGAAGAAGGAGAGGGAGGAGGAAGAGGAAGAGGAAGAGGAAGAGGAAGAGGAAAAGGAAAAGGAAGAGGAAAAGGAAAAGGAAAAGGAAAAGGAAAAGGAAAAGGAAAAGGAAAAGGAAAAGGAAAAGGAAAAGGAAAAGGAAAAGGAAAAGGAAAAGTCCTGCAGCCAGATCACATCCCATGAGTCCATGCCATGGATGGTGCTGCCACAGCAGGGAATGGGTCACTCACCTCCAGACTCTTCCCAATCCTTCAGAAAAAGGAGGCAGGGAACAACCACTGACCTTGGGACTACACAGGTTTTAAACCTTCACTCTTTTGATTTTCCACTTCCTCCTGGATTGTCTCCCATTTTTTTTACACTTTAAATAAGCCATCTCCCTGAAATCTTGACACAACAATCCCAGAGACTCAAAAGTGCTGAAGACATTCCAGGAAAGCTGTGGCTGCCCCATCCCTGGAATTGTTCCAGACCAGGTTGGATGGGGCTTAGAGCAGCCTGGGATAGTGGAAGGTGTCCCTGCCCATGGAAAGAGGTGGAATTTGAAGGTCCCTTCCAACCCAAACCATTCCATGACTCCATGATGTCCCACACAAGCTGTTCCTGCAAATGGATCCTTGGCATTACTGGGTGTTTCAGCATCCAGGCATCCTCTGGCACACTTGTCCCTGGATCTGCACTGGGATGATGTTTTAGGACATTGAAAGGATTTATTTTTGGGCCGAACGAGATAATTTAATTCCTCTTCCCTGTGTTCCCTTCCCTGGGATGTTTACTCACTCAAAACCCTGCACTTGTTGGGGTTTTTTTTGGGTTTTTTTCCCCCTCTTTTAAAAAAAATTAAATTAGACTTCCAAAGTGTCATAGAAACTTAGTGCTGTGAATTAAAAGTGCCATGAATTCTTTTTGGATATGTGCTTGTGAAAGGAATGGGTTGGAAAGTCAGAAAAAAAAAAAAAAAAAGAGGTTTATTTTAATATTTTAACATCCTCATCTGTCCTTTGCCCTCTGCACAAATCCTAGGGGAGATTTCTGCCAGCTGCTTGTCCCGAGGCAGGATGCTCTTCTCTATTCCCTGGAGAAGATCCAGTTCATGGTTAAAATGCTGCTTCTCCATCTCTGGATACCCCCATCCCAAAGCTCTCCCAATGGAAAACATCCAAGGATGACCCCAAGTGGTCCAAGATCCTCCAAACTTTGCATTTTCTCCTTACAAATTTTGGTGTAAATTGGTAAAACAGCTTTGAGTTTGCCTTTTTCCTGAGGTTGGATTTGTGGGAGTGGTGGATCCACGGCTTCCCTGGGTTAAAAATGAGCTTTTCCTCCACGTGTGCTGAATTAATTTCAATTCAGAGCAGCTCGTTCCGAGCTCTTTTATGCAAAGCACTCGACTCCCTGTGCCAGCACAAGGGAGGGAAGGAGCAGCTGGGAGTGGAGGAGGATTTTTTTTGGCACAAGTGCCAATTCCTGTCAGTTTAAAGCCATTATGAAACTCTGGGTGGGATTTGGGATCAATTGAAGCTGATCTGAGGCCGCCCAAAGGGAGGAGATCTGTCATTCCTGCCTGCCTGGCTCCCAGCCTGTTCCCATGTGTGCAAGGCTTGGAAAAAAGGAGAGGATTTGGAGTATTTTTTAGCAGTTTTAGGGTCAAACTCCCTAAATTCTTTGTATTTTGAAGCCTTTTCTCGCAAAATAATTTATCCCAACAAGCTGGTTCTTCCCATATTCCACTTTAAAATGCCACAAAACACTAAAAATTATTTACTAAATCTCCATTTCCAAGCAGGGAAATTGTAGGCTCATCCCAAAGATGTGATTTGATCAGAGCTGGGACAGGCAGAACTCCCTGGCTGCATTAGGAAGTGAGATATCCCAAGGGACAACGTCTGTTTTAAAGGATTTGAGGCTGATAATGGTTTGCTTTTCCAAATGTTCCATCCTGGTGTCGTGTTGCTCCAGCTCCTTGGCTCAGCTTTTTGTTCCCTGGATAATTTTAGGCTGGAGTTTTATCTCCTTTGCACACTTGAGGCTCTGCTGCTCTTTGTTTATGGGGTTTATTCCCTTGGGGAAGAATGAAATTATTTGGAAAACAAACTCCTTAAGAATTTTCTACACTTCCACAGTAAATTTGAAGATTTGAGACCAGTTTTCCTGCAAAGCATTTTATAAATGACAGAAAAAGTGTGGGAAATAGGGAATCACGAGGCTGATGGGTGGAATTAACATTTCCTTGCTGGAGATTTTCCTTTGGATCACCAGGAATTCTCCCCCTCATGCCTGGATGTGGGAGGACACTGGTGACAGGAGAGGGGTCAGGGGGTGGGGACAGGGACAGGGGCTGGGGACAACTGGACCAGTTTTACCTTGATACAGGAGATCCCAGAATCCTGGAATGGTTTGTGTTGGAAGAAATCTTGAAGATCATCCCATTCCAATCCCCACCATAGGCAGGGACACATTCCACCATCCCAGGTTGCTCCAAGCCAAATCCAACCTGGCCTTGGGCACCTCCAGGGATGGGGCAGCCACAGATTCTCTGGGAATTCCATTCCAGGACCTCACCACCCTCACAGGGAAGAATTTTTTCCAATATCCCGTCTAACCCTGTCTTTTGTCAGTTTGAAGCCATTCCCTGTGTCCTGTCCCTCCATCCCTTGTCCCAAATCCCTCTCCAGCTCTCCTGAAGCCCCTTTAGGCACTGGAAGGAGCTCTGAGGTCTCCCTGGGGCCTTCCCTTCTCCAGGTTGAACATTCCCAGCTCTCCCAGTCTGGCTCCAGGATTTACGGGTTCCAAGTAGAAAAATTGTGTTTCACACGTTTTGGTAATTGCAGCCTTAGTGAAGCCTTGGGAGCTGAAAATATGGAGAGAGAAGAAGAAACTTGGGATAAAATATTACCCAAACCCCAACCCAACTGAACATGGAACCAATGGACCAGGGAGAAGTGGGGAAATATCCAAGGCCAGGAGAAAGAAAAACTGGCTCCCCCTTTTCTGTGCAGAACTATAAATAATTCCAGTATTTTGGATCAGTTTGTGGATAATGCTCTTGCACACCACGGAAGAATCTTTTTTTGGACAACAGTCACAGGAGAAGTGCTGCAGCCATCTGACTGTGAAAAACGCCAATCACTTGTTTTTAAAATTTTAAAAGTTTAATAGTAATAAAATAGTTATAAAAATAGCAATATAATTAGAGTAATAATAATTTGGACAATTTGGATTAGAACAATATGAGAAAATAAAAACAAAGAGTTACAGATGTCTGGGTACCTTTTTCTGGGCAAATAAGACCAAGAAAGGACAGAAGTTAACAGAGGATTAACCCTTAAAAACAATAACTTGTTGCATATTCATTCAGCTCATACATGATGCATAAATTCTATTTAAACAAAGGATTCTGTCTGGTCAGTGTCAACTTCTTCCTCTTAATCCTGACAGTGTCTTCAGAACTGAGCGAGTGGGAAGAAGTTTGTTTCTTCTGATAATAGAGCAACAAATTATTTTTCTCTGAAAGATTTAGGTGTCCTGTGGCTGCTATCTCGCTGTGAGTCCTTTAAAAAATGTATCTTACATAGCATGGTTTCTATTTTAACATTATGTTATAACCTAAAACTATATTTAACACACTACTTAAGAGAATTAATGCAGCATAACTTTCTGTTATATAACATATATAATATTCATTTTAATATTTGAGAAAAGCCAGTAATAAAATATGCATTTTGCACATGGTCATTGGAGATGGGGACAGCTGGACCAACCAGGCAGGGACGGGGACAGGAGAAATGGGGACTGCTGGGCCAAGCAGGGATGGGGACAGGAGAAATGGAGACAACTGGGCGAGGCTGGGATGGGGAGGCTGGGATGGGGACAGGAGAAATGGGGATAACTGGGCCAGGCAGGGATGGGGACAGGAGATGGCTGGATGAAGTTGTGGAAGGAACAGAGGCTGGGATTGAGGAGAGCCATGGTGGCCTAGGCTGAGGACAGCTGGTCCAGACTAAGATAGTGTGAAAAATGTATATTTTATGATTGGCTTTTTGCAAATATTAAAATGAATATTATATGTGTTATGTTAGAAAGCTATGCTGTATTAATTTTTTTAGTAGTGTGTTAAATATAGTTTTAGGTTATAACATAATGTTAAAAAAGAAACTGTAAGATACTTTTTTTTTAAGGGCTCACAGCAAGATAGCAGTCACCTAAATCTTTCAGAGAAAGAGAATTTATTGCTCTCTTATCAGAAGAAATGAACTTTGTCCTGCCTTGCTCAGCCCTGAAGACACTGTTAGGATTAAGTTGAAAAGAAGTTGATGCTGACCAGACAGAATCCTGTGTTTGAATTCAATTTATGCATAATGTATGAGGTGTATGAATATGCAACAGGCTATTGTTTTTAAGGGTTAATCCTCTGTTAATGTGTGTCCTTTTTTGGGCTTATTTTGCCCAGAAAAACATACCAGGACGTCCGTAACTCTTTGTTTTTATTGTCTCATATTGTCCTAATCCAAATTGTCCAAATTTTTATTACTCTAATTGTATTGCTATTTTTATAACCATTTTATTACTATTAAACTTTAAAAAATTAAAAAAAAAAAAAAAGTGATTGGCGTTTTTCACAATAGGAACAGGGGACAGAGTCTGGTGACAGCTGGACCAGGCTGAGATGGGAACAGGGGACAACCGAGCTTCTATCCCAGGCCGGGGTCAAAGGCCGGGGTCAGCCAGGCCGGGCTGGGTTAGGCCCAATCCGAGGCCTAGGCCCGGGCTCAGTTTAGGCCGCGCTGTCCCTTCCCGGTTGCCCAGCAACGGTCGCAGGAGTCACGTGACCGCCCAGGAGCGCTCACGTGGGTCCGTTGGCGTCCGGCGGCGCCGGTTGATGACGTCACAGCGCCGCGGGGCCGTCCGGGAGTGCTGCGGGAATGGAGGAACGGGAGCGGCTGTGCCGGGAGATCCGAGTGCTCCAAGGTTGGGGAATTGGGGGGAATCGGGAATGGGAGAGGCTGTGCCGGGAGATCCGAGTGCTCCAAGGTTGGGGAATTGGGGGGAATCGGGAATGGGAGAGGCTGTGCCGGGAGATCCGAGTGCTCCATGGTTGGGGAATTGGGGAAATTGGGAATGGGAGCGGCTGTGCCGGGAGATCCGAGTGCTCCAAGGTTCGGGAATTGGGGAAATTGGGAATGGGAGAGGCTGTGCCGGGAGATCCGAGTGCTCCAAGGTTGGGGAATTGGGGGGAATCGGGAATGGGAGCGGCTGTGCCGGGAGATCCGAGTGCTCCAAGGTTGGGGAATTGGGGGGAATCGGGAATGGGAGAGGCTGTGCCGGGAGATCCGAGTGCTCCAAGGTTGGGGAATTGGGGAAATTGGGAATGGGAGAGGCTGTGCCGGGAGATCCGAGTGCTCCAAGGTTGGGGAATTGGGGAAATTGGGAATGGGAGAGGCTGTGCCGGGAGATCCGAGTGCTCCAAGGTTGGGGAATTGGGGAAATTGGGAATGGGAGAGGCTGTGCCGGGAGATCCGAGTGCTCCAAGGTTGGGGAATTGGGGGAATCGGGAATGGGAGAGGCTGTGCCGGGAGATCCGAGTGCTCCAAGGTTGGGGAATTGGGAGGAATCGGGAATGGGAGCGGCTGTGCCGGGAGATCCGAGTGCTCCAAGGTTGGGGAATTGGGGGGAATGGGGAATGGGACAGGCTGTGCCGGGAGATCCGAGTGCTCCAAGGTTCGGGAATTGGGGGAATCGGGAATGGGAGAGGCTGTGCCGGGAGATCTGAGTGCTCCAAGGTTCGGGAATTGGGGGAATTGGGAATGGGAGCGGCTGTGCCGGGAGATCCGAGTGCTTCAAGGCTCGGGAATTGGGGAAATTGGGAGTGGGAGCGGCTGTGCCGGGAGATCCGAGTGCTCCAAGGTTGGGGAATTGGGGGGAATCGGGAATGGGAGCGGCTGTGCCGGGAGATCCGAGTGCTCCAAGGTTGGGGAATTGGGGGGAATGGGGAATGGGAGAGGCTGTGCCGGGAGATCCGAGTGCTCCAGGGTGCGGGAATTGGGGAGAATTGGGAATGGGAGCAGCTGTGCCGGGAGATCCGAGTGATCCAGGGAGTGGCGGGATTGGGGGAACACCAGGAAATGAGGGGACACCGAGGGGAATGGGGAAAAAAGGGAGAGAAGGACGAGGAAAAGAGGCCGGATCTGGAAACTGGGAGTGGCTGGAGCAATGTGAGAGAACCTGGAGGAGAGATAAGGGGAAATCTGGGCATCCTGGGAGGTTGTGCAGTGTTTTAAGGGAATTTTGGGAATCTGCTTTGGGACAGGGAAAGGTTGTGGTGGGACGTGGGGGTTTTTTGGTGGGGGTGGGACGTTGGATTTTAGGGGAGTATGAGCCGGATGGGGATGGAGAAGATCCCAGAGTGTTGGAGAAGGAAGGGATGGGGAGAAGAGAGGACTCGGGAGTTCTGGGAGAAGAGGGAAGTGATCCAGGGAGTGCTGGGAAAAGGTGGGAAGGGAAAAGTCGCCGGAAATCCGAATGGGCCAAGGCAGGGAGGGAACAGAGCCCCTGGAGTGCTGGGGGATTCTGGGGTCCCCACACCAGGGAATTCCCAGAGTTCTGCTCTCAGCAGGATCTGGGACTCTCCTGGCTTTGGGAAGGGGCTTTTCCCTGTCCCACAGCCCTGAGCTGGGAGCACAGAGGTGGGAATGTGGATCCATGTGCCCTTCCCAAGCTCTGGAAAGCACCTGAGCTTATTTTAGCACCAAATCTCTCTATTTTTGTCCTTCAAAATGAATTTTCCTCATTAGTGAGGCCACAACCTCTGCTCAGGATTTGGGATTTACTTCTCCAGGAGCTCCCAAGTGGGGGAATGATGAGAGGGAGGAAAACAATCCTTGCTTTTCCATGAGGAATGTGCTGACTCAGCTCTCCTGGCAGCACCGTGACCCCGGTGAAGGAAGAACTCTGCCTGAAATACCAGGCTCCAAATTCCTTTGGGAATCACTCATGGGAAAGGTTTTCTGAACACTGAGGCTGGGCAAGGGCAGGAATTCCCAAATTAACAGGGATGTTGCCTGCCAGAGGGACACAGCAGCAAAGCCTTGGAGTGTCCTTGTGGCTGCTTTGGAGGGAAGCAAGGAAGGGAATTTGGGAAGGGTCTGGAGCACCAGGAGCAGCTGAGGGAGATTGGGGGGCTCATCCTGGGGAAAAGGAGGCTCAGGGGGAACCCTCTGGCTTCCTAAAATTCCCTGACAGGAGGGTGAAGTCAGGTGGGATTTGGATCTGCCAGGACACAGGGAATGGCTTCCCACGGCCAGAGTGCAGGGATAGATGGGATTTCAGGAAGAAATTCTTCCCTGTGAGGGTGGTGAGGGGCTGGGATGGAATTCCCGGAGAAGCTGTGGCTGCCCCTGGATCCCTGGAAGTGCCCAAGGCCAGGTTGGATGGGGCTCGGAGCAACCTGAACCAGGTGTTCTTGAAGGTCCCTTCCACGACTTTTCCTTCCACCCTGGCTCATCATCCGAAACCCGAATGATGGTGCAATTCCAGCACAAGGAGGAGCAGCTCTGTGTTGCTTTCAGATTCCCGTGGGATCAGGGAATGAACGCTCTGTCTCCTCTGCCACAGGTCTCATAAACAGCCACAGGAACATTCACGGGAATGCCCCACGCCCGGCGCCGTCGGCTCCTCCGAGGTGGAGCAACCCCCGCCAGCCTGGGTACACCAGGAGAGGAGCCTTTTCCACCAGGTACCCCCAGCAGGCTCCCAGGAATTTCCACCCACGCCAAGCTCACTCCTGGAGGAAAAAATACTCCCTGGACAACCGGCTGCCGGGATCGGGGTACGAGGCTGGAAGCGCTTCCAGCACTTGCCAGGGTTTTGGGAGCCTTGGGGACAGCCAGGCTCCCGAGGCGCCGGAATCGTCCCCGGAGAGGCACGTGGACTTCACCACGGATGGGAACATCGTTGTGGATATCCAGGTGCCACAGAGGGCTGGCCAGGAAAATGTGGGTCCTTACGGAGAGTTTTCCGGGCGGGAAGTGGCAGTGGCTCCTTCGGCGGATGGAAACATCCAGAAATCTCTTCTCCAGGAGGAAGAGAGAAGACCTTCCCTCTCCATCTCCTTCAGTTCCACCTCGAGGACTGTGTGCCTGCCTGGAAGCGGGGCTGGGAGCTCCTTTTCCACCTCTGGAAGCACCAGTGAAAGTGCCGTGGCGCTGAAGTCAGAGCCACAAAAACCTTTGGAATTTCCAGGTCAGGAGCCAGCCCAGCTCTCGCTACGGATCAAGGCAGAACCACTCTCTCCAGGGCAGCCAAGTGGTGAGGAAGTCCAGGATGCTTCCCTGCATCCCAAACTCTTTGGGAATGCTGAGATGCTCTCTCGACCTGCTCAGGCTGGGGTGACTCTGGTGAAGAGCAGATTTCCCGTAATTCCCAAAGCTCCTGCTCTCCAGAAAGCTGCCTCAGCACCCATCTCCAGCAAATCTCAGAAATTCAGGAAAAACAACTACACCTGGGTGGCAAACCCTGGGAAAAGCTCCCGGATTGTGAAGAGGTGGGCGAGCCCTCGAGCAGAAAATTCCAAGAAGGGCACTGTGGGAGTGGACAAAGGCGCCAAAATCTCCCCCAAAGCGGATTTGGGAGCCAAGATAAAGAAATTGGGATTGCAATCCAAGCTGGGGGTTTCTCCCAGTAAATATAAGTGGAAGGCCTCCAGCCTGCAGACTTTGCCTTCCACTTCCAAGTCAGCATTCCAGTGGAGATCCGAGGACCAGAAGGAAGCTCCAGCCCCGAATGTCCCTCGAACCGTCTCCGTCCCACCGGCTCCGAGCGCGGCGTCCGCTGTTCCCGGTGGGATGAAATCCTTTGGAGAGGCTGCACTGTCCAGCTACAAAGTGAAGAGTCGGACGAAAATCATCAAGAGGAAAGGGAACGTGGGGTAAGTTGCTGGTTTGGGTTTTGCGTTTCGGATTTTGTGCGTTTCACGCCAGGTTGTGGCTGTGGGAGAAATTCCGGCGAGGGTTGTTGTGTGCTGGAGGATTTATGGAATCATGGAGTGGTTTGGGCTGGAAGACCTTAAAAATCATGGAATCTCACACTCCTGTTATGAGCAGGGGCACCTTCCATGACGCCAGGCTGCTCCAAGCCCTGTCCAACCTGGCCTTGGACACTTCAGGGATGGGACAGCTACAGCTTCTCTGGGAATTCCGTCCCAGCCCCTCACCACCCTCACAGGGAGGAATTTCTTCCCAATATCCCATCTAACCCTGCCCTCTGGCAGTGGGAAGCCATTCCCTGTGTCCTGTCCCTCCATTCCTTGTCCCAAGTCCCTCTCCAGCTCTCCTGGAACCCTTCAGGCACTGGAAGGGGCTCTGAGCTCTCCCTGGATCCTTCCCTTCTCCAGGCTGGACATTCCCAGCTCTCCCAGCCTGGCTGCAGAGCAGAGGGGCTCCAGCCCTTGGAGCATCTCCCTGGCCTCCTCTGGATTTGCTCCAGCAGTTCCATGTCCTCCTGATATTGGATGATCCAGAGCTGGATCCTGTGAATCCCTGTGGTCACTGACCCTTCCTCACTCAGCAAAGGAAGCTGCATTTTCCTTGATTTAATTTCAGATTCTCATAGTTGTTGTGTTGATTCCTGCATCTGTTTCCCAGATCCCTTCAGTGCTTCCCAGCAGGTTTCCATCCTTGCCTTGCCCTCCTGCTTTGCCTGGAAAACTATCAGTGGGTGGATTGTGCTGGGAAAATCACTCTGGAGCAGCCTGGAGAAGCTGGGAATGTTTGGGATTTTTTTGGCAGTTCAGAGAGACCTCCCACACCTTGGTAAATTCCAGCAGAACCAGGGAAGGGATCATCCCCCTGTTCTGGGCACTGCTGAGGCTCCTCAAATCCCGGGGGGGGAAATATTGAGGGTCTGGAGCATGTCCAGAGTTGGGAATGGAGCTGGAAAAGGGTCTGGAGCACCAGGAGGGAGCTGAGGGAGCTGGGAGAACTCAGCTTGGAGAGAAGGAGGCTCCCTAAATTCCCTGACAGGAGGGTGAAGTCAGGAAGGATCAGGATCTCCCAGGGAACAAGGGACAGAGTGTGAGGAAACAGCCTCAAACTGCTCCAGGGCAGGTTTAGTTTGGATATTGGGAAAATTCCTTCCTATAAAGGATGGTCAGGCATTGAGAATCCTCATCCCTGGAGAGATTTAAGATCTCTGTGGATGTGGAACTTGGGGACATGGTCAGTGGTGGGAAGTGCTTGGACTTGATGATCTCAGAGATCCTTTCCAACCTAAACCATTCCATGATTCCATGATTCAATCCCTCACATCTGTCGAGCAGAAGGCAGTGAGCAACTCTGGCTGTCAAACACCTCATTCTCCATCTGTTCCTTGCCAGGAACTCCTCACATTTGCCCAATTTCCTTGGAATTCTCTCTTCAGAGCTTCTCCCCCATCACCCAGAGGAGAATCCCGGTGGGATTTGACTCCTCTTGGAGCCCTGGAGAAGAACTCCAGGAGCGTTTTGGTCACTTCCCTGCTCCCTCCTAACCGTGTGACGTTCCCTTTCCCAGTTCCCCCACGGATAAGAAGAACATCTCCCCCACCACAGCTCTCAAGAGCCGCTTCCACCTCCGGAGGAGGAATTCCATGAAGGGAAAGCCCTCGGTGACAGCGAAGCGCTCCTCGCCCCGGGGCCTGGTGCAGATTTCCAAGCACCGGCTCTGCCGGATGCCGGCGACCAGGACCCAGGCAGCCACCAAGGAAGGTAGGAACGGGCATTCCAAGGGCTCGCTGGACTCACTGGAGTGATTCCGAGGGTTCTTGGATTTGGGAAATGTGTTGCTGAGTCCTCCTGGAGGTGTTGTTGATTGTGGAGCAAACACTGAGGAGAAGTTTGACTCCATATCTCGGTTGTCCTTTTGGTATTTCCACAAAAAAATCTGTTTCCTACTTTTCCTGGGGTTTCCCTGGATTTTCAGGAAGGTTTTCCAAGATGGGAGAGGTTGGCAGAGGCAGGAATACACAAATCTCTCACCTGTATTCCAGTGTGGTGTCCAGTTTTGCATCTAATTTGCTTAAAATTAGTGGAATAGAGAATCCCTCATGTTTGGGAGCAGGGAATTTACATCCATGTCCTGCTGCCTTGGAGCAGAACTCGGAGCTCAGAGTGGCACCTCCACGTGTCTGGGATGTTGTTGGGATGTCGGTGGCTCCAAGTCTGGTTCTTCTGTTCCCTAGGGATATTTTTGTGGATAAAAGGCTTCCCCCACCTGGGATTCAATTGTTTCAGATGGATATGAGGCACAAATTTCCCTGTGGCCCTGTGAAATTCCCTGTGGGAATTGCTAGAGCTAGGAGAGGAGTTTGGATCACGTTTAGCTGGGATTTGTCTCTAGTTATATTTTGGGATTATTTGATGTTTAAACAGCTCTGTTGAGATGTTGTGGAGTTTTTCTGGATGAGGGATTTTGGGCAAGGGGCTGGAATGCTAGGACAAGGGGGAATATAGCTTCCCCCTGCAGAGTTAGATGGGAAATTGGAAAGGAATTCTTCCCTGGGAGGGTGGTAGGACCCTGGAATGGAATTCCCAGAGAAGCTGTGGATGTCCCTGGATCCCTGGAAGTGACCATGGCCAGCTGGGATGGGGATTGGAGAAACCTGGGATAGTGAAAAGTGTTCCTGTTCATAGCAGGGGTGTGGAATTCCACGATCTTTTGAGTTCTTCCAACCCAAATCATTCCATGATTCTGTGAAAAGACAGAAAACTCTGGAGACATGGAACTACAGCATTTTAACCTTGGGGGGAATTGAGGCAGTGATGATCCCAGGGATATCAGCTTGTTTGGAATCCCAGTTCCTTGATTGAAGGGAATGTTCCTGCACTGAAATATTGATTTTAACAGGATAGGAATGAGAAAATAAAGCGGGAATGTGATTTTGCTTCAGGCTTTGGGAAGTTGGCAAATAAAAAAGGTTGGAGTATGGAAGAAATAAAAAGGGATTAGGTCTGAGAAATTCAGGAGGAGCTTGGATTTCCTTGAAATTCCCTCAGTGAATTTTGGATTTGCTCCCTTTGATTAAAATTGACATTCTGGATTTGAATTCTTTGAATTCTTGTACTTCAAGATTTTTCTTGGAGAGCTTCAATCCCAGGCAGAGGATTTACATGAATAGAATATTTATGTTCTATTTAAGAATATTCCAACAACTTCATGTGTTGGAATATTCTTAAACTCTGGGTTTGGAAAGCTGTGGAATTATTCCAGGGCTGTTCCTCTGTGTGCTCCAGGACTTCTGTGTTATTTTTTTCCCCCAGGTTTAGTAGGAGAAGATTATTGGGTGGTGGATGGGGCAGGGATGTTCCCAAGTCTGGAATGCTCACAGGGACTGGGACAACTCCCATGTTCCCTTTAAATGGTATAATTATGGATGTGGTGCCAGTGTTTTTGGTTCCACAGGGAGCAGGGAATAAGTGAAGTTTTGTGGATTCAATTCCTGGCTCCCAGGTTATCCAAGAGGTTTTGGGAAAGTTGTTTTGGTTTCTTTTGGGGCAAAGTGTGGATATTAATCCCAGCAAAAATATTGTGGATATTAATCACCACAAAGGGGTGGAATTTCCAGTCTTTTCCATTTCTCCTTGGGCAGGTGTGAGGGAAGTAAATGGGGTTACTGGGATGCACTGGGAGCAGAGTGGGGTAGGAATGGAGCAGGGAGGTGGAGGGGAAGACAGAGGGGAGGGATGTTCCCAACTTCCTGCACGGCAGCGTGGCTGGAAAAGCTGGATCAGCCCCTTGCGTCCCCACGGATGTGGGGCCTGTGGTGACACAGCCTGGCTGGTTTCCTGTTTGTCCTGTTCCACAGGATTTGGGGATCTGTGGCACAGCTCTGTGGGCTGAACAAGGACATTGCTCCTGCTTTTCCCAAGTCCTGGTCTGTCTCCTGACTTTCCAGTTCCCTTCTTGCACCCAAATGGATCTGTCTGGTCTCATCAGTAGGGAGCTCTTCCAGGTGTTGCTGAGTCTTAAACTGGGATTGGTGTTTTCCAGTGCTCTGTCCACTTCCCTCTGTGGGAATTGCTGTTATTTAGGAATCAGAGAGCCAGTGGAAAGTGGCAGATTGGCAGGAATTTTCTTGGGATTGATTTGGGCTGTTCTGTGAGAGATCCACCTGCAGCTCTTACCAATTAATTCCAAAATACTTGATTAAGTAGGGTGTTTAATAACAACTCAGATATTGGAGTGTGTCCCAAATGGAAGTTTTTCCAATGGGATGGTGGAACAGGGAGAAAGTTCCAGGTCGGGCTGCCTCCATCACCTCTGGGATCCTCAGGGATATGATGGAAGAGGGATAAAAGGTGTTGGTTGTTTCTCTCCCTATCCAGGAAAAAGCTGGAGGACCAACAAGGATCATCAAGGTCTCGTGTGCCAGTGTTTTGGATAAAATCGTGGAATGGTTTGGGTGGGAAGGGATGTTGGAGATCATGGAATTCCAGTTCCCATCATGGGGCAGGGACACTTTTCACTATCCCAGGTTGTTCCAAGCTCCATCCAAGCTGGTCTTGGACACTTCAGGGATGGGGCAGCTGCAGCTTCTCTGGGAATTCCATTTCAGCACCTTCCCAATCTCACAGGGAGAAATTCCTTCCCAAATCCCATCTGTGCCTGCCCTCTGGCAGCAGGAAGCCATTCCCCGTGTCCTGTCCCTCCATCCCTTGTCCCCAGTCCCTCTCCAGCTCTCCTGGAGCCCCTTCAGGCTCTGGAAGGGGCTCTGAGGTTTCCCTGGATCCTTCCCTGCTCCAAGCTGGACATTCCCAGCTCTCCCAGCCTGTCTAAATGCCAAAAGAGCTTTTTCTCCATGTCCTGTCCCATCACCTTGGGAATCCTTTATCCACTTTCTCCAGACTGAAGATGGAATATTCCCAAAAGTCCAAGGATGGCATCTTTTTCTCACCAGTTTTGAGGGAAAATGCCAACTTTCAAGTGAGGTTTGACTGATCCAGGTGTGATGACAGCGGGATATTCCTGCTTTTGCCGTCCTAAAAGTCCCATGCCAGAGGATATGGGAGTCCCATGCTTTCCCAACAGCTTTTTCCTGTCTTTATCTGGGATTTCTTGCAGGATGAGGCTTATTCCCAACCTATTTTTTGACAAGAGACAAGTGAATTGTGGTAGTTGGGAACTTTTCCTCGACATTCCTTGGCTCATCCTGCTTGGGCTGTCACTTCTTATTCCCAGGATTTTTTCCTTGGAAAAAACTAGGAATAAGTGCTTCAAATGAAGATTTCTTGATTTGTTTTCCAGTTCATTTTAATGTCAGAGATGTGGCAAATGTATGGACAAGGAGAGTGGGAGTGATGACTGTGTGGTACGTGTGGGAAAATTGGGATTTTTGCAGGAGAATCGGGGGCTTTTCCAGGAGAATTGAGGATTTTTGGAAGCACACACAGCCCTGCAGAGGGCACTCGTGCCTCTCCCATCTCCTCAGTCCACCTTTTTCTGGTTATTGATGGCCTAATTTCGTCTTTATGTGAAAGAAAGCAGATCTGGAGTAATTTGCAGCAATAACCTGCTAATGCCGGGCCAGTATCAAAATTCCCATGTTCATTCCCGGTGGCAGATAAAACACTAATATATAATTATCCTTGCAAATTGGATTGTTTTAAATAACCAAAAGGCTACGGCCGGGGAGAAAACCATCCCATTTCCCTGGAGTTCCTATTGCGGGGTAATTGCTGCGTTCAATCAATTTCCTTGGCATTAGAAATTCCATCACAATCAACATTAAGCTTTATTCATTGTGATGGCAAAGAGCCGGATCATTTCTCCTCTTTTCCTTAACTGGCAAAATTAATCAGGGAAAAGATTTTAAACATTTACCCGTGCGAAAGAGGTCAGCTCTGCCACTATATTGCTCAGCAGATAAGGGGGCTAATAAAAAGAAAATTGAATTACTAATGATCGCCAGGAACAGAGTATATAAAACCTGGCAATCGCCCGGTGCAGGAAAAAAAGGGAATCAATTTTCTCCGGACAAGGTGCGCTCGTTTTTTATTTTGGCTCATATTATCAGCAATTTAATTGGAGAGAGCATAAACAGGAGGAAACAGTTAGGGAATAATGAGGCTGGAGGTGTAAAATCCTGCAGGATAGATGCTGGACACAATTTATTTGGCACAACAGATAATCACTTTAATTGAATCCAAAAGTGCAGCGTTCAGCAGCGCCGGCTCTGCGCCTCGCCCGGGGGGATCATGGAATATTACAAAGAGGCTCCTCCGTGTCTTTTCCACCTCTGTAATGTCCCCTTCCAGGCAGGGCTGCTCCGGGATTGCTTCGGCACGGTCACAGCTGGCTGGAAGCAGGAGATGGAGAGAGCACGAGGGAGGTTCTCCAGGGAATTTTCCTTATTTATGTTGTGTTTGTTCCTTAAATAATTCGGTGCTTGCCCGGGTTGGGTGGCTCCGTGTGAGACTGGTCGTGTCCTGCTTGAGGTGAACTTGGAATGGTTTGGACTGGGAAGGATCTTAAAGATCAACTTATTTTGCTGTGTCCTGAGTTCAAAGCCTGGCTCCCTTTTCCTGCTGTGACTTCCAGGTCTGGCTATAAAAGGAACTTCTAAAGAGATTTTGGATTGTTTTCCTGGGAGAGGTGGGTGGTTCCTTGTGGAATTTAGATCCCAAAACAATTTGGATTGGGAGGGACCTTGAAGATCATCCAGTTCCACCCCCCTGCCATGGGCAGGGACACCTTCCACTATCCCAGGTTGCTCCAAGCCCTGTCCAGCCTGGCCTTGGACATTTCCAGGGATCCAGGGGCAGCCACAGCTTCTCTGGGAATTCTGTTCCAGTGCTTCACCATGCTCCCAGGGAAGAATTCCTTCCCAATATCCCACTAAACCTTCCCTCCTGCAGCTTAAGTGGATGTGGAATTGTTGCAATTCCCCATCTGTGGCTGTGCAAGTCCAAGGCCAGAGCAGGAGTAATTTGGGAGCACATCCTTGTCAGATCCACTACATCCAACCTGGATTTGTGTTGCTTCCCTTGGAAATATTCCTTCCCTGCTTATCTTCCCCTTTCTCCTGCTCCAAACTGAGATAAGCCAGTGGTTGGTGTTATCAGCTTTCTGCTTTTCCTGTGTTGCCACCCCACTGTTAAAACTGCCAAACAGAAGGAATCCTGTTTGTTTTCCCATCTTCCTAAGGAGAAATTCCATAGAATTCAGAAAACCTGCTTCACTCTGCATCTGCAGAAGCTTCTCCAACTCTTTACTGCCAGAATCACCCTCCAAAAAATTCCCAAAACCCTCATTTCTCTCCTTCTTGGAAGGATGTGACATGAGGGGGTTGGGATGGGCAAGGAGTGTTTGCTTGGAAAAACGCTGGAGGCAGAAGTGGCAGGAGCTGCTTTGCATTACTTGGGCGAGTAAAGGGGGTGTAAATGGTGAGGAGCAAGTTATGGGTGGCATCCAAATGCTCAGCTGCTGATAATTTTATTGACACCGGGTGTTTGGATCCCTCTGGCAGCTCTGAAAATCTCAGCCCTGGATTGTATACCCTCTCCTATTTTTTTTTTTTTTCTTGAAGCTTCCAGCAGGTTGATTCCCAGTGGGACAGCAATTGAGGGAATTTTGGAGGTTTTTTCCTTGTTTGGTGTTTTATTGTATATTTATTTTATTTTATTTTTCTTATGAGTTGCGTGAGGTTTTGCTGCTCTTCGAGGCGACGCCTCCGATCGTGTTACAGCCGAGTTAAGCTCTTGATCCCTTCCCTCAGGGAAGCCCTTGGATCACACACAGAACACCCCAGAGTTCATCACATCTTTTTCTTTGCTCCATCATCACTCCCGTTTCCCCGAGTTCCTTCCAGCTGATCCAAACCCTTCCAAGGTCGCCGCTCTCTGCCGTTCCTCTGTCCCACCTAGATTTTGACCTTGCTTGGAAATCATTCAGTTTGCCAGCTCTCTCTTCCCTCTGGCTTGTCCTTGGGAGCCAGGGGTGGAGCGTGGCTGGCGAGGTGGCTCCTCACTCCTTCAGGAATTGGGAAAAGTTCACATTCTTGGCCCTTTGCCGGGCCCGGTTACGTCAGTGGTCGTAAGTAACGGTTTTGGGTTTCCGCCTTGCCTTGGCATTTCCAGGTGACTTGTCCCGAGCTGCAAGAGGAGCTGCAGGCCTGGAGCCAGGGTTGGGAATTCTCTTTGCAGAGCCCTCTTTTAAAAATAACAGCCTGCTAGGAGCAAGGGGATGGGCCTTGCTCAAGGAAGTGTTCCCATGTGGACGTTGGATTTGGGGTCGGGGAAATTGGTGACAGTGACAGAGGGAACATCTAGAGGGAAATGGGGATCCTGAAGGTGACAATTCCTGGGTGTCTCTTTCCCTGTGGAATTCGACCTCAGTTTTTTACGCTCAATTTGTTGTGGAAGCTGCATCCCTGGATGCATTCCAGGCCAGGTTGGATGGGACTTGGAGCAGCTTGGTCCAGTGGAATGTGTCCCATGGAAGGAGATGACCTTGAAGGTCCCTTCCCATCCAAACTATTCCATATTTTAATGAAAGTCACCTCTCAATCCCCATTTTAGGTAGTTTTGCTTCAATATTTTTGCCCCAGTCCCTATTTTAGAGCCTCTCTTGTGCAGCTCCAGCTCTGTTGGATTGGGAAATTCCATTGGTAGCCAGCAGCTCTTTAGGGAGTAATCTGTTTATACACTAATAGGAAAAATATTTGGCTTTGGGGATGGATGAGATCCTTCCATTGGTCTGACCCTTGATATTTCCAGGTCTGTGGGGGGCTTCGTGTAAGACTCCAAACCTTTCAGGGATGGCACGGTCTGGAACTAAAATAGACAGGGGAAAAAAACGTAGGAAACACAGCAATAGGTCCTAAACTCCTCATTTCACCTCCTAGAGCTTGCCTGGCCTTAAATATTTCCAGGAATGGAGCATCCACAAATTCTCTGGGCAACCACGACCTCACCACCCTCACAGGGAAGAATTTCTACCCAATATCCCATCTGAACTTACTCCCAGTTTGAAGCAAATCCCCTTTATCCTGTCACTCCATGCTCTTGGGAACAGATCTTTATCTTGGAAATAGATATTTATTTGTCCATGGAATGCTTTGGCTTGGAAGTGACCTCTAGGAGTCTCCTAATCCAGCCAAAAAGGAAGCTTTTAAACCAGTTTTGGACCTGCTGCTTGGAATTGGGTGGAATTTCAGTGCTGATCCCTCTTATTCCTCTGCTTATCTTTCCTTCCTAAATAAAAATAAGGAAAATAAAAGTGGGTTAAGGCACTTGTAAAAACCCATAACCTGAGAAGTGACAATGAGTCCCTTTTCCTTGTTTTTTTTTTCCCTTTTTTTTTTGCTATTTTCTCCCACTTAATAAACTGTCTAATGGTATTCCCAGCACGGTCACAGTTGGAATTACTGATGCCGGCGTGGATGATCGGAGTATCCTCCACTACTCTGTCAGGATTCCCAAAATCCCGCCCTGGCAGATGCTCAATTCCCCGTAAAACCTGCGTAGGTTTCTCTGTTCTGCTTTCTGCTTCCAGTTCTTTCCCTAATCCCAGTTTACGCCCTAAGTTTTAAAATTTTCTCATGGAAATCTTCCCATTTGGTTTTCCTTGTAACGACTCGGAAGCGTCGGAGGGAAATTCCTCTCCCTGGCTGCTGAGCCGAGTAAAGCCGTTCGTTCCAGGGCTCGCTGGATCGCTCTGTGTGCTCTACAAAACCCTGGAAATGAGCAAAAAACCCCTTGGAATATGGAACAGATGCCAGAGTGCACCTGGAATAAGGGATTTGTGGACTCGGCAGCATCTCCCGAGTCCTACAAAACTCTGCTGTTCCAGCAGCTTTGCCGGAGTTTCTGCTTCAGCCTGAGGGGTGGGGAAATGCCTTGACTTCGCTTGTCAACGGGAATTTTGCTGCCATCCCTCAGGAAATCTGAGTTCAAGGAACGTTTCCTCCTCCCCTGTGCCTCTGGATAATCCCCACGCGTGCGGTTTTCGGGGGGCTGTTTCTATTTTGGATTGTTTGGAGCGGTGTCAAGTGGGGATTTCGTGTGGAGGTGTGGACGGGATTGGCTCCAAAGCTGATCCCACGTGTTATCAGCCCTTAAGCTGCCCTCAGGGGCTCTCTGTTGGAAAAGGGCACGGGAATTCTTGGAGGTTTAGTGTGGGCTGTAAACTCCAGTGTTGGTTGCGATGGGAAACCCCATGTTGTTCCTCAGGGCACCAGCAAATGTCCTGGGACATCTTGTCCTTGGATGGGGCAGAGAGAGCCCAGGGAAGGGTGAGTGGCTGGGATGTGGCATCAAACTTTTTCTTTTTCCCCCATAGAATCACAGAATGGTTTGGGAAGGATCTTGAATATCATCCAGTTCCAATCCCCTGCCATGGGCAGGGACACCTTCCACAATCCCAGATTGCTCCAAGCCCCATTCAGCCTGGGCTTGGACACTTCCAAGGATAGGACAGCCACAACTTCTCTGGGAATTCCATTCCAGGGCCTCAGCACTGTCCCAGTGAAGAATTCTCTCCCAATATCCCATCTTTCCCTCCCCTCTGGCAGTGGGAAGCCATTCCCTGTGTCCTGTCCCTCCATCCCTTGGCCCAAATCCCTCTCCAGCTCTCCTGGAGTCGCTTTAGGCACTGGAAGGGGCTCTGAGGTTTCCCTGGATCCTTCCCTTCTCCAGACTGGACATTCCCAGCTCTCCCAGCCTGGCTGCAGCCCTTGGAGCATCTCCGTGGCCTCCTCTGGATTTGCTCCAGTATCTCCATATCCTCCCGATGTTGGATCCCTGAGCTGGATGCAGAATTCCAGGTGGGATCTCACCTGTGCAGGGCAGAGGGGCAGAATTCCCCCCTCTCCTGCTGCCCACGCTGTGGGATGAGCCCAGGATATGGGGAATTTCTGGGATGTGAGCACACATGGATGAGGCGCTTCCAGTTTTTCATCCACCAAAACCCCCAGTCCTTTTCCTTGGTGCTGCTCTCAATCCATTCTTTATCCAGCTTTGGGATGGGAAAATGTGCTTGAATCCCAAGGCTCAGGTGGATCAGTATCAAGTGCTCCTTTTGGGATTTAAAAAAGCAAGGAATTCTTTCCTTTTGACGAAGAGCCCAACCTGCCACCCAAATGATGTTGGTTCCTTGCTGGGTCGAGGTGTTTGCAGTGATTGGTGACCTTAATTTAGCAGGGATGACTTCCAAATGCTTTCCCTGTTATCAGGAATCAGGGAGCGGAGCCCTCCCTTATCGGGAAGCAAATCAAAAGGGAATTTGATGGGGTGAGGTGAGTCCATCAGAGATCCCTCTCTGTTTTTAAAACAAGATTTACTCTGCTCTCTCCACATTAACTGGGGCATTTTACGGTGCTCCCCTTTCCGTGAGCTTCCGTGATCCATCATTTCCCGGCTCGCCTGCCGGAGTGGCTGTTAGATTTTACTACAGCAAACACTGTAAAAGGGCATTAGAGCAGTTAAATCTGGAGTCTTGCTTCCATAAGGAAAAAGAAAATGCTGAATTAGGCACCAGAAAAGGCAACCACAGCGATACTTTAATCTTGCATAAATTATCAGAAGAGTCAGAGGCGAGTGATTTTATGTATTGTTAGAGCTTTGCTAATTAATTATTCCGGAATAATTGATGTTTAGAAGCACCAAAGTTGGGTCCTTTCCTGGCTTAATGGACTTTCAATATGGCAGCTGGATTTTTATTTCTTTCTTAATTTTAACCCTCCCGTCCATGGGGTTAATGAAGTTGCTTTCCTAAATATGAAGAGTCTAAATAATAATTAATCAAGGAAATATCGCTCCAAAAATTGAGGGTCTAAGTCAGTGGTGGTTTTGGGGACATTCCTGACATCCAGGGGAAGCGGAGTCTCCAGTGGGAATATTTGAAGGATGAAATGCCCTAAAGAAATGGAAAAATGTAAATAAGCTGAAGAGGAGCAGGATTAAACTGGATTTTGGGAAGGAATCCTTCCCTGGGAGGGTGGTGAGGAACTGGAATGAAATTCCCAGAGAAGCTGTGGCTGCCCCTGAATCCCTGGAATTGTCCAAGGCCAGGTTAGATTTGGCTTGGAAGAACCTGGGATAGTGGAAGGTATCCCTGCCCATGGCAGGGGGTGGAACTGGATGGGATTTAAGGTCCTTTCCAGCCCAAACCATTCCATGATTCCCTTTGGCAGGAAAAGATGGCCTTCCTTGGATCTCTGAGATTGGAATGACTTTCTCATCAATTTCTTCATCTCTTTCCAGAGAGTTTGGATTCATTATTTCCAAAGGATTTCAGATCCCGGTAAACCCAGAGCCCCAAAATGAGGCTTAGGGTTCACAGAATTCCAGCTGGCTGTTTGTGGCACTGGTGGGGCCAGGCTGGTTGAACCAGTGGGTGCTTTGGGTGATCCCAGTTCAAGAAGAATACAAAGAGATGATCCCAGTGGATTTTGGGATTCCCTTTGGGAATGTGACAAGGGATGGAGTGACGGGACACAGGGAATGGCTTCCCACTGCCAGAGGACAGGGAGAGATAGGATATTAAGAAGGAATTCTTGGTTGTGAGGGTGGTGAGGAGCTGGAATGGAATTCCCAGAGAAGCTGTGGCTACCCTATCCATGGAATTGTCCAAGGCCAGGTTGGATGGGAATTTGAGCAACCTCGGATAGCGGAAGGTGTCCCTGCCCATGGTAGGGAGTTGGAATGTGATGATCTTGAAGGTCCTTTCTAACCCAAACCATTCCATGATTTCATGATCACGACCCCGCAGATTTCCTGCCCCCTCCTGCTGCCTCTGGACACGGAGGAACGAGTGATAAAATCCACCCAGGCAGATTGGATTTTGCAGTTTGTTTCCAGAGCTTGGGAATCATGTGCTTGGTTGGATTTTGTAGCACATCCTGTCAGGAGCCAGGACATCCCTCTGTCTGTCCTGAGCAGCCAAGACCCCTGCCAGGGGTCTCAGAGACCCTGGCACAGCGCCCAAGATGCCTGTGGTTTTGATTATGACCCGTGGAGCAAGTTATCAACCTTAGATGAAGATCTGCAAGCCATGACAAATTAAGCAGAATGATAGTGAATTTATCACAAGGTGAAAAAGTAGATTTTGGGGTTTTTAGAATTTTGGGGTCCAGGGGTGCAAGATGGAGGGATCTGGACGTGTCCTACCTTTCTCCTTCTTCTTCTTGGCCTCCATCTTCTGCTGTGATGTTGGCACTTTTAGATTGCTTTAGAGTAGAAGCTCACTGTCTAACATAGGTGATAGGTATTGGAAAGTAATTGTAAATATTGTATATGTGGTTTTTGGTATAAAGACATAACACCACCCCAGGGGCAGGCAGAATGCTTCTGACTGTCTTGCTGAGCTGACCTCGGCTGGACAGGAGAAAGAATTTTATATGTAAGATACAATAAACAACTTTGAGACTGAGAAACGAAGAGCCCTGACTTGTTCAAGCACTGGGCTGGGAAAAGAGACTTTCCAACTTTTCTCGGGGTCACTCTGACCAGCTGGAGACCCTGACACATCCACTTTTTTGGGATGGGGGGAAGATGGGGCCGGCAAAGGACAGGTGAGGACAGGTCATGAAGTGAACAAACACTCGTTGAGCCAAAAGGGGTTTAGGAGAACAATGTTGTTTAGGACATACAATGCTGGTAAAGTGATCCCTGCTCCTGAGCAATTCCAGCCCCCGGAGCAGGGGGATGCCCAGCCCCAGCGACTCTCCCACTGTCACCACTCTCCTTGTGGGGCCGGGCAGGGCGTGGGTGACAGACATTCCATGGCCTGCACACAACGTGGGGAAAGCAGCTTTGTGGAAAAGCGTCCTAAACTTGATATCCTTGTTTATCTCCTCCCAGGCCCTGGCTGGCCCCTCGAGATAAACAGGTGCCAGTGCTTGCGATTCCCAACAGCCGGAATAATTCCAAAAGGAGGTTGTGTTTATGTGGGGAGTTATTCCTGCCTCCCTTCAGGGCTGGAGCATCCCTGTGGCAAGTGGGCTGGGAGTGGACACGGCCCCAGGACCTGGAGTTGCTCCAGGCTGGCCTTGGAAGCTTCCAGGGATGGGGCAGCCACAGCTTCTCTGGGAATCCTGTGCCAAGGCCTCATCACCTCACAGGGAAGGATTTCTGCCCAGTATCCCATCTAACGCTGCCCTCTGGCAGTGGGAAGCCATTCCCTGTGTCCTGGCAGTCTATCCTTTATCCAAAGTCCCTCTCCAGCTCTCTTGGAGCTCCTTTAGGCACTGGAAGGGGCTCTGAGGTCTCCACAGAGTTTTCCCTTTTCTCCCAGCCTGTCTCCATCCCCTGGATCAACTCCTTGGCTTTGTTTGCTTCCCTCACTTTCTGGACACATCCAAGACATTCCAGCTCCCTGGACTCAACGATAACTTAAACCTCAGGGTCCCGTGCCTGGATTTTTTTCCTTTATTTCCCTTTTTCCACTCTCTCCCTGCCTCGTGGGATCCCTGCTCCTTCTCCCTGCCCTGGCCCAGCTCTCGCGTGCCCTGGCTTAGCACAGGGAATCCTCAGCTCCTCTCCTGGGAGCTCCCAGCATTGCTGTCATTCCCTGAGGGAACACTGTGCCCTGCTCCAGGGCTGTCTGGTGTCTCGAGTTAGAGACGTTCCTGAATGGAACATCCTTAATTCCCACACAGATGCTGCAGGAGCAGCATCAAGCCCAGCAGTAAAATGTAGTGAAGAATTCCAGAGTGAAATTGAGATGGGAAACCTCTTCTGCTGCCAGGCTGGAAATCTCCAGCCTGGGGTTTCCCTAGGCTTTTTAATGGAAGTAGGAGCTTGTTTTATGTTGTTTTAGGTCATGGGCTCTGAAGTGAAGCTGGGATCAATTCTGGAATTCTGGGATCAGTTCTGGCTCCTCTTAACGAGAAAGACAGTAAGGGTTTGGAGCATATCCAGAGAAAAGAATGGAGCTGGGGAAGGGTCTGGAGCAACCGGGAGCAGCTTGGGGAGGGCTCAGCCTGGAGAAAAGGAGGCTCAGGGAGGACCTTTTCACTCTCCACAACTCCCTGAGGGTGGAATCAGCTGGAAATTGGGCTCTGCTTCCAGGGAATAAGGGACAGGACCACAGGAAACAGCCTCAAGTTGTGCCTGGGAAGCTTTAGTTTGTGTATTGGGAAAATGGCTTTCATGGAAAGGATTGTAATGCATTGGAATGGGCTTCTTGGGGGAGCCACATCCTTGGAAGTGTCCAAAAAATGTGTGGATGTGTGGATTTAGCACTTGAGGACAGGGATTAGTGGTGGACTTGGTGGTGGTGCTGGGCTGAGGTTTAGACTCTGTGATCTTGGGGCTCTTTTCCAGCTTTCACTTCCATGATTCCAGACTTTGCTCTGTGTTGTTTCTCTTGCTCTCACTCTCTGCCTTGACCCTGTGCCTAAGAGCAATGATTGGGAATTTGGACATGGAATTTGATTTCTTTTTTGGAGTTTCCCAGAATCACAGAATTGTGGGAACTGGGAGGGACCTTCAAGACCATCTAATCCCACCCCTTGCCATGGGCAGGGACACCTTCCACTATCCCAGATTGCCCCAAGCCAAATCTAACCTGGCCTTGGACACTTCCAGGGATCCAGGGTCAGCTGCAGCTTCTCTGGGAATTCCATTCCAGCTCCTCCCCACCCTCAAAGGGAAGAATTCCTTCCCAATATTCCATCTATCCCTGCCCTCTGGCAGTGGGAAGCCATTCCCTGTCTCCTGTCCCTCCAGACCTCATCCAAAGTCCCTCCCCAGCTTTCTTGGAGCCCTTTAGGCACTGGAAGGAGTAATTCAGATTTATTCCTGTTTTTTTTTTTTTTTTTTTTTTTGTTTGTTTTTTTTTGTTTTTTTTTTTTTTTAATTTTATTCCTTAACACATTCCCTGATATTTCTGGTAATACATTGCAGGAAACATCGATTCCAAAATATTTTTTTGTTGTGTTATTCCGTCCCCACAATTCCCAGCCAGTTTTCCCTTTCAATTGAAAGGACATTTCCCTCTTTGTTGCATTTCCATTAATGGATCCTCACCATGGATCCACTTCCCATCGCGTGTCAGTCCCTGCCTGTTCCGAAGGGCTCATTCCACACTAAGTGGTGTCGGAAAAGACTTTTCCCTTTTTCCCTTCCCCGTTCCATCCTCTTAAAACCCAGTCCTGGACATCACAGCGGCCACTTGGGCTGTGCTGACACTTCCTTTGTCCTGTCCCCTCTTCCCAAGGATCTTAGTGCACATTCCAGGCTGCCTCATTCCCTAATGCTTTGCTTTTTCTCCTTTAAATATTCATGGGAGCAGAGTGGCCTGGGTTGCTTAATGGAGCAGCATTTTCCTTGGAATTCAAAGCAGGAGTGTGCTTGTTGCCAGTATGTTTTAAAAACTTGTCCCAAATCTTGAATCCTGTAGGATTGAGGTATTTTCCCAATTTTTAAGTGGATTCTGGAGTTGATGGTTGTGAATGTGCTGTGTTGGGAGGAGGAGAAATTCTATAAACTTCCAGTTTCTCACTAGACAAGGATGTATTATCCTATGAAAAGGATCACTGACATTCCTGAGGGATTTTTAGTGGGTGGCTTTTCCTCTAAAACCTGGATAAGAAGAGTACTCAGAAGGAATTTAGAATCACAGAGTAATGGAATAGTTTGGATTGGAAGGGACCTTAAAGATCATGGAATTCCAACCCCTGCCATGGGCAGGGACACCTTCCACTGTCCTAGGTTGCTCCAAGCCCCCATCCAGCCTGGAATTTTGGCTTGAGTCGGGATTTGCAGCTCCAGATGCTCCTGGATATCCTGTGGATTACTGAAGAGTGAAATAAAGGAATGCCAGAGATTTTTCAGGGAATTTTTTTTCCCTTCCAGCTTTACTAACCAGTCAGCTCCCAGTTCATTCAGGTCACTGGTGGGATGCCTGGCTCTCCTGCTGCTCCAATATTCCATATATTTAGGAGATGGTTCCTGACACATTGCCTAGAGAGAATAATTGGATGTGGCAGCTGAGTGAAAAAGGCTGGATGGGATTTTTCCTTCCGGTGTGTGCAGATGGATGAAGTTTGGGGTGATTTGTTTTATTTTTATTATGGAAAAAATAAAGGGAAACAAAACAAATTCCCAGAAAACCACCAACAAAACCGTTTATGTTCAAATCAACTGGGATCCAGTGGGGATTCAGCCAAGACAGTGGGAGACAGGAGGGATTTTTTTTTCCTGTTCTGGAATTTCTGGTGGCCTAGAAAGGGGTTTACCATTTGGAGATACTCTTAAATTGGAATACCAGCAATCCCTGGAACACCTGGGGAATGTCCTTCAAATCCATTTGGAGTTGATTAAAACCAAAGAGTCTTTACTGTTGCTGGACCTCTGTAACCTTGGGATAAGTGATTTTACTGCTTTTCCTGGATTTTGCTGCTTGGAAAATGGGAGCAGATTTGGGAAAAAGAGATCTGTGAGATCTGGGGAAAAAACCTCCGGCAGATCCCAGCACTGTGGGATCTGGGCAAAAATCCCACCTATTGGGCAGGAATTCTTCCCTGTGAGGGTGAGGAGTCCCTGACTCAGGTTTTGCAGAGAAGCTGTGGTTGTCCCATTTTTGGAAGCGTTCCAGGACAGGTTGGGTGGGTCTTGGAGAAATCTGGGATAGTGGAAGGTGTCCCTGACCATGTCAGGGGGGTGGAACTGGATGAGCTTTAAGGTTCCTTCCAAAGCATTCCAAGATTCTGTTCCCTGTGCTCTCACTCCCTCCTGGGTGTGGCTGGTGATCCTTTAGGTCCCCATTCCTGTAGGATCAGAGTGGTATGGGGAGATCAAGCAAAAGAAAATGGAGAGAAAGTCAAAAGGGTTTGGAGATGGCAGGGGGAGGTGGGAAGTGGATGAGGGACAAAGAAATCATGGAATCATCGAGGTTGGAAAAGGCCTCTAAGATCATCGAGTCCAGCCATTAACCCAGCAACAGCCCATGTTCCAAATTCCACATCCACACACTTTTTGAACCCTTCCAGGGATTGTGATTCCACCACTGCCCGGGGCATGCCATGCCAAGGCTTGTCAACTCTTTCCACTGAGAAATTTTTCCCTGATATCCGAGCTGGACCTCCCCTGGTGCAACTTGAGGCGGTTCCCTCCCATCCTTGTTCCCTGGGAGCAGATCCCAACTCCCACCTGGCTCCACATTCCTGTCAGGGAATTGCAGAGTGAAAAGGTCTTTCCAAAGCCTCCTTTTCTCCAGGCTGAGCCCCTTTCCCAGCTCCCTCAGCTGCTCCTGGTGTTCCAGACCCTTCCCAGCTCCATTCCCTTCTCTTGGACTCACTGACCTTAGAGGGTTTTTTCCAACCTTATCGATTCCATGAAGAGGAGGGACTCAGGATCAGTGCTGGGAAGAGCTGGATCAGTGAGAAAGATGCTGAGGATGTTTTGTGACCAAGATTTTAAGGAATGAGAGGAAACCTGGAGTTGCCACCCTTCTCCCTCAGGAGTGATGGAGGGATCCAGGTGGAAAGAAAAAGCACCAAAGCCTGGGTTTTTTTTCCTCCCCTCCAGTTTTCTCCGAGTTTGGAAAGTTTATTTCCGAGGGAGAAGAGTGGAGCAGCTTTTTTCCAGCCTGGAGTGGTATTAATTGGTTTTTGTTTGAAATATTTACGGGATGGGAACATCAAGGATGAGCCGCTCTCCCTCTAAGTGGCCTTGACAGGTGACATTCCCTGGCAGCTCCAAGTCCCCACGGTGCAGTCGGGTGGATTTGAGAAGTGCTGACTCTCCAAATAAACCAGGTTTATGGATTGGCCTCAGTCTTGTCCTAAATCTTGTTTTCTTCTGGATTTCGTGGGAGTGTTTTGTGTGGACTGGTTGTGGTTTGGGGTCTTAGGAAGTTTTTTTTGTTCAGGTTGATTTGTCTAAAATGTGGGGCTAAAATCATAGAATTTAGGGAAAGGTTTTATTCTGGGAAGTTGGATCCGGGGGTTGGTGGTGGGATCTCACTATCCCAGCACAAGGAGAAGGCGTGGTTTTAGGGACTGAAATGTCTTTGGAATGTGGGGTGGCCCTGGAAACAGCTGGGAAGTACCAGAGGGCCACAGTGAGCCAGTATCTGTGACAGCAAATCTGCACCTGGAAATGTGGCAATCTCTTGGAAAAGAGTGTTAAAGGAATCTCTGCTCTATCATTTATTTTTTTGGCCTTTTCCAGGCCAGGTTAGACAGAACTTGGAGCAGCATGGGATAGTGGAAGGTGTTGCTGCCCATGGCACAGGAGTTAGAATGGGATGGTCTTGGGGCTGCCTTCCAACCCAAAACCATTCCATGATTCTGTAAATCTTTTTTTTTTTTTTTTTTCCTGTGGAACATTTTTGTCCTGGAGTCTCCAAAGGAAGCGTGTCCCTTCTCCCAGAAATCTGAAAATTGAGAGGCTTGGCTGGAGGGATATGCTTGGAGCAAGCTTCCCTGTGTGTCCACCGGGATATTTCTTTCCTGTGCTCTTGTGCTGCCCGTGTTGTCTCCAGCCCCTGGGAAGCTGCTGTGTGTATCCAGCACGTTCCTCTGGAATGTGGTAACCCCATTCCTTGGGAATACAGTTTGAGCTATGACATAATCCCTGGAGCAAGTGAGGAGCCATTAGCAGCTTCTTCCTTACGGCAGTTGGTGGAGCGGAGCTGTGCCTTGGGATTCTGCTCATTCCTGGGTATTTTCTCAGGCTCCAAACTCCGACAGGTGGCACCCGGGAATGACTGGGCAGGGAATTCTGTTTTAAGTCATTCAGCACCTCGGAATGGCTTCCCCTGTTTGTCTGAATTATGGCATTGACCTCTAGAATTTCCTAGGAATATGCCCTTAATCGTCCCAATGCAATGGGGGAATCCCAATCCGGAGTGTGATGTTATGTGTATCCTGTCTGCTGTCCAAATGATCCCATCTTGGCAAAGGGAAAATTGGGATAAATGAGAAAGAAAAGGAGCTTGAGGTGCTCCGGCTTGGGTTACAGCTGGGTCACAAGTGTTAAAAAACATTTATGGAGGAGATCTGGGACCGTGTGGACGTGCTCCATGGATTCAGCACGTTCCAGGGTCCATGTCCCAAGATGACACGTCCTACAGTCCTTAAAATCTGTTGGGATGTGGATGTGATCTGTGGCTGAGCATCTCCTCTCTCTGCCCAGCTTTCCCTTTGAAAATTTGGGGTAAAAATTAAATAATTAGGGATGTTAACGAGGGGATCTTGGAGCACTTAATGGGAAGAGCTGCTGGTGTGGGAGTGGGAAAAAGGGACTGGAAGGAGCAACGCTGGCGTTTCCCTTTCTAACTGGGAATTCCGGAACTGTTGGGTTGATGTGGCCAAAATGCTGCTTTTCCCAGCTGTTCCTGCTGCCAGCAGTCTCTTTCCTGGGATTTTCTCTGAATTTCCATGTCTGGAAGCAAATACATGTTTGAATTCCTTGAAAATCTGTGCTTATTCCTTCATCATCCCATTCCTGTGGGATTTTTGGTGGCTTCTTCCACAGCTCCAGAGAAAGGGACAAGATGAGGTGGTGGTTTGGAAGTTTATCCCTGAAATTCTTGAATGTTGAGTCCTGAGAGAATGGGAATTGCATGTGGGAAGTAAAAAGCTTAAGGTGAAAGTCAGGGAAGAGAGAAAAATGAGATATCCACCTGTGGGATGTTCCTGATATCCTGGCCATGGAGCATCACCTGGAGCCAGCATGGAAAACAAGAGTTGGGAAGCAGCAGCATCTCCACAATTCTCCCTCCTTGCTGTCTCCAGGAGCTCCTTCCACGGGTGAAACAAGAGGGAATGGATTAAAAATTCCATAATTAGCACAGCCAGGGCTCTGCTCCAGGCTGCAGCCGGCATTAATTAGTTATCCCAACAATTATGGCATTGTTAGGAAAAATCAGCTCGTTCAAGCTCTTTGTTTTGGATTTGTTTGGCACCTCCTGGGATGGGATCCTGGACAATGACTGCGGGATGCTGAGCAGCTGCCAGTGGAGTGATCCCATTAAAATACGGAGATCTCATCTCCAATTCAATTCCGGCTCCAAAGAATATCCTGGAAAGTCGTTTTGTTGCTCCCAAGAGCATCTCCAGTTCCAGTGTCACGTTGTCACCCCTTGGAATAGGCTGAGTTATTGCTGTTGTTATTTAAGGAGAAATATTAATGGAGCATTTCCTTTTAATCCCATAACTCTTCCTTATTTTCCCTACCGTAAACCTGCCTTTCCTTCTGCTCTTCCTTGCAGCATTCCCTGCTGGATTTCAGTGCAGGAGCAGGAAATTTACCCCTCTAAAATGCACTTTATTACCTTTATTTGCTCTCAGATTCTGGGTCACTGCTCCCTTCCCTCCCTGATATTTCCTGGGGACAAATGAATCCTTATGTTGTTCAGCAGCTCTTGGGAATTGTTGGGAATGCTCCAAGTATTTTATACCTGTAATGGAAAATAATAAGTGCTGCTTTCCTGGGTTTTTGTGGGATTTCAGGGAATTTTTATGCAGTGGAGGAGCAGAGGTTAAAGTAGTGATTCCTGTGATTCCTTGAAATGCTGCTGATTGCATTGCAACCAAGCTTTGACATTGGGAATATTCAGTATTTGTGTGAATATTTGTGTCCGGATTTGATCCTGTGAACAAACCTCCTGTGAAAAGTTGTCCTGATTTAGTAAAATTTAGGATTTATTTCCAAGTGGCAGCTTGGCAATGCAGGAAAATACAGCCCTTTGTCATCCATGGGATGGGCAGAGGGTGGTTTGGGAATTTTGAAGGTTATCCAATTCCAACCCCTGCCATGGGCAGGGACACCTTCCACTATCCCAGAGTGCTCCAAGCCCCACCCAGCCTGGCCTTGGACGCTTCCAGGGATCCAGGGTCAGCCACAGCTTCTCTGGGAATTCTATTCCAGCTCCTCAACACCCTCACAAGGAAGAATTCCTTCCCAATATCCCATCTATCCCTGCCCTCTGGCAGTGGGAAGCCATTCCCTGTGTCCTGTCCCTCCATATCTTGTCCAAAATCTTTCTCCAGCTCTCCTGGATCCCCTTTAGGCACTGGAAGGGGCTCCAAGGTCTCCCTGGAGGCTTCCCGTTTCCAGGCTGGACATTCCCAGCTCTCCCAGCCTGGCTCCATCCCTTGGAGCATTTCCATGACCTCCTCTGGACCTGCTCCAGGATACCCACGGGTTAGGATGGAACTGGAATTAGAGCCAAGGTTATGACCCCACATCCCATGGTCCTGGCAGGTCCTTGAGCTCAGTGGGCCCACAAAGGTCTGGAATGATCCACCTCCATGGCTGTGATGCTCCAGGATATTCTTGCATCCAATTTTCCATGTGGCAGGAATATTTGGGTGTGAAGTGCCAGAGTGCAGGTACTGGAAAGTGTAGGAGAGGAAAGATCTTTCTCTTTCCTCTAGGATTGTTTACAGGAGTTGGAATTCCTGTTAATAAAGACTTATTTCCCCCCTGTGCTATTCCATATATTATTATTTTCCAGCAGAGGAAAATTAATGTAATTTTTCTGTATTCACATAGAACAGAACGTTCCAAGAGCATCCCACAGATTTGTGAGGTGACACTTGTGGTTCTTATTCCTTTTAGTGACATTTGCACATCTCCAGAGATTGTCTCATCCCTCAGCTCCAGAATCAGCCCATGGAAAATGAACCAGGAATGTCCTGAGCTGCTCCTTTCCAGGGCCGTGCCTTGGGTTTGACTCCTGGAAGTTGGTTTCAGCAGGCTGTGGAAATATTCCCGCTGAAATCCTTAATGAAAACACCTGTTCCGAGTCATCATCTTTTCCCTTTTCCATCTCTTGTGTCCATACATAACAGCGGGAGTGATGAAAATTCCCAATTAGCTGCCTGTGAGAAAACGAGGCAATGCCAGCTGTGAGCAAGCCCCTTCTCCCTCCCTGGGGACAGAGTAACCTTATCGCATTCCCAACTTTCCTCCCAAATACTCCCAAGCCGGGGGGGGACCGCTTGTGAGGGCGAACAGGGAGACGGCGCGCGAGGAAAAAAGGGGGAAAACTGGGAACAAGAGGAACTCCAGCCACGGGTTTGTCCCGGTGTGCCGGATCTATCTTTACCCTCCTTGGCTCGGGACAGCGCTTGGATTTGTCGAGTCCCTACGGAAACATCCAGCTTGGCATCCGACTCCCGCCAGGAACGCCGGCCCTGGCTCGGCCCGCGCTCCGCGGCCTCAGGAAGCTCCTCGCTCCTCTCACAGGTGCCTTTCCAATTTTAAGATTTGGTTTGGATGCGTCGAATTGATGGGATTCATCATGGAAAGCTCCGGGCAAGATGTGATTCCCGTGAATTAAAAAAGCATCCCGAGCTGGAGAGGGTGGGAGATCAGGGGCTCTTGAGGCCAACAGGGAGTAGTGTGGGATTCGATTCCTGACACCTCCCGGGGTAATTTTTGCGGATGATCTCATCCTGATTCTGTTGTTGATTTGCCACTTGGCTCCTCTAATTCCTTGTGGATTGACCCTCCTTCCCTCATCATCTGTCATTCCATGAGGGCTGGGAAGGAGTTGAGGAGATGATGGGAGATGGGTGCTGTTGCTGTGCTCCCTTCTCCTTTTCCCGGGATAAAATCCCTGCTCACTGTCAGCCCTCACCTTCCTAAAATTCTGGAATAGTTTGTGTTGGAAAGCACCTTAAAGCTCATCCAGTTTCACCCCCTGCCATAGGCAGGGGCACATTCCACTATTCCAAGTGCTCCAAGCCCCATCCAACCTGGCCTGGCAAATTCCAGGGATGGAGACTCCACAACTTCTCCAGGTTCCTGTGTATCTCCCTCAAAAAGAAGAGCTGGTGGTGGGAAAAATCCCTGGGAGTTGTGTCACCGTTTTATCCAATCCCAGAGCTCCTTTTTCCTTTCTTCCCTTTGAGTGCAGTGGCAGGACACGGGGAATGGCTTCCCACTGCCAGAAGGCAGGGGTTAGATGGGAACTTGGGAAGGAATTCCTCCCTGGAGGCTGGTGAGGGGCTGGAATGGAATTCCCAGAGAAGCTGCCCCATCCCTGGAAGTATCCTAGGCCAAGTTGGATTTGGCTTGGAGCAGCCTGGGATAGTGGCAGGCATTGATGCCCATGGCAGGGGTTGGAATTCCATGATCGGGAAGGTCCTTTCCAACCCAAACCATTCCATAATCCTGTAATTTGGAGTCTTTTCCAATATTCCAGTCTGGCTTTGGTACCACCTTGCTCCCTGCAGTGCCAAGAATTTCCCAGGTGCCACTTCCCAAAGATATTATTCCAATACACACCCACAGCTGCAAATCCCCTTTCCCTTTTTTTTTTTTTTTTTTTTATCCTTGGACCTTTCCCAAATCTCCCAAACAAATGGGGATCTCCCGGGTCAGAATCTGCAGCTGTCCCTGAGCTCAGGCTGGTGGTGAAACAAGTGGGGTGGGGTTTATTTCCCCTCCCCTTTTCCTGCTGGGAATGCCACAGGGCTGGGTAATTCCAGGTGTCTGATTAGCCACGCTTAATTAAGAGCCAGGGATCTTGGAACGAGCCTGGTGGAGTGAGCCGAAGGAAGCCTGGAGGGAAGGCTCAGCTTGTTCCCTGTGGGAATGTCAGCTCCAGGCTACCCAGTGCTTTGGGATTGCTATGTCCTCATCTTTCCAGTTCCACGGTTTTCTTGGAATAACCAGTTGGGAAAGGTGTCCTGGGAGGTTGGGGAAGTTGGAGGAGGACATTCCTGTGCCCCATGGGAAGCATGGTTTGGGATTTTGGGTAAATCAATGTTGCTGCCTTGTGCAAAATCTGGGAATTTTGGCTCTTTAAATTCCACCAGGAAAACACTCCCCCTCCAACCCCCCCCTCCCTTCCAGACACTTAAAGAGGAGCAAACATCCCCCTCCTCATCTGTGGATGCTCCTTGAGCTCTGTCCCCTGGTGGGATATTCCCTTTCCATCCCTTTCCCGGCATGGATCCTTCACCTTGGCAGCTCCCTGAGGCAGGAGCAGCCTTTTCCTTGTATTTCTGTGCCTCATTGACTCCCATCTGTTCCCATTCTCCAGCATCAAACTTATTCCTTTTGGCTTTTCCCTGTTTTTCCCCTTCCACTTTCCCGTTTAATCGTAGCTGTGTTGTCGGACTCAGCATTTCCCCGGCGCTGAAATGCGGGAAGAGATTTGGGAATGGGAGATAGGTCGGTGAATAAACCCCCCCTGGGGCTTTGAGCAAGACCACATCCCAAGGGGATCCTTTTGGGATGATTTTTAGGGATAACTGGACTCAGCCCAGCTTCCCTAGAGAGCTTAATTCCACGTGTGTCACTCCAGCAAAACAAGAAGGGATCTCTTCCCTGTATTCCTCGGTTTGGGATAGATTTTTTTCCCCCTGGATTCCTTGATTTGGAGTTTAATTACACCGATTTCCCAGCTGGAAAGGAAAATCTGGGGGGGTAAAATTTGAAGCCTGTACTGCAAAGTTTAAAATTCCTGGATTCGTTTCTCCCTTTCTTTTCCAATTCTTTACAAAGCATATTCAGGCATATTCAGGTGTGGAAATCTGTGGGAAGAAATTGATTTTTCCTTCCATCTTTTTCCTGTTGGGATACGGAGAAGCTGGATCTGACACCAGGACCTGCTGTGGTACCCTCTAGGGGGCACGATGCCTCTGCTGTTTTTCTGGAGAAAGGATTTTTTTTTCCCATAGGGAAAAACGAACTGAGAGTTACAAGAAGCAGCAAAATATCCGTGTGTTCAGCAGGAATTGTAGCCGGCCCGGAGCTGCGTGGAATTTCCCCGGCAGTGTTGCCTTGCCTTCATTTTTGTGGGACTTTTCAGGGTAAATTTGGGTTTAATCCCTAATTCTGCCCTTCAGTCCCAAATAAAGTGAGGCGTATCCCGGCTCCTCTTTAGTTAAAACCTCTGGGGTCTTCATGAATCCTGGATAATTTGGGATATCCTGGATAAGCTGTGAGGTGCAAGAATTGAATTTAAGCACCGTGTTGGTTTTTTTAACTCCTTCATTCCCACTATTCCTGAACTATCAGGAGTGAGAGTGGAATAAGAGGCTGAGAAAATTATGCTCTGTAAAAAAAACCCTTTGGGAATAAATCCTGTTTTCCAGTGCTCCTGTAATTACCTTTTCCCACTCCGTGTGGGATTCCTGTCTTAGGGACAGAGCTGGGGTTGCTTTTTTTGCTGCCTCTGGGATGTTTCCCACATGGAGCCGATTCCTGTCTCGTTAATTGATTCCCAAGAACGGTGAGTTAACCGGGAATTTTTTATTGGATCAGATTATTTTATTTCCCTGCCTTCCCAAAACTTTTGCCCTGTCCTTAGCCACAATTAATTAATTAATCTCTGCTTTAATTGCTCCACAAGGGGAAGGAATGGGGTGGCGTCACCTCCAGACCCTCTGGAGCAGAGCAAGAGTGCAAAAGGCTCCGTCGGAAAATCAAATCCATCTTTTCCAATCGGTCCCTGCCGACCTGGATTATCTTGGATTTTCTGGCAAAGAGCTTCGTGCCAGAGTGAGCAAATTAAGGAGTGAGGGGATCCCTGTAAAGGATAAAAAAGGGATGTGCATCCCTGACTTTTCATGGACAAAAATTCGGGATTTTAAAAAATCCCAAACCACCTTCAGTTATAATATGAGTAAATGGGAACATTCCCTTTTTCTGACATAAAATTCCTTGTGCAAAATAAAAAAGCAATCTCCAAACCCTCATTTTTCCATGAAATATCCTCATGCTGGAAAGGTTTTTTTTTTTCCCTTTTTCCCCTCCTTTATACATATCCAGGAGGATTTTGTCCCGGAGAGGGGAATGTTGAGACACATGCTCCATGCTGGAACTCCACTCCAGCCCGATCCTGCTGCATCTGCTTCCCTCTGCCTCATCCTTCTCCACTTTTCCTGCTGGGTCAGGATTTTTCCAGCTTGTAATCATTCCAGCAGATGGTGGGATAAAGGGATGCTGACCAGGAAATTACCTGGGAGCCGGGAGCAGCGGCACCTTTATGTCACAGAGTGCCAAAAATCCGTTTGCAGCACGGCTGGGCTTGTCCAGGGAAGGCACGGATTTATGGAAAAGAGTGGGAAAAGCTCTCCAGCTCTTTTCTGGGTATCAGGATAAGGGTTTTTTTTTGGAAAACCCTGAGTTGGTAGGATTTAAACCTGCTGTGGTGGTGATTTAAGGTGGGGTTTGGTGATGTCCTGCAAAGTTTGCACAGGGAGAATCAGCTACTCCTTCGACTTGAGGCTCCTGGAATTTCATGTGGGAGAATGGGATCTCCAGGAAATTCCTGGTGGAGCAGGGCAGAACCTTTGGAATCTGTTGTCCTGTCAAGAAAACTGGGCTGTCCTGTGGATTCAGGCGTTTGGTGTTTGTTGTAAGAGGGTGAGATCTCCAGGAGATTCCCAGAGGAACAGGGGAAACCCTTTAGGATGTATTGTCCTGCCAGGAAAACTGGGTTCTCACATGTTTTGAGGCTCCTGGTGTTTGATTTAGGGAAATTGGATTTCTAGGAGATTCCTGGAAAAGCAGGCAGAGCCTTTGGGATGTGTTATCCAGCCAGGAAAACTGAGCTGTCCCTGATTTCAGGCATTTGGTGTGGGAGAACGGGATCTGCAGGAGGTTCCCAGAGGAGCAGGGTAGACCCTTTGGGATGTGTTGTCCTTCCAGGGAGCGCATTTCTCCCAGGATTTTGCCACCCAAAAAGAGGGAAGTGGGAAACCATATAATTCCATAAGATGCACCCCTTTTTCCCTCCTGCCTGTGCCCCTTTTTAAGGAATATCGGCGGAGCAGGTGCTGCTTTGGGAATACAAAGCTCCGCTCCCATTTTCCCAGAAAGTATCCGGTAAATCAGGCACTCCCGGCTCACTCCATCCAGTAATGAAGTGGGAATGAACTCTGGAAAAGGGAAGGGAGAGCAGGGGGGGGATGAACTCCCCGGAGATTGATGGGATGTGCTGACGTCGGGGCCCAAACACGACCATCTCACTTTTCCAAGCAATCCATCTGGAGCTTCGGTGATCTGTCATCCCGGCGAGCCGGGAAATTTGTTAGGAGACTTGGAAAAGAGCTCCCACCTCTGCGGTTTTTCAGGAAAGAGTTGAGGGGGGTTATGCAAAGGAATCTTGGAGCTTTTTCCTGGGATTCTTGAGGGTGTTAATTTGGTGGCACAGGAGTTTAAGTGGGCTTGGATAAATCAAGGAATTCCTTGATATTTGGTTTATGAAAAGTTGGTTTATTCCCGATTTTTTTTTAAGCAGAGCCAGAATAGGAAGGAGATTCCTTAGGATTTAGGGCAGTCAAGGAAGTGTTAAAGCAGCTTGGAAAGGAAAAAAGGTGATGTGGGAAATTTTTTTTGAGTTTTATCCTTGTTTTTGCTGTTGATCTTTCTGTCTGCTCTAGGAAGAATCTATTTGTCATTCTGCTTCCTGGTTTTCTTGCTTTTAAATGAGGAAAAGTGGGATGTTGAGGGCTTGTGTTAAAAAATTCCTCCGAGGTATCCTAAGGGAAGAACAAAGTATTCCCTATTGTGCTCATTCCTTGCCTGTATTTGCATCAGAATTAATCCCAAATTCCATGTAATGATCCAGATTAACCACTTCTTAAATGGAGAGAGAACAATTCCTTGAATCTGAGACCTGGGATGTGACAGGGTCTAAAACCCCTTTAAAACTGAATTTGAGATTTTCCTACAGGGATTCACAGAATTAATTCCACATTTTGTGTAAAAATTTGATCCAAAATGATCCAGATTTTAAAGGATGAATCTCTGGCAGAATGATCCCTGGAATCTGAGACCTGGGATGTGACAGAGGATAAAGCTCCTTTAAACCTCATCTTGAGGTTTTCCTGAAGGGATTTGCAGCAGAATTAACCCCAAATTCCATGTAAGAATCCAGATCAACCACTTTTTAAATGGAGAGAGAACAATTCCTGGAATATGAGACCTGGGACGTGATAGGGTCTAAAATCCTTTTAAAACCGAATTCGAGATTTTCCTACAGGGATTCGCGGGAGAATTACACCCAGATTTTGGGTAAAAATTTGATCCAAAATGATCCAAATTTTAAAGGATGAATCTCTGGAAGTGAAGGGCAGAATCATCCCTGGAATCTGAGACCTGGGATGTGACAGAGGATAAAACTCCTTTTAACCTCATCTTGAGGTTTTCCTGCAGGGATTTGCAGCAGAATTAACCCCAAATTCCATGTAAGGATCCAGATTAACCACTTATAAAGCATGAAATTTTGGGAAGCGGAGAGCAGAGCAGTCCCTGGATCCTGAGACCCGTCCCTAGATTCTGACACTTGGAATCTGGCCAGGGCTAAAGCTCTTTTAGACTTCAGCTTGAGGTTTTTCTGTGTGGATTTAGTGAAATTCCATGTAATGATCCAGATTATTAACCACTTTTTAAGGATGAATTTTGGGAACTGGAGGGCAGAGCTATCCCTGGATCAGTGCTGGGGCTGGGACTGGTTTTATGGAAAGGGCCACACAGTCCTTGGTCCAGACTTCCAGCACGCAGTTGTTCCCAATCCAGAGGCACAGCTGGCATGCCATGGCCCTGTCCCAGCATCCCAGGATGTATTAATAGCCCCACAATTTGGGAATTCACGGCTGGACCGAAACCTGACTCCAGCCACTTTCCCACCCTGCACATGGACACAATTATCTTGGAGACTCCAACCATTTCCAGCACCCTTTTTCCAGTGCTGGAAAAGTGTGGCTCTTTGGTTGACATCCTGCTTTTATCCTCCATCCTGAATTCCCGGAGAAGGGATCAGTTGTTAATTGAAGGGAGGGAAATTCTGGGAAGTGAGGGCAGCACTGATGTCTCCTTTTCCAACAAAATATCCTGGATGCTGCCTCAGTTTCCCCACATGATTTCCTCCTTCCTAATCCTCCCACTTGGTTGCTCCCTGGAAGCTGCATGGAGAAAGGAATTTCTCCTTCATTCCATGAAAAGTTGTGGCTGAAGCCCTCAGGGACAAATCTATGTGGAGATGGGTGCAAATACCAGGTGGCAAAATGCAAAGTCCACGAGATAAAATCATGGAATCATTAAGGTTGGAAAAAAACTTCAGAGCCCACCGAATCCAAGTGTTCCCTCGGCATTTCCAAGGCCACCACTGACCTTGTGGATGGATTTTAACATCCACATGGATTTTAAATTCTTCCAGGGATGGGGACTCCACCACTGCCCTGGGCAGCTGTGCCAGTGCCTCACCACCTTTTCCATGAAGAAATTTTCCCAATATCCGATTTAAACCTCTCCTAGTGCTTCTTGAGGCTGTTTCCTCTCATCCTGTCTCTTCTTCCCTCGGAGCAGATCCTGGTCCTGCCTGGCTCCACCCTCCTGTCAGGGAGTTACAGAGTGAGAAGGTCCCTCCTGAGCCTCCTTTTCTCCAGGCTGAGCCCCCCTTTCCCAGCTCCTATTTGTATTTCAGAGATTTTCCATAGAAATTATCCCTGCAAATCCACCCTCATTCTCCTTTTTTTCCCCTGCAAATCCTGTAAATGCCTTGAATCCCAGCATGGTTTTGGAAGGGACCCTTAAGACCACCTCATTCCAACCTTTTCCATGGACAGGGACGGCTTCCACTAGACCAGGTTTCTGGGATTCCTTTTTGTGGGAGTAGGGAATAGAATATTTATGGAATAAACACACCCACGGTGTATTTTGGCAGTGGTGCTGTCATTGCTTTGCATTCAGTTTGCTGCAAATTCCTGATCCCTGTATCAATAATCACTTCCCAGCTCGTTATAAATTTCCATCAGATAAATATTGATATTCCACTCCAACTTTATGGATAAACAACCTCCCCGGCTTCCATATTGTCCCAGGTTTTATGGATTGGAAAGAAATCAAAGGTGGTTTATGATTTGAAACAGCCTTGAGTTGGTTTGGTTTGTTTTATGTCCACTTGTGTTAATTTAAGGGGGAAGTTTGGGATTTATTCCAAGAGAGGTTTTGGTGACATTTGAGGTATCGGATGCTGTTATCCATGAGGGAATCCAGAGGGATTCTGGGAAGAGGCAAGTTAACAGAGAAGTTTTGGGGTTTTGAGCAGGACATGGATATTTTTTCCCACCCAAGAGCCAGTTTGGGAACTTTTTGGAAGCCCGCGGCGCCGCTCGGTGTTTGTGTCACCCTCGGAGCTCCTGGAGGGGCTGGAAAATCTCCGGCTGCAAATGAAGCTCTGATGGAAGGTGCTGCTCCCGGGGTGCCTCTTCCCGTGTTCCTCGGGGCGGGAAGCAGATCCCACAGGCACCTCCCGTGTGATGTCTGCGCCCAGCAGGAAGGGAAAGAACTGGAGACAAAGGAGAAGAGGAGCTGTGCCATGTGCTGCTCCTCTGGCTCTCCCCAGCTTCAAATTGCTCAGGGACACGGCACTGGCTCCGTGGATTACTGGGAGCCAACGCCCTCAAGGAAGCACTTTTCTTCCCCCAAGAGCTGAGGGATGTCTGGGGACTTTTCCTGCCACTTCTGGGACGTGCACAAGTACATCAAGACGGGAAAATCAGCCTGGAGAAGCCTCTTCCCGAGGTTTGTGCTGAGCTTGGAGGAAGATTTTGCTTAGCTGATTGGCTTTTGTTATCCTTGAGGATATTTAACCCCCCTCTGGAAGATTCATTCCTTGGGCTGGAGCTGGTGGGAGGAGGAGTTGGGGGGACACTGGGGACAGCACGTGTTGAGCTACTGGAGAAAAACAGCTGGAATGTGTAGTCCCAGAAATAAGGATCTAAAGCTCTCCCAAAGGCACGTGATGAAGGGCCTGGAGGGGAAAAACCTGGAGGTGAAGAGGGAAGAATCATTGGGATCTTGAGTTTCCTCAGGAGTGGCAGCTCCAATCTCTGCTCTCTGTGACCACAGCCGGGGAATGGCTGGAAATGTGTCAGGGAAGGTTTATGTTGGGTATCAGGGAAAGGTTCTTTCTCCAGAGGGTGATGGGGTGCTGGGACAGGATCCTTAGGGAATGGTCATGGCCCCAAGGCTGCCAGAGCTGTTGGAAAGGGCTCTCTGGCACAGAGGGGGATTTTTGGGGATGTTCTGTGTGGGGCCAGGAGTTGGACTCGTTAATCCTCATGGTTCCTTTCCAACCCAGGATATCCTATGAATCCAGAGGGTGTTTTGGCTTGTGGGCAAATCCTTTTGACCCTTAAGTCTATTCCCTGTCAGGCACAACTATCCCAGGAATATTTTAATGTGAGATTCAGTCATTTTCTGCCTCAAACACCTTAAAACCCGTGGTAAAATCACCACCTGCTCAGCTGTTTTCTCCTCAAGCCCATCTTTTCTATGAGCATCTTGATTCCCAACTTCTCAGCTTTTTTTCCCCTCCTGTTAATTATTATAATTACTTTTAAAACCTGGCCCCTGATTAGGCACTAGGTGGACACGGTGGCTGGGTTTTATTGCAGAACCTGCTCCTGCTCAAGGAGTTATTTTTGCTGAAGGCTTGCCCGGAATTGCTGAGTCAAGACAACGCTTTGATGGGATAAACATCTTCCCTCTCCCTTCTGTTCAGACCCTGGAGCCCCATTTGCCTGAGTAAAGACGTCGAGTTTCTTGGAATGCAGCTCCTGTTAAAGGAGCCCTGGAGCAAACACAGCGAGCTCTTGCTGTGATTTAAGAGTTTATCCCAAATCCATGAGCCATGGACCCAATTTTGGGGGCTGAAAGTTGCTTCCTCGTCCTGACCATGTCTCTCCCAAAACCTGCAGGTGGGTTTGAATTCCCACTGATCTTGGAGCTGGCCAGTGATTTCCTCATGGAAACACCACCTCAGAGCCACTGGTGGTCACCTGCTCCTAATGTGACTTTTCCAGAAGGGTTTGGCCAAAAGGTCAGCGCTCAACTGCTCAGTGGAACCATTCCTGATGGATGCACGGAGAGGCTTCCAGGGGGGAGCACGCGGAGTTTACACAGAAACAGTCGCTCATCCGACTGAATCGTTAATGCCCGCTGCCCGCGGAGACTAATTAAGGAGAGCTGCAGCTGTTTTGGGAAGCACTTTGTGGGGATTACAGCACGGGCTGGAGGAGCTCTCGGAGTGTGAAACATTAGGAAAGGCGTTTTGTGCCGCTGCGCTCCGAGGAGTTAAGGGAAGGGGGGGGGGTTGCGGGGACAGAGTTTTCCAAACTGTTTTCTTGGAGATGGTTTGAGTTTGGCCAAATAACGGGATGTGAGTGGTGGCAGCCTGACTTTGGTGGGGACACGTCAGGAACCCTGGGAGAGAAAGGTTAAGAGGGTGTCCCTGCTGCCTTTCCCTAAAAACCTGCTGCCTTTTCCATGTGCTCCTGTGGGAATTGGGGCAGCTGGGGTGGGGGGGGGGGTTGGTGCTTTCCTCTGTCACTTCGGTGGCTCGGAAGAGTTTATGGGAAAGATCTTGGGTTTGTTGCTGGGAGCTGGGAAGGGTCTGGAGCACCAGGAGCAGCTGAGAGAGCTGGGGGGGCTCAGCCTGGAGAAAAGGAGGCTCAGGGGCAACCTTCTGGCTCTCTACAGCATCCTGCTCCAAGCCCCATGTCCAACCTGGACTTCAACAAGTCAGCCTCAGCTTCTTGGGAATTCCATCCCAGCCCCTCCCCACCCTCCCAGGGAAGAATTCTTTCCCAATATCCCATCTAACCCTGCCCTCTGGCAGTGGAAATCCTCCATCCCATCATGCTGAAATTGTGTGATACAAGACTTCCTTTATTCCTCCTTTTGAAATTTTCAGCGGTTTTATTTGGTCATTTAATTTATGTATGTTCATTTACATAAGATCAAGTTTTCCTGTGCATGGGACATAAATTCTCCAAGACCATGGATTGCTCTGGGTTATTGTAAAAGAAAATATTAGGACACTTTGTAAAACCTTGGTTTTGTGGAACTCCTGAGACATCCTGGAAACCTTTGATTCCTTGGTCATAAACCCTCCTGAATGATTTGCTGTACTGGATTAGATCCTGAGACCCTGAGAAACAGCCAGTGCATGGATCTTCTGGGAGCCAACGGGAAAACTTTGGGAGGCATTACTGCAGTTGAGGTTCAGGCTTGGAGTGTGGCTGTTCACACTCCCAGTGGCATGTGCAGAATCCCTGGAGCTCCAAGGATTACGGCTTTATAGTTCGCACGTGGGATTTGCTGTGAGCTCCTGGTTCTTTTTATAGGGAGTCTATTCCAGGGGGATTTCAGAGAGGGAATTTCTGACCTTTGGACAAGAAGCCATCAAGCTGTGAACCAGCAGGAAATCCAAAGTGATTTAGCCCGTGGTCCTTTTTAAAATCCAGCTGTTTCCTGCTTTGGGGTGTTGTTTGTTGGGTGAGTGTTGTTGCCAGGGGCTGGAGTTCTGCTGAGGCAGGGTCTTGGTGCCCTTCCCTTGTGTCTTCATGGAATCCCAGAATGGTTTGGGTGGGAAGGGATCTTTCAAGATTTTCTCATTCCATCCCCTGCCATGGGCATGGACACCTTGCGCTATCCCAGGGTGCTCCATGCCCCATCCAGCCTGGCTTTGAATTTTTCCAGGAATGAGGCAGCCACAGCTGCTCTGGAAAACCTGTGCCTCACCATCCTCACAGAGAATTCCTTCCCAGTATCCCATCTATCCCTGCCCTCTGCCAGTGGAAAGCCCCTTGTCCCAAGTCCCTTTCCAGGTCTCCTGGAGCCCCTTCAGGCACTGGAAGGTGCTCCAAGGTCTCCTTGGATCCTTCCCTTCTCCAGGCTGGACTTTCCCAGCTCTCCCAGCCTGACTCCAGAGCAGAGGGGGTCGAGTCCTTGGATCATAGTGATGGAATCACTGTCCCTGGAAGTGTTGAAGAAATGTGTGTATGTGGCACCTAGGGATGTGGTTTAGTGGTGAATGTTGCAGTGCTGAGTTAACAGTTGGACTTGATGATCTTGGATGTATTTTCTAACTTTAACAATTCCATGATTCTGGGTTTATCTTCCCTCCTGGGTCAGGGGGCATGAACCAGGCTCCCACTCGGCTTGTGAGATTTATGGAATTCTGCAGGACTCATACCTGGAGGGTTTTTTTGGAGGAGGGGATGGATTGTAGCCTTTTCTCCATCCAAAATATGTATTTGGTTTAATAACAAGCAAGAGCACCTGCCCTTTTCCCTGACACTATGGGAAAAACCCTGGAGTGCTGTCAATAAAAAGATTCCCTGATAGCTTTCAAAAGGAAATTAAAATTTATCAAATATTTTCCCCCCTGTCTGGAGCAGCTCATCAGATGTGGAGGCTGGAAAAGGGAGATTTGCTGTTCTTTCCCTCTCCCACACTGACATCCCTGGGCGATCCCAAGGGTGTGACAAAGGGAATGCTCTGCTCACCTATCCCTCAGCCTTTGGAAAATTAATTTTTTGTTGGAATAGAATCCAGGTGCCTCCGGAGGTTTGGAGTCACAGGAAAAGATTGAAGGAAAGTGATGTGGGTTGAAAGAGGCCTCAGAGACCATCTCATTTCAGCCCTCTTCCATGGGCAGGGACACTTTCCATGAATCCAGGTTGCTCCAAGCCCAATCCTTGGCCAGATGCCGTTTCCTTCAGGCTATGGTGTTGAAGAGGCACAGGCTCCAGCATGGGATGGCGCTTGCTCCAGGATGATGCTCAGGGATGCAGGAGTAGCCACCTGAATGTAAAGCACTGGATCAGAGGGTAGAGATGGGATTATGGACATTTTGGGTAAAAGAGCTTTTGCTTTCCACCAAAAATAGAATTTTTTTCTTTGTTTTGTTCCCTTCTTGGATGTAGCAAAGTTGATTGGAATCTGGGGACTTGGAGGTCTGAGCTTTCCTTCTTAAGATGTTGTTGACCTCAGGAGCTGAGGAGCCACCAATGCCGAAGCTTTCTTCTTTTCTCTTTCCTAAAAATGTGATGCGGGCTTATCTTTGTTCCTTTATGCTTCAAAATCATGGCTGAAAGGAATCATGGAATATCCTGAGTTGGAAGGGACCCACATGGATCATCCAGTCCAGTTCCTGGCCCTGCACAGGACACCCCATGAATTCCACCATGTGCTGAAGGACCTTGAATCAAAATTATTCCCAAGTCTTCTGGTGTGGTGCTCACTTGGGATTTTCTAAGGAGGATTTGCTCTCCAGGTAGCCAGTGGGAATTTCCTTCTTGTAATCCTGTTTTCCACGTCATAAAATTCAGTGACCCTGGTCCCCATGTGGATTTGATCCAAAAGAAAGTCTTGGCATTGTGTTTCCATGATTTAAGCTCCCTCTCACTGCACCCCATCCTGAAGAGGATGATTTTTGAGAATCAGACCTATGAGAAAATTCCATCTCTGGTGCAGGAATGGTGTTTTTGGGTCATCTGGTCCCATTTAAGCCCTAGTCGTCAATCCCTTAAGTTCTGCCCATGGAATGGGATGGTGTGTAGGGTTTGGGTGCCTCTTGGTGCCATCCAACCCCACGCTGAGCATGGAATGCCACTGGAATCTTTCTCCTCCAGCACAGCTGAAGCCGTGGTCTTTGGGGAGGTGAGAGAAGTGGATGAGTGCCAAACCCATCCAGCTGGATCACCCAAATGGGCAATCCAAGGAAATCAACCACATGCCCTGATGCTCATGCACAGCTTAGGCTGTGAAATTCCTTGTTTATAGGAACTTAACGGATGCTGTAACGGCTTCAAGCAGATGAACGCATTTCTTTAAAGCAACAGCAACGTTCTTCCTCCTCGAGGGGGAAAGTTTTAACTGAAAGAGGGAAGATTTAGAGCGGAAATAAGGAAGGAATTCTTCCTTGGGAGGGTGGGGAGGAGCTAGAATAGAATTCCCAGAGAGGCTGTGGCTGCCCCATCCCTGGAAGTGTTCAAGGCCAGGTTAGACAGGGCTTGGAGCAACCTGGGATAGTGGAAGGTGTCCCTGCCCATGGTAAGGCTTTGGAACTGGATGGTCTTCAAGGTCTCTTCCCACCCAAACCATTCTGGGATTCTTTGAAGTTCCTTTGAAGGGAAAGAGCTGGGATAGAAACAGCACTGCAAAGACCGCACACGTTTTCCTCTTCTTCCTTCCCATCCATCCCGAGCTTTGTCGAGCGACGGATAAAAAAGGGGGAAAAAAAAACAACCAACCCACCCACAATAATCTATAGCAACTGTCAGCCAGCAAACTACTCCCATTTCATAGGGATAGGTTGGATGTCAGCGCGGGATCGATGGCTCTCGCGCCGTAATTATAAAAACTCGTGGGTTGTGTTGCTTGAGTGAGTTTGGGAAGAGTAGGGTCTCAATCTTCCCTCTAATGGGGCTTTGGCAGTCGGTGGCGCAGCGGCTTCGTCTTAGTCTGACAGTGTTGTCATTAAACACCAGGTAGCGTGGAACAACAGGGAACACGGCTCCGGAGCGGCCGGGAACACGCGGCTTTGACAGGAGTGATTTGTCATCGAGGAGCTGCCCAAACTCCTGAGCCTGGAGTACGGGCGGCTGCTTAAAGTGACTTATTGCCCCTGTCGGCGGCTGCAGTTGTGATTTGATAATCGGTAAATGTTTGTCAAAGATGAATTCCCTCCCTGATGCAGTGCAGTGCTGGAAAAGCAAATGAAAAGCAGGGGGAAAGAACATATTGGATGGATTAAAGACTCGGGTAGGATAAGGGTGATGGAAACAACAGGTTTCCCTGTTAAACTTGGCTTCCTTCCTTCGGGGAGGTGGAGTGTTGAGGTTTGGGATACTGAGATGGGGACTCACTATCAGCACTGGTGTTGGGGGACTGGGAGTGGTGCAACATTAACTCAATTTCAGGAAAAAATTCTTCATGGAAAGGGTTGTTAAGCATTGGAAGGGGCTGCCCAGGGAGGTGGTGGAGTCCCCATCCTTAGAGGTGTTTGAGGAATAACTGAATGTGGCACTCAGGGCTCTGGTCTGGGTGACAAGGTGAGGATCAATCACAAATTGGACTCTATGATCTTGAAGGGCTTTCCCAACCTTAATGATTATGTGATTATAAGGAGTGGGTTTTTTTCCAGATTTCAAAGATCCTGGAGCTGTGCTTGGTCTTGAGGGACTATAGACTAATGTGGAGCAATGGTTCTCCTTTTCTTAAGCACAGGGAATCATGGAATAGTTTGAGTTGCAAGAGACCTTAAAGATCATCTCATTCATTGTCGGGGAGCCATTGTGGTGTGTCTGACTTCAGCTCCATTCTCCTCTGTCCGGGAGGTTTCAGGAGTGTTTTTTTGATAAGGAAAAGAACATCTTGGTTCTTTCTTTCCATGGATGTGGTGCTTTTCTGGCTTTTTGGCAAATAGTTCCCTCGGCAAACCCATGTGCACCTACTTAGAGGTTACAACTTGTAGTAGAATCCCTTTGTTTCTTGTGGGGATGGATTTTGAGCCTGTCCATTGCCTGCTTTGTATCAAAGTTTAGAAAGGAGAATTAAAAGAATTAAAAGGAGCTTAATGAACCTTCTGCCTGCAAAGTTTTCCTCCCATCTCCCTGAGTTTATCCAAGTTCCTCTGCTGAATGCCAGAGTCAGGTCAGGTTCCTTTTAAGTGGATGCTTAGAAATCTAAAAGCTGGCCTTCTGTTGGATAAGGGGCTTTGAGGGTGGGGAATACCTAAGAGATTCAAATTTTTCCTTGTTAAATTTAAATAAATTATAATAAAATAAAAAAAAGGAAGTCAATCCTAAAGCACAAATGCAAATGGAATTCCAGCCCGCCGAGCGCTCCCGTCGTTTCCCGAGGCAGAGCCACCTCTCCCCGTGCCACGGTGAGGCGTGAACACGAGATCCCTGAACCCATTTGATTATAGCCGGGGTTTTTCTGGTGTGTGAAGTGCTGGAAACGATCAAGAGCAGGAAAAGTGGAGTGATTTATTAGACTCATAAAAATTCATACTTTGTTATTCCAGTTGTCTTCCATCTGCAGCTTGTTAGAACGAGCACCCCTGGCAGCTCCCGCCGCGAGGCCGGGGGGAGGAGGGCATTTATCAGCTTTCCTCCTGCCATCCCACTCTCTCATTTAGAGGAATGGATCCAGCTCCTGGAAACACATTAATAATCATTCACCGAGGGAAGGGGGGAAGGAAAACCCACCACCCTCTTTTGTTATAATAATAAGGGTTGTGTTTGAACAAGGGCTGATGCTCCAGAGACCCATTCAGGCTCTTTAACACGGGCTGGAGCTGGGAAAACGGTGTTCAGAGCCTTCAGTGTGACCTCCTCTTGCCAATCCTGGTGGATAATGTGGGCTCTCCTCATCCTTGGAAGGCTCTTCCACTCTGGTGATGTTTGGAAGATCCTGGGGCTTTTTGGCAGTGAGGATGGGATTGTGACACAGCTGGTGGGGTTACTGGGGTGACTGGGAGGTTGGTGATGTGTCCTCCTGTCCCCACCAAGACCTTGTTGGACCCTTCTGTCTCTGCCTCCCTGTATTTTGGGATTGGAGGGAATACACCAAGATATTTGCTGGTGTTTCTGTTGTAGTTGGAATATTGGTGTTGGAATTGTGGGACTGAGTCAAAGGCACGGTTCTTCCCATTATTTTCTAAGGCTCCCCAAATCACCTGGCTCTGGGGGCTGGTGGGGCTGAAGTGACCCAGACCCCTTTGGAAAATGATACAGATTTGGATAAATGTGGGATGGCTTTGGTTGGGAAAGAACTTTGAGATCATCGAGTCCCAAACGTTCCCCCAGCACTGCCAGGGCTGCCACTGGTGCACATCCCCAAATGCCACATCCACACATTCGTGAACACTTCAGGGATTGTATTCCACAAAGAGTGGGAAGGATCTGGAGCACCAGGAGCAGCTAAAGGTACTGGAGGGGTTCAGCCTGGAGAAGAGGAGGCTCAGGGGGGACCTTCTGGCTCTGCCCAACTTCCTGACAGGATGGTGCAGCCAGAGGGGGGTCAGGGTCAAGGGAGAGGACAAGAGGAAATGACCTCAGGTTGTGCCAGGAGAGGTTTAGATTGGATGTTGGAGAAAAAAATTCTTGATGGAAATGTGGTCAGGTGTTGGAATAGGCTCCCTGGCAGTGGTGGAGTTACCATCCCTAGAAGGCTTCAGAAAATGTGTGCATGTGGCACTGGGGACATGGTTTAACAGTGGCATTGGCAGTGCTGAACAGTTTGACTCAATGGTCTTCTTAGTGCTCTTTTCCAACCTAAACCATTCCATGATTCCATGCTGGATGTTGTGGTACCCTGGGAACACGCAAACCCCAAAGACACCACATCCACTGAACCAGATCCACTAAAATCCATCCTGTGCAGCATCCCAGCTGCAGATGGAAGCTGGGATTGCGCCAGTGGTCTGGAAAGGGAGAACAGGTCCTCAACCTTTTGAGAGACTGATCCTGAACGTGTTTTGCAGCAGCATTTTTCCAGGGAGTTTCTTGTAGCTCTGTGACTTTCATGTCTGCTGCTTTTCGTTTCCCTGTCACGCTTGCTGCCAGTGTTTCCTCGCTGTTGGATTTCTCCTGGCTGTGCCATCCCCAGCTTTTCCAGATGCTCTTCTCCTCGCTCCCCTTCTTTCTTCTCAACAGCTCAGGCATCACTTTGTTCCCCCATGACATCTCCACGCGTCGTGGGGCTTTCCTAAACATTTGGATTTTTGAAAAGCTCTAATAAGGCCTGCCTGGAACCTTCCCTTCTCCTGGCTGGAAATCCCAGCTGTCTCCAGAGCAGAGAGGCTCCAGCCCTTGGAGCATCTCCATGGCCTCCTCTGGACTCACTCCAGCAGCTCCACATCCACATCCATCCACTCCAGAGCTGGATGTAGAATTCCAGGTAGAGTCTCACCTGAGCGCAGCAGAGGGGCAGAATCTCTCCCTTTCTTGCTGCTGGAATTTTTTTTTCTTCCAAGCTGGGTGATGTTTTGCCCCTCTGTATTTCCTGGAAATAAAAGTTCTGTATTTTTCACCTAAACCCAGGAATTCTGGATGCAGACCCAGACTCATGGAATTTATTTGAGCAGGATATGTGGATTTGCCCAGAGAGATTGTGAATCCTCATCCCTGGATATGTCCAAGGCCAGGTTGGACAAGGCTTGGAGCAACCTGGGATAGTGGCAGGTGTCCGTGCCCATGGTGAGGGTTTTGGAATAAGGTGGTCTTAAAGGCCCCTTCCAAGCCAAACAATTCCATGAATTTAATACTTTGCCTGATAAAATGAGTGTTTCCTTACTGTTCATCTCCAAGTGCCAGTGCCCAATGCAGTCTCGCTCCTGGTGGATTCCCTGAACTTCTCTTTTCCTGTGGTCTGATTGACATATGGGAATTCGCCAAGCAGATCTGGTATTAATTTCCCAAATATTCCCAGCTAAAAGCAGCTGCCACGATAAGCAAATTTTCCAATGAGTTTGGAGCTCTCTAAAATATTCCAACTCTGAATCCTGCCCTTCTCCCGTCCTCTCAAAATGTGACAACCGGAGCAGCTGTCGTGCTCCGGGTCCCAGGTAAAGCAGTTTGGATCAATTGGATTTATTTCCTATTAAGCAGCAGTTCGTGATCATAAAGCATCGTTTACACGCTGGCATAAAGAGCCGTCGCTCTTGAAAGAGCTCGGAACTGAATGAGTGTGGAAATTAAATTCCCCTCTTAAACCCAAGGATGGTCCTTTTGGAAGCTGATTCCAGTCGCAACATAATTAACCTCTTGCTGTGCCATTCTGTGGGAACATATTGAACCTGCTCCGGGATAATCATCCCTAATACTGGTGTCTGCTTTCACACTGAATTCCTAACAGCATTACAGTAATCCCAAAGCTTTTGTTGACTCCAGGGGCTTGGCCAAGTTGGCAGCCAGGACAAAAGGTGTCAGAGCCACGTGGCTCAGGGGTGATGCCATCGAGGTGTGGTGGGACGGGAAACACCAGAACCGTTTGCTTTTGGCTGGAGGAGCTGTAGTGGAACTTTATTCAGGTTTCCCGTGGATTTATGCCTGTTGAAGGTCATTTCCATATGCTTGGAGCAACCTGGTCTAGTGGAAGTTGTCCCTGCCCATGGCAGAAGGTTGAAACTCGATGGTGTTAAAGGTCCCTTCCAACCCAAACCATTCCATGATTCTTGTTTTAGCCCAAATTCTCTCTTTCTTTCTCAGTTTTTCCCTCCATTGCTCTTCCCTTCCCATCCACAGTTTTTCTCATCCAGGGAAGCAAGTGGTGTTGGGGATAATCCCCAGGAGGTTTGGGTATATTCCCACCTCTTCACCCAATCATGAGCTGAAGTCTGAGACTGGAGAAGAGAAGGATTCAGGGAGACCTTTGAGCCCCTTCCAGTGCCTGAAGGGCTCCAAGAGAGCTGGAGAGGGACTTTGGACAAGTGAATGGAGTGACAGGGCAAGAGGGTATGGCTTCCCACGGCCAGAGGGCAGGGACAGATGGGATATTGGGAGGGAATTCTTCACTGGGAGAGTGGGGAGGCCATGAAATGGAATTCCTAGAGAAGCTATGGATACTCCATCCCTGAAAGTGTCCAAGGCCAGGTTGGATGGGGCTTGGAGCATCCTGGCTCTCGGTTGACGTGAAGGGCAGTGATTGGGATTCCCAATCCCTGTAATCTGCTGTAGCAGTGGGAGTGAGGCTGATCCATCCTGGCTATCAGAGCTTCCCGTGGTGCTTCTGCTTGTGTCGAGGTTGCTCCTGGCTGCAAACTCCTCTGCTGCCCCCAAATTTGCCCTTGGACCTTCTTACTAAAATCCTGAAAAGCTCCTCCACCACCTTCCCTTCATCCATGAGGTAGGAGACAGTGTGGAAGGATCAGATCCATTAGGAAATGGTCTTGCAGGGATTTTACAAGGAATTCCATGCCTTGACATTGGTCCTCCCAAAATGCACATGATGGAAGCCAGCATCAAATTGTTTTGAGTCAGGGATGCCTTTTCCCATGGAAAAGAGGGAGGTTTGATCGCATACCATCCCAGAGCACCAGCGGATGTGTACGATGGTCCTGCTGCAACCTGGGATGTCTGGCTGAGTCTCCTCTTCCTTCTGGCATTTGAGGGTAACTGGGTTCTGCTGAATCTTCCCTTCCTGACCTGGAGCAAATCCCATGGTGAGGGATTCGTCTTCGTGTTGGGAAGGGTTTGCTTCCAGAAGACCCCTTGGCAGAGATTTTCAGTTCTTTTTGGAGCTGCTTTGGGTACCAAGTGGGAGGTTTTTACCCCCTGTCAGGAGCTGGGACATGCTGGTGGCTCCTTCACTCATGTCCTAATAGTCCTTAACCCTTTTAATTTTTTCCATCATTCCTGTTTGAAAAGAGCATTTTGGTTTTATCAGAGGTTTTTGGTCTCTGCTTTGCTTTTTTCCTTGGGGTAGTTCTGCTTCATCCCTTTAATCTCTGAGGTTTTCCCAGCTCTGGGGACAATCCTGGCAGCGAATCCAAGGTTCAGCTTCTGCTCCCCAATTTGCATTCGTCCCTGCTGCCGTCTCGCTTCCAAGTGCTGGAAGATCAATGTACCTGTCACTCACTGCTTCCCGTCTCGCCTCCGATCGGGATTAATGGCACAGCTCGGTGCTGAGCCCCGATGGAGACACACGGGAGGGGTCGTGGTGGCCAAGGATTGACAATGGGAGACCTTGTGGTGCCTAGGTCACGACTTAATTTTGTTCTTTTCCCCATTCCTGTGCCCCTGCAGGAAGCTTTTCTATCCCATATCCTGCTCCTAAAGCAGCAGTAATCTCTTGGATTTGGGAATCTGCCCTCCTGAAGTTCCCCTTGCTTATTTAAATTCCTTTTTCCCATCAGTATCTGAACAGGATTTACTCCACCATTATTGTGGTTTCCCTAATCCATCCTGAGCAGCATCATCTTCCTCTTGCCTCATGGATTCAGAATCACATAATCATGGAATAATCATTAAGGAAAAGAGCTCTGAGATCATCAAGTCCAAATGTTAACTCAGAACTTCCAAGGCCACCACTGAACTCTGTCCCCGAGTGCCACATCAACACAACTTTTTGGGACATGTTTCACTAGACCAGGTTGCTCCAATCCCCATCCAATCCATGGGCAAGCACAATTTCTCTGGGCAACTTGTGCCAGGACCTCCCCACCCTCACATGGAAGAATTCTTTCCCAATATTCCATCTAACCCTGCCCTCTAGCAGGGGGAAGCCATTCCCCCTTGTCCTATCGCTCCAGAACCTTGTCCAAAGTAATTTTCCACCTTTCTTTTAAGCCTCTTTTAAAAGAAGGTTTCTCCAGGTGAAATATTCCAGGAGCGAACTCTTTTTGTGCCTTCCTTGCTTCAACTTTCCCAGGGGGCCAATTCCTGGTACTTCTCTTAGGGAAATAAGAGAAGAACTAAGGACCCTTGCATCCAATCCCTTTCCTAAGGGATGCGTGTGTGGTGGCTCCTGGATCCTTCCTGCTTGAAGCACCCTTGTAAGAGATTTTGGTAACAAATTCCCCTTTTCAAGGTCAGCATTGGACAAGAGGAAACAGGGGAAGTTTTGTTTGGATATTAGGAAAATTTCTTCACTGAAGGGATCCTTGGGCTGCCCAGGGAAGCGATGGAATCATCATTCCTTGAGGGGTTTAAAAGTCCATGTGGATGTGGCACTTGGGGACGTGGTTTAGTGGTGGCCTTGGCAGCCCTGGCTTGATGACCTTAGAGGTCTTTTCCAGCCTTAACAATTCTTACATTTAGAGTTTACACCAGGATTTTTTTTTTCCCTGGGAACAGGAGGCGCGAGCAGCGCCCGCGGGATTCGCGGCTCCGCAGAAAGCCCCGAGCTCAGCAGCGCGCGGCCCTGGCTGATAAATGATGCTCATATCCCATTCGAATATGATGCAAGCAGTTTTTTTGTAGTTTGTCTTCCATGGCGGTAGTAAAGTTTTTAATTAGGAAAGCTAATGAGATCGATTAGTCATTAGAAGTGACCTCTGGATCGCGGCGAGGAGTGGGGATGTGTGCGCCGGGCTGATAACGGGGGACGCTGGGGTATTGTTTGTAATAAAAGCGTGAAGTGTTTGATTTGAGTGAAATGTGCCACGGGGAATACATCACGCGGAGAGGAAAAAATTACAACCCTGGGAGCCTGTAATGAAGGGAATTAAACCAACATCCTGTCTAAATAACATGATTATCTACACAAAACCCCTCAGCTAGCAAGTAATAATAGAAAACGGAGCTCTTCGGAGAGGCTCTTTGAGGAGGTGGTTAATGCTGGAGTCGCGCATCAGGCACTTTCCAAGGAGCAGCTTCGGAATGAATACACCATCCAATTACCTCTGGGAATAGAGTTTACCAGGTGCCAGCCTGTTTTGGGGAAGGAGGAGGAGGAGGGGGATGCCTGCAATAATTTGGGATCTCTCTTTCTTGTCATGCAGGAGTTTGATGCAATTCTGGGTTGATTGGTGGCAGCTCAAGCTTGTGTGGGGGGCAAAAAGATGTTAATTATGTATTCAGCAAATTCCCAGCTTAGTTATTCTGTGAGGTTGGAGTGGAGGAGGGAAAGGGGCAACTTGTGCTGTTGCTGGTTGGGGAGGATGTAGGATTGAGGCTCTCATCCCTTCCCTGGTGGGATGGAAGTGCTTTGGATACATGGCTGGTGCTGTATCCGTGCGAGGTTGGGTGTGTCCACGTGTTCTGGGTGACAAAAGTGACAGAAGGCAGGTTTAGGTGGGATACTAGGGAGAAATTCTTCCCTGCAAGTGTGGTGAGGCCCTGGCAGATGTTACCCAGAGAAGCTGTGGCTGTTCCATCTCTGGATGTGTCCAAGATCAGGTTGGACAGGGTTTGGAGCAGTCTGGGATGGTGGAAGATGTCCTTGCCCATGGCAGGGGGTTGGACTGGATGGTCTTCAAGGTCCCTTCCAACCCAAACCATTCCATGAGTCCGTGATTTCAGGTCAGTCCCACCATCACCATAGCTGGGATTTCATTGTGTGTGTGGTGCTGGTCCCTGCAGGGGTTAGCACCTCTGTTCTTTTGCTGTCCCCATTTTCCTGTCCTAACTGCAGTTCCCTGAAGGAAAAAACTCCAAGTTTGCTGGTACTTGGGAGCAATTTTAATTGTAATTAGAGCTTCAACTTTGCAAAGGCTTTAAAAGCCCACGCAGAGGTTTGGTCACTGCACTGAACAATTTGATCTGCTACAAAAAAATGCTGGGATAGGGAAAGAGCAGTGAGATCCCATTTGCCTTCCATGTTCTTTCCTCTCTTCATTCTTGCTTCACCTCTAAAGTGACCTCTGAAGTGCCTCACCTCTAAAGTGGCTGCAGTTCCTCTAAGTCATTCAATCATCAGATGGCTTCTACTCCAAGAGAACTTGGAAGATCCTTTAGGTCCATGATTTATCCCATGGGTTCAGATTGCGGAACATTGCAAGCATCATCTTTACCACAAAAAATTCCAGTAATTTTTCTGTCATGGCAGAGCCTGGTTTTTGCCTTTTTCCATCACCAGGGATTATAACTTTTTTTTCTGAATTTCTGAATGGAAATTTGTGTTGCCTGATCCTTCCCAAAGCCAACACAAGTCATCAACTTGTTGGGAATGCTTGAGAAGGAAAATATTCCTTGTATGAACCTGTAAAGCTGTGAATTGATGTTGCCACTGTTGCAGGGCAATGGGAGAACTGTTCCCTCCTTTCTAAGGAATGGTGTCAGTTCTAAAATGCATTTCCCTATTTTTCCTAGTTTACCTGGCAATCCAACTTATTCTCCCTCCTCTCACAGAGATAAACATGGGGATGGGTCGAATGTTTTCAGTGGAAATAATGCTCCCACTTTTCCCCTCCCAACCTCTCCATAATTTTAATGAGAGGATCTCCAAGAAAAACAGCCAGCTCTTTAAATCAGTTATAAAACCCAGAGACCGAGGCTCAGCATGGAGTGTCAGCTTTAATTATCTGGGCAGTTACAGCTGTATGTTATAAAAGTCGGGCAATTAGGTGCATTCCTGAAAGCTTGGGGGAAAAAAAAAGGCTCATGGAGGAAAACCACAGTCAAACATTGAACTGTTAATTGCATGAAACATTCTGCAGAATAACCCGGCATGTAGATCATCCTGCAACATAGAGAATCCAGGAATGGGTAGGGTTGAAAGGGAGCTTAAAGCTCATCCAGTTCCCTATCCATGGAAGGGACCTTCCATTATCCCAGGTTGCTCCAAGCCTTGTCCTACCTGGACTTCAACACTTCTGGGAATTAAAAGTATTATGAAAACGCCAGGGATTAAAGTCAAAAGTTTATTTCCAGTGTGGATGTATGTTGGGACCAAGGTGGTGTTGGTGAATCCATTATTCCCGTGGTAGTGTTTGCTGGTGAAGCCAGTCCCAAGCACATCAAGGCCTTTCTGTTACCATCAGCTGTACTGGTCCCATTCCTGAAACTTCACCCCTTTTTTCAGGTGCTAAAATGTTGGAGATAGGACTTAAGTTGGATGTGGGACCAGTGGCCATTAAACTTGATGATCTTGAAGATCATTTCCGACCTTAAAGATTCCGTGATTCTGTGAGAATGTCAGTGAGATCCCTCCTGTGCCCATCCACACCTGAATTTCAAGCCTGTTTTTCCATTTTTTTTTCTCCTAGGATCCAACTTCCACTTTGTAAGGAGCCCCCCAGCCAACAAGGTGATAAAGACACGCTACAGGATCGTGAAGAAGAACGTGGTGCCTCCAGCCTTATCATCCTTCACCAGCCCCATTCCCACCTGGAAAACCAGGCGTCCCATTACATTCAGGTAATTCTGCCATCCCTGGAATGCAGCTGGTTGGGATGTAGGAGCCACGGGAGCTCCCACGTTGGCTCCGTGTTTTTCTGTCGCATCTTCACCATTTAATTTCTCTCTTTGTTTGGCCTACTCTGAGTTTATTGACTTAAAGTGTAAAATCATATTAGGAATTGTGTTATCCTGAGCTGGTGCCAGCAGCTTATGCCTTTGGCTTCCTATGTATTCCCTCTTGGAATTAATTGTTTCCATGGAGCAGTTAAATAAGCTGAAAAGAGGATGAATAAACGTGTGGATGTTGGTGATGAAGGGGAGCACGTTGAATGCTCCAGACTTCCGCTAGGATGTAGGTGCTCTCCCAAATTCATTTATTCCCAATTATCTGGATGGGTGAAGCATCCAGAAATATTTTGTCACTGCCTAGAGAAGGTGACATAACCTTGAGTTGGAATATTCCTAAATCCATAGAGGTGGAGATGTTTCCAGGGAGTGTCTCAGAGGCCAAGACAAGACCTGGAGCTTGTGTAAAGCAGAAAGGTTGTTAAAATAATTGATTCTTTAGAACAAGGTGTGATTAGAAGCTATGGGCTTGGTGAAAATACAGATTTTGGCTATTTCTAGGTCAGGAATAGCTTGTCCTCCCACTGGAATGCCAGTAGTCACGGGCAGTATTTTGGGCAAAGAGAGTCTGTTCTGCTCCTCTTCGACTTTGTTCTCCCTGCTCCAGGTGGATTCCTCCAAAAGTCATTCCCCATCAATGCCCCGAGGATTGGTGGCTTTTATGGTAGAGTTGTGGAGGGACAAAAATCGTGGTGATTGTTTTTAAAGCCTGACTTTGCCTGATATTTCCCTTTGAAAGTGAATTTTGGGATTCCCAAATCAGTAGCTGAAGCGAAGGTTGGTTTTGGAAGAGTTCAGGGTGATGAGGCAAAATACGGGATAAACAGAGAGATTGGTAAAAAAGGTTGGGTCAATTATTTTGTGTATTTTCCAAGCTCTTGGTTAAGAAACTCCTCATCTCCTGGTCTCAAAGTAAGAAACCATTCCATTCTTCCAGTATGGAAACTGGGATCCTTTTGGGCTCATGGTCAGCCTTACCTGCACCACCTTTGTCTTCTCATTCTGCTTTTGCCTGTGATATTTCCCCACCTGGGCACCATCCTGAGATCCACAGGTTTTGTTGTGGGTTGCCACCTCCATTTGCACTTCCTTCCTTCCAGGTGGGAAAATCAAATTCCTGCATTTCCCTGTCCAGAAACAAACCATGTAATTTTTTGCCTGCTCCACCATCCTGCAATTTCATGGAATCGCAAGGTGTTTGGATGGGAAGGGACCTTTAAGATCCTTGAGTTCCAATCCCCTGCCGTGGGTAGGGACACCTTCCACTACCCCAGGTTGCTCCAACCTGGTCTTGTACACTTGTAATGATGAGGCAGACACAGTTTCTCTGGTAAAACTGTGCCAGGGCCTTACCACCCTGGAAGTGTCCAGGGCCAGGTTGGATGTGGCTTGGAGCAACTTGGGATAGTGGAAAGTGTCCCTGCCCATGGCAGAAGGTTGAAACAAGATGATCTTGAGCTCAAATGGTTCTGTGACCCTGAGCCTTAATTAATGGAAAACAACTCATCCTCCAGCTGTTGGGCTCAGCTTCTTCTCTCACACTCTTTGTTACTCCAGATCTGGATGGTTGATCCATGCTGAGAATCAAGGCAGGGATCAGCTTTGGGCATGGAATCCAGAGCAGGAACGTCTGGGATCTGTGTGGTGGCTCTTGCTCAATGCAGTGGTGATTTTCCAAGGAACGACCTTGTTCTGCTGCAATTGGCTGAGAGCTCCCACTTGTAGGATCATTTTCTCTGTATTAATCTCCGACTTCATTAAATTGGTGTAGTTTGGATCTTACAGCTGCTTCAGACAAATCTTGATAAAATGCCATCAGCAAATTAAAACAATTATGTTTTAAAGAAGCCATAAATCTCCATCTCCCAATTACCTTCGCTGGGGGTGATCAATCATCTGGCCTGTCTGGAGGAAGCACATGGCAAATGCTTCTCCTGGAGTTTTTACGGGATTTTTTGCTTCATCGTTCCTATCTTGGATCTGTCTCAAGCAAGACACCAGGATCTGCTTTTTTCCTGATTTTCTTTGCTCTTCACAAAACAAGGAGAAGCTCTGATGACTGTGGGACACCCCTTTAGTCACCTCATTTTTATTTTTCATACTTAGTAGTCAATTATTTTTAATATTTCTGTTTTTCATTGTAATAATTACGATGTTTTTACAATAATTTGATATTTTTAATATCCTCATCCCCTTAAGCCAGCAAGGGGATGTCACCTGGTGTTGCTGCCCTCCAGTGCTACTCCCAAGCTGGTTCGCAACTGGCACCAAGGAGAAATTTCTTCCATGAAGTCCAGGTTTTTGGGTATCTGGAAGTAATGTGCCAGGGTTTTATTTTGCTGAGACATCCAGGATGTCCTCCCTTTTGCCAGTAAATCCTCAAATCACCAGACAAAGATGAAGAGGGATGTGGCTTTGGGAAGTGAGTGACAGAGAGAGTTGCTGGAGGTACCTGATGTCAGTCCCTTGGGAATGAATTCCATCCTCCCCTTCTTGCTGGGTTGCATAAAACTGGGCCCTGCTGCTGACTTTTCTTCGAGGCGATATGTGGGAGTATATTTTAAATTAATTTTACTCCACTTTTTGTAATATTTTTGTTTTAAATAGATTTATAAGCAACTCGGGGCCTATTTCTCCAAATTTATGAAGATAATTTTCACTCTCTTGATAAGGTGAAATTTACACCTGCTATTTCCATATTAATTCACATTGCTAAGTGGATCTAATTTTCTTCCGTTCTTCTATCTGGTGAGTGTGGCCTTTCCTAATGCAATTTCCCCCTCACTAAATCACTGTGATCGGGAGTCATGATCGAGTTAAATTAACTTAAATTAATTTACTTAATAAGAGCTCCAGATCATTGTGAATGAGGTTAAGATTTATTGATTCTCCTTTTCACTCCTCCCCCTTATCTCCCGCGGCTTTGCTGGGAGCGCAGCTCACAAGGGCTGTGATTTGCTGGCTTTAAATTTCGGTCGCTCCTGGTGACATTGAGGTTGATCATCTCTTAAAAATCCTGGAGGGAGATGTCCTCCCTCCTCACAGCCTCCCTCTGCTGGGAAAGGGATGAGGGATTTGCCATGGAGGAGTTGGGATGGATGAAGTGTTGCACTGAGATTTGAGAGCGATGCTTCTCCTGCTTCCAACATCTTTCCATGGTCCATGTGGATGTGGCTACCAAAAACATGGGATGTCCATATGTGATAGAGGCAGCAGAAGAATTCTTGGGTTGATGATCAGAGAGATGGAGCACCTTTCCTACAAGGAAAGGCTGAGAGAATTGGGATTGTTCAGTGTGGAGAAAAGAAGCTTCAGGGTGACCTCAGTGCAACCTTCCAGTGCCTGAAGGGGCTGACAGGAAAGATGGAGAGGGAATTTTTGCAAGGAATGACAGGACAAGGGGGAATGGCTTCTCACTGAAAATAAGTAGTGTTAGATTGGATATCAGGAAGAAGTTCTTCCCTGTGAGGGTGGTGAGCCACTTGCACAGGTTTCCCTGAGAAGCTGGATCCCCAGGGTAGAGATCGCAAAGCTTTTAGAGCTCAAGGAGCATTTGGACAACACCCTCAGGCACAGGGTGGCATTTTTTCCTGCATTTGTGCAGGACCAGGAGTTGGACTAGATGATCCTTTTGTGTCCCTTCCAACACAATGGAATCCCTTCTAGGATTCCATAAACTCCTTCAGAAGACTCCAATTGTCCCTCTGGAGAGCCAAAACCACTTTTAAGACATTTCTGGGAGCAGAGCCCCCTTTGAGTTGAGCTTATAGACCCCCAGTAGGGGAATGAAACACTGACCCACTTTGAAGAGTTTTGTTCTCAAATCCTGCTGCAAGTGTGGAAAACAAAAGTCACCTGTCTGCAAATAATGAGTTGTGTCTGGCACTGCTGGGGAAACTCTGATGTTTCTTCCTGAAAACTTTGCGGCGCCTCTTGAGGGAGAATCCTGCCCCTCCAGCACTATAAATAAGTAAAGAACAAGATAATCCAACATTTGTCAGAGAAATGCCAGCTCAGGAGAAAGGAGCTCGTCAGTGGAGGATTCGCTCATGTAGTTTAGTTTAGTTTTATTTTTTCCTTTTATTTTCTTCTCTTTTGTTCTGTTTCGTGGCCTGGAGCACGTTGAACAGATTAAGATGGAAGCAGTTGTCACCATCCCTGGGGGTGTTCAAGAAATGACTGGATGTGGCACTCAGCGCTCTGGTCTGGCTGACAGGGTGCTGATTGGTCAAAGTTTGGACTTGATGGTCTTTTCCAGGCTAAATGATTTTGTGATATGGTGATTACAAGGATTTCTACCCCAGGATTTCAAAGATCTGAAGCCTTTACGGATTCACACTGAAAGATGAGGGTGATGCAGGTTTTGAAATGGGGTTCAACCACATTGGTGGGTGCAAAGGACCACTTCCCTGGGAAAGGGGAGATACAGCTGAGGATCCAAGAGGAAGAGGAACCACCATCCCTTCCAGTCATCCTATGCAGGAGGTTGGGATGTTGTGTTCCAGGTCACTTGGACACACCAGCCTTCCCTGTCCCATTCTTTCCTTTCATTCACAGTGGGTGGTTTTGGGTTTCCAATTTCCTTTCGCTCCCTTAACAATGTCTTTTACACACCCAGCTCATGATTCAGTTCAGAGAATCAGGGAATGGTTTGGCTTAGAAGGGACTTTGGAAGAGCATCTGGTCCAACCCCCCTGCCAGGGGCAGGGATGCCTTCCACTAGACCAGGTTTATCCAATCCCTATCCAGCCTGGCCTTGAGCACTTCCATGGGATAGAACCATTTCATCCATTCCCAGGGAAGCCTTCCTGATTTTCCTTTCCATTCTTCTGGCATTCCTTGAGTGCTGTAACAAGTTTCCCTATAGTAATTTCACTGTCGTGAGATAATTGGATGGCGCCAGGTGCTAGTCCTGGTGTGCTGTTAGTGTGTGATTAACCCTTTCTCCCTAAATCCATGGGAATCTGGTGAGAATGGGAATCTTGGTTGTGGAATAGAGTCCTGTGTTTCCCATTGGATGCATTCCAGTTCCTGTGACTCATTCCCATCGAATGGTGTGGTTGACTTGTCATGGATGAAATGAACGCTAAAACTCAATATATCCCCTCTCTTTTGGGGAGGAGGACGTATCCTTGGGAGTTCCAGGGAAGCTTTCTCATCCTTTCCATCGTCCTCTTGTTGTATTTGAGACTGGGGCAATCAGGGTCTGCACCAAGTCATCCACCATAATCCCACTGATGGACAGTAATGGGTTAAACCAGACTAAATCCATCACTTCTCAGCTTTTTGGTTGCACTCTGAGGGTCTCTAAGAAGTCAGTCCATTCAGGAAATGGGATGAGGTCAGCCAGCATCTGTGACTCCTCTGGGAGCTGTTGGGAAGTGCTTGGGATACGTTGGTTGCTCGTTGTGCAACCCAATGTTGGATTGGGGTGGTGGTGAGACCCTGGCACAAGCTGCCCAGGACAGTTGTAACTACCCCATCCCTGGAAGTGTTCCAGGTCAGGTTGGACAGGGCTTGGAGCAACCTGAGACAGTGGAAGGTGTCCCTGTCCATGGTTGGAACTCGATGGTTTTTAATGTCCATTCTAACCCAAACTGTTCCGGGATTCTTTGTTCACGATCCTGGAAGGTCAGCAGCTGGAGCTGAGAACAGAGAGCAGAGTGCGGGGCTGTAATTCACAGTGGATGGAGCAAATCCACATTTTCTGGGGTGTCATCTCAAAAGTTGCAGAGAAAACAGGGAAAACTGTTAACGTCGGCTTCCACGGTGGAAAATTGCCGAGCGCTCCAACGGGAGAGGCTTTAATCGACGTTCCCATATATTGTGAGCAGACAGGGATGGGCATTTTAAAGATCTCAGCAAATGCTGTCTTTCCTCCTTGATCCATTTATTTTTTCCACCAGTCTATACCTTCTAGGGCCCAAGAGGTGGGATCCCAACCTCCCAAAACCAGTTTGGAGCGCAAGCCGGATGGATGTTCTGAGCCAGATGCTGCTTTAAGTAGTGCAAGTGGTTCAGTCTCCCAGTTTTGGGGGGTTTCAAGCACAGCTTTTTATGTTGTTTATTTAATTGTGATCATGCTTCAGTGGGATTTTACCTCCTGGTGCCGATTGCTCCGGGATCTTCCCACATGGAGGTGAGGGAATCGTGAGCAGAGGGCAGAGGTTTTGGGGGCGTTTCAAGCACAGCTTTTTATGTTGTTTATTTAATTGGGATGATGCTCCAGTGGGATTTTACCTCTGGATGCTGATTGCTCTGGGATATTCCCGAACAGAGGTGAGGGAATCGTGAGCAGAGGGCAGAGGTTGGGACACCGGGAGTTAATTTCCTTTTATCAAGATGATAAAATCCCCCCTCCGCCTTCCCGGCTTTTGCCGCGTTAATCTGCGAACGGAGTCGGAATGTGACGAATGGCCTTAAAGTTCCTGTCAATTTTTTTCTTCCCAAATTCATTTGACATGAAAGTGAGAAGTAAACAGAAAGCCTGTGGTTAAGCAGATAACTTGGAAAGCCTTTTCCATCACATTTAAAAACGGCCGTGTCATGGATTCTGCGAATTGGCGGCTCCTATTTTGTTTGATTTTATTTTGTCTGTGTGGTAAATTTTCTTTTAATAATCCCGACGTGGTTTGACGAGGTTTTAGGCCTCGGATTTTTTTTTGAAGGGATGTTAAACCATTCTCCAAAATGACATCTCATTAAAGTGAAATTCATCTGCTGGGATTGGAGCCGTTACAGGCAGGAGGGAACAGTAACTCCCATTTGGAAATCCATATTTTTTGTTTCTATAGGAAATACTTTTAATCCCTTTAATGAGGCTGGGATGAGATGCACAACCCGGATTGTTTCGGAGCAGCCCTGACATCTGGCCCAGCATAATCCAGTTTCTGTTCCGGACTGGTTTAGAGGCTTTAAAAAACAATGGCACCTCTTTGGGGCAAAGCTGAGGATTAATCCTCCCTGTTACTGGTGCTCCCTTCCTTCCCAAGAGACAGACACTGGGGAAAAGTCACTCCTCTCTTCTGTCTTCCTTTGCTTTTTATTTATTTCTTCTTCTTTTTTTTTTTTTTTTTTTTTTTTTTTTTTTTTTTTTTCTGTTTCTTCTTCTCCATTTTTATTTTCTTTTCTCTTTTTCCTCTCTCCTTTTCTTGGGTTTTTTTCTTCTTCCTTTCTCCCTTTTCCTTTCCTTGTTTTTCTTTTCAATTTATTTGCTTTTGCTATCTTATTTATTTTCCCTTTTTCTAGATTTTCTCCCCTTTTACTTTTCAACTTTTTTCTTTTTTCTTTTTTCATCTCCTTCCTTTTTCACCTTCTTGCCTTTTTTCTCTTTTCCTTTTCCCCCCTTTCCTTTTCTCCGTCTTTCTTTTTTGCCTTTTCCCTTTTTTCTTTACTCCTTTTATCTCCTGCCCTCCTTTCCTTTTTTCCCTTTTCCTTTGTTTCTTTTCCTTTGCTTTATTTCTTTTTCCTTTTCCCTGTTTCCTCTTTCCTTTTTTCTTTTTTCCAATTCCTTCCTTTTTTACCTTGTTCCTTTTTTTCCTTTTCCTCTTTCTTATTTTTTCTTTTTCATTATTCTTTTACCTTCTCCCTGTTTTTTAATTTCCTTTTTTCCTTTATTTCCCTCTTTTGACTTTTTCCTTTTCCTTTTTTCTCTTTTCCCATTTTATCTCCTTATTTCCTTTTATTTTTCCCTTTTATTCTTGTTTTTCTTTCTTTTTCCTTTTTTTCCTTCCTTTTCCTCTTTCTTTTTTCCTTTTTTTCCTCCCCCCTTTTTCCCCTTTCCCCTTTCTTCTTCCTTTTTTTTCTTTCTCTTTCTCCTTTTCTCATTTTCCCTTTTTCTCATTTTTCCCTTTTCCCCTTTCCTCTTTTCCTCTTTTCTCATTTTCATTTTTTCTCTATTTTCCTTCTTCCCCTTTAAATATTTTTCCATATTTTCCATTGATTTCTTTTTTCCACTTTTCCTTTTCCTTCTTCCTCCACTTTTCATTTTTTCCCTATTTTTCCCCTTGTCCTTCTCCCAAACATTTCTCCCAGCTGGTTGCTTTCCTACCTGGAAAACTCGGCAGCAAATCCACGTTCTGCAGCTTCCAGCAAGATTCAGGGACTCCACCACTCCTATCCCTGCCCTGACCACCCCCATCCTCCCAGTCTCCCCAGTCCTGCCCAGTTCCTCGACAATCTTGTGCTGGGAGGTTGGATTTTTCCTGCTTTTCCATGAATTCCAGGCTGCCGGCGCTGGGGGGAAGCTCTGCCGTTCCCTCCTCCTGGGTCAGCCGCAGTAATCGAGCTCCACTTCGGAGGAAGTAATGAAACCAAAATAAAAGCGGGACTCAGGGGTTAATGGCCAGCTCTAAATGCACATGAACATCCTTAGGAATAATGGGATTTTCCTTTTTTAATTTTGGTTAATGAAGTTGTCGCGTTTCGAATGGATTCCATTAAAAAGAAAACTGCCACATCCGATCGCGGGGACAGTGAGGGGTTATTTACTCAGCAGGGTGTTGTGTGGATCTTGGATCAGCTCTTCCCTGGAGCCTGGACTATCCTTGTTGGGAAGCCCAGCATTCTGTAAACTGAATTTTTCTTCCTGGGAAATCTTGCAGCTTCATCCTGTGCTGGAGCTGTGTTGGATTTGATGATCTGGAAAAGCTTTTCCAACTCAATCCATTGACAGCCCCCATCATGGCACTGGTTTCCTGCTGCATAAGATGTTGGATTTGCTGCACCCTTTGGCATGAGATCACAAAATCCCAGCATCATTTAGGTTGGAAAAGACCTCCAGGATCATTAAGTCCAACCCGAGACTGATCTCCACCTTGTCACCCAGACAGAGCACTGAGTGCCACATCCAGCTGTTCCTTGGACACCTTCAGGGATGGTGATTCCACCACTTCCCTGGCAGCCCATTCCAATTTTACTCTTTTTTTGTGAAAAAAAATCCTTCTAAGATTCCCAAGTTGGATGGAAGTCATCTGGAAGTCATCCAGTCCATAACTTGGATAGCATAATTGGAGTGTCTTCCTTGTGCCTCATTTCCCCCCATCCCAAACCAAATTTGATGGTGCAAAACCACTGTCGGAGAGCACGGTGCCACCATTCCCAACTGGAGTTGGTGGCATCCTCAGTGGGATGAGGTCAGGATAGAGTTTCAAAATTCGTCTCCTGAATGAGACATCTTCAGTTGTTGGGCTTCACAGATCAGTCTTGAAGGTTCAAATCAACTCCTGGTAAATAAAACCATTCCCGAGGGTGTTCAGCAGCTCCTATGGATTGTCAAGGCCAGGCAGGAGCAAAGCAAGGGATGTGGTTTTGTTGGAATGTGTTTGATTGGGAGGGTGAATTTTGGATCCTCGGCACCAGGTTTGCTCTCAAGATCTACTCTGAAGGGTCCCCACTACTTTTGGGATGCTGTGGGTCAGGGACAAAGAGATTCTGGAGTTAGCAACCAAAGGATCCTAGGAAAAAGATGAACTGAGATGATAAATGAGATAAAAAAGGAGACTCTGCATTCAGGAAGTGCTTGTTTGCAGAGGTGCAGGGGACTCGTGAGTGGTTTGGGGTGAGGAACTGTGTCCCTCAGTTCCATCAGGGTGCTCCACAACCATTCCCAACCTCCAGGGCTGGACAAACCAAATGGAAGGGGATCCCATAGGGACCGAAACCAGGCTGGAGGTCATCACCTCTGTTGTGCCACAGAGCAGAGGTGGTCATGGTGGTGCCACTCCTCAAAGAGCTTCTGGGCAACTCCTCCTGCCTGGCTGCTCCCAGCATTCCATCCCATGGAATTTTGGGTTAATATGTTTTCCTTAGTAGTGTTTCTGGTAGGCTGAGGGCACCTACAGGGGTGGCTCGAGGAGGATTTGCTCAGGAGCAGTTTTCATTAGCCAGGATTTCTTTTCCTCCTCTTTTGTGAGGCCTTTCTGTGTTTTCCGAGTCCAGCTGCTGTCAGAGAAAAGCGGAACATCCTTAGCAAGGAGCTTTAGACGGATTAAAAGTTGGGAGTTTGCAGCTGTGGATCAGCAGTTCTGGGTCAGGGAGGGATCATCTGGTGCAGGAACTCAGGTGGGAGAGGTGAAAATGTTGGCTCAGGTAACTCAAGAGCTCTTCTCCACTTTTGGGTGCCATCTCCAGGTGCTGGGACACCAGACTAGAGTCCTGCCCATCCTATGGTGGAAAAAGTCAGAAATTCTCTGAATGCTCTGGAGCTGGGCTGGGAGAGCTGAGGGTGTCCAGCCTGGGGAAGAGAGGGCTCCAGGGAGACTTTAGAACCCCCTCCAGTGCCTGAAGGGGCTCCAGGAAAGCTGGAGAGGGACTTTGGATAAGGGATGGAGGGACAGGACACAGGCCAGAGGGCAGGGGTAGATGGGATACTGGGAAGGAATTCTTCCCTGTGAGGGTGGTGAGGGGCTGGAATGGAATTCCCAGACAAGCTGTAGTTGCCTGATCACTGGAAGTATCCAAGGCCAGGTTTGATGAGGTTTGGAGCAACCTGGGGTAATGGAAGGTGTCCCTTCCCATGGCAAGGGATGGAACTGGATGGTGTTGAAGGTCCCTTCCCACCCAAACCATTCCACAATTCCATAAAAAATGTTAATTATGGCTGTAATGCTATTTTTTGTGAATTCGTGCTCAGAGTCTAGGATGGGCTCCGGGCAGTCAGGACAGATGCCCTGGGAAGGGAGCAGAGGATTGATCCTTCCCCTTCCAATCTTGGGATTCATCTTGTTTAAAGCCCCCCAGGGACTGAGCATGGTTCTGTTGGGATTCGGAGCCTGTCTCTGAAATCCTTTAACCCTCTTGATGCTGCTCCCTCTGTCCCAGGGCATCCATTTATTCCTACCCAGGTACTCCAGCATAAAATCTCTCATGGGTCCATGAAGTTCCAAGTTCAGCTCTTCCTTTTCTCCATCCAAATTCCCCAAACACCATCTGTAATTTTAAATAAGATAAATTTTGTGGGATATTATTCACCTTTTCTAACCCAGGCTTCAGCAGCAATGGAGTAGCTTGGCCAGAGGAAATTTCCCTGTGGATAAAGTTTTCCAAATTCGCCACATGCTGTATTTAAAACTAATTTTGAAGTGGTTTGGACGCTTTGGAAGTGTTTTTTTTAAGGCTAATTATGCCTGCTAACAGAATCTCATTCAGAATATATTTTCCAGTGCTAGATATTTACACACTCCCTGTTTTTTCACCTGGCAGTGACAGCTGTGGGAGTGAAGAATGTATTTAATTCCTAAATATCTACTCTAATAAGAGATTAGTAATGGCAGAGTTGCTTTTTTTCCACCCTTTTCCCAGATGGTTTTCCCTACAAAGGGTCATAACTTCTCCAAGCTTTCAGCAGATCGAACCCCGATGTTTTCCTGTGCCAATTCCAGTGTGAAAGTCGGGATTTAAAAGAAAAAGCACCCAAAAAAGGAAGAAGAGGGAAACAGAGCATGGCTGAATGGCAGCTCCACAAGGGACGAATTCCCTGAATTACTTCTTATCCCGATAAAATTGGGATAAATTCCTTTAAACTTTTCTGTGAGCTGCTGCCCTGAGCCGAGTCCAACTGGTGCCAGCATCTGGGCTGAGCTCCGGGCTGTGCCCGGGCAGGTCTCAGAGCTCAGGAATGAGCAATCCAGTTTTTGGGGGCAAAAAAGGTCACTTGGCAAGTGCTGGAGCATCGTTCTCCACTGATTAATTCTGTCCAGGCTAAGTAAACATTTAGGCTTCTTTCAGGCCGAAGGATCAATCCATCTGTTTCATCCTGGTGGGAGAAATCAGGGAGTATCCTGAGCTGGAAGGACCATCAAATCCAACTCCTGGCCCTGCATGGGAGCATCTCAAAAAAAAAAGTATAAAATACTCTAAAAAATCTGGAGGAAACTCCTGGATTGACAAATTAAGAGGGATTCTAAATAAGACCTCTGAGAGCTTCACTGGGCATCAGGATCTTTTTTCTAGGATCTGGAAAGGACTTTATGCAGTGGTAGGAAGGAAAGGATGGAAGGAATTTGTGCATCTCTCCCATGGGTCAGATTTCACCCTTGGGCTGAGTTAATGAAATTTCCTGTTGAGTTTAAGTGTCTGTTGTACTAAATATGGAGAAAAAAATCTAAATAATTATTTATTCATATCCAAAATCTACATAATGTTTGGAAGATCTACTGGAAGGTTCCCTGCCCATGGCAGGGGGTTGGAGTGAGATGATCTTTAAGGTCCCTTCCAACTCAAATTATTCTGGGGTTATGTAATCAGCTTTCTCAGTCCCTGGGTGTTTATTTCCTTCTGCTGCCTTGGAAATAATTTGAATTAGCTCGTTAATACCGACTAATATCCCTCCTACCAGGTCTGGTCTCCCCCCAGCAGAGCACTGAGATTTCCTCTTTCTACACCCAAATTCTCTGTCCGACAGAGCTTCCTTTGGGATGAAACCATTGTGTTCCCTTCCAAACCTTGGTTTTATTCACATTCCCATTAGGGAATTGTGTGGATGATGCAGGACCATCCAGCCTCTCCCTGGCTCTTCCAGGGCTGGATCCTGGCACCTCTGTGTGGATTTCAGCACGAGGCCGGATCCGCCGCCGCCCTTGGCACTGGCAGAGCCGACCATCTGCACCTGGCAGCTTCCCTGCTCCCGGTCCGTCCGTCCATCCATCCCCAGGTGCCCGTCAGGCTCCGCAGCATCTGCAGCTCCCGCTGCCCTCTGGGCTGGCCTGGAAGGAGGATTTGCAGGAGGATACGGGGAGGTCTGAGAGGTCACAGCTGTTAAAGCTGGGAAAGTGGGAAAAAAAGAGCAGAGGGATTCCCGAAGTTGGCACGGATCCCGCGGCCACCTGTTCGTGAGCGGGAATGGTTTTCCGAGCTGAAATTATGTTTTGATTGCAGATAATTTCCTTTAATGCCCTCCCCCAAATTAGTGGAGATTTAATAATTGCTTCTGGAATTGTTGGTAGTGAATCCAGATCTGTGTTCCTGCCATCCTCTGGTGTGGAAAGGAGGATATAAACGTAGGCAATGAGGGGTTATTCTCCAGGGAAACCCCAAAGCTATTCCAGTTCAGGATATTTTATATGGGAAAAGGTTTTATGGCTCAATAAGAAGGAGGAGGGAGTGTCGAAGGTGATGTCTCTGCTGCTTTAAATTCCTTTTTAAACTCAGGGATAAAAAGGGAAACATTATTTGTGTCACGGGAAGGAACTTTGTGGGAGTTGTGGGAGACAGAGGGAATGTTTTTCTGTCCCCTCCCTCTAACAAATTCCTGGTCTCTTCTGCATCTAAAATAATGCTGTTTCAACTCAAATCAGGGTGTAGAATCATGGAATCATTGAGGCTGGGTAAGCCCTCATTGGATTGAACCATTCCTCCAGCACTGCCAACGTCATCAGTAAACCATGTCCACAAGTGCCACATCCACACAGCTTCTAAATCCTTCCAGGAATAGTGATTCCACCCTTGTTAGGGGCAGCTGTGCCAGGGCTTGATAACTCTTTCCATGAAAAAATTCATCCTGATGTCCATCCCGAACCTCTCCTGGCACAGCTTTGAGGCCATTTCCACTTGTCCTGTCCCTTGTTCCCTGGGAACAGATCCCAAACCCCACCTGGCTGTCAGGGAATTGTGGAGAGCCAGAAGCCTCCCCCTAAGCCTCCTTTTCTCCAGACTGAGCCCCTTTCCCAGCTCCCTCAGCACTTCCTGGTGCTCCAGACACTTCTCCAGCTCCATTCCCAACTCCGGACATGCTCCAGCTCCTCAAAGTCTGTTTTTCTGAACTCTCGGATTTTTAAGAACAAAAAGCTGATGAATAAGGAGGAAGGAAAAAGGACTTCCTTGTACAACATGTGAACATGTAGGATTAGAATCGTGGAGTCATGGAATGATTGGGGTTGGAAGGGAGATTTAAGACCAGTTTCACCTCCTGCCAAGGACAGGGATGCCTTCCACTATCCCAGGTTGCTCCAAGCCCTGTCCAACCTGGCCTTGGACACTTCCAGGGATGGGGAAGTCCACACCCTCTCTGGGAAATCTGTTTCAGTCCAGCAGGACTGAATGGATGTGCTCCTCCTGTTTGTAATCCCTGACATTAATTCTGTGTCATCTATGAGTTTGTGGATGGACAGGGAATTAGGCAGGATCAATCTTACCCTGGACCTGCTTTTTGGTCCCAGGGTGGGCAGCTCCTCATGGATCTGCATCTTTCCCACCTGTGTGTGCAGGTGACATCAACCAAATTGCAGACACAAGGGAGTGCAGGTGTTGCATCTGCCACATCCAGAGCTGTGACAAAATCCTCTGGAGGCTGGGATCCATCTGGGAGGGCATCTTGGCAAATCCTCTGTGTGAAATCCAGTAGAAAGCATTTTGTGGAGCATCCAAGAATGCTCTGCTTGCCCAGCTTTGGGAGCCTTTTTGCCTGAGTTGGTGAAACTCTCGCCTCCTATTTTTCCCCTCTTTTTTTCCCCGTCGGCGCTGCTGAAGTGCGGCTTCCTCAGGCAGGTTTTTTACAATTTGGATTTGATGAGAACAGTCGGTTACAACTCCCCGAGTGCCGTAAAAGTTGATGCGATGGTCGCTCCGCGCCTGTGCTCATTTTTATAATTTTTTATTTTATGAAACAGGACAGGGAGCTTAGTGACTTATTACTATTCATTTCGTTTCAATGCAGTAAATATTGATTCAGTTGGGGCTTTTCAATTTAAACCACTTGCCGATTATATAAAATATTACCAGCCTCTGGAATTATGCTTACGGATCCCTTCGGCTGCTCATTAGCGAAGGAGTGCAATTTTTAGATCCCTTTGCTTTCATCATCCAAATAAATGGGCTGAGCTCCCTCTTCCCAGGGAAGGTGCTGTAGACTCAGCTCGCAGGGGCTTGACAGCCTCGATGGAGCTCTTAATTTGGAGCCGCTTTCAAAGGGTTTTATTCGTGGGGATTTTTTTCATTTTGAGACATTGAGGTCTCTTCCTCTGATTTTTCAGAGACGGAATAACAGCTGGGATAAATGGAGCTGGTTCATCCTGCTCAAAGCAGCTTCTCCTACCTGTGGGTCTTTGGATGTTGCTTGAGCTCCAAGGATTTGTTTACATGAGTTGAGAGAAGCAGGAACAGAGGTCTGGGAAGGGGGGGAAATGGGTGAAATTCCAATGGTGGAAAGGTCTTGTTAGCTGTGGTCCTTTGGGATCATCTGCGATGGGCATTCCCGTGGCAAAACTTCCCACAAAACCAGCTTGGACAACTCACAGAGTGTGGCTTCATTGTGAGGAGGTGTTGGAGCCCCCCATGTAGGGATGGGGTTAAATGAGCTTTGGGAAAATGCTGTTGGTGCCACCAGAGCTCATGGTGGTTGAGATGGCCACCGTGGGCTTGGGATGTTGCCCATCCACAGATGAGCCCATTTCAGGAGTTGTCCCTTCCCATTGTTGAACCTTTTCATCCCCACTGTCTCCTGTCATCTACACTGAGCCCTTTGGAATGTGAGCTCCTTGCCATGCTCCTCCTGGCATCTCCTCATGGAAGAACATGAGGGCAGGATCATGAAAATCAGGACAAGCTCCTTTTCCAACCTGTTTGTCCTGAGGACATGGAGAGCAGGAGATAGGCAGATCCAGGATATTCTGATGGAATTTAAAAGAAATAAATAATATCTAAGGGAGCATCCCCACAGTTGAGAATTGTCACTTTTGGGGGTTAATTATTGGGGAAGGAACCACCTTCAAGGGGTTTCAGGTGCCATCAAGATGAAAAGAGAGAAAAGTCTGGATTGACCTCAGCTTCTTGACCACTTTTAAACCCAACCAAGAAAACGCAATTCTCAGGAGGAGACTCAGAAATTATCTGGTGTAGCAACGGGTGTATTAATTGGATCAATGTTAAAATGTGATTTAAAGCACATTGTCAGTGGAGCAGGGGATTTGGCCGAGGACCTGGTTCCAAGGGTGAGTTATGATGCTGGATCTCGGGGCCAAGATGTTCTTCCTGTTATTCTCTGTGCAGCACTTAACCTGTGGTGGATTTCCCCAAAAATAAGTAATGATGTGCCCAGAAAGAACCTGGATGAGGCTTCAAACTGGAAAAGGAAGAGCAAAAAACTCCACTGCTGTGGAGCCAACTTACATCATTAAACACTGGTTTAAATACCGCTTTTAGGCCAGGTTTAAGGGTGGTAGTAAACCAACTTTGCAATAATCAATAGTTTTTAGTCTGCCTGCATAATTCAAACTCATCAGCCCCTTTCTCCCCCAGTAGTTCAGAGCTAATCTCACCAATTGGTTGGATGTCGTGGTGAAGGTGACCTGGAATCCCTTTGTGTGAGGGGGTTTTTGTCAGCTAAATTCAAGGAATTTATCCTTTTTAATGCAAAACCTTCATGTAATGTATTCATCAGGTTGCTGGCTCACCTATTGCTGGAGATGAATGTGCATTATTTTAATGCTAAGATTAATAAGGACTTTCTGAAGTCCTGCTTGAAGTATTCCCTGATGGTATTTGAGGACTTAATTTGAGTGTAAAGCTGGGATAATTGTGTGGCATTGCAGCTCATGGAAAGCTCTGGGAGTTTTGAAGCAGGGCAGAGCTTCCATGGGAGACTGGCACAAACTGTGTATAGGCTTCCCCAGATCTCCTTGGACTCCCTGTGTACACTTCAACCACTTTGGGATTTTTAATTGCTTTGAAAAATCCTGGAATCATCGGATTATCTGGGTTGGAAAGGAATTTTTAAGATCATCTCATTTCAAGCCCCTGCCATGGGCAGGGATTCCCTTCCACTATCCCAGGTTGCTTCCAGCCTCATCCAACCTGGCCTTGAACACTTCCAGGGATGGGGCAACCACAGCTTCTCTGGACAACCTGTGCCAGGGCCCCACCACCCTGACAGCAAAGAATTTATTCTCAATATCCCATCTAACCCTGCCCTCTGGCAGTGGGAAGCCATTCCCTGTGTCCTGTCCCTCCATCCCTGTCCCTCTTCAGTTCTCCTGGAGCCCCTTCAGGCACTGGAAGGGACTCTGAGGTCTCCCTGGATCTTTCTCATCTCCAGGCTGGACATTCCCAGCTCTGCCAGCCTGGGTCTAGAGCAGAGGGGCTCCAGCCCTTGGAACATTTCTGCAGCCTTCTCTGGAGTGTCTCCAGCAGCTCCACATCCTTCTGATGTTGGGCCCTAGAGCTGGAAGCAGCTCTGCAGGTGGGGCCTCACCTGAGTGGGGCAGAATTTTTCCCTCACCTGCTTTCCAAACTCTGGGAGGAGCCCAGGACATGGAGGAATTTCCAGGTTCCAGCACACACGGCCAAATATTGAGGTTTGTAGTATCATCCCATTCCTATCACTGCATTCTGGTGGTGGGGGTTGTCTCACATGCCAAGGAACCACTTTGGGATTCCCAAGGCAAAGCAGAAAGCTGGAGATTTTCCTGCATTGCCAAGCCAGGTGGGTCACTCCCATTGTGCCACCTAGGAGAATTTCTTCCCAATATTCCCTCTAACCCTGGCAGTGGGAAGCCATTCCCTGTGTCCTGTCACTCCATCCCTTGTCCAAAGTCCCTCTCCAGCTCTCTTGGAGCCCCTTTAAGCACTGGAAGGCTCTGAGCTCTTCCTGGATCCTTCTCTTCTTCAGGGACAAGTTCCTTTTATTGCGATGGAGATGCAGAGTCGTTTGTCCTCGTTGATTGAGTATTTATGATGGGAGCTCTGGATGGTGTTTCCCTCAGATTGGATTTCTGCAGCTGGCAGCTGCTCCTGTCCTCCCCAAAGGTCCCTTTTCACCTGTCAGGACACACTGCAGCCTTTTACCTGTTTATTCTTGTCCTTTGATTTAATCCCTGCCCATTGGGGTGGCTGTAACGCCGTGATCTTCAGAATTTTCATTCTGACCTGTATGTATAGGTTGGATTTCTCCTACTCTTTTTTTTTATTATTATTTTTTAAATCCTGCTCAATATTCAAGGACCATAAAAACATTCCCCACTTATCATGAGCTGTTATCTCAACGACTCCTCACCATTATTAATAATCACTCTCAGTGTCGTGTATTGCTCTTCCTTATGGCTCCCGAGGCAAATCACGGATGCAGGGAAGGATTTTTAATGGTCAAGTCGCAGGCTGGGGAGGAGCAGAGCACTTTTGCCTCTTTCTGAAAGCAGGACAACTGGTTTGGAGTAATTTCTGTGGTTCCTGGTGGCCACCTGCTGAAGGGGAACCTCCTGAATTTAGTCATGCTGTGTCCTCCTGCAGACGGTGACATCCATGGAGATGCTCCATGGGCATTTTGGTGCCTTCTTGGCATAGGGATGTGCAAATGTGAGCTGGTATCCAGATGCATCCGAGGTGATGGAGCCTAGCCAGTCCCACCAAGATGCTGGATAACCCCAAAACCTCTCAATATTTGGTGTGAGATCTTCCCCCTTAAGGTATTTGAAAACCATAGAAGAGTTTGGATGGGAAGGGACTTTCAAGATCATTGAGGTCCACTCCCTGCCATAGGCAAGGACACTTCTCATTATCCCAGGTTGCTCCAAGCCCCGTCCAACCTGGCCTTGCACACTTCCAAGGGTGGGGCAGCCACAGCTTCTCTGGAAATCCCATTTCAGGGTCTCCCCACCCTCCCTGGGAACAATTCTTCCCAATATCCCATCTAATCCTTCCCTCTGCCAGTTTAAAGCCATCATCTAGACCTGGTGGTTCGCAGCTGGTTCTGGAGGGCCCTGCTTGAGCAGGGCTTTGGGCCAGACTTCCAGGGATTCCTTCCAGCCTCAAATATTCTGTGATCTCTCCTGAAAACCTTTGGGCATTGCTGTTGTTGATCATGGCACATCCTGTCTTGGGACACTGGGACATCCAGAGGAATTTGAGATTTGTCCAGAGAAGCTTTGGCTGTGCCATCCCTGGAAGTGTCCAGGGTCAGTTTGGATGAGGCTGAGAGCAACCTGGGCTAGTGGAAGGTATCCCTGCCCATAGCAGAGGGGTTGGAATGAGATGATCTTTAAGGTTTCTTCCAACCCAAATAATTCCTGGATTTTATGATTTCACATCAAAAATTAACTCTGGTCAGGTGGTTGGACTCTCCTACAAACCTCGAGACAACTTGATCTTGCATGAACTCTGGGATACCTGGAGTTGCTGGTGGATCAACAAGCTCCCATTCCCACTTTCAGTCTGCCAGATAGATATTTCCAAACCCACTCTTGAATTCCCAATCCAAACCAGGCAGCTCCTCCTACTGCCTGGTTTTCATTGCTGGGTGATGGCCTGAAGGCAGTGACCCCCCAAATCTTGACTGAAGAGCACCATCCCACTGGGAAAGGCGACTTCCTTCTTTTCTTCTCCAAGTCAGTGGTGGGTTTTATTTTTCCCTGTTGTTTTGGGGGTTGTTTTTGTTTTCTGTTTTCCCAGCTCGGCACGGTTCAGCGCTTCAGCCTTGTGAACTTGAACGCCCGGATTAATTTGTGGTTAGATCTCTGTTAAGATTGCATCCACTTCCCCAGTCAGCACTTAATTGGCAGTCGCTTGATTTAACAGCGTGGGAGCCGGCTCCGGAAAAATGGCTTGGATAAATCACTGCCTGACGCCAGAAAATAGATATAATCTCAACATTAACTACATTAATAGTAGCAGGAGCCGAATTAAGAAAGCCATAAAGTAGAGGCAGGAGAGTATAAATTACGGCCATCTCGCTGTCTTCTTCTCCAGGCTCTGCTTTCCGTCCTCTCCCTGCCGGTGGGATGGATCGGTGCCGGTCTTGGGTCCAGTTGGGTGGCATTCACCTCTGTTGGGGACAGGGAGAAGAGCAATTCCCACAATTCACACCATTCCCAGCTCATGGGATGGCACCAGAGTAGGTCTAATCAGTTTTAGTGGCTTAGTTGATTACAGGGATCAAGAATGTTGAAGTCTGGATTTGATTTCTTCCCTCCGGAGTCCCAACCTGGGATATGGGGTCCTTTATGGTCCTTTGGTCACTGGGATTTCTGGGATGACTGTTTGGGGTTGGATAAGGGGAGAAAAGACATTTCCTAATGATGTGGATGGAAATCTATGCGCAGAGCATGTGGTGAGGTGGCCCAACTCCCAGCTCCTGGAGAACCCTCAGCAGATTCCTCGCTTGTGGGTGTCCAAGCTGTTCTTCCCAGGAAAAGCTTTGCCTTTATTTCCCATCTGTGAAAGCCAGGGAAATCGACTCAGGATAAGTGCTGTGAGGGCGTGTTTTTTTCCCCATGCTCTGGATAATGGTGAACTTCACAACTTCTCGTGCTCTTCAGGAATCCCAGGAAAAGTGTTCCTCCAGCTTTTGTGTGCCATGGGATGACAAAAACCTTCCCAGCTCTTTCAGCTGTTGCTTTATCCATTTGTGCCGATGTTGACTGTTTATAAATTCAGAAGCACATCTGGTTGGTTGTTCCTTTTTTTCCCTTCAGTCAGGTGTTAGATCCAACTTTGGATCAGAAGGTGACAGTTTAGGATTTTCTGTGGACATATTGGAATGGAGATGCTCCACATGGAGATATTTGGGAGTCCTGGGATGGGGGTGGAGGCTGAGCAGCTTTATGAGGACCAAACCCTCAGTGGGAGCTGAGGTGCTGGTGGTACCTGCCTGCTGGTGAAAGGGGTTCCAGAGCATGACAAAATGGGAAGAGGGGAATGATGAAGCCAAGGAAGTCGCCTTGGAAGTTGCATCCCACCATCTGGAGGGTTGGGTTAGTATGACAAGCTGGAGGCAAGTTTTGGGTTCATTTAGGAAGGTTTCACCATTTTTTTTGGTTGTTCTGGAGATTTTTGTGAGGGTTTTGGGAGTTTGGGGATTGCTCTGGGTCTGGTGTCAGCAGAGGGAGACAGCTCTGTATAAGTCTGGTGTGGGAAAGGCTGATTGAATTTAATGAGAGAACAAGAATTAATTTGTTTGATCTGTGGGCACATTTTGAACACAATATGCCAAATTTTGATGGAGCCATCAAAATCCTATAAAATCCAAACCTTACCCAAATTTTTCCCCACAGCCCCTGATTAAAAGCATCTCTGGGCTGTTTGGAAGTGCAAATGCTGCCAGGGCTTTAAATTTATTTATTATTTAAAGTATTATTATATTCATTTATAAATTTATTTTCTTTACTGATAAATTATTTTATTTATTTATACTTATTTTATAAACATAGTTTGTTATCTATCTCAACAAAGCATTAACATTATATGATCATGAAATAGTTGGGGTTGTGAAGGGAATATCACCCCATTCCAAACCCCAGCCATGGGAAGGGATAACTTCCACCATCCCAAGTTGCTCCAAGCCCCATCCAACCCATCCCTGAACACTTCCAGGGATGGGGCAGCCACAGCTCCTCTGGGCATCCTGTGTCAGGGTCTCGCCATCCTCACAAGGAAAGATTTCCTCCCAAAATCCCATCTAACCCTGTTCTCTGGCAGTGGGAAGCCATTCTCTGTGTCCTGGCTTTCCATCCTTTGTCCCAAATCCCTCTCCAGCTCTCCTGAAGCCCCTTCAGGCACTGGAAGGGGCTCTGAGGTCTCCCTGGATCCTTCCCTTCTCCAGGTTGGACATTCCCAGCTCTCCCAGCCTGGCTGCAGATCAGAGGGGCTCCAACCCTTGGAGCATCTCTGTGGCCTCCTCTGGACTTGCTCCAGCAGCTCCACGTCCTCCTGATGTTAGCCCCAGGGCTGGATGCAGAATGCCAGGTGGGATCTCACCTGAGTAGGGCAGAGTGGCAGAATTCCCTTTTTTTTTCTCAGGTTTATCCTGACCTTTTCAACTTTATTTCCATCTTTTTGGTTCAGTTGCACCCCCCTTCACCACGTCCCGTTTTCTCCCCTGGAAATGGATTTTTAAAAGCGTCGTCTTCCTGCGAATTTTCCTCTCCATCTTGTTGTTTATTAGGCTCTTAAAGGCAAAGCTTGTAATGCATCCATTGATCCAAATTCCAATTGAAGAGATGTGAGCACATAAAATGGTCCTGACCCTTTAATAATGGAGCGATATCCTTTGGAATGTAGGCGATGCAATTAGGACAAGGAACCAACCCTCTGCCCCTTGATGAGGGCCTTTGAATCATTTTTATCCTTTGAATATATTGTTCCATATATTCAGAGTTGGAGCTGAGTTCCTTTAAGTGTCTTCCTGGTGAGTATCTGATGGACTGATGCTCTCAGAAGTGTTGGACTTTTTTTTATCCCTCTTTCTCTTGGAAGCAGATCCAAATTTTTATAGATCTGTGTTTATTAATTATGCATGTCTACATTTATTAAATATATATAACATGTATTTTATATGTGGATAGAAATTGGGTGGATGGGTTCAGTCCAGCGGTGTGAAGGTCAAAAAAGCCAAGTATTGGATCCAGCACTTGGATCACAACAATTTCATGGAATGCTCCAGTCATGGATAAAGGGCTGGAAAGATGGAAATGGACTTGGAGGTGCTGGTGGCAGTGTCTAAACATGAGTCCAGGTGGGCAAGGAGGCCACTGGCACCTGGATTGTAGCAGCCATGTTGTGTCCACAGACCCAGGGTGGTGTCCATCCCTCTGTTCTGGTTGTGCTGGGACACCTCCAGTCTTGGCGGGAATTTTGGATCAATCACAAAGCAGACATGGAAGGGCTGGAATGTGTTCAGGGAAGGGAATGGAACTGGGAAGAATCTGGGGCGCCAGGAGGGGCTGAGGGAGCTGGGAGGGCTCAGCCTGGAGAAAAGGAGGCTCAGGAGGGACCTTCTGGCTCTGCACAACTCCCTGAGACAAGGTGGATCCAGGCAAGGGTGGGAATCTGCTCCCAGGGAACAACGGACAGGACCAGAGGAAATGACCTCAAACTACACCAGGAGAACTTCAGGATGGACATCAAGAGGAATTTCTTCATGGAAAGGGTAGGAATGTGCTGCCCAGAGAGGTGGTAGAGTCCTCATCCCTGAGGTGTTCAAGGAATGCCTGGAAGTGGCACTCAGTGCTCTGGTTGGGGTAACAAGTTTGGGATCAGTCACAGGTTCGACTTCATGATCTTGGAATTCAGGATCTTCATGGTCTTTTTCAACCCAAATGATTCCATGATTCCATATATGTTATGTATACACTTATTCACGTGTAGACAGCGTTGATATTAAATATTTACTGGATCATGGAATTACAGGGACGCTGAAAATTCACGCCAAAGAATCAGAGCTGACAACGCTGCTCCATTTGTTTTGTGGGTCAGCTTATAAATGGTAAGGAGACCACCAGACAGATATACAGCCACCTGCTTAAAATTTGGAGAAATAAGTTTGGAGTCAACATCTGAATTTCTTATTTACTCTTTAAGTTTAATATAATGTCAGGTAAACCAATTCTTTAAGGGAAAAAAATCATTTATACACTGTTTTCTCTGCCTTTGTAGCTAAATTTAATTTAAAATTTAATTAATTAAATTTAAATTTAGCTTTTAGTTTTCAAAATGCATCACCTGTGAATGTGTATCCATCCCCAGTCCAAGCTGTGGGCATGGGGTTTTCCAGAGGCAGGCAGTAGCTGGTGTTTTCCCAGCGGATAATTCCCTCTAGCACAGCGCCACTAAACTTCTTAACCTCTTCCATACTGAGTTCCTGCTTTTCCATGGAATCCTGCTCCTTGTCCGAGATATTTGCTTTAATTAAAATGTATCAGCTGTTCTGGCTCTTCATAGTATTATTGCTGTTTCCTGTATGAGGAAAAGAGCATTTAAAGTGAAAATATCTTTGGAAAAAGCAATTATCCCAGGTATTTTTGGAAAGCAGGCAGGAGGGAAAGCCTCCAGTGGGATTTGGCTCCGTGTCTGAGTGATTATTGTGATAAATATTCAGAGTTGGAACCGTTTGGGTCGGGATACGGACGCAGCATTGGAATGATCCTCGGCAATTAGCCTTCCTGGGATATTCCAGTGCTTGGAGCACATCCAGGGCTCTGAAATGGGATTTATAGGGATGAACAGAGGGAGGAATATCACTTCTGTGCCAGGACAGGGGAAGGTCTAGGATCTGCTCTCGCTTTCCCTCTGGTTTTAGCCCATCACTGAGGGTGGTAGGACACTGCCTGGGAGGGATTAAGGATTAATCCACGTGGACACACGTCCTGGGGCTTCCCAAGCAGAACCACTGAATCCGGCAACACCTGCGTGGAGCGCCACGAGCTCCATTTCAGCTAATCAGAGTTAAACCCTAATGAACTTTGTCCAATCGCCTGAGCTAATGGGGGTAAAAGGAATCTAATTAACGGGACAATAGTTCCCGGTCTTCCCGGTGTAATCACTGATCCGCCGCCAGCATTAGAGCAGCGGGATGGAAAGCCGAGTATTAGGGACCGTCAGCATTTCCATTCTCAGGCTCAGCCTAAGCGGTTTAACGGGACCTTGGCAGGGGGGTTTTGGGCTGAGACTTGACCTACCTTGAAAACAGCTTTATGTTGGGAAATTGTCTTCTCCAGAGGGGACTTTTGTCTCATCACCAGGGAGTTGTTTTCACAGCGCAAACTTTGCTGGAGAAGTTGGAATTGTTTCCGAGGATCCTCCCATGGCTTGCTGTGGGTGGGATCAGGCCCAGGGCTGGAGGGAAACCAAGGAGGTGGTTTGGAGTTGGGCTGTCAGGGAGTGGGGAGGACAAGAGGAAATGACCTGAAGTTGTGCCAAGGGAGGTTTAGATTGGATATCAGGGAGAATTTCTTCATGGAAAGGGTTGTCAAGCACTGGAACAGGGCTGTGGTGGAGGAAGGAAGGCAGGATTGGATGGGATACTGGGGAAAAGTTCATTCCTGTGAGGGCGGTGAGTCCCTGGCACAGACTTAAAGAATTGTTTGGTTTGGAAGGCATCTTGAAGGTCCCAAACCCCTGCCATGGGCAGGGACACCTTCCTCCATCCCAAGTTGCTCCAAAACCCATCCAAACTGGCCTTGAACTCTCCAGGGATGGGGAAGCCACAGCTTCTCTGGACAACCTGTGCCAGGGCCTCCCCACCCTCAAAGCCAAGAATTTCATCCCAATATCCCATCTTTCCTTGCCCTCTGGTGGTGGGAGGTCATTCCCTGTCATTCCATCCCTTGTCCTAAGTCCCTCTCCAGCTTTCTTGGAGCCCCTTTAGGCACTGGAAGAGGCTCTGAGGTCTCCCTGGAGCCTTTTCTTCCCCAGGCTGGACATTCCCAGCTCTCCCAGGCCAGTTCCATCCCTGCCCTCCTTACCTGGCCGCACCAGTCCTTCAGCACAGCTGGTCACAAGGCAAATTCTTTCCCCGTTTTTCGTGCTTGGCACAAAGAGCCGGGTTTGTATCCAAGCTCTCCATCTCCCGCAGGAATTAATTGGGTTGCAGACAATAGTCGGGATTTAGGAAACAGGGGCAGGGAAAAGATCTCTCCTCTCCCCCTGCTCTGAGCTCCTTGAGGTGTTACTGGATCTTGTGTGTTTTTTGGAAGGTTTTGGCAGGATTTCAGGGCTTTCTCTCGCTTGAAGTGGGATCATGAGCCCTGCAGGAGCTGCCAAGTGCCGTGTGTAGCTTTGGCTTTTCATGGACACAGTGGAGAGATGAAAAGGTATGGCAGTGTGGGGCTGAATGGCTTCCAGAGGGAAATGGCAATAAATCCAGTGGGAGGGAATAATGACACTTGAGGGAAGAGGTGGCATCCAGAGGGACTGTTAGAGGCTGGGCCAGTACAAACCTCGGGGAGGCCATGGCCAGGGTCCTGCAAGTGGATGAGACAATCCCAAGGCTGGATGGGGAATGGATTGAGAGCAGCCCTGAGAAGGATTTGAGGGTGCTGGTTGGTGAAAAAATGAATGTGCCTCCTCCACATGTGCTGGAACCCTAAAATTCCCTGTGTCCTGGCTCATCCCACAGCGTGGGCAGCAGGAGAGGAGGAATTTCAGCCCCTCCACCCTGGCTCATCCCACAGCGTGGGCAGCAGGAGAGGAGGAATTTCAGCCCTTCCACCCTGCTCAGGTGAGATCCCACCTGCAGAGCTGCCTCAGCTGTGGGGTCTAACAGCAAAGGGATGTGGAGCTGCTGGAGGAAATCCAGAGGAGGCCATGGAGATGCTCCGAGGGCTGGAGCCCCTGTGCTCTGGAGCCACGCTGGGAGAGCTGGGAATGTCCAGGCTGGAGAAGTCTCCAGGGACATCTCAGAGCCCCTTCCAGTGCCTGAGGGGGCTCCAGGAGACCTGGAGAGGAACTTGGGACAAGGAATGGAGGGACAGGACACAGGGAATGGTTTCCCACTGCCAGAGGTCATGGTTAGATGGGATATTGGGAAGAAATTATTTCCTATGAGAGTGAGGAGGAGCTGGAATGGAATTCCCAGAGAAGCTGTGGCTGTCCTATCCTTGGAAGTGTCCAAGGCCAGGTTGGATGGGTCTCGAAACAACCTGGGATAGTGGAAGGTGTCCTGCCCATGTCAAGGGGCTGGACTGGATGATCTTGAAGGTTCCTTCCTACCCAAACCATCCCATGATTCTGTGGAATGTTCCCCCTCAGTTTAGCTCAAAGTTGCCTGTGAATTTTGCAGCCCTTTGAGACGTCACTGCAAGGAGATGAGGCAGGATATTTTGTTCATACCTGGGTCTTTCCAAGTGGAATTATTTGAAAAGTTATCCAGTCTATGTAAGGATTGGCAAGAGACATCCTGCTATGGGATGTGGAAACTGGGGAAAACCATGCAAATCTCCTCCAAAACACTTCATTGCAGGTGTAATGCCATGTTTCTAATTTTTTGGGGTTTTTTTTTGTGGAGGAATCTCTGTTCTCATTGGTTGTTAACCATTAAATTTATTTGCAACTATTTTCATTTCCAGGTCAGGGGGATTTATTGGGAAGGTATGTCTTTATTTAGGTAATTAGGGAGCTTAATAGGTGCTCATTGAAATTCATAATTTTTCCCAGGTTTTGAAAATGCTAAATGAGATCGGGGCTGGATTATTATTTTTTTTTCCTTGAGATTAACATTAAGCTGCATTTGAATGGAAATTCAGATTCAATTGAACCAAATTAAAATAGGGGTTTTTTTTTAAGTGTTTGTTTCATAATTAGAAGTAATTATTGAAAGGAGGGAATTGTTTATGGGTAAATTAATGCATTTTTGCCCGTCACTGTGTATTTAAAACTAATGGATCCTCTGTATTTATGGATGTATGTGGGGAAAAGACATAGCCCTTTCTATTTTTAATTTCCAATCACTTTTCCAACCTCAAATATCATCAACAGTGGACTGAATGATTTGAATTATCCCAATCAGGTTCTTCAAATAAATTAAATCTTAATGTAGAAAGTATTTATTTGAGGTTTGACCTTTATTATTTTAAGGAGAAAGCATCAATGCTGATAAAAATCCCATAAATCAAACATTTTAGTGGAATTACTTGCTTTTAGCTGTAGATTTGGGGTCTTCAGAGATCTGATGGGTGAGGATAAGGATGGAGAATCTTTCGAGGGGCATCTTGGAGCATTCCTGGTGTGTTTGAGGAACACTTCTAGCCCTAAATCCTGTGTTGTTTGCTGAGAAATGATGAATGACTGAGGAAAATGGGATTTTTGGGATTTTTTTTTTTCTTCCTGAATGAGGATTTTCCATTGTCACCTCCCAGGCTTGTGGCAGACGAGCTCCCTCCTTCCTTACCTCTCTCCCTGTTGCTTCCCATAACCATTGCCCCCGCGATGATCCGTTCTTTCCTCGGGATTCAAATGCCAGCATGCAAATGTGATTTCTGACTATGTAAGGATTACTTTCAAAAAAAAAAAAAAAAATATATATATATAAGCTAAGCCCAAAGAAGAAATCCAGTAGTAAAAGAAAACCATTCTTTAAGAGCCACTTGTATCGCCGCCAGTGCCAGGAAATCCTCTCCGTTTCAGCCGGCTGGAAACGCCGCTGGGATGTTCCTGCTCTGCTCGTGGGGTTGTGTTTAACGTAGAGACATCAAATACTCTAAAAATGTTACATTTCAAGTATAGGGGAGTTTTTGCGGGGGTTTGGGTGGTGCTTTTGGATTTTGTTATCAACACGTGGTCTTGTGTTGATGAGGGGATGGGGTGTTAAATGTGAGCAGGCTGGAGCGACTTGTCCTTGCTTTTAACCTTGTTTTTCATGTTGGCTTGGAAATCTCCCATTTTTTTTCCTTTTTATTTAGATTAATATATAGAATTATAATGTTAAATATAGATACTCTGAAGAGGGAATGTATTTTCCCAGCTGGCTCCTGGCTGAAGTTTTGGTGGTTTTACTCCATTCTGAGCAGGTTTGGAGCTCCATTCTGAGAAGGGAATGGAGTTGGGGATGGGTCTGGAGCACCAGGAACTGCTGAGGGAGCTGGGAAAGGGGCTCAGCCTGGAGAAAAGGAGGCTCAGGGGGGACCCTCTGGCTCTCCACAACTCCCTGACCAGGATGGTGGATGCAGGTGGGGTTCAGGATGTGTTCCCAGGGAACAAGAGACAAGAAAAGAGGAAACAGCCTCAGGTTATGCCAGGAGAGGTTTAGTTTGGGTATTGGAAAGCTTTTTTCATGGAAAGGTTGGGCAGGCTGCCCAAGGCAGTGGTGGAATCCCCATCCCTGAAGGAATTTAACATCTGTCTGGATGTGACACTTTGGAATGTGGTGTAGCAATGGCCTTGGCTGTGTTGGGGGAATGGTTGGGCTAGATGATCTTGGAGAACTTTTCCCACCGAAATGCCTCTGGAATTCTCTGAAGGACACAGCAGGTGATGTTTGATCCTAGGAAATCAGACTTGGTCAACACAAGCACCTACTAAGCAGCAGCATGAAATGTTCTAAGTGAGACAAAGTTTCTGCTGCTTCGAGAGATGCACTGGAAAAGCCTGAACCTCATCCTCCAGAATCATGGAATGTTTTGGGTTGGAAGTGACCTAAGAGATCATTTTGTCCAAACTCCTACCATGGACAGGGACACCTTCCACTAGCCCAGGTTGCTCCAAGCCCCATCCAACCTGGCATTAAGAGTTTTATCACTCTAGCACCTCCCTTTGTAACATTTTTAGCATCAGGCTCTGATTTCCCCATAGTTGACGTTGAACCTGCGCCAGCTACGCTGCCGTTTTTAAACATTTTAATGTCGTTCCTCCACCCCCTCTTCATTAAAAATTTTTCTTCCGCTGTCCACCCTGGGGGTGGGGGAAAGACAACCCTCAACCTTGTGTAGTCAAGGTTATGGCGATAAATTCCGGAGCATTGTCACTTCTATTCGGAGTAAATTGGCCGGCCGCTCTTGGGCTGAAGGGGAGATAATTTGCTGTAGTATTTCAAATGGATTAGAAATGGATTTGAAGGGAAAGTTCATGCCTCCCATTACAAAGGCTAGAAAGAAGACTATCTTAAGGCACTGTTCACACTCTAGCCTTCATTATCCACGCTTAATACCTTTCCTATTTTCCAGCGTTAATGAAATTTCCTGCCGGAGCGGGGCCTTGTGGACGGACGGGAGGACTCTTTAGATCCGCGGGATGCGCGGCAGAAAGGGAATTACAAGGCCCTCGTGTCGAGGGGCCCAGTGTATTCTTCAGGTCCTTGGCCCAGCTATTATCTCGTTAATTTTATCCTCTTTTGTCAATACAGTTCATTTCCAAAGGCCGTCCTTTCCATTAGGGTAACAATTCCAGGGAGAGCTGGGATCCCGCCGCCGATGAAAAGCGACGGGCATTCGGCTCCGTGCCCTCACCGGTGGCTTTTCCCTGCCACCACCAGCTTGGATGTCAGTAAGAGGGAGGGGGACACACACACTGGTGGCTGTGTTGGGGCCACACAAGCATTTGGGAGCAACACCTTGGATTCAGAGGGAAATAAAGGGTTCCTGCAAGTGAAGTTTGGGAAGTTGAGTTCCCTCCCCACTCTTCTGTGTGGACGCAGTTTTTCCATATAAAGCATAATTTCCCTTAAATTTTAAAACTCTTAAGGCTCCTATAATATAATAAATATCTTGCCTAATATAATAAATAATAAATATAGTAAATATTCTAATAACTATTACTTTATATATATAAAAGGATGAGGGGACATCACTGCTTGGACATTTGCCCTGCCCAGAAGGTGGAAATGGAGGTAGCTGAGCCTCCAGTGAGCTCAAACTGAGCTCCTGGTTGGGACTCCCTGTCCCTGGAAGTGTTCAAGGCCAGGTGGAATGGGGTTTGTAGTGAGCTGTTCTACTGGAAGGTGGCCCTGCCCATGGCGGGGAATTGGAACTTGGTGATTTTGAAGATGCCTTTCAACCCAGATCATTCTGTGATGATTCCGTGGCTCCAGTCTGGTGACCCTTGGGCTTTGGCAGCCTGAGCAGATGTTCTGCAGAAGCTTAGCTTGGAGACCACCCAGAGGTCACTTGTCTCCTCAAAAATACAACAAGTTTAAATTAGAAGAGGTTCAGCCTCACTCCCTTTGGGGAATGAGATGAGCTTTGATGTTGTTTGTCAGAATCCTTGAAAAAATCATAGATTCAAGGAATGGATTGAAAGGAACGTTAAAAATCATTCTCTTCCAACTTCCTGCCTCAGTGGGGATGTTCTGATACTGTGTCTGCATTTGGAGGCTCCCTCAGTTTGGAGCTTGGCCATCCCTAAGGAATTCTAAAGAAGAGAGAGGTGTGTGACCGCTTTGGTAATCTGAGAGCAGGAAGGCAGGAAAATAAATATCCTGAGCATTTGAGGGATTCAACCAACTGGGTGTTAAACTGGTGCTTAAACCAGTGAGTCAGGCTTAGGTAGTGTGAGCAGCCCCTGTGGCTGTGCAGGGTTTGGGGTGGTTTGGGTTTTATTGACATTACAGGCAAAAAATATTTATTTTAATGTATTACCTCATTTATGTGTGTCTATGTGATAATATAATGTATTAGGGCATACATGTAAATTTATATTCAATAGATATTGAATGTATCTCTATAGATATAGAATAATTTCATATATATGAATATACCTACACATAATATATAGATATAATTATATAGATACAATATATATTTAAATACATATAATATCTATTTAAATATGTTTATCCTTTATGTATATACGTCTGCATGTAGTTTATATATATCTATAGTGTATCTGTATGTCTATAGATCTATAGATCTGTATATCTGTATATCCATGCCCTGATTGCTTGCACAGCTGTGCCACATCCCAGCCTTTCCCTACAAACCAGAGTGGGGAATGTTGGATGAACCCCTGACTTCTTCCCTCCCCTCTACTAGAGTTAAGGAAAATATGTTATGTATAATATATAGAAAACAATATCTATATATTGTATGTATTACCTATATATTAGTGAATATATGTAATTCAATATATATGCTATATATTCAATAATATATGAATAATATAAAGTGCTAAGAATAAAAATAGTATCTGGCCTCACATACATTATCTCTAAGAATTAATAAATATATATATTGAACATTTCTAGATGTTATTGAATATATATAATTCAATATATGCATTCACTGCATATATTCAATAGTATCTGGAGATAATTGATGGATATAGGAGGCCCAGAGAATACAGGTGATAATATATAGATTTATGTATGAAAGTATCAATATTTGTTATTCTATATAATATATAGATCTTGTATTTCAATACATACACTCGGGGTATATATATTCAATTATGTGTGTATCTATATGGAAATAGATGTGTATGGATATCTCTATGTATTACCCAGAGATAACATATAGGGAATATATATGGAATTACAGAAGTCCTTAAAGGGACTGATTCAGGGGGGAAAAAGGAGTCCCAAGTCCACTGGCACTACAGCCCCTGTGAATGGAGGAATGGAGCATCCTGGGGTCCTTCCAGGAATGTGTCTCTGGGAGGAAGAGGAGATGGGTGGAGCTAAGATGGGCCTTGTCACAACCACGGTGGTGTGTTGCAATACCTTCATTAGAATCCTGGAATGGGATAGGTTGGAAGGTTAAAGGTCATCCAGTTCCATGGAAGCCTTGGGAAGCGACACTTTCCAGTATTCCAGGGCTCCAAGCCCTGTCCAAATTGGCCTTGGACACTTCCAGGGATGGGGCAGCTGGAGCTTCTCTGGGAACTCCATCCCAGCACCTCACCACCCTCCCTGGGAAGAATTCTTTCCCAGTATCTTACCTAATTCTGCCCTCTGGCAGTGGGAAGCCGTTCCCTGTGTCCTGTCACTCCATCTCTTTTCCACAGTCTCCAGCTCTCCTGGAGTCCCTTTAGGCATGGCAAGTTCTCCCTGGATCCTTCCCTTCTCCAGGTTGAACACCCCCAGCTCTCCCAGCCAAGGGCCTCCAGCCCTTGGAACATCTCCATGGCTTCCTCTGGATCTGCTCCAACAGATCCACATCCTTCTTCTGCTGGCACCCCAAATCTGGACACAAAACTCCAGATGGGATCTCAGAAAAGCAGAGTAGAGGGTGAAAATCATCTCTGTCACCCTCCCGACTGTTTGATATTTGATATTATTTTTATTGCCCCTGATACGGCCACAAGACCTTTCTTCAGGTCCTGCAGCCACTGCTGGATGCATCCTTGGCCTTGCTGGAGTTTTCTGGAATGTGCTGGGTGATCCATGAGTGACCCAAGTGTCCCTCATGCCATCACCTCCTTCACCCAACAACGCCACCGCCGTGACTCCTTTGCAAGTCACTAAGACTTGATGCTCTGGAGCAATTCTGTGAGGGGGAAACCCTGGGGGAACTAAAACGAGGAATTTATCCAATTCCCATCCCCTTCCCACAAAAACCAGGCAGCAAATTTTCCGAGCTCGGTAGCCAGTGGCAACAGCCCTCCGGAATGAATAGGCTGTCACGCTCAGCATTAGGAAATGTAACTATTCCATTTTCCAGCTCTCTTTTTCTTTGGAGCACATGTTCATTTAAAGGAAATGCTCATCGGGGTTTGCATTCCGCTGATAGGATAGCGGGATCTTAATTTACGGATATTCTCCGGTAATGCGCGGTTTATATACGTTCTGCTAATAGCATTATGAGCATAGTTTGGGCTAATACAAAATTAGAGCTCTAATTTGCATAAACAAATTACTGTTTGGATTAGCGCTAAATGAGGAAGGCGACTGATATTGGAGGAGATTTGATTTGGCTGCAGTGGCTCTGTTTGGATAATGGGGGATGGATAGGAATGAGCTGGGAGGCTGCGTTGTGGGTCGGGAGGGAGATGGGGTGGTGCAGGAAGTATCAGGTCATGGAGCAAACAAGATTTTGGGTGACAGACGAGCCTCTTTGGGACATGTGACAAGATGGGGGTTGGCCTCTTTTCCCTGTCAACCAGCAACAGGATGAGAGGAAATGGCCTCAAGCTGTGCCAGGGGAGGTTCAGGTTGGATATGAGAAGGAATTTTTTCATGGAAAGGGTTGTTAAACATTGGGATGAGCTGTCCAGCGAGATGGAATGGAGTCCCCATCCCTGGAGGTGCTCAAGGAATGCCTGGATGTGGCACTCAGTGCTCTGGTCTAATTGACAAAGTGGTGATCACTCACAGATTGGACTTCATAGCCTTGGAGGTCTTTTCAGACCTGAGAGATTTTGGGATTCTGTGATTTTTATCCCTCAGGTGTCACTTTAGAACTTACTGGGTCCTTCAGAATAACGTTATGGGCAACAGTAACTGGATCACAATTCCCAATCCATTTCCATCCCACTGTCTCAATACCGGATTTTTGAATTTGGGGAGAGTTGAGGAGATGGGAGCAGGTCCCCAGCCCTGCCCACTGGACCCTGCTGAGGTCCAGCATCAGCTCCAGGTGACTGGTGGGGGATAGAAATGCTTTTGGGTGATTTGTCCCATGCAGGGATTGAGGAAAATCCTTCCAAGAGCCAGATTTGGGGGCAGAATGAAAATACTAAAGTTGTGGTATCTGATTCATAACAGGAATAATGATAGCAAAGATACAGACTCATGGAATGTTTCGGTTGGAAAGGACCTTATAGACCATCTACTTCCAAACCCCTGCCATGGACAGGGATGCCACCCACTGGATCAGGTTGTTCAATGTCCCGTTCCACCTGGCTTTGATGTACTTCCAGGGATGTCAAAGCTTGTAGAGCTCCATAAAACTTGGCTAAGCTCAGTGAAGGTCCCACCTTGCTGATTCTCTCATGGGATTGCATCCACATTTCCTTGTTTCTGCTGGGGCAAGGGTGGGAGAAGTTGGGGGAGAGTCCTTGAAGGTAATTTTTTTGGTGTCAGTCATGAGGAATCAGAGCTTTTCTTCTGTCAACAGTAGGAACATCCCTGCTTCTTCCATACATCTCCTCCATTCTAGTGGGAGCTGTCCTGCCCTTGAAAATGGGGTTGGAATGAGACGATCTTGAAGGTTCCTTTGAACCCAAACCATTCCATGAGTCTCTGATCTCATGGTTTGCTCATGAAGCAACACCTCTTTGTGACATTATCCCAAATTTGGGCTAACCTTAACTTTATTTTTCCCGCAGATCCCCATTGTTAAACCAGACCCGACCCTCACTCCTAGGTGGCAAATCCCAGCTCATCCAACAGCGCTGGAGGAGCAAAGGCTTCCGCTGCATCGGCGGTGTCATGTACCGGGTGTCGGCCAACAAACTCTCCAAAACCTCCAGCAGCCCTGTCCGGGCCAGGGACCTGGGCACCAGAACTCCCATCAGAGCAGGTGAGCAGGAATTTTTCCCAGTTCATGTCCAAAATCCATTCAGGTCAGTTTTTAGTTGTTTATTCCCAGCCTGTGTGTTGAGACTCATCCTCCAGCCTTATAGAATTCCAGATGGGAAGGTGGTGGACATCCCATGGTGCCAAGTGCTGTTTTTGCTTTATAGTAGCTCTGAAGGGGAAATAATGTTGGAGAAATTAAAAGTTTAGGAGAATTGAGGTTTTCTTAAGTCAGACTTAATTCAAGCTTGTGGAGATGTGCCGTTAAACTTGGTTTAATGGGCAAAATCTTGGATAACTTCAAACAGCACCACAAGGTTAAATGTGCTTGAGATGCTCATCAAATTGCATTCAGTACTGACCTAAAATTTGGGAAGATCATTCTGCAGATAACGGTGGAATGATGCCCCCCATTGTGATGAATTCCCAGTTTTACATCATGGCTTTGATTAAATTTGTGTTTCAGCTTCTCCTGTGTTTGACATCCCAAGTGTGACTCTCAAAAAAGAGCAGATTTTAACAGTGCTTAAGGTATTTTTAAAATGTCTTGGTCTCAAATTAGGGAGCAAATATTTTTGCTCCCTAACTGTTTTTTCGAGAATTTTTGGGAATAGTTAAACTGGGGAAGGTGGATCAGAGTTTGGAGACTCAGAAAAAGTGGCCATAAAACAGTCAGAGGTTTGTAGGAAAAAATTTTGGATTTTTTCCAAGAGCTTTGCTACTGGTACTGGATCAGGATAATTAGCTGCACAAAACCAGTTCGAGGGTGATTCTGCCTTAAGCACCATCGCTGGACATTGAAGATGTCACTGAAGACAGAAAATATCCTGCAGGAGTGGAAGAAAAGGGGTGAAACCCAGGACATGGACAGGGATGTTGAATGGATTTTAGGATCGAGTTGGACCACTAGGAAGAGTCCTGGGGAGAAGTGATGGCTGGAAGGACTGGAAAAGTGGATGATCTGAGGATGCCAAGCAAAGGAAGGATATCTCTCCATGGCCAGGTGGAGCAGCCAAAAACCAAGGGGCTTAAACTGGTGGGAGAGCTTTCCAAGGTCAAGGATGATGAAATGCTGGACTCATTTGGCTCTAAAATTGCCATTATTTTAAAGATTTTTTTTAAAGAACGGGCTTAATGAACTTCTTCTTGGGGAGGACATGGGTGGAAAAGGTCCTGCCTCCCAGCAAGACGGTGAATTTTTTTTATTTTTCCAAGTGAAAGGAAGTCTCTAAATTTGTCTGGAAATAGACAAATGAGCAAAGTCTCGTTTGGGCAACTCAGCAAAGGCTGATAGATTCAGCCTGTCCTTGAATATTCATCACTGGATTGGGACCAAACAGAGAAACACCACCTTAGAGGCAAATTTCTGAAAGAGAGATGAATCCAAAGGTATCATGGGAGGATTTCTGCTGATTCAGACCCTGGAATTGCTTGTGGGGTGTACCTGAGGGGATTTGGGGTGACAGGGCATGGAAGAGATATGATGCCCCCATTTTTCCTTTCTCACTGAAACCACGTCTTCTAGTGAGGTCTCATTCAGAAAATTGGGTTTAATTAGTCCCACTTAGGGAGGGAAGATCCCTCCCAAGGTTATTCCCTATAAAATATATTCCCATCTAATTATTTTGAAGATGTTCCTTATTTTGCTGTTGCCCCTTTCCCCTTCCACATATCACATTGGCTTTGTAACCACAAAACCTGAGGAACTGCTGTGAATCAGTATTTTCATGTCATCTTTCATCTCTCCCCACAATTCATCCTCCTTCCCAAGGATGGATTCCACAGATTCCTCTTGCCTTAGGATAACTGGGCCTGGCAGGGCGGAAGATTTGTGTGTTCTCATCGGCTGCGAACGTTTGCTCAACGCTCTGTGTTTTCAACACTTGACAAAGTTTATTTAAAAGATGGAAAAAAACGGCTTTTCCTTTCCCTTTCAGTGCCAGGCACCGTGTGTTTGGAACAGGGGAGAGGTGGGAAATGCTCCTGACAGTTTAATAGCTTGGAGTTCACTTCCAGTGGGTTATAATTCTGCTTTTTCCCTGGATTTATAGGGTTGGGGTTTTTTATCTCTACTGTACAAAATCTGATGCCGGGCACTGGGGCTGATCCATCCACACCATCATAGCATTCCCAAGTGATTTATTGATGGATGCTGGTGGTGAGTTAAGATTTGATCCTGGGGATGCACTTCCTGCATCCTTGTGCTGTATTGGGATCAATCCTGGGTCTTCCAGGAGCAATGGGAAGAGCAATTTTCCATAGCTTTTCTGGAATTGGCTTTGTGGGTGCTGGAGAGGTGAGGAGGGCACATGGCTTGGGGACAAGGAAAGTGTCACTCCAATCCCAGGAAAAACTTTTGGAGGTGGTTTGGACATTAAAAAACTCCCTGGATCAATCACAGCATCACCACGGCCTGTGCAGCTGCTGAGAACTTTGCTCTCATCCCACATGTGGCTCTGCTCCCAAAGGATTTCTGCACCTTCCACACTTGTCTCTGGAAAACTGCAAATATAATACAGAAATAATTTTTTTTTTTGCCTTTCCAGCTAGATAGGGATCTTGCATGTGGCATAATTAATTGCTCAGGCAAGGATGGAGAAGAAAACCCAGAGCTTAAACACTCTCTGCTCATCCCTGTGGAAGACGAAGATGTGGAATCACACATGGAAGGGCTCTTTCCCTTTGGGATGACTGGTATTTCAGCAACCATGTATTTTTTCGCTTTGCAGAAGTCTTGAAAATCAGCCATGGGATGTTGTGGAAAGCATTGGCTACGTGGCAATTAATTAAACAACCAGAATAACTGGGTTTCTCCTCTCACAAGGAACTTTTCCTTCATTTCTTTCTCCAGCTGCTAAGGCATTTTCCAGACTCTTGAGGAATTTCCATGAAATCAGGGGGAGAAGCAAAAGGTCCTGGGCGATGTAGAGTTTCACAAAGAAATACAGAAGGGGAAATACAAGATTGAAAGCAGCAGAAAGCAAATTAAGGTTTGACATTGTCCGGAAACCAGCCCTGACCCCAATCTCTGCACGAGCCGCCGCTGCTGCCGAGAGAGGAATTGCACTCCGTGAGCTGGGGCTGGCTCCAGCAGGGTTTTCCAAGTGTCCAGGCTATTGTTCCATGGGCACATCATCACCTGCATGATTTCTTCATGCTGAGAGTTTAGCTCTTGGTTGGAGAAAGGCTGGTGGCTTTCGGGACTCCAGAGGTGACAGTTGGCCCCTTGAACAATGTGATTTTATTTTTGGGGGTTTTCGAATTGTCTTCATGACCATAGATTCCAGAGCCTTGGAGATACCCAGGATTGCTGGGCTCCCAAAAGTGGAGGCTTAAGAGGAGTTTAAAGTCCTCTCGAGCTGAGGCATCTCCCACACATTATGATGGTGGCTCTGATCCCAGAGAAACAAATTATTGATTAAAACATGGTTGAGTTCAGACCTTCCAGAACTGGGGGGGATTTTCCCTGCATCTGGATGCACTTCCTGTCTCCATCCTGGTGTGTAACATCCCCTTCTGCCTCAGTTTCCCCTCTCTGCTGCAAAGGTGATCAGCTGGGGAGATGGAAGGTCATGGAATCATGGAATAGTTTGGGTCGGAAAGGAGCTTCAAGACCATCTCATTCCAAGAGTGGAGGTGGCAGGGGCACCTTCCACTATCCCGGGCTGATCCAAGCCCCACACAGCCTGGCCTTGGACACTTCCAGGAATGAGACAACCACAGCTTCTCTGGGCAACCTGTTCCAGGGCCTCATCACCCTCACAGGGGAGGATTTCTTCCCAATATCCCATCTAATTCTGCCCTCTGGCAGTGGGAAACTATTCCCTGTGTCCTGTCCCTCCATCCCTTGTCCTAAATCCCTCTCCAGCTCTCCTGGAGCCTCTTCAGGCACTGGAAGGGGCTCTAAGTTCTCTCCAGAGCCTTCTCTGCTCCAAGCTGGACATTCCCAGCTCTCCCAGCCTGGCTCCATCCCTTGGAGCATCTCTGGACTCCTTCCTCCACTGCATCCTCCACTGCTGGGGACAGACGATGGATGCTCCTGAACACAATTTGGGCTGCAGTGGGAGAACTCCACACTCCACAGAGCTGAAAGAAAGTGCTCTCTGGCCTCCCTGTTTACCATCTAATTTTGGAAGTGCTGAATATCATGGAAACATGCTTCCAACTTTTTCAAGGATGATGAAATGCTCAGTGCTGCTGTTGGCCCAGTGCTTGTGGGAATGATGCTCCTTCCTCTGAGCCACTCCTTTTTACAAAAGGAAAAGAGGGATTCAGGAATGTTTCCACCACCCATCATCTTTCTCTGCTTGTAATTTTAAGAGGCATTAGGGAGGATTTGCTCTGGTGTGCTGGGCTTTGTCTTTTCCCCATGTCCGTGGAAACATCCCAAGCTTCTTGTTTGTCCATCATGACCCTGTCTTCTGTCTTCAACACACCTTGAGTGTGTTGGGATCATACTGGAGGTGTAAGGAAGACTTTGGTGGAGGAGAGACCAGCCCAATGCACTGAGGTGTGGGAGCAGGGAAATTTGGAACGTTGCTATCCTCAGATTTCCACTGGTTTTGGTGTTGCTGGTACCAGGATCCCTTTGTGCTCACTCCCTTTGAGGTGAATTCCTTGGGTTTGGGATTGCTCAGTCTCTTGCCTCTTTTTGATCTCAATTCCTTGACTTCTCCAGGATCAGTCTCTTGTTTTGGGATTGCTTTGTCCCTCGGACACTTCAATCTCAATTTCTTGGCTTTGGGATTGCTCAGTCCCTTATCTCTTCTGACCTCAGTTCCCTGGCTCCCTCAATCTCAGTGCTTTTTCTTTGGGATTATGGGTTCCCTTGGTTCCTTTTTGTCTCAATCCCATGGCCCCTTTTTACCCAATCCTTTGCCTTTGGGATTCCTCAATTCTTTCCTCTTTTCAGATTAGTTCTTGGTTGCTCAATCCCTTGGCCCCTTTTGAGCTCAGTTTCATGACCCCTTCAATCTCAAGGCTTTTTCTTTGGGATTGGGGAATCCTTTCAATCTCAGTCCCATGGTTTTGGGCTGCTTCAATCCCTTACCCCTTTTGAGTTCAATTCCTTTACACCTTCATTCTCAATGCCTTCCTTGTCTTGGGATTGAGGGATCCCTTGGCCCCTTCAATCCCTTGTTTGTGGAATTGTTCTGTGTCTTTGAACTCAGTCCCTCAAGTTCTTTAAACTCAATCCCTTGTTTTTGGGATTAGGGGATCCCTTGGCCCCTTCAATCTCATGCCCTTGTTTGTGGAATTGTTTTGTGTCTTTGAGCTCAGTCCCTCAAGTTCTTTAAACTCAATCCCTTGTTTTGGGGATTCCTCAATCCCTTGCCCTTTTTCACATCAGCTCCATGGCCCCCTCAGTCTCAGTGCCTTGTCTTTGGGATTGTGGGATCTCTTGACCGCTTTGATCTCAATCCCTTAATTTTGGGATTTTTCAATCCCTTGCCCCTTTTGAGCTCTGTCCCTTGGTTTGGGGATTGTTCAATCCCTTTGACCTCTTCACTCTCAATCCCTTCATTTTGGGATTGTTCAGTCCTTTTATCCTCTGGAGTTCAATCCTTTGGCCCCTTTTGAGCTCTCTCCCTTGGTTTTGGGATTGTTCAATCCCTTTGACCTCTTCACTCTCAATCCCTTGGTTTTGGGATTGTTCAGTCCTTTTATCCTCTGGAGTTCAATCCTTTGGCCCCTTTTGAGCTCTCTCCCTTGGTTTTGGGATTGTTCAATCCCTTTGACCCCTTCACGCTCAATCCCTTGATTTTGGGATTGTTCAGTCCTTTTATCCCTCTGGAGTTCAATCCTTTGGCCCCTTTTGAGCTCTTTCCCTTGGTTTTGGGATTGTTCAATCCCTTTGACCTCTTCACTCTCAATCCCTTGGTTTTGGGATTGTTCAATTCTTTTATCCCTCTGGAGCTCAACCCTTTGGCCCCTTCAATCTCAATGCCTTGGCTTTGGGATTGCTCAATCCCTTTCACTTTATGAACTCAATTCCTCAACTCTGGAATTGCAGGGATCAGATCCTGCTCCTGGCCCACATCGGCTCATACAACATCCAACCCAGGGCTGCTTAATTAATTGAAGCTGAGTCATTAATTGAAGTTGCTTTGTTAATAAAACACTTGTGACCACCTGACTCTGGGACATTCATGGGATGCAGGGACAGTCAGGCAGGAAAACAGGAAAATCTCTGCTTGTTTAGAGGCAGCTCATCCCTTCTTTTTCCGTTGTCTTTTCTGGAATGAGGACTTGTGCTGTCCAGTGAGGGAAATAAATGACCCCCAGCAGCTGCGAATGCTGATCCTCGAAATCCGCGGAACCCACTTAAATGAATAATAATTAAAGAAATAAATTTCCCCAAGTGCAGCCTCAAAACTTTCGGTTCAGCAATAAAGCCAAGGAGAGACTCAGAAAATGAATCGCTCGACTCTTTCCGAAGGAGGCTGCGGTGGGAGAGGTGGGATGATAATGGAAACTATTAAAGGAGCCAGTGTGGTTTAAGGAAGCCTTTTCCAGGTCGTGTGGGAACAGGCTGAGGAGAGGTTGTGTGGTGATGCTGACGCCTGAGGGATAAAAGGATTGAGCAATCGCAAAATCATGGAATTGAGGGGGAAGGAGCCAAGGGATTGAGGAATCCCAAAACTCAGGGGTTGAGCTTGGAAGGGACCAAGGATATAAGGACTTGAGTAATCCCAAAGACAAGGCACTGAGATTCAAGAGGCCGTGGAATTGAGCTCAAAAGGGATAAGAGATTGAGGAATCCCAAACCCAAGGAATTGTACTCAATGAGCCAAAGGACTGACCTCAAAAGGGATGAGGGACTGAACAATTCCAAAACCATGGGATTGGTGAGCAAAAAATGGCATCACTCTGTTGTGCTCATCCCCCATTTGGAGCACTGGCCAGCAGAGCTGACCACCTGCCTGTCATTGCTTGTGCAAACCCCTGGTTGATTCCTTCTGTGTGTAAGATTTTTCCATAAATTATTCTTGCCTTGGGATGGTGGAAGTAGATGGGAAGCAATGGGCTTAATACTCAACACTTATGATTCTAACAATGTTCCCACCCTCTTGCCTATCCCTTGGCCCTACCCCACCCCAACTCTGAATTTCTTCCTTTTTTTCTGCCTATTTCAGTTTTCTACCGATTTTTTCCCTCCGTGGGGAAGATTTCCACAAATTATCCTTGATTCGGGATGGTGGAAGATAGGAAGCAATGGGCTCAATACTCAATACTCATCATTCTAACAGTGTTCTCACCTTCTTGCCCATCATCCCTTTGTCCCAGCTCACCCTAATTCTGGATTTCTCCCTTTTCTGTATTTCTCCTTTTTTTCCCAGTTTTTTACAGCTTTTCCACCATTTAAAAAAAGTAAATTATTAGATAAGATGCTCCAACAGACCTTTCCATGAGATGAGGTCCTGATCCTTGAGCTGTGCCTCGGAGCAATAAAGTCCTTCCTAAATAATTAAACAGGTGATAATTAACTGTGATATTTGCAGCCAATTTTTAAGTCAAAGGACTATTTGGAATATTGTTTTCGGGGTGTGTTTGCTGCATCCCAAGCCTCTGGGTGACGGGGAGCTGAGCAGGAGTGTTGGATTGGATGGGAGCATCCTGATATCCATGCGGGAATGCTGGAAAGCACCGAGTGTTGCTCCTGAGTGAAGTTCCTGGGCTGCCAAGGGAAATCTCTAAATCTCTGCCAGCCTTTCCCTGGAGGAGAACGACCTTGAGTTTTGAGCTGTGTTTGGGGTTATGGAAAAAAAACCACCCAGGATGCTGAAGATGGACCTGGGTCTGCTTGAGCTGAGTTTTAGGATTAAGGATATGAAAAGATCCTAATTAATTTATAGTTGGTGCAGGGGTGCAGCATCCTACCCGCTTGTTTTAAACATTTTTTTTGTTTGACAAGGATGAATTGTGCCTTTTCCCCTTTTTCCATCAAAAGCTGGAATTCCAAACGTCGAGCCAAACGCTGCGGAAAACACCGCGGGACTGCTTGGCTGTGGATTCCTTCCTAGGAACAGGGGGAAAAAAGAAAAAAAAAAAAAAAAGGAGTTAGGCTGTAGCCCCCGCTATTAATCATAGCTGTAATCATGCATTTAATGAACATGACAGCTCCTGCTCCCTCCGGAGAGACGCGCGGAGTCTCCCGGCTGGATTGGGAACAACAATCACTTCTCACCGCGAGCCACCGGAGCCGCCAGCGCTGGGCTGGGATGATGCATTAAGAGAAGCAGCCCTGTTTGCACGGGCTGTGGGTTTCCTTACGGATGATGCTCCTGCAAGCGACTGAATCATCAGGAAAGGGGGGGAGAAATCCACCTGTCCCTCGCACAGGGTGGAAAATATCCCGGCTGACGCCGCTGTGCTGGGTGTAATCACTTCAAAAGCCCTCAGTGTGCAGTTCTTGATGCTCTCTGTGCCAGCTTTTCTTACTTGCCTGCTTTTTTCCCCCTTTCTGTTGTTCCCACTGCCCTGCAGCACACACATGGGAAGAATTTACCATGGCACCACTTTAAATTTCCATAGTGAGGGACTTTGGCAATGCCAAAGACGTGGGAGTCACTTTCCTGATCTGACAGCACCACTGTGTCCCGATGTTCTCCCTGGCTGGGAAGTGATTGAGGAGAAAATTGGGACAGATCTGGGACTGGGATGTACCCAGTGTTTTGTCTGGACCAAATGAGACTCCCAAAGTCGAGCCCTGGGGGCATCGTTTCAGCTTTTTGTTTAATTTAGGCCAGACTGCAGCAAATTTTGGCTCCTGATGTTGGATTTTAACCCTTATCCCTTTTTCCAGTGTCTTTTGATGTCCCAATTTCACCCCAATTTCAATAGTACACCCTCCATTGCCAGGAATATTTATTTATTAGTGCATTTATTAATGCAAATCTCTTTTCATAACCAGTTGGGAATTCCAAGTTGACAACCATCCTAAAAATCCAAATTTAGGCTCCCTTGGACCTCCTGAAAAGTCGGGAACATGCAATCCCCTCTCCTGCACACCCTTCTTGTCACTTGAATGTACACAAAGCTTTTATTTTTATTTAAACTTTTTTTCCACGATGCAGCAGCTTCAAAAAATACCCTCATGACAGAGCCTGAGTTTTCTCTGAAAATCCCAATGGATGGGGAAATGTTTAATTACAGAGCTTTCTTGTAATTGGCTTGGCTTCTCCTGGAGAAGTATTTGGGTGATTTTCTCATAGTTTGGGGAGGATTTTCACATGGGATGAATAATTAGGGAGTGGGAAAATGTGGATGGGGGTTTGCTTTGCTTTGCCTGGAAGGATGCTTTGCCAGGATGGATCTCACATGGATTTTGTCATGGATGGGACCACCTCTTGGGTAGTTAAACTCCCTCTGGGATGCAAGTTAATCCCTGGAATGGGAGATACACATCATGTTATTGCATGGCTTCTTGCTGGCAAATGAAAACTGGGAGAAAAAAGCAAAAAAAAAAAATTTCATTAATGTATTTTTGCTACATAAAAATTCCAACCCACTGGCAGGAGGCTGTTGACCCCTTTATTTATCCTCTATCTCTTTAGTGATTCCTCCTTTCTGGCCATGATGACCTTTAATGGCCCTTCCAGCCATAACCATTCCATGATTCTGTGATTCCAAACTTGTTCATCCCTTTTGTATCTGCTTTTATGCCCAAATATTAAATATTTAGAGGGATTGTGTGCTGCCCTCCGGAGCTGATTCCTGGTGAAGGAATATTCCTAGCTTTAAGGAATATTATGCAGAATTCCAGAGGGCTGAGGATGCTCCAGCCCTATCCTAATGGATTTTAATTTGAGGCTTTCTCCCCACATTGTTTGGGAAGTCAACCTTGCTCTTAATGAAGACTCTTCCGTAGCGTCTTCGGAGCTTCCCAAAGTTGGTAAACGTTTATTCTAGCACAAAAAAAAGATGCCTCCACAGCCTGAGATGGGAAGAATTTAAAAAAAAAACAGGAAAAAAAAAACATCTCAGTGGTGGCTCAGACGCCCCGTTGATGGAATTTGATGTGCAGAGGGAACAGATGGGGCTTCGCCGACGCCGGCAGCCGAGCGACAGCTCGCGGTGCCGCGCAATCAAATTCCACTCGCTCAACTTCCCAACACGCCCGGGCTGGCAGGTGAGTGACTGAGCCGCTCTCATCCCACCTGGGAAACTGAAATCCAGCCTTTCTTTCCCGTCCATTCCTCCCTGCACCGGTCAAGGATGATTTGATTCCGTGCGTGCATGGATGGGAGTGGGCGCTGGGCTTCCCTGTCCAGCTGCAGGGAGCGGCCAAGACAAGCGTGGAAATTTGTTGGATTGATGGTGGAAGCGTGGGATTTGCTTGGAGAAGTGTTCTGGCACGTTTGGGTGCTGAGGGGAAAAATTCCTGCTGTGTTTTGGGGCTGGCAAGGAGCACTTGTGCTGGGGCTGCTCCAAAGGTGGGAAGTCCTTGAAGGGCATCTTTTCCATTGGTTCCCTGGGAGCTCCGTGGTTTGGGTTAAATAAGATCATGGAATCATGGAATGGTTTGGGTTGGGAGGGAGCTTGAAGATCATCCAGTTCCAACCCTCTGCAAGGGGCAAAGACACCTTCCACTATTCCATGTTGCTCCAAGCCCTGTCCAGCCTGGCCTTGGACACTTCCAGGGATGGGGCATCCATAGTTTCTCTGGGCAGTTTGTGCAAGAGACTCCCCACCTTCACAGGGAAGAATTTCTTCCCAATACCCCATCTCTCCCTGCCCTCTGGCAGTGGGAAGCCATTCCTTCTGTTTTACCACGCCAGGTTCCTGTCCATAGTTCCTCTCCAGCTTTCCTGGAGCCCCCTTAGGCAATGGAGGGGGGCTCCAGGTTCTCCCTGGAACCTTTTCTTTTCCAGGCCAATCAACCTCAGATCTCCCAGCTATTCCTCATAGCAAAAGGTCTCCATCCCTCCAATAATTTTTGTGGACCTAAGGTACTGAGGACCATGTGAATTCCTGCAAAATTTCTCGATTCCAAGCAATGATCCATGTTTTTCTCTCTCTCCAGCACTGAGATTGCACTCCACACCCAGTCCTGGGCTCTTTCCACCCAGCCTGAGCAGATCCTCAACGTGCCGATACATTGCCAGGTCTGTACTCCTCATGGGAAGCAGGAATGATGTGCTCCATCTTTGGGCTCAGGAGGGAATCAGGAGCTTCAGGAGCAGCTGTTGAACTGGAGGATGATTTGGTGAAGCTCTGGCTGCTGCTTTTCTGCAGCTTCTACTTCGAGGTGGTTTTAAGCTCAGCCAGACCCTCTCCACCCTCCCAGGGAAGAATTTCTTCCCAATATCCCATTTATCCCTGCCCTCTGACAGTGGGAAACCATTCCCCCTTTTCCTGGGACTCCAGCCCTTGTCCAAAGTCCCTCTCCAGCTCTCCTGGAGCCCCTTTAGGCACTGGAAGGTGCTCCAAGGTCTGCCTGGACAGTCAGGATGGACATTCCTGGCTCCCCAGCCTGGCTGCAGAGCAGAGGGGCTCCAGCCCTTGGAGTATTTCTGTGGCCTCCTCTGGATCTGCTCCAGCAGCTCCACATCCCTCTGCTATTGGACCTAAGGGCTGGAGGCAGCTCTGCAGGTGAGATCTCACCTGAGTGGGGCAGAAATTCCCCATCTCCTCCTGCCCACACTGTGGGATGAGCCCGGGACATTGTGGGTTCCCATGGCTGGATTTTGTGGAGCTTCTCATCCACCAACTCCCTCAAGTCCTCCTGAGGACTGCTTTCAACGCATTCTCCACCAAATTTGTGCTTGGGGTTACCCACTACACATCCAGGACCTTACACTTGGCCTTGCACCTCCTTTTAATCCCGGAGCTGCAGACACCCAGCAATTACAGAGGTAAAAATGTGCATTTCCTCTGAAAATAATTTCCTTGAACCTGTGTTTTTCGTGGATAATGCACTGTGTCCTCATCAAACCAGATCTGACTGTGCCCTACCACTGAATTATCTACTTGGAGAGATCTGATGTGTCCCTCATGGTTTGTGTTCACCTTGATCTCAACGCTTCCCCTCTCCCACCTGGTCCCACACATCCCAAGAGCTGCAGGGTAATTCCCTCTCCAGCTGGAAGCTCATGGAAAACATGTGCTTATCAACTTCTGAGTTCCTTAAGTAGCTTCTAGTGGGACCAGGCAGTTAAAAAGGAGCTTTTCTGCTCTTTGGTGGTACTTTTTGTTCTTGTGGCCATCATGTAGGTGCTCGTTCTTTGAGGTTCATGAGCAGGTGCCCACTTGAAGGCCAAGAACAGCATCAGGCCCAGCTGGTGGGACATTTGTTGAAGAGCCCTCCAGGTCATTCAGCCTTGGCATCCTGTGCTGCACAAGGAGAGGATGTTTCCTTCCTCACCATATTCCCCAAAAACGTGGGAAACCCTCTCCATGCTCATAAAATCCAAGGAGAGAATCAGAGTTATGGGGGTGGGAAGGAATCTTGCTGGTGACTTTGGTGTAACCTTGCAGATTTTAAATGATTTGGGGTAAAATCAGCCAAAAATTGAAAATATTTAAGGGCTTATGAGCATGAACTTCCTAAATATTTCACTCTGCAAAGATGGGCTCCTCTGTGGTTTCAGATACTGTTGAGGTGTCTTCTCCATGTTGTTGTGTGTTGGAGCTGGAGGTTTTCCCTGACCTTGTCCCTCTTTCTCCTTCAGCCGTGCTGTGCAGAGGAGCTTGGCCATCATCCGTCAAGCCAAGCAGAAGAAGAAAAAGAAGGAATATTGTATGTACTACAACCGCTTCGGGAAGTGCAATCGAGGCGACAGCTGCCCCTACATCCACGATCCAGAGAAAGTGGCCGTCTGCACCAGGTAGGGATGGACACGGAATTGTGGTGAACTGGGACATTGGGTGGCTTTGGTGCTTCCTTGTGGGGTATTCCTATGGGAAACAAACTGGTAACAGAGCTGTAAGACATCAGGAATGGGAGTTCTGGGTCAGGTGTAGGTTCTGCACTGTTGGTTTGGAAGGAGGAGGACAAGAAGAGGCCAGAGAATCATGGAATTGTTTTGGTTGTAAGGGGCATCAAAGATCATTGAATTCCAAACCCCTGACATGGGCGGGGACACCTTCCACTGTCCCAGGTTGCTCCAAGCCCTGTCCAGCCTGGCCTGGAACACTTTCAAGGATGAGGCAGCCACAGTTTCTCTGGGAATTCGATTCCAGGGCCTCACCAGCCTCACAGGGAAAAGTATTTTCCTAATATCCTATCTATCCCTCTGGCAGTGGGAAGCCATTCTCCTTGTCCTGTCACTCCATCCCTTGTCCCAAATCCCTCTTTGTCTCTCTTGGAGCCTGTTTAGGCACTGGAAGGGGCTCTAAAGTCCCTTTAGAACCATCTTTTCTGGGCTGGGTGACTTGAGCCCCTGCCCTGACCACACTCCAGGTTATTCCTTCAGGAGCATTCCTCAGATCCATTTGGATCAGTCCAGCAGGTTTGAATCCCTCAGCCTGTGATGTCGTGCAGCTCCGAGAGTCGGTGATTTATTCCAGGAGAACTGAACTGTGTTGGCAGTTTATTAGACCTGCCCAAGAGTTGATTAAACTCCATTATGAGTCATTTAAAAGGGCAGAAGAGCCAACTCCACTGATGAACTCCTGGAGTAATTTTTCCATAAAATTGCCGCTGTGCTGGAATCACTTGGAAGTTGCTCAAAGCTCGATGGGAGACGATAGAGGAGGGGAAGGTGATTTATTGGTTTTTTAACTGATTTTACTCCTTCTCACTCATTCTCCCATAACTCCTTGCCTACTTCAGGAATTGTGCTCCTTGAAGTCTTTTGGGTCTCCAACCTGTCTCATTTCCATGGATCATGGGAGGACAACACTGATTTCTCCCAGTTTTGTGTCTCCTCATCCTTGTTCATTTATCTCTAATCCCATTCTTTAGCTTTCCCTAATAATTTTATAATTTTGTTAATCTGGTCTCACAGTGGTCAATCCTAGGAAAACTCTTGACATCCTCATGTGCTTTGGGATCTTGGTTCCTGTTCTGGGCCTGTCTTTGCTCCTCCTGGTCATTGGCCACTCCCACCTGGAGCTACATCCAGGATCTCTTGGAATGGGGTCATAGAACCCTGGAATGGTTTGGATTGGAAAGGACCTTCAAGATCATCCAATCCACCCCTCTGCCATAGGCAGGGACACTTTCCACTGTCCAAGCTCCAAACCTAGTCCAACCTAGCCTTGAACACTTCCAGGGATGGGGAATCCACAGCTTTTCTTGGCAACTTGGAATAATCAGGGGTCTAGGAAGGACCTTTTTCCTTCTGGGAGCATCAGGTCTGAATTTTGGGGTACAAACCTTGCTTTACCTACTAATGAGCAGCCAAATGTGATGAAAGAACAAAATCTATCAGGAATCATCAGCTGCTCTTCCAGCAAGGGGGATCTGTACTAATTTAGGGTGTGAAATGGGCTTATGGATGAGCTCGGCAGCAATTGTGTGGTTTTTGTGACCCACCTCGTGTCCAACCTGCTCCATCTGCTTTATCTCCAGGTTTCTCCGTGGCACCTGCAAGAAGACGGATGGGACCTGTCCATTTTCCCACAAGGTGTCCAAGGACAAGGTCTGTGTGCCTTCCCAACGGGAATGTGGCTTTATATGCAAAAGGATGGATGTAGGAAGCTTTTTCCTCACTCAGCCCTTCCAACTGAGTTTGGAGTTTCCTTACTGAGCTGTTCGGGCTCCTGAATCGTGAGAGAGCCATGGAATAGTTTGGGATGGATGGGACCTTCAGAATCATCTCATTCCTACCCCTCTGCCATGGGCAGGGACACCTTCCGCTATCCCAGGTTGCTCCAAGCTCCATCCAACCTGGCCTTGAATTTTTGTGGGGATGGAGCATCCACAGCTTCTCTGGGAAACCTGTGCCAGGGCCTCCCCAACCTATGGCCGAGGTCTAGAAAAGACCTGTGAGGTCTTAGAGGTCTAAAAGAGACCTCCGAGATAATCAAGTCCATTTAGTTGCATCTAATCCTTCCCTACTTCCCTAAGATCACATTTCCCTGGAAATCCCTCTGTGCTGGGGTCAGAGGATGTTTTAACAAACATAGCTTGGAGGTATAAATTAATAAAAATCAATTATAAAGTGCCAATCAGCAAAATCAGGTTGAAACCATGGCAAAGCAACTCTGGAGTTCATTTTCATTTCTTGATGGAAACCTTCATCAGAAGGTTTTCCACCTTCTTGATGTGTCTGGAGCTCTGTGGTTTTATTACACAAGGCGGAAAAATAATCCAGATTTTTTTTATTTTGGGTTTATCAGTGATGATTTAGCACCTCAGCCTGTGTTTAGTGGCTGGGATCTCCACTTGGATGTTGCTTTGGAGACTCCAGCACGGAGTCTGAGGTGGCTGAGGCGCGTTCCTTGTCCATGGGGAGCTCATAAGTTATCCGGGAAGTCGCTCCCAATGAGACACGGAGCACCAGATGTTTTTTACATGGATTTCTCTTCAGAGTCACTTAATCATGAGTACATAAAACAGGGATGGGGACAGCTGCATTCCCTGGCTCGTGGCATGTCAGAGTAGGAATGGGGATGAGGATTGATAGATGGAAAATTATTTTTTTTTTTCCATCCTGTAACAGCATCAGACTTCAGAAATAAAGAAGCCAGGAATGAAGGAAGCTTTGCAGGTGGATTAGTTGTTGGTTTATCCAAAATTATTGTAATTAGTGAGGCCAACTACTTCTTGTCATCCAAGTGAACAAAGTGCAGCCCTCTGCCTTCACCTCTGAGGTAAAGGATTGAAATTCATCCACAGAACCATGAACTCCAAATTAAATGGAATTTCAGGAGGTGGTGAAGTCTTTCTTGGTCCCAGAGCAAAAACCCTAGATGAAACTTGGGAATTGGACATGCCCAAGGAGCTGTTGCAGTTGGTGGTTTATCCACCAAAGAATGTGATGGTTGGATGTGGATGAATTTGTGGTCTCTCTACCCAGGAATATTCCTCAACATGTTTAAATTCCTGGTGGAAATGTGGCCTCAGTTTCCCCTCCAGAAGCACTTGGTTCCTCAAAGAGGATGTCCAGATTTGACTTCTGGGCGCTGTTTTGGGTGAATAAATTGAGAATGATGGAAACCTCAACCTTTAGCAGCACCTCTCCAGTTTGAGAATAATAACAGTGACATTGTGGTAATAAAACTGAATTAAAAAGGAGTGACCATGTCAAGGAGCTGTTTGCCAATAGCATTTTGGGGACAGAATCCCTGGGATGGGATCCCATGGGATGCAGTGACCTCAGCCCATCTCACCTTTATCCTGAGGTAATGAAGGATCACCTAAACTCAAGATGAGTCATTAATTAACAAACCAAAATCACAGTAGGCAGTAGCAGAAAAGCTGATTTTTCTGAAAAGCTTTTGGAGCACGTTTTTCCTGCCATGCTCCGTTGGGAAGGGGAATTATTTTTCACAGGATTAACCAACCTGAGGGTGGTTCAAAGGTCTCCCTGTTTGCCACCTTGTCATCAGCAAGGGCTGGAAGAGAAACAACCTTCTCCATGGAGTTCAGGCTTGTTCCAGGGTGATTTATTGCCATGGGAATGCTGCTTCCTAAAGCGGGAAGCAACTTCACTTTCCAGGTCCTGGAGCTCCCCATTAACCTGAGTGGTTCTTGGCAAAGGTGGCTTTTCCCTCATTTATCAGGGCTGGGAAAAGCAGGTGGAGGCACTCAGCAGAGGAAGGAAGCAGTTTTCCTCCTGCTTGTGGAGTTTTTGGAGTAAATCCCACCTTTTCCTCAGGTGAAGGATTGTGCCTCATTGGTTTTTCGCTGTTTGAGTTGAGGTTTTAAGGCAATCCATGTTTTTTTTTTCTCATGGGATGATATTGGTGGTTTGGGGATTCCTGATTTCGTTGGCCCCGTCGATTTCACTGTGTGGTTATTGGAGAGGAACATCCCAAAACCTCCTGGTCAGAGAAAGTTCAGGTTGTTTTGTGTCTCAGCTCGGTGGGATTTCACTGGGATGGGATATCCAGTCCAGGAGGTGAAGGATCAAAGGCTGTCCGGGTTTGGCTCTTGGTTTCAGGACAAAACTGTTTCTCAGCCTTCGTGCACTCCCATGCCTCGGTTTCCTCACTGAAAAGTGGGAATAATCACTATTTTCTATGGAAAAAATCACTGTTTTCTGTGGAAAACTGCATGGATTCAACTGTCACAGCAGCAGGGAGCTTTTCCCTATCCTAGGGCAGCAAACCCCTTATTCCAAGCAGGGAATGGTCCCCCGGATGGAGGATGGCTCCAGATTGTCCCTGAGCTTTGCAGATCCAAACTCCAGTGGTTTCCATCACCCTCTGGTGATGGAAGAAAGAGCCTGGGGAAGAGGGAAAGCTCTTCTTTTTCTGCCATGGGCAGGAACACCTTTCACTATCCCAGGTTGCTCTAAGCCCTGTCCAGCCTGGCTTTGGGCACTTCCAGGGATGAGGCAGCCACAGTTTCTCTGGGTATTCTGTGCCAGGGCCTCTCACTTTAAAGAATTTTGCTCCACAGGAGACCCAGGCAGAGCCTTTGGTGAGAAGCACCTGCTGAAGTGACACACAGGGAGTTTTTCCACAGTGGATCAGAGCCACTGGCACATCCCAGCAATAGGGAGAAACCAGGAAATCTGAAGGAAGTGAAGGTTGCAAGAAGCCAGGACTCGAGAAGCCGCCCGCTGCTGTTCCAACAGCTTTTCCCCTTGAGGAACTCGGAAAGAATCAGCATTTTTCTCCCTAATAGAGCTTCAAAACTCAGTTGTGAGCAATTTGGAGGCTCACGTGGAGTTTCGGGTTCATTTAGCTGCTGCCTCCAGAGCTTGTAGAGAGTCAAAGCTGTCGAAGGCGGCCGCAGCGCCCCAGTGCCTTGAATTAATGTTATTGTTATTTGTGTGGACGTGCTGGGGTGCAAACAAGGTTAATTGAAATGAGAGCGCTGCTTCCTCTTGATAATGGCTCGGGCTTGACAGCGAGGAGGAGTTTATTTTTGTCGGAGAGCTGCCTTTATTATCCCTTTTTATTAGAGCTAATTTGGGCTCTATATCAAAAACTACATTAAGGGAATCGTTTACGGTCACACCACCAGCACTGCCAAAGATCGCCCCAGAGCCCTGTCCTTTATGTTAATGTCTGCAGTTAAAAGACAATTAAAAATAAACTCTCCTCTTTTAAAGCACCCTTTGTTTTCTTTCCTCTCGGCCTCCAGCGAGGCAATTTAGTTCAACCCTTAATGTGCCCTTCAGGGATAAGGGATTTTTCCGGATAGCCCCGGCCGTGGTTATTGCAGGATTGTAAATATTATTTGGGGATGCTTGAACTGGTGGGACCAGGATGCTGCTGGTGAATGGGGTGATCAATACCACGCCAAACAGTGAGGAAATTCGGGATGTAGGAGCAGGAGGAGCCGGACCTTCGGGAAGTGCGCATTCCAGGTGGCAGCTGCCTGGTCGGGGCGGGAAGCGGGAAGCTGCCGGCGGTTGCCGGTGAGTTAAGGATGCTGAAATATGGCAGCAGGCTGGTAATTTGTTTTTAATGATAACAGCTGGCAGAAGGTGAAGTTTGTGCTTTGAGGACGATGAGGAGAATCCTTGCTCCGTCGGTTTTCCCCGTCGGCTGTCGCGCTGCGGAAAGCCGGGAACGCGGGAGCGCGGGATCAGGGATCTGCTCCGTGTATCCCACTGCTCTCCTTCTCCAATGCTCAGGGCAGGAGCTGCTCTCCTCCTCATTTCATTCCCTCCTGGAGCATCCCTGCCTGCCCCAGTGTGCAGGGACAGGCATCACAGCCCTGGGGAATTCCAGGAAAATGCCTTGGAATGATGCACCTCCCCAAAATCCTTGCCGAGGTGCTTTTTCTCCCCTTTCTAGGAACCACCTTTTGGAGCCTTTATCAAACCCCCTTCCAGCCAGCTCTGTATCCATGGAAGAGCCAAATGGGAAGCACCCCCAGGATGCTGTTTTGGCCTTTATGATGGCCAAAATTTCCTCTGAGATGTTGGAATTCCCTCTGAGAATTCTCTGTGGGATGTTGCAGCTGGGCTGGGTGTGTTCCTTGTGCTGCTGTTCCCATCTCCATCACTGCATCGTTCCTTGCAAAAGGTGTTCCCAGAATTCATGACATTTCCCCATCCCTTCCCTACACTGTCCAGAGGGAATTTTCTTCCTGGTGGGAGTTTCCAGCTTTTCACCCTCTCTCCAGCATCCTGAAGTACGCTGAGGGAAGCGCCTTCGCTCCCTGCGTATCCAAACACCAGGAACATGTAATAACAGGGAGCTGCCTTGCAGGAGACCAATGGAAGAGCTAAAATCACCTCTGGGATCGGTGGCTGGCAAAAGATTTCTATTTATTTTATGCTTGTCACGCTTTTATTTCAGGTCTGGGGGTTGCAGTGATTCTGAGTCACGGGTTTAGGGAATTGCTGACGGATTTCTCCTCCTCTTGCAGATGCCGGTGTGTTCCTACTACCTGAAGGGGATCTGCAGCAACAGCAATTGCCCCTACAGCCACGTCTACGTGTCCAGGAAGGCAGAAGTGTGCCAGGATTTCCTCAAAGGATATTGTCCCATGGGAGAAAAGGTAAAGAGGGATTTTTCCCACCTGTTGTGGGCCAAAACCAAAGCCATGAGCAGCATCCTGCACCAGCTGTGGCACCACAGGGAAGAGTTGGAAGCTGCTCAGCACCTGCACTGTTCTGTGGTGAAGAACAGTCCTGTGCTTTTCCAAAGGGTTTTGGCAGAGTGGTTTGGTTGGGAGAAAAGGGAGAGAAGTCAAAGGCTTCAGCTCATCAGCATGCTGGTGTTTTCCTGGTAAGAGCCTACATGGCGTGTTCATTTGAACTGGAAGCACCTGCCCTGAAAACCCCTCACTGAAACAGATGAAAAATGCAGGAAAATATTTAGGATTCCCAGTTTTACCTAGAAAATCCATAGGCATTAACACTTATTTTCCACTCTGGCTCCGTGACGGGTTTAAACTTGAGCCTTAAATCCTGTGGTGTAGTTTTAGGAGCAAGACCAGCCTTGCTCAGCATCCAGCTGTGCCTGAGGGATTCGTGGAGCCACCTCCAGGTCCGGGGGATGGTTTGGATCTGTGCAGTGAAGTCCTACACGGACTTCATGTGCACCCTGGGGAGAGTTGCAGCCTCATCCATGAGCTTTTGGTACCCAACACAACATGGAAGTTGTGGGAGCAACTTCCCTGGAGCAGGGCTTGCAGCCAGCTGCCATTTGCTGTTTCAAAGGAATTTAGGACACACAGGATCTCACCCTTCTGTGTCGTGGCTAAGGGAGAGGGTTGGCCATGCTGGTGTTCCCTTGGGAATCCAAGTGACTGTCCTGACTCCTCTTTGCTGTTTTCCAAATGGGTTATGGATTATGGTGTGGGATTTCTGCTCATCCTTGGACAACTGTGACCACAGGAAAGGGGGGAATTCTGCCCCTCTGCCCCAGTCAGGTGAGACCCCAACTGCAGGGCTGCCTCCAGCTCAGGATCCAGCAAAAGGAAGACATGGAGCTGCGGGAGTGAGTCCAAATGAGGCCATGGAGATGCTCCAAGGGCTGGAGCCCCTCTGCTCTGCAGCCAGGCTGGGAAGGCTGGGAATGTCCAGCCTGGAAGAGGAAAGGCTCTGAGGAGATCTTAGAACCATTTCTAAGGGGCTAAAGGGGCTCCAGGAGAGCTGGAGAGGGACTTTGGACAAGGATCTGGAGTGCCAGGACACAGGGAATGGCTTCCCACTGCTGGAGGACAGGGTTAAATGGGATATTGGTAAGAAATTCTTCCCTGGGAGGATGGTGAGGCCCTGGCACAGGCTGTCCAGAGGAGTTGTGGGTGCCTCAGAGGGCTCTTCTCCTTTTCTCCATCCTGGTAGCACTTGTTTGCAGAGGTAGAACCCATCAGGAGAAGCCGTAGGTGCTCAGATCCCACCAGCATGGTCTCCAGCCTGTCCCAGAATCCAAACACAACATTGGATGAAATCCTAGGATCATTTAGGCTGGAAATGACTTCTAAGATCATTGAGCCGAGTTTTGAACCCAGCACTGTCAAGTCCCACTAAACCCCATCTGGCCTTTTCCCCATCCTTTCCCAAGGAGAAACCACCAAAGAGCAAAAACCAGGGAAAAAAGCCAAAAGTGAGAGTTTTAAGGAAAGCAGGACATCAGCAGCAGCAGTGGGAAGCTCTAATAAATTAGTCTGGGCCTAATTACTTTTTGTGGCAGTGCGTGGAGGGGGACTTGATGCAGGATAAACATTCCCTCAGAAGGAAAACACAGGCATCCTGCCACCTCCCTCCAGCGCAGCGCCAACCACGCAGCCAGGGTCCCGACAATTATTTTTAAAATATTCCAATTTAAATGAAAATATAAAAGAGATATTTAGAATATTTATTCTATTAGGAAAAGTGCTTACGGCGTCACTTTTGGAATGTCGGGAAAGCATTCTCCTCCAGATGATGGATAGCAGCCTGTAATTATATATGGGGAGAAATTGCTGAGCGGGCCATATTTAACTGGGGAGGAGAAATTCCAGCTTGGGCCATTAAGGGTTAATTTTATTCTCTAAATAATATAAAAAGTGCTGAGTCCGTGCCTTTGCTCCAAGTAGAAAGTCCTCAAATGGACCCCGGAGAGTTTATAATATTCTACTGAATCAAGGAAAAATGTTAACCTTGCTTCATAAAACGATGGCTTGTTAAAGATGCGCAGTCCCTTTTCTTGTGAATTATTTAGGATGGGAGTAAATCTTCCCTCGTTCTGCCTTTCCCTGTCCGAGCAATGTTGGTTTGAAGCACAAAGAGCATGGAACGCGAAGGTGTGTGACTCCAGTTGAGCATCCTGGGTGGATAAACTCCAACTAAGCTGGTCCATAATTAGGAATTTAGGTTGTTTTATGCTGATTTTTGGAACGCTGGGCTCTTCTCCCAGTTGCATTTTCCTCTTTGTGCCGTCCCAGACAAACACAATTCCTGATTTTTAGCAGACCTCCATCAATAATGTCCATTATTATCCATAATTTATGATGTGTCGCTGGCAGTGTTGTCTCTTAAGGACTTCCTAGGATGTGTTGCAGGATTCTCAAGATAAGTTGATCCACCTCTGACCCATTCCATGAACTGTAATTCCAGCTGCTCTTCATACAAATGACACCAGGACTGACCCGCTCTGGCTTCACCAGCAATTTAGAATTAAGTGAGAAAGCTTTAATTTTGCATTCCCAAGTCCTTTTTTCAGGAATGTGGACTGTAGAGGATCTAAATGCACCCTTGGGGAATGGGACAGCTCCTGTACAAGACCATGATCACATCCTCCTTAAAGGGAATGTTACCCCCAACATTAATTAATTAGTCTAAAGTTGGACCTGATGATTTTGGAGAGCTTTTCTAACCTAAGTGATTCCAGGATTCTCTTTCCAGAAGGGAGATGGTGGCAGAGCTAGGACCTTGGTTTCCAACATTCCTACAGGTTCCTTGGTCGTGGGCTGGAAAGTTCCTTCACCATTTGTGCTTCCTAAAGGGATTGTCCCTAAACACAACATTATGTGTGTCCCTTAAGGCCATGGAGTGATTCCCACATTGGAGATCTCTGTCCCAATTTTCCTGGAGCTCCCTGCCCTTGCCTGGCACCCTGACCTGGTCATGCTGGGAGGCCCCTCTGGGCTTGGCCACCTGTACTGGAGGAAGCCCCAAGAGGGAAGTGGGAAGAGAGGGAGAAATGGGGCCTCTTGCATGTTCTTCCCAGGGTTTTTTGGAGATGTTTTCATGAGCTGCTCTACGGTCAGAGCTCCTCTGTGGTTCCACATCCCTCCTCCCACATGGGGCCTTGTGCAGGGGCTTGGAGGAGGAATTCTCTAGGAGAGGATGGGATGACTCTGGTGGGTGTGAGGGATGAGGCAGCACCAGTGAGTGAAGTGTCTGTGGTGATGTGACCCCAGAGTGAGAGACAAACAAGAGGAGACATTGGATGGAGATGCTGTGCATGGCTCATCCCTGGAAGTGTCCAAGGCCAGGTTGGACAGGGCTTGGAGCAACCAGGGGTAGGGAAAAGTGCCTGTGTGAGGGGGTTGGAGCAGGGTGGGCATTAAGGACCTTTCCAACCCAAACCAGATTTGGTGGCAAACCATGGGCTGGGGTCTCTGTGAGGCTGAGAGCCTGGAGCTGGGAGCTCATCTGTAGATGATCCCAAGGAGCAGGTACCTTGGGGTTTGCTTTCCAGGCACAAAAGATGAAGGAAGAAAGATTTAGATGGGATATTGGGAAGAATTCTTTCCTGTGAGGGTGGTGAGGCCCTGGCAGAGTTTGTCCAGAGAAGCTGTGGCTGCCCCATCCCTGAAAGTGTCAAAGGCCACATTGGACAGGGCTTGGAGCAACCTGGAATACTGGAAGGTGTCCGTGCCCCACAGCAGGGGTTTGAAATGAAGTCATTAAGGTCCCTTCCAACTCAAACCACTCCATGATTCCATTGCTGCATCTGGAAAATTGTTTTGTATTAAATAATCTTCTCCCCTCCGTGCCCATTAGTGCCAGAGCTGCATTAAATCCTTCTCTCCGGATTGTTTCCATTGCCTGCCTTGGAGCCTGTGGGTAAATTGTTCCCTCATGGGAGCTGTTAAACAGTGAGACACAGTGAGATTAAACAAAGAAGCTTCCCTGGAAAGGCACGGGGAGATGGGCTGGAATAAATCATGGATAAGAGGAGAATCTGTTCCCATCCCTCTGGAATCCCAACTGGCACATCCAGCCCTTGTGATGGTGAGGCTTGACATGGGGACCTGCCATGGCATGTGCTGGAACTGCTCATCCCAGCTCATCTTATTCCTGAAATCCATCTTTTTATTGGACCAACAGCTTTCACCAAAGCTCTAATTTCTGCCTTATCTGTGTAAAAAATATGGGACAGGGGCAGCACTGCCTGAGGAAGTGCTGCTTCCTTGGGAAGAATAATTTTCCTCCCCCAGGTGGAGCTTGGTGTTTTTTAGCAGTGGCAGCTGCTGGATTTTGCTGTAGAAAATCAAAATGTGGGGATTTTTTCTCAGCTGAAGCCTCGTTCTTGTGTGGTTTTTTGTGTGTTTGGTTGGTTATTTTTTCCTTTTCTGGTGGAAGTTCAACAATTTCCCACCAGAAACGTAATGTTTTGTGTGTCTGATACATTCAGTTTAACACATTTCTTTAGAGAAAGCCACATGAGCTGTGTTACAACAGTAAATATTAAATGTCTGTGGCGTTTTCTCTAAATTATCCAGTAATGGAGAGCAGCAGCCTGAGATCCTTGTTTTCCTTAATCTTTTGTCATGGAAAGGTGAAGTTCAACACTGTTCATGCTTTCTGATCTCAGCTGACTTTTCTGGTTCAACCAGCATTTTTCTTTCCTCACAGCCATCAGATCTTGGTGTTTCTGGGTCTTTTTTTCCCCCTCCTTTGATCCCGGATTGAATCCCAACCAACTTGGCTTCTCCTTGAGGAACTCTTGAGCAAAAGGTTGTCCAGCCCAGGCACAGGCTGACCTGGCAAGTTGTGGAATACTCATTCCTGGAGGGATTTAACAGCCCTGTGGAAGTGGCACTTGTGGACATGACTTAGTGGTGGCCTTGGCAGTGCTGGGGGAATGGGATTTTTCAACCTAGACAATTCCCTGATTCTGTAATAATTTGGAAATAGCTGATGGAGAGCTTTGCCTTTGATAGCTCTTTTATAGTCCACTGCAGCTGTATGAAAATCAACGACAAAAGCAACTTAATTTTGTTTATCCTTAATTTTGGCTCCGGCTGACAGATGTTTTCTGGGAGCTTGATTTGGGGTTTTTTTCCCCCATAATGTGTAGCAGAAATCTTCAGTCGCCAAACTGATGAGCAAGTGGAATTTTTATTTTAAATAAAGTATATGTAGGATTGGTAATGAGGCTGTTTTTAAGGTCATCAGTAGTGTCCAGGATGGATTTGAGCTGGCTGAAATTTCTCCAGGTTCATCCCACTGGTTTGTTTGGAATGTTGAATCCTTGTCCACATCCTCTGGGCAACGAATGCTGCTGATAATAAATGATAAATCCCAATTGTGGCAATGGGATCTTCCCTTTGGAAGCACTTTGTAGCCTTCAGAGGAGGTTTAAAACTGATCAGGATTCTTCCATGGTCAATCCTATCTTCGTATCTCTATGGAAATCTTGTGGATTTCCAGTTGTATCTCTTGGTTTGTAATGGGATAATGAGGGTTCTTATTGCTCCTTTAATTTAACTGTAGCATCTCCAATGGAATTCTGATCTTTACATTAAAGATGGGGCTTATCAGGATGCACTGGAACTGTTTAATAGCCTGGGATTGTTGATAACAGCACCAAGATAAATCCCAGGCTGAGATTTCCTCTTTCTTACACTTTAATATCTTTGTAGAAGGAGGTGGGGCACAAAATGTGAAAATTAGGAAGTTTGGGAGAAGAGCAGCCACAGAATCACAGCTCTCAAGTGGGAGTGTAGTGATGAGGCAGAGACTTCCTGATTTCAACCTGAACTTCTGTAGAGCTGAACACAAAACCCGGCAGATTGGGGTTTTGCTTCTTGTCTGGAATCTCCCTTTGATCTCATCTGTTCTCTGTCAGAAAATCCCCACATGCTGTGAGCAGTGGGTGATTCCCAGGATCACAGAATGGCTCAGGTTGGAAGGCACCACAATGGGGCATCTGGTCCACGCTCCCTGTTCCAGCAGGGCCATCCCAGAGCACATGGATTGTGTCCAGAGGGTTCTGGAATATCTCCAGTGAGGGAGACTCCACACCCTCTCTGATCTCTGTTCAGGCCTTGGTCACTGCACAGGGAGGAAGTTCTGCGTCATGTCCAGGTGGAATTTCCTGGGATCAGTTCCTGCCTGTTCCTCTGGTGCCATTGCTGGGTCCCCCAGAGCAGAGCCTGGTCCATGCCCTGAGCCCTCCCTGCAGACAGGGACACACAGAGATGAGGTCCCCTCTCAGCTGTGTCGCCTTTCAAGGCAGAACAGCCCCAGCTCTCTCAGCCTTTCCTTGGCAGAGATGCTCCAGTCCCTTCATCATCCTCGTTGTCCTCCTCTGGACCTGCTGCAGGAGTTCTATGTCTCCAGTACTGGACAGAGCACTCCAGATGTGCTCCATCTGTGCTGAGGAGAGGGGCAGCATCGCTTTCCTCAACTTGCTCTTCCTAAAGCAGCCCAGGATCCCATTGGTGGTACCCTGAGCCACCTGGAACCAGGCATGTGGTGGAGCCCCATGATTCCTGATGGAGATGACACCGTTAGGAATGTCCAGTGGCTGTCTGCCTCTCTCCACAGCCAGCAGTGAAGATTTGGGGTTGGGAATTACCATTGATGGATAGACCATGTGAAAGGGGCTCTGTTGTGGCTTCCAAGTGAGATGGATGGGATTGTGGAGGTCCCTGATGGAAATGGGATTCCTCAAAGCAGTGCAGGGGATGGTTGAATTCCATAGGCATTGCCACTAAAGGATGAATGCCACGTTCAGAATTCACCTTCTGGATGTGAATTGAGACAATGACTCAATTTCCAGTGGAAACCAGTGACAGGTGGTGGCCCTCAAAGGTCCGTACTGGGACCAATGCTAATTAATGCCTTCATTAATGACATAATGGGATTGGGTGCCCCCTTGGCAAGTTTTCAGATGACACCAAGTGGGTGTTGCTGTTGTTCCACAGAATCCTAGGACTGCAGACTGATTTGGGTTGGAAGACACATTAAAGACCATCCAATTCCTACCCCCTGCCATGAGCAGGGATTCCCTCCCAGCTGCTTTGCTGCCTCTTAAATATGATTTTCCCAATGATTTTCAAAACACCATCTTGGTCTTCTCCAGCTTGAGAGGTATTTTAGCTCAAATGTTGTTTTATTTCCTGGACATTCCAAAGAAGAGGGTTTATGGATTTGCAGTGGATCCTGGAGAGCTTTTAGATCCCAAATTCCTCTGATCATTTGGAGATGACCATCAGGAGTCATCCCTTCACTACAGGTATTTTGCTGAGCAAACTATTTTGAGGGCAGAAACTTGTTTTGGAGCAAATTCCTTCGGATAACCACATTGGTTAAATTTCTCCATCATTATTCCAGTCTGGATGATGTTCGGATGTATTGTCCTCCAGGTTTTAATGACAGGGAGCTGGGATTTTTTTTTAAAGGCTGTTTCCATCTGCACCCAATTATAAAAAAGCAATCGGAAAAAAGCCATTTACTGGCTGTCACTTTGGAGCGGCGTCAAAACAGCTCCAGCACCTCCAGCCATCACTTCCCAACAGCCACTTAGAAGGACATTAAAACAGCCTGACATCCATCCAGTCCATTAATCCCACTGCTTGGCCACGGGGATACCTGGAATAGCTTCGGCAAGAGCTGCATGGATGCTCAAGAGGGCTTTAAAAAGTGGGAAACACTGGAGTTGAGGCAGTTGGGTTTTGGGGATTTCAATGCTCCCCTTCTCCTGAAGGTCTGGTTGGTGGGATTTGTGTCTGTCATGATGGGCAGAGGGGTGGACATAGATCCCAAGGAGATGGGAAAAGTGCTTCAGCACTTTGCCATCTCAGAATCACTGAATATTCAAGGTTGGAAGGGACCCACAAGGATCATCAAAGTCCAGCCCTTGTCACCTGCTGTCCCACAGCACTGGGAAAGGAGCAGGGGGTGAGGTTAAGCCTGGAGATACTTGAGAAGTTCAACCTGGCCAAACTGCTGCCCATGAGCCAGGAATGTGAGGCTGGGTGGGATCTCTCCTCCCCACCCCATGCGGTCAGTGGGTTGGTTGTTGGTTGGCCCAGTGACCCAGCTTCACCTTCCTCCCACCCTCCATCCCCTCCTGCCAAGCTTATTCATGGAAAATGTTCATTAACATCATTCCCAAGACTGGGCCAGGACTTTCCACCAGTTGTTGCCTCCTCCTTTGCCAGCTTCATGCTAAAGAAGGCTTGGCCCTGCAAACCTCCTCATCCCTGTCTCACTCCTGGAGCACGTTGGGCCCCGTTGGACCATTTAAGGCCTTGTGGATCCTTGACAGCACCTGGAATTTCACCCAAAGCTGCCCTGGCAGCCAAGGAGGAGTCCTGGATATGAGATCTGCCAGCTGGGCACCATCCCAACCCTGGGCACCGTTGCTGGACAGGCTGTGGTGGGAACCCCACAGCAGGGAGACTGGGATTGGGACATGCCCATGGAGATGTTGGCAAGGAGCCGGAGTGGGGTGAGATTCCTCCCCGTGGCTTTTTAGGGATTCTCTGGGGTTTTCTCATCTCTCTGGTGGAAGGGACCAGAGTTTTTTTCCCTTTTTATGGCCCAACCTGTGGCCTGGCGGGGGTCCCGGGGGGGGTATAATTAGCCACCCCAACAGGTGTCAGGGATCAGATGACCCCCAGCACCACCCCACAGCCCCGCTCGGCTTCACCCCAGCTGACGCGTGGCCGGCAGCAAAATTCCCTGTGGAAACCCGGCCCCGGCACGTCGGATCTGGCAGGAGCAGGAGAGCTACTGTAAATAAACAGAAGGGGCTTTTCCAGCCTCCAGAGGCAATTCCAGCCTCACCATCCCAGCTGTGGGACAGCGAGGATGGATGGGGCGTTTCGGAAGAAGGGCCGGAGCGCTGAGAACGGTGTGGAAAAGCCATTAGAAACCCGAGCTGGGGACGCGGCCCCGGGATTAGTCGCACACGGTTTGTTTTCTTTATTAAGTATCTTTTTACCATGGAGCCAATAAACATGGGCTGCTCCAAGGATTCACTTGGAGGCTGGGGCTGGGTGGAGCACTGAGGAGATGGCACATCCTGATCCCGGTGCCCAGTCGGGATCATGGCACTGTCCCACCCCGTAATTGGTGCCCTGCTGGGAAGGAACAGCCACACTTCTTGGCCTTTTCCCAAAATAGCATAATTCCTCGATGTAGCAGTGATGCATCCATGTGGCTTTTTGAGGTCAGGACGTTTTTTTCCCTGCTCTTCTCCTTTCCAAGTCGATTTTGTGCTGGAAACCCCTTTACAGAAGAGGATTTCACATCCTTTTCAGGGATCATGTAGGGCAGAGACAGAATTTGGACTTGATGGTCCCTGGGAGTCCCTTTCAACTCAGAATATTCTGTGATTCCAGGAACTTTGGATGGTCAGACCAGGACCTGGCACCAAGGCCCATCTCCACAGTCTTGTGCTCCACTGGGATTGTCCCTTCCAGGTGGGCTTGGAAGGTCTGCCCATGCATTCATTCTAGTCTTCAATCTCTAATGGGCTGTTCCTTAATTTTTTTTCTCTTCCCTATTTTTGTCCCATTTATTTTAAAAGAAGTTATCAGGTTGAGGGATTTGCTTTTCTGCTTGCTAATATTTTGGGAGAAATTCCTGTGTTTGAATTCCTGTCTGGTTGCCGCCTTTTCCAAGCTTTTCTCTTCGGTCCAGCATGTATCCTGTCTGTAGGTAAATGAGAAAATTAAGAAAATATCTTGTGGAATGAGAAAATGAAGAAAATATCTTGTAGAGCCAGACAGGGAGAGTTGGGAATGTCCAGCCTAGAGACAAGAAGATTCCAAGGGGATCTTAGAGGCTCTCCCAGTGTCTAAAGGGGCTCCAAGAGAGCTAGAAAGGTACTTAGGGCAAGGGATGGAGTGCCAGGAAAAAGAGGAGTGGTTTCTCACTGCAGGGCAGGGTTAGATGGACTGTTGGGAAGAAATCCTTCCCTGTGAGGGTGATGAGGCCCTGGCACAGGTTTCCCAGAGAAGCTATGGTTGTCCCATCCCTGGAAGTGTCTAAGGCCAGGTTGGACAGGGCTGGGAGCAACCTGGGATATTGGAAGGTGTTCCTGCCCATGGCAGGGGGTTGGAACAGGATGATTTCTAAGCATTCCATGATTCCATGTTCCTAAAAAACACAGGATTTGGGAGTAATAGCAAAGCCAGGCGCTGTTCAGATCTTACTCTACTTCCAAGTTTCCTGTTGGTTGTAGAGTTACTTCCCATTCCAGACTCTTGAAATAGGAGGTGCAAAATCATAGGAATGGGAGTTTTAAATGTGGGTTTTTTTATGGAAAAGCAGCACTATCACCGAGCTGTCCCCCCCATTGAGCCCATATCCATGTGTCCATGTGGATCCCAGCCCTCCTGCTGCTCAGCACCATCCCCAACCTCCAGCACACGAGCTCCTTGCTCCACCGCCGACTTCAGCGCTCAGCCCCAGGCAATGGAGCTGCCAAATCCTTCTGCTTTTCCAGGAGAGAGCTCGGCAGGGATCCTGCTTAAGCCCAAAGGTCAGCACGGGGAGATGCTCCTGCGGCCCCAAAGTAAAGTTGCATTAAAAGGGCAGGAACTGACCTCCATCCCCCATTGTCGGCAGGATGGATTTTTATAAACAGGGCAGAATGGTGGTGCTGAAACCCTCCCTGTGTTTGTTTCCCCATGGATTTTTCTTCCCCCATTGTCGGCAGGATGGATTTTTATAAACAGGGCAGAATGGTGGTGTTGAAACCCTCCCTGTGTTTATTTCCTCATGGATTTTTCTTGTTTTCCCCAAAATTTAGAGTGTCTGTAGCATGGAGGAATGGGATGCTTGGGCATCCAAGTGTGGAAGGACCCACATTACTCCAGGAGGTCAACAAAGGAATGAATGTTGGAGTTGGGAATTTTTGGTTGTGCCACATGTGTTGGGTTGTCTCTCCATGGATGTCACAATGTGATGCAAAAGGCAAACTGGTTGGGATGGAGCATCCTGGGGGGAGTGAGTCCACATGGGACTAAGAAGAGTCCAGGACTTGCTCCCACCTTTCATCCCTTGGGATATGCTGGGATGAGCTCTCTGGATTGCTGGGAACAGAGATTATAGAGAAGCTGTTCTTTTTCCTTCATTCCCAGGAACCCAGATAGAAGTCCCAGCTGAAGGCATCTCCTCTTCCCTGCCTGCCTCTCTTCCTGCCTTTCCCACTGCCAAAAAGTGCCATTTCCCAGCAGAAAACCTTGTGGGGAAGCTCTGGGACACTGATGACGCCTCATTCTCACCAGAACCACTGGTGGCTGCTGAGAGTTGCCAAAATCCAGAGCTGGGAATGCAGGAGCATTTTTATTGACGAACATCTCAATGCTGTTGTTTTAACAGCTCCATTCCATGGGCACACTGAGCTTCCTGGGATGGGAGAGCATCAACCAAGCCTTGGGAGGAGCATATTGAGCTCCAGCCCTCTTCCATCTTCCTCAGAAGGCTGGTCCGGGCAGCAATCCCAAAATAACTCCTAAAAGGATTTTGTTCTGGCTGTTCCCTGCACTTTCCCAAGTTCCAAGCATGTCTGGGACAACAAAACCCTGTGTCATCTCCAAAACCAGCTTCTCCAGCCCAAATAATCTCCTTGGGACTTCTCCAGGGGAAAATCACTGCTTTGGTGGTTTGAATCCATAAAATCAAGCACTTGGAAAACTGTGAGCAGATGTGGAATGTACCAGACTAGAATATTATTTTTAGTAGTATTTTTTCTTGGAATATTGTTTTGATAGGGAGAAGGAAACGCGAACCCATCCCTCTCTCCCTTTAGCAAGGTATTGGTGCCACCTGAAGGAGCGCAGCTGTGGATTCCTGTGCTCCCACAGGGTTTTCCCTGCCTTTTCCAACTCTGCTTCCTCTTTCCTTGGCAGTGCAAGAAGAAGCACACGCTGGTTTGTCCCGACTTTGCCAAGAAGGGGGTCTGCCCTAAGGGTGCCCAGTGCAAACTCCTGCACCCTCAGAAGAGACGTCACCCACAGCAGGTTGGAGGTGATGGAGACCACAACAACCCCCCTTCCAAGTGGAGACGGATCCAGGAGGCATCAGGCAGGTAGGAAGGAGCTCATTTTGCTTCATTTAACAGTTTTCTTCCCAACCTGCTCCAGATTTTTCCTCTTCCAGGCGTGTTATGTCTGTATCCTGGTTTATTTTAAGATGTGTTGGTGTGGGTCACTGGGGTGTTTGCTGATGGAGCCACGTCTGGGATGGGCAGTGTCCATGCTTGAGGAAGAGGTGATGGAGAGAAAAGAGTGGATTCACCCTTAGGAATGTGCCATCCAGGGCTTTAGCACCTTCAGGAACCTTAGAGGCTTTTGTAGATCTTCCTCTTGGAGATGGAGGAGTCCTCATGGAGATTCCACTGCTGAAAGTGGGTCCAGGTTATGCATAGTTATGTGGGAAACAGGAAAACATCATCCCTCTTCCTTACATCCATATTGGAGAGCAGAGCTGAGCCGTCTCCATGGCATGGAGGGGCTGGAGAATCAGAAATGAGGATGGACATGGAGATAAGAGGCTTTGGAAAAGTTTAATGCTGGACTGAGCCCTTGGTTAATCCTTGGAAGCTCTCTGAGCTCTCCCTGATGTTTTTGGGTGCCAGGATGGAGCCACAGGCTGATGATGGATGTGTCCATCCTCATCCTCACAGGATTTTCCTGAGCTCACACCCTCTGCCCTCACTCTCAAGTCCTGCATGCAGGACAACAACATCCCAATGGAATTTAAACTAAAGCCAAATGGAAATTTGGCTTTAAAAAGCCAAAATCTCCAGGTCCTGCTCAGTGGGAGGAGGTAGGATGGATTTGGGTGCGTGGCTTCTCCATGGCTTTTTGCAGCGGGAGGTGGGAGTGAAGGTGGGATGGAAAGGGAGGGACCTGGGAGCTTTGCCAGGCTGGCCCATGCTTCTGGAATCCTCCATGGTCTGGGTCTGGGCCTGGGCCTCATCCTGGCCCTGCCTTGTAAGGTAGCAGAGGGGGACGAGCAGCTCCGTGGGTTCTCCGAACTTATCCCTGGTGACAGAAGAGCCTTGGAATGACACCCAGCTCACGTTCCCGGTGTGAACGAGGTGTAAAATAGCTCCTTGCTCTTTTTAGGGAAGGAGGAATGAGTGCAGGCCTGCCTGGTTGGGAGGCTCCTGGCGTCCTCCGCTGGGAAGGAGCATGCCCCAGCTTGGAAGCTGCTCCAGGTTTTTTTTTTTTCCTTTATTGGCACCGTCATGGGAGATGTCAAAGGAGCTGGAGTGTCAAGTTAGCTTGGAAGAGAGTGGCAGGGCTGGGAATGAGCCAAGCCCAGCACGACACCTCCAAGCCATCCCAGCTCCCCATGCCTTCCATCTCCCCTTCCCTCTGCTCGATCACAAACAGGAGCCCAGCACCTGAACATGAATCTGAGGAGCTGGGAACCTTGTAGGGAAGTGCAGGACAGGGAATCTGGGTGGGGAGGGAGAAACTCCAGCTGAATCTGTGCTGGCTCCAGGGAAATCAAGGATACAGCATGGCCTTGGATGGATACTTGGGAGCTCCAAGCCTCTTCCATTGCATCTGATGCCCTGTCCAGCATTGCCATTGTTTTACTTTTCCTTGTTGTTTTTCCCATTCCTGCAGGAATGATCCAGCTCAGCTCCAGGATGACGGGGAAATTCCTGGACCCTCCAGTGCAGAGCAAGAGGTGAAGTTTTGGAAAGAGGAGGAGCCCAAGCCAAGCAGCTGCCTGCAAAAGCTGCCATCCTTCATCTCCCTCCGCTCCCCGGAATCTCCAGGTTCCCTGGGCTGCAAACAGGAGAGGGATGAGGACGAGCCAGAGGATGAACCAGGTAGGATTCACATCCTCCACTTGGAGCTGCTCTGGTTTTCCAAGAAAAAAGTCATTCTCTGCTGTTCTCCGTATTTTTTATGGGATCCATGTTCTTTGTGAGTCACCAAACCAGTTAAGACTGGGAGTCCAAACTGGGATGGCAGTCAGGATTCCCATCTGGACACAAATCCTTGTGTACGTTCCCAAAATTGTGTCAGGACTTTGTCCTCTTATTTTATCAACTCATTCCTTATCCTGTAAATTATCCAGTGATGAATCCGGTCTCATTTCCATGATGGAATCACATCACTGCCCTATAGAGAAGGTGTTTAGTGGGATGCAAGGATGCTCTGCCTCTGGGGGACCTCTGGACCATCCATCACACCTGTTTCCCAGCAGGAAATAGCTTGGGAGCTTTCCAATAAAAACATTCCAGTGGGAGGTGGGGTGGAGTGTTTGCAGGTTGGAAATTTGAAGGAAGAACTGTTCGTCTGGGATTATCTACTTTGGAAGTCAGTAAAATTTTTGGGATACACGGTTTAGGATGAGCAGAACTTTTTAGGAATTCTGCCACATGAGAGCAAGCAGCTTCTGCTTCTCCAGTGTTCTCCTTGGTTCCTCCTCTCCTCTTTCAGCTCTTCCATGGGAAAATCCCTAAAGGGATGGGATTTTGAGGTACTCCAGGGATGCACCCCCAGGAGCAGAGGTGATGGAGATGGTGAGGTCGGAATTGTGCCTGATTCTTCCCAGCTCTGAGTGGGAGGTTTTTGGCTGGATGATGCTCCATATTTCCCTTTTCTTCTCCCATCCTTCTCCAGAGAGATGTGCAGCTTCATCTCCAGAACACCATCCAGGAATGGGCTCAAAAATCACAATATTTTGTGGGAGTAACGATGAAATTCCTATTGCCAACTGTGCTGGCACAAGATTTGGCTCAGCGTGAGCCTTTCCCATTTTCGATCCCTGCTTTCCATGCAGCCAGAGCAGGATCCCACTGGGATAAGGGATGAATTCCGTTGCAAAAGCCAGGCTGAAGCATTTACAGGATCATCCATAAGGATCTGCGAGGCTGTGCCTGGCTCAGTCACTTCAAGCCAGGGAGGGCTGAGATGCCTTAACGCTGTCGGAAAGAGAATTCCCAGGATTAGCAACATATTCCCGAAGTCACAGATGAGCGCGGGTGCTGTTGAACCACAGGGTGGTGGACACAGCGAGGGGACCATTCCAGCTGGGAATGTTCCTCTCCACAACACAGAATGAAACACTCAGCTTCCCTTTCCAGGGATTTCTTCTCCCCTTCTTCCTTTTCCTTGGCCCTGGTTCAGCTCCCTTTTGATCTTGGGAAGTGTTCCCAAAGCATCGATTTAACCGGGATTTTTGTCTCCATGATGAAGTTGGAACAATTAATTCATGGTCAGGAAGACTGTTGAAATGCCTTGGAGTACACTTGGCAGCTGGGAGTAACTCATGAGCAAGGGCATCCTTTTCCTCTTAATTCTAGTGTGTGCATCCAAGGGAGGATGAGTTCCAGGCGTTTTGGGTGGGAGGATGAGGAGGAGGAGCTGGTTCATTTGGGAATGTCATCAGGAAGGCTGGGTGAAGCTGGCAGCTACCAGGTCAGGGCACTCATCCCTCTGTGCTCCTTTGCCCAGGGAGGTTCATGGAATTGGGAAAGCAGATGCTGGAGGATCCATGGGAAACGAAAACCAGGCAGGAATTGCAGATGGCTGTAAAATTATCTGATGATGAAGCAATTTCCCTGCCAAAGCGATGACGTGCTGAGTCTGGACATGAGAATGTTGATCCATGGGTTTGCCCATCCTTGGGTCTCATCCTAATCCCAGTACCTGGGAACCCCCAAATCCAATGGGATGAGAGGAGCCCTGGCCACCATTCCTAGAGAACATGGGATTGATGCTTCTAAAGGACCAAATGCTTTGAGGTGGCCACATCACTTGGACTGGACTCCATGACCCTTGTGAATCCCTTCCAATATTCCTGTATTCCTTTGGAATATTTGGTGATCCTGAGATTGAGTTTGGAGCTGAGGAGGTGGTCAGGATGAGTCCTTGTATAGCTCTTTTCCTCTAGGAAATAGCTGGAGTCTGAGGTGGGATTTGGGGGTGGGATCTGGGCAGCTGCGCCAGCGATAATATTGGATTTGTGCTTGTGAAGCCTGAAGTTGACACACAAATTATTGGGATGGTAAATAAGGAGGAGGACAGGTTGTCATTAAGGAATGAGATGAATTCCTTGGTTAAACGGTCACAATTGGAGAAAATGCCCTTTTAATCCAGTGAAATGCAAGAGGAATGAGGAAGAAACATGGGAGGGGCAAGGGAGGGAGTTTGGAGATGACCTTTAAGGACCAGCGTGGGCAACAGCATGAGCTTGCAGGGTCTCAGTGGGGGTCTGGGTTCAGGATATAGGGAAAGGGGACTGGAAAGGAGGGATGTGTTCTGCGTGCATGGAGCAGAGCCACTGTCGTGTTCCCAACCCTCCAGAGGAGCCTGGAAATCGAGGTTGGAAGAGTGATTTGTTGACAAGGTGGTGATCAGATAAAGGCCGATCTCGGAAGTTTTTTCCAACCTAAATGATTCTGGGATTCTGTAATTTGAGGGCGCTGGTGCTTTCCAAGCATCTTCCAAAAAGCCAATCCATGCAGCACACAGGGATAGCCAACTGCTCCCAGCCAAACATCCCAAATGGGAGGAGTGGGTTTGGTGGCATCCCATCCTTCACCTTGTGTTATCCACCCAGGAGCATGGAGCCAGAGGGAGAACAGGCTTCCCTGCCCCTCTGACTCCTGTTTTCCAGGTAATGGGCTTTTCCATATTTCACCTTCCAGTTAAATCGCCTGTGCTGGAGCCTAACTGGCCTCCCCGCGCTAATTGCACCAATGCAAACCATTCCAATCGAGTGCTAATTTAATTAGAAAGCACCCATTTTAGTTAATTTGTTCGAGAAGATCACTGCAAACTCCTGGAGAGAACAGATGTTCCCCTCTCCCCCGATGAACATTCCGGGCTTTGTAAATGGCTCCGCTCAGCCTTGTTTAGGAGAGAAAAGAGGATTTTATAGCCGCAAACGACCCTTTCTGTAAACATTTTACAGCTCTCTGCACGTTTGAGTGACGATAAACCCCGAGCAGCTCGGCGGGCTGCAAATTTGGGACCATACGGCCGTCATTTTATTGTCATATTTCACGGTCGTAACGTTAATGGAAGATGCTCGCTCCAGTCTTTTTTTAACGGCTCCGCTGAGCACGCTCAACCGCCTCGGCTTCCAAGGAATTCGGGGAGGTGCGGCGGCTTCTGGATTTGTTTACGGCTTCTACTTCTGGAGGGATAAGTTTGGGAATTTTGTGGATTTTCGCCTCTTTTCTCGCCGTGGTTGAGATGACCCCAACACGGAACTGCCGCTTTCGCCGCCGCCTTGGTGGCGGGGCTTGGTCCAACCATTCCCAGCTCCAGGAATGTGAGAATTAGAGAATATCTCAGTTTAGAAGGCACTGTCAAGTCCAACTCCTGGTCCTGCACAGGACAACCCCAGTTTAATTTAGAAGGTGTCCAGTGCTGCCAGTCTCCATGTGGATGTGGCCAGTTCCCCTTGGGTCCCATGGAATCTTCATTGCCTTCAGCATCTTCTTCAGTGCTTCTTCTGCCAGCAGATCTTTGCTCCAGAACTTTTTTTGGTAGCCAAGTGAGGCAACCAAGTCCTTGATCAGTTGAGTCAGTGGCAGAAGATGCCCTGGAGCTTTCCCTGAAGCATCTGCATGGTTGGGGATGGAGGGCTTGGACATGAGGGGACTGTCCTGGAATAACAGGAGCTGGCATCACTTTGACCCCAGCAGGACTTGGTGCAGTTTGTTCCTTTTGGGAGGAAGCAATGGGGATAAAATACAGGGAATTGATTTCTCTGTGTGGTCGCAGACATCTCCAGAGTGGTAAGGCCTTGACACAGGTTTTCCAGAGAAGTTGTGGATGCCTCATCCCTGGAAGTGTTCAAGGCCAGTTTGGATGAGGCTTGGAACAACCCAGACCAGGAGAAGATGTCCCTGCCCATGGAAATTGGTCCTTAAGGTCCCTTCCAGTACAAACCATTTTAGGATTCCATGATAAAATGGGCAAAAACTCAATATGAAAGAAAAAGATTTCAGTCCTGGAAAAGGAATGAGACTTGTCAGGTTCTAAATTGGACACTTTGCAATAAGGAAATTAAATCACAGTGAAGTTTCTGACTCTGGGAGCTACTCAGGGACACCAGGACATGAGGAGATCCAAACCCCGCCTCCAGCAACACCTGAGTCATCTGTGGCACCCCAAAGGCTGAAGGTATCCCAAGCCCAAAGGTGCCTGGTGGATGTAGGGGATGGAGATGGAAGGATCACAGAATCATTGAGGTTGGAAAAGACCTCTAAGATCATCAAGTCCAACTTGTGACCAGTCCTCACCTTGTCACCAAACCAGAGCCCTGAGTGCCACATCCCATCATTCCTTGGACATGTCCAGGAATAGGGACTCCAAACCTCCCTGGACAGCCCCTTCCAATACCTGACAGCCCTTTCCATGAAGAAATTTGATGGATCCATGTTGTCCTGCTTGAAGGATGGGTGCATTTAGACTCAGTTTTTAGGGTCTCATCCACCTGTGGCAAAAGTTTTGGGTGGAAGAGCAGCAGGATGAGTTTCTAGTGCAGGTTGTCACCACGTGGATTTAGTGCAGGATGGAGCCAAGGAGATCCAATATATATAATATCCATATCTCCCTATATGCTTTTTCCACATGAAAAACCATTTGTGAGAAATTCTGGGATGTAGCCCTTCCTGCTGGGCTTTACACCCCATCTTTTGTTGTCGAGTTTTATTTAATTAAAAAAAAAAATATAAAGGCATCTCCCAGCTCACATTTCTCCAGGAGCACTTTGGCAGTGAAAGGAAAAGACCATTCCAAGGCAGATTCAGCCTCTGGACTCCCCTGAGGTGTCCTGGAAAGGGTTAAAGGATATTTTTCTTCTGGGAATAAGCAGGGAAAGTGTGTTTGGAGGGAATTTCTCCTCATGGTGTTAAACCTTGAGCATCCAGCAGGGAAATACTGGGGTGCATCTCAGTGCTCTGAACCTTCCTGGAGGAAGATGCAGGACAGGATGAAACCCTTTGCTGGCATCAGGAGAATGACGGAGACCAAACATTCCGTCAGGTCAAAGGTTGTTGAGGAAGGAAAACCAACAAAATTCCAGCTTTTCTCCTGCTGGATGGTAAAGTTTGGAAAGCTGCAAGGGAGTTGTCTTTCCCTGTATCTTGCTGCTTTGGGGTTTGGAAATCTTCACCCCTGATGTGGGGCATCTCCAGCTGCCTTCCACCTCCCCACCTTGTGGAGAAACCCAATTTTTAATCAATCCCTCATGGATCAGGAATGATGAGCAGGGAGAGGATTTGGGCCCCAGGCCCAGACCCACCTTCTTTAACCCTTCATCCGAGAGGATTCCCCACCTTGAAATCCCTTTCAGTCCCTCTCGGATCAGCATCTGGATGAAACAAATTTGGTTTTAACTTCCCTGTTGGATGCAGCTGGAGCCTCTCAGCTCCGGCTGGGGGAAAACCAGGTTTTATTGAAAAATCTAATGGTGCCACCTGAAGTGTGATTTACTGCACTGTCCGCTCCTCAGACTTGATAATATATTTCTATTAGATTTCCTCCTTTCCCCTCTTTTTTCCCGGAGAAGAGTGGCAAGTTTCTCCGTCTGCCTGACACCTTCTTAGGCTTAGGCAAAATAAATGTTGATTTCCATCAGGAGGAAGAGCGCTGGAAGTCCTAATTCTCCGACGAGCCTGACAAGCTCAGCGAAAACCGCCTGGGTTTCGATGGAAAACTCGTGATCCAGGCCTCAGTTCCTCTCCTTCGGAAGCTGTTCAATCTGTGGAATGAAAAAGGGGTTGCTTTCGCTAACTAGAAATTATATACCTGGTTCCTTGGAAGATGGATTGCGCTGCTCCCGGAATGCCGGGAAAGGCGGCGCGGGGGGAGAGAGTGAAGGAGCTGGAGATGCGACCCAAGATTGATCACGCCATTTGCAGGATCTCCCAAGCACAAAACTGGAAAAATATCTTTTCCTTTGCCAGGGTTGAGTGGAGTGACACCCCTGTTTGGTCCAGGTTTTCCCTCCCGGGGGTTTTTTTGGGATGTGGTGTTCACCCCTTGGCTGTGCCATCCTTCCTCCATTTCCTTCCCTCCAATGGGAAAAATGGAACCAGTTTAGCCCTCTCATGACCTATTTTGGGTTTATTTTCTCATTCCCACCTTGATTTTTTGAGGAATTTGTTGGAAATCAAACATGGATGCTTTGGAAGTATCTTGGCCCTGTGTGCTCTGTACAAAAGTCAGGAAGTTAATTGTGGTCAATTTAAAAATCACCTTTTTCCTTCTTCTCCCAAATAAATAAATCCATAGTTCTACTTCTGTAATCATGCCTGCTTTAAGCTGCCTCATGGATATCAGCTAAGGAACTTTGCCCTGGCTCATCCAAAGGGAATTCAGCTCTTCCCACCATTCCCATTGATAACTCACACCATGGGGCAGGAATGTGGAGTTGCTGATTTTGACCCCTTGAGGTGACAGCCAGCAGCTCCGGACCCTCATTCCAGCAACCAGGCTGGGCTTTGCAGATCCCAGGCTGGGAAAACCACATGTCTGGATGCCAAAGGGAAAAATTGGGAGGGTGGGGACACAAGGGTGTTTTGCTCCATGTCACCATTCCCAAATCCCAGCCGGATTCAGCTGAGTTGCCGATGAGGAATATCCAGATCCGCCGTGTCTGCCGTGCATCCCGCTGATGTATGGGAGTTATACTAAGGGTGGAAAGGTGCTAAATGAGCCCTCTTTATTTTCCATAAATTAACTCCAGAGCGATGAATCACTGCCAGCGCGGCTTCAACTCCCAGCAAGTTTGTTTATCCAAGTTGGAAAGTGAAGGAAAACTCTTGGATACTCCCCATGGTTGGGTGCTCGCCTGTCCTGCCTCCCCTGCCCTAAAAACTTTCTCCTTTGGGCTCTCAAGGCTGCTTGAAGGTGTCCTTGGTCCCACATCCAGGCTGGGTTCATCTTTTGGGAAGTGTCGTGCAGAATTTTGCAGGAGCACGGGCAACAGAACATCTGGAGGGGGTTTGGGCTGGATTCCCTCCATCTTCTCCATGACCTTCTCCACCTCCATTAATCCCAAGTGAAGGGGAACTTTTCCCACTAAACGTGTGGGTGCTTTTTTTCCATCCTCATTCATCTTGGTGGCCAAGTGGCCATCACTTTCCTTCCCACCCATCACTCTGGTACGTGGAGCCCCATAAAGACCTCTCCAAACCCTTTGGAGAGGGAAAATAGGAGAACCTGCATAAAGGTACTCACAACGTTGTGGTTGAAATGGAGAAGGATTTCACTCTTTCCACCTTGGTCATTGTGATGATGCTGGACTTGTCCTACAAGGAGGTCACCTCCTAGAGGCACTTCATGGTGTTTTGGCTCTCCATGAGCATCCAGAACCCTCTTTGGAGGAAGCATCATGTTCCAGCAAGAAGACATCACCTGGAGCATCCTGAATGGATGCTGGGAATGCTTGGAGGGATGGCTGCTGGTGCTCAGCTCTTTCCAGCTCCATCTCAGCACCAAAGCAGGTCCTGATGTTCACCAGTGGGAAGGTTTGGATCCTTTTTAATTCTCTATTTCACCCATAACTTGGGAGTTTTGCAGCACATTTGCTGCTCCATAGTGGGAAGTGACCTCTGAGTGCCACTTGTAGGGAGCTCAGGATGCTCAGGGATTTGGGGAATGAGCCACTTCCATCCTTGACATGGCCAAGGGGGAAGTGAAACAGAAGAGGAATTTTGGAGACTCCTACACCTGCATTCCAAGGGATTCCCAAGGTGACCTGAGCCAACCTCAGTGACTTTCTCCTCTTTTCTTCCTTTCCTTCCCAGGCAACACCAAAAGGAGGAGAATGTTCCCCAGGGCATCCCTGCAGGATTCCGAGAGCTCCCTTGTGGGTGGCAGAGGTGAGTCCAGTGGGTGCTGCCAGGGCGGAGAACCACCCACATTCCCGATTTCCGAGTGTTTTAACCCCCTCCCATGACCAGGCAAGGAGAAGCCTGGGAATATCCAACTGTGCTCCCCCCTTTCCCACCATCACCATTCCCTTCCCTCCCTCCAGGCAAACGGCTGCAGATCAAGCCCCGGCTGTGAGTTCCATCCCAATCCTGTGGCAGCCGACCAGCTCAGGAACTGGAGAGCCAGGGAACAAACCTGGCACCTACCTCAGGATGCCATGTCCAGACATGGCACCCCCCTCCTCCTCCTCCTCCTCCTCCTGCTTTTCCGGGATGTCACTGGGACACGGAGCCGTGCGGCAGCGTGGGAATTCGCCGCTCGTTCCTGCGGGGGAGCAGCTTTGTTTGGAGTCTTTGAATTGACCAATAAATGACCTTTTCAGATGGTTTATTGAAGACAAGTCCTGCTACCTCCTTGGGTGCTTGTGGGGCTGGGAAGAGCTTCCCATCCTCATCCATCCTCCGGTGCTGTCCCAGCCACAAGGACAGGATATGGGAACCTGGGGTGGTTTAATGCCATCAGGTGACATTCCCACATCCAGATCAGGACATATTAGGGACAAGTCACTGTGCTGGGATGTAATGGGTGTAAAGCCCCCACAGCCCTGATCCCACCATTCCAAGAGCCCATCCCACTCCATCCCCTTGCTTTTGGGAGGTTTCCTGGAGCTGAGAGCATCCCTCATGGAAGTGTGTTGGGGGTGGTGCTGAAATCACAATCTGCATTTTGGGGTCTCCCTGAATGCACCCGACCCCCTCCTCTCCCTATCCCAGCAGGGGTTTGGGCTCCATTGGGAATGCCAAGCCAACTCTCCAGGGTTTGGGGATTTTGGGGACTCGCCAAATCCAAGCAGGAGCAGAGTGAAGGAACACTGGAACAATGGGGTTTTGCATCCATAGGTAAAATTTCCAAGGCATTTTTGGTGTGGCAGGTGCTGTTCTCCCACGCAGATGTGATTTGTGGGATTTGCTCATCCACAGCCCCTCAGGCAAAATCCTGTGGGGAAAAGGAATCAGAGGGAATTGGGAAGGACTGCGGCTCCGTGGGGATGCAGGATCCAGATGTGATCAGAGATAGTGTAGGAAATGCCAATGGGCAATGGCTTCATCTCCAAAACAAGTCCCCACAGGGGGGTTCCCTTCACCAAGTGACACTCATGGAGGGGTTTTGTCACCATCCCAAATCCACAGCATCCCCCAGGCACTGGAGGACCAGCAGATCCTCACTCTGGGATGTCACTTGTGCCCCAGGGTGTGTCCAACGAGTTGATTTTTAATAAAAGCGTCGTGATTTTTGTTGATATGAAAATGTCTTTTGTTAACTCCTGTGTTTTGATATGTAAATAAAAGAATTCCCTCCCCTGGGATGGAAAAGCCTCCCTGTGGCTTTCCTCTTTTTTCAGCATGAACATCCCATCAAATATCCATCTAGATCCAGTGGAGGAGTCACTCTGATCCCTAAATCCTTGGGTTTTTTTAATTATTAAAACTTTTCACCCAGAAACAATGATTCTTCATGTGGCGGTATACTAAAAGAACTCAAATAAATTCCCTAAAAACCACCCTGGAGGAGACGGTGCTGTTGTGAATGCTCAGGGACGTCCAGCGGTGGCCGGGAGCTTTGGTTTTCCCTGGATCCCTAACGAGGATAATCCTCGTGCTGCACTAATTAAAGGAGGCAGTGAGCAGTGGTGGCTCCGCCGCCCACCGGCACCGCTGCTCCCTTCCCGGCGAGGATTGGAATTTCCAGCCGGCTGTCATTAAAGCTCTGCTTGGGGGTGATTAATTTCCAAGCAGGGATAAACGCGGCCCCTGGAGAGGTGTCACTGAACTCCGGTGGGTTCCCCCTTTGTCTCCAACATCCTCGATTCCTCGGCAGTGGGTTCCAACGGGATTTATCCCTACTCGCTGTGAAGCTCTTGGTCTCGGGGACCCGCCAAGGACATTCCCTGGGGAGTGCCACGACTGGGAGGTTGGCACAGGGTGGAGTTTCTGGAGGGCTCCATAAACATTTCCCGGAAAATCCTTCCCGCGGCGGGTGCTGCTGGCAGCGCTCTTGGTCCCCTGCCGGGGAAGCAGGTGCCGGGTGAACGTCACCCGCCAGGATCGGTTTTCTGCCTGTCATCCGGGTGGCTGTTCCCTGCCCTCCTCCTTCTCCACCTTCTCCTCCTCAGCCTCATCCTCATCCTCCTCTCGATGTGATTTCCCCACTGCACCCCGAAATTCCTGACCCTGCAGCACCACTGGGTTGTGGGGCAGGTGCTGGTGGAGCATCACCAAGATGGTCCCACCCTCTCTCCATGGGGTGCATCGTGGTGGACACCACCCTCCCATGGGGTGAGGTCACTGTCCCCAAACAGACAACACCCCAAGTGGGAGCTGTGTGCCATCCAGGGAAACTGAGGCAGCCCCAGGTGGGCACCCAGCCCTGCTCCGAGGAGTGATGGGGCACACGAGCTCTAAAAGTGAAAGGTGACGCCATCCTGCCACCAAGCCGAGGCCACCAACCTGGTTATGTCACTTGACCGCCTGTGAGTAAACTTAGCTGATGGGCCTGGCGTGGCGGGGAGGGTTGGGGACATGCCATGGGCATTTCCTAAAAATACCCCGGGGGTGTCGCTGGGGAGCCACGGCCCCATTGGAGCCTGGCCCGGTCCTAATCCCTTGGTGGCTCCTGTCCCAGCTTGGGTGGCAGCTGCTGGTGGGGGCCAGGTGCCCCCAGGGTGGAGCAGCTCTGGGGACGATCGTGGTGCCAGGGAAAAGGAGGTGGCACCCCATCTTTTCCCAGTGCAGGATCCCGGTATCCTGCCACACAGGTGGGATGGTGATGGATTTTGGGTGACACAATGAAGCAAAAAGGGTTAAAACCACCCCACAAAAAAGATTTTTTTGTTGTCCACTTCTTTGCCCTCTCCCGCAAGTCATGCCCAAGTTTGGGGACTCCAAAGTGGGATATCTGTGTCCAATATGGGATAACATCCAGGATCACCAGGGAATGAGGGTCATGTTTAGGGCTTTGGCTGCATCCATGACCCTTCCCAAGGGGAATAAATGCCCCCCCTGCCCTGACCCAATTAGCAGCAGAAAGATGGACCCCCCCTCCTCAGAGGCTGGATCCAGCGTAAGCAATAATGTGGGATTTCAGTTTCTGGAGTTGCAGCGGGATAAAGGTTTTCATCCTCAAAAAAAATACCTTTTTTGCATTAATTTGACCCTATGGTCAATTAATGGAGAGCAGTGTCCCCTGTCCCCAAGTCTCCAAGCAGGATTGGCTGGATGAGGGGAATGTCACCCCCCACATCCCAAGGAGCTGCCTGTGGGACGCAGGAGTGTGGGATGCAGCCGGGTTGGGATGCAGTGGGACCCAGGATGCATCCTGCAAGTGAGAGACAATCCTGAATCCCCATGGGATGAGTGGATGGGTGTTGCCAGACTGTGGGATGAACCTGCTCATCCCTTGGGATTAGGTGGGACCACTCCATGGCGGCTGCCCCGTGCCTCAGTTTCCCAGTCCTGTTCCTCCCAGGCTGCAGCAGCCCTGAGGTTGCAGATGGAGCAGCAAGGCCACATCCCAACCAGGGCCTCATCCAGGGGTGGCATGAGCACCCCAAAAATCCCCTGACCTGCTGCCTCTGGGTGCCAGTGACACCTTTTCCAGGTGCTGGGATGGCAATCCTGCTCCTCCATCTGGTGGCACTCCCGTTCATGTGTCAGGTGTGGATGCCACCTGTGTTGGGTGCGACACCACCTCCGAAACCAGAGGCAGCGCTGGAGTACAGAGGCACACGTGGCTGCAGCCTGACCACCAATAGGTTATGGAAAATCCCGAAAAATCCCCAAAATTATATTTATTTGACTTTCTGCAAGGATGGAAGTGCTCGGGGAAGGACCCTGGGTTGTTCCTGAGGTGGGGAAGGGGCTGCATTCCTATGCTGTGGTCCCTCAGCGAGGTGGCACCGAACCCGATTTAGGCTCAGTAACTCCTTTTTGGATATTTCCCCTTTCTGGGGAGTAGGAAATCAGGATTTCTAGGATGTTTCTCCCCACTCCACACTCAGTTCGGGGCGGAGGGTGAGAGCCGAAGCCCCACGTTGGGATGCGGGGGCCGAGAGGGGTCCAGGGGGTAACCGGAGCATTCCCCGCCTCCGGAGATTGACAGCTGCCCCGGGGGCGTTGCCATGGGGATATGAAAATCCAAGCGGGCTCTCGGGATGCTGATAGGCTGGAAGCGCTCAGCGTCGCCCCAGTAGGCGTGGCCGTGCCTCGTTTTCCCCGTATAAAAGGCGGCGAGTCCCATTGAGCTCCCGGCGGCGACGACGCCGGTCGCGGGCAGGGGCGGGCAGGGGAGCGGCCCCCGCCCCCAGGGCGCCGTGTCCCGGCGGGAGGAGGAGGAGGAGGCAGGAGAAGGCTCGGAGCCCGGGGAGGTGGGGCCGGGGCAGGTGCCAGGGGAGGCAGGAAGGGGCGGGCAGGGCGCTGCCCGCTCCTCGCCATTGGGAACCGGCCGCAGGCAGCGGCGGAGCCCGCCCGGCCCGAGAGCAGAGCCGTGGCGCTCGGAGGACGGCCCCGGAGCGCAGCAGCGGAGCCGACCCCCGACGGAGAGAGGTGGCTGCCCCGCAGCCCTCAGCGGAGCCCCGGCTGGGGGTCCCGGAGCCCGGCGGAACCGCAGCGCAAAGTCCCGTCCGAGGCGAGCACCGGAGCCCGGCTGAGCCCCGCAGCAGAGCCCCGGCGGAGGGTCCCGGAGCGCGGCTGAGCCCCGCAGCAGAGCCTCATCTCGGACACCGCTAAACCTCTCCGCAAAGTCCCATCGGAGCGTCCCGGAGCCCGGCTGAGCCCCTCAGCGGATCCCGGTCGGAGCGTCCCGGAGCCCCGCTGAACGCCACCGCAGAGCTCCGTCAGAAGGTTCCGTAGCCCGGCTGAATTCCACCGCAAAATCCCACCGCTAAGTCCCGTCGGGAGTTCCCGGAGCCCGGCTGAGCCCCGCAGCGGAGCCCCGCCGGAGGGTCCCGGTGCCCGGCAGCAGATCCCCGTCCGAAGGTCCCGGAGCCCCGCTGAACCCCACGGCAAAGCCCCATCGGAGGGTGCCGGAGCCCCGCTGAACCCCACGGCAAAGCCCCATCGGAGGGTGCCGTAGCCCCGCTGAACCCCACGGCAAAGCCCCATCCGAGGGTCCCGGAGCCCGGTCTGGGCAGCCGCTTGCGCCGGAGCCCGCTCGGAGGAGGCTCCCGGAGCCCGCGGGACCCTCGGTGAGCGGCGGTGCCCGGGGGCTTTCCCCCCCGGTCCCTCCATGGACTGAGATGGCCTCGGAGCTGGCCATGAGCGCGGAGCTGCCCACGAGCCCCCTCGCCATCGAGTACGTGAACGATTTCGACCTGATGAAGTTCGAGGTGAAGAAGGAGCCGGCGGAGGCGGAGCGGCTGTGCCACCGTCTGCCCGCCGGGTCCCTGTCGTCCACCCCGCTCAGCACGCCCTGCTCCTCCGTGCCTTCCTCGCCCAGCTTCTGCGCTCCCAGCCCCGGTGGGCAACCGGCCCCCGGCCCCCCGGCTACCACCGCCGCTTCCCTGGGCTCCAAACAGCAGCTGGAGGAGCTGTACTGGATGTCGGGTTACCAGCATCACCTCAACCCCGAAGCTCTCAACCTGACGCCGGAGGACGCGGTGGAGGCGCTGATCGGTGCCCCTCACCACCATCATCATCACCACCAAGGGTACGAGCCCTTCCGACCTCAGCCCTTCGGGGGCGAGGAGCTGCCGCCGGCTGCGCATCACCATCCCGGCCATCACCATCACCATCATCACCACCTACGCCTGGAGGACCGGTTCTCCGACGATCAGCTGGTGAGTATGTCCGTGCGGGAGCTGAACCGGCAGCTGCGGGGCTTCAGCAAGGAGGAGGTGATCCGCCTCAAGCAGAAGAGGAGGACCTTGAAGAACCGGGGCTACGCTCAATCCTGCCGCTACAAGCGGGTCCAGCAACGGCACATCTTGGAGAACGAGAAATGCCAACTGCAGAGCCAGGTGGAGCAGCTCAAGCAGGAGGTGACCCGCCTGGCCAAGGAAAGGGATCTGTACAAAGAAAAATACGAGAAGTTGGCCGGCCGGGGCTTCCCGCGGGAGCCCTCCCCATCCGCCGCCCCGAAAGCCACCGCTGACTTCTTCATGTGAGCCGGGCTGGTGGGATGGGGTGGGATCCCCTTTTTCTGTTTTTTTTTTTCGTTTTCCTCATGCGGGTAGAGAGCGAACCCGCCGCTTATATTTAAAAAGAAAAAAAAAATTAATATTATGAAGTCCCCACCGAAATTTTGGGGAGGGGAAGTTGAACTCCCTCCCTCCCACCACGCACCCACCCATCGGGACTCGGGGTGGGGGGTCCCGAGGTGGGGGAGTGGGGGGCAGCCCTGCATGCGGGACGTGTACGGCCACCCGCCCCCCTGCCCGGGAGCATCAGCGCCATCCAGGTGGCTTCTCCCCACCTTTTCCTGCGGGTTTTCCCCTCCATTGGGATTTTTATTCTTCGAGGGATCCCCCACGGATCGGCCGGGGGGGTCCCCGGCAGCGCTGCGCCCTGCCCGGCCCCCTCCGCCCACCTCCCCCATTCCCGGCCGGCAAACCTGAGCCACGTTTAACTTATTCACCCTTGTAAATATGTAGAAAGTTAGTTCGTTTTTTGCCTTTTTTTTTCTTTCTTTTTTTTTTTTTTCCTTGAGCCTATATTTTGCTTGGTGATTTACGAGAAAAAGAAAACGAACAAAAAAAAGAAAAACCAACAAAAAAACCCTAAAATCCTTTAGAAAAGAGAAAAAAAAATTACACGAGTCTTAAAAGTTTGTATGTAATAGCATGCAAATAATATCCGAGTTAATTTAACGATGTTGGGAAGAAGCCGAATGCACTATATACAGGAATCGATTGGGTGAAATAATACTGTTTTATAGAGATTTAAAATTATCTATGCTCTTAAAAATAGTGGGGAAGGGTGGGAGGGGAAGAGGTAACAATTTTAGGGTGACCTGAAAGGCAATATAGTAATATATGGACTGCAAACGGTTGGCTGCTATCTCACTATGCACCAGATTTATTTATTAACCCTTGGGAAACGGAAAATCTTATTTTAACCTCGATGTTTGGAGAAAAAGGAAAAAAAAAAAACAGACGGCAAGAAAATGCACATTATTTGTTGTGGAAACAAGAGGAAAAAAAAAAAGGATTGAGAATTCGTGCAATCGTTGGAGCGAAAGCGGGACCGATCCTGCGCGGAGGAGCGGGGCGGGTTTGTTTGTTTTTTTTTAAACGAGTTGCTTATTTAAAAAAGGAGAAAAAAATTTAAAAAAAACAAATTTTAGGGGGGAAAACAAAAGGGTCCTGCGGACAAAGCGAGCTTGGGAGCCTGGTGCATTTTAGGGACTGATCGTGCGAAGCGTTTTTAACGACCTGTTGTTTCGATTTGTGACGGTTTTAATGATGTTGCATCAAGATAAAAACTTATATTCAACTAGAGCCTGGGTCGGGTTTTCTCTCAACTTTTGGGGGGAGTCCACGCATCATCGGGGTTTTGTTTGGGGGTTGTTTATTATCCCTTTGATTCCCGGTGCTGATGCAAAACCTTCCCCGAGCTCCCGCTGAGATAAGTCCGGTGTTGAGCGTCGCCTCTGCCTCATTGAACTCTGGCTTTTCACTTTTCCTGCCTTTTGTTTTGTTTTTGTTTTGTTGTTGGTTTTTATTTCAGCCGGGTTCTGGGTGTTTTTGGTTTTCTTTCCCGGCTGGAGGGTCCTGGAGACCTTCATCCCTGCAGCTGCTGGGAAGTCACCGGATCCAGTTTGGTTCCAGCTTGTCCGACACCGTCCTGATGAGCCGCTGGCTTGATTTTCAATGGTAATAAATTATTTTTCTTTCCTCTTTTGGCTTCTCCCGCTTGAATTTTTAATTAAAATAGTACCAAGCCCACACTTTCCCTAATCCAGGCTTTTGGGCTGGTATTTTACTGAGATTTTGTGACTTTTTGGGACTGTTTTTAAGGTTATTTCTCCTTTTGCCGCAAACCCCAAGTACAGCTGCAGCTTTTCCTGGACTCGGCGGGACAAATTCCAACCCAACCCTTGGTACAACACATTTTTTGGGCATTTTATGTGCTTTTTTAATATTTAGGTGTATTTTCTGTCCTGTATTTTTGCCCAGGCTCAGCTGTGGCAAGTCCCCAAGCTGTGGCGTGTTCCCTCCTGCCGCTTCCATAAATCTCCACCGTGCTCATGTAACCCCCTTGGCTTTTCCTTGGATTTGTGGGGTGCCTGCAACTCCACAACCCTCTGGTCTTGCCTTTTTTGCACCCCCAAACCTCACTCCCCTTTTTCTTCATCTTTTTCTGGCTTTTTGGTGTCTTACTGTGTGACCAGAGGATTTTTGAGCAGCTGGAGCTCGGCTCAATATCGGACTTGGATTTTGGGATGGGAGCTGGGATGCAAAGAGGGAGATTTGTCCCAGGGCTGGACAAAAAGGGGGGTTTGAAAGGTGGGGGATTCACCCCTTATTCCTGTATTTATTTAGATCCAGGGAAACTTTGCAAACCTGGCTCTAAATAAAATTAACTTACGCAGCTGCTTGCGGGACATCACGTCCCCGAATTTTTTGGAGGTGAATCACAGCTTCCTGGTGGGTAATTCCCTAATTTTTCTCCCAATATCCCTTTCTCTTGGCATATATTTTTGGGGGGAGAGCACATCCAGCTGCCTGGTCATGATCAAATAAGAATTTGGGGAGGAAAAGGTATTTGGGGCTGGTACCTTCCCCAAACCAGACCGGGGGATCTCGGTCCCTGCCGTCTCCATCCTCACTCCTGGATGTTTCTCTCCTTGATCTCCATTCCCTGTTGGCACATCCTGGGGGTCATTGCCCCTTTTCCCAGCTGGGCTGGGGCTGGTTGGGGAAGCAGAGCTGACTTTGGGGTCTGTGTGGAGTTTTGTGGGAGCATTGTCCCACGGGGTGTCACCCCAGGACACAGTGGGGTGACTGTGATCGTCTCCTGCTCCGGAATCCTTTCGCCGCTTCCATGGCACAGCGAAGGCAGCGATTTAAGATTCCAAATTTTCCCCTTCGCCCTCTCCTTTTGGTTTTATTCTGGGGTGCAACAACCTGGAAAAGATCCCAGATTATTTTAGCAATCCAGGTATTATCCCTTCCTCTTTATCCTGAAAGGATCCCCAATTCCCTGCGCCGCTTTGATTTAGTTTTTAGTTCCCCACTGATTTTTTTTCCCCCAAACCCTCCTTGAAATCCCCTAATAGCTGGAGCAGGACACAGGGTGTTTCTGCCACCCATTAATATTGGTTGTCCATTGGGGGACCCCATCCCACAAATTTTTGGGGAGATTTTGGGGTGGAATTGCACCCCTCTGCCCCATCATCCCGAATTTCTCCGTGCTCCTGAAGCTCCCGGCTTTCTGGGATTTAGCTTTGCTGAATAAATAATAAAACCCAAAGTAGTTTAAGCCTAAATTTGGCTGATTTATGACTTGTCTCCTTTTTGGGACTGAGCCCCTCCTGCACCCCGGGCTCTGGGGGGTGTCTGGGTGGTCCCTGCTTGGGATTGCAGCTTATTAGGATGGCTGTAATATTTGCAGGATCATGTGTGTGCATTCCAAGCGTGTCGACACATGTTTTGGGATGGGGATGTGGCGGGACAGGGTCGTGTGTCACCCGTGTGCCGCAGGACTGCGACATCCGCAGGTGCCACCACGTCTGCTGCAGGAGGACGTGTGGCGCTTGGGGTCACTCTGACCTGGTTTCAAAGCTTTCCCCTCGTTTTTCCTGATCCCTGAGAGCGGTTGGAGCCTCCTTCTCCATCTTCCTGCTGCCTCTTGGGGGATGCAGCAGGACCTCAGGACACCACGCTGTCCCTCCTGTGAGGATCTGCAGTCCCGCAGCGCATCCTGGGCATCTCCTGCATCCTCAGCTCCACGCTCAGCCTTTTCCAGGGGTGGAAACAGCAGCCAAATCCAAAAGGATGCTCCAAGGGCTGCCTGGCACTTGGGATGGGGACATGGGGACAAGCTCTGGGGGTCCTCTTCATGTCCCCCTCCTGCAGAGCTCCTTAATCCCATTTCCAAGCTTTACTTGCCCACTCAGTGGGCATCGCTGAACTGGGAAATGGCTGGAATTCCTCCTGATTCCCAGCCTGTCAGTTTTCCACGGGGCAGAGGGGTGATTCTGGGGGGTGCTCACCCCCAAACACAGCAGTACCCTGGAGCATCTTATCCATGGATGCTGGAGATTGGGCACAGCCCCTGGCAAAGTCCCCTTGAAGCGGTGCAGGGTGCTCCGTGCCACCTCCAAGCAGGAATTACTGGGATCGCTGGAATCGGGTGGAAAACCAAAAGAAGATGATCAGCGAGGCATCTCCAAAGTGTCCCTCGCTCCTTCCTCCTCAGTTATTGATGCTCCCACCCCACAGGTTTGTCCCAAAACTGCTCTGGTGTTCACACAAATCCCGACATCTCCACAAATCCCGACATCTCCACAAATCCCGACATCTCCGTAAGGTGAGAAGTCCTGGAATTTAGTCCTGGGATGGAAGAAGGTTGGGCTGCTGGGCATGGAGGAATCTGGGGTAATGTTCACTTAAAAAGCAGGAATTAATTCAAATCTCAGCTAAATTAATCCTGGAAAAAAAAAATCTTGGATTTGGCTCCGAGCTCAGGGCTGAGCCACTGCAAGCCGAGCCTGGGCTCGGTTTGGAGCTGGAATTTTTTGGCTCCAGTAGATCTTTATATTCTGGCTCGGCCAGAGTTTGATTTTTGCACATTCCTTCCTTTACATGCTCTGTGTCTGCCTGCCTCCTCAATATTCCTGCATCCCTGTCTGCCTGCCTCCTCAATATTCCTGCATCCCTGGGACACAAACACCACTCTGCCCATGTTATGTAAAAATACATTCATATAAAATAAATTTATCCCCATTTATCACCTCGGTAGAACAGAGCTCTGCCATGGGATCATGACTCTGGCACTGCACAGCTCATCCTGAAGGCTGGAATTTTTTCCAGCTCTCTGCCTTCTCCCGGGCAGCGCATCCCAGTTCCACTGATGTCATCCCTAAACTCTGCAGGAAGTGAGGTCCTTCCCGAAATCCAGGACATGGAAAACCCCCCTGCATAACATGTACAGCACCACAGATGGAATTTTATTCCAAATTCCGTGGGTTTGGGTGGGTTTGCTCCATCCAGGCATGCTGGTGCTGCTGTGGGAATTGGGATGCAGGTGGTTGGATCCAGAATAATGGGTGTGGGACGCAGGAGGAGGGATATGGGACGCAGGAGGTGGGATGCAGGATGCACAGATACAGAACAGCAGGTGTGGGATGAAGGGGATACAGGGATACAGGGCACTGGATGTGGGAGGGAGGCAGTGGGATTCAGGATATGGGATGCAGGAGGTGGGATGGAAGAAGTAGGATGCAGGATTTAGGATGTGAGATGCCAGATGTGAGGATACAGGACATTGGGTGTGGAATACAGGAGGTGGGATATGGGATGCAGGTATTGGGATGAGGGATATGGGATGCAGGATGCAGGGATACAGGATTTATCATTGGGTGTGAGATGCAGATGGTGGGATATAGGGTACAGGATGCAAGGATGGAGAATTTTGGATGTGGGATGCAGGATAAAGGACGTGACAAATAGGATATGAGAATTGGGATGCAGGAAATGGGGTGTAGGAGATGGGATATGGAATGTGGGATATGGAAAGCTCCCTGCAGCAGGCTGTGTGCTGGTTGTCACTGCCCCTTGATCCAGGAGGAAAGGGAAACTCTGGATTGTGAGGATCAAGAAGGAGCCTGGCACTGCTCACCCTTTCCTGACCGGATAAACTCCATCAAGGACGCAACACCAGCAAATGCCAGGAATTCCAGCTCATACCCATCACTGCCTGTGTGTGTGCAGGTGGTGGGATAAAGCAGGTGGGATATGGGATGCAAGCTGTGGGATGCAGGATGCACATCCACGTGTGTGCAGGGAGAACAGCTCGCTGCCAAGTGGGAAACATTCCAGGGCAGCGTCAGTCCTCAGATCCAGACGTGATCAGATCCTGCCAGCCAATGCCCTTTGCTATCTCAGCTGTCTGGGAAGCGCAGCTTTCCTTGGAGTCGCCATCCCCAGTGCCTGGGAATGCCCCTGTTCCCCTCTCCATCCCCACAACTCTGTATCCCTCATTGCCAAGCTCCCAATTAAATCATCAGCTCAGTGTTTAATTACCCACACCATAAACCCCAAAGGTTCCCTGGGTTTTCACCCCCCTCCAATCCTTCCTTTCCATGCATGAGAGCGGAGGGAAAGCAGAGGGAGTATCTTCCCACCCCCACCAGGTTATTTATTCATGGAAAAGGCCGAGGCTGGAGCGCGGCTCCGGCACAGCCCTGGCAGCTGGCGGCTCCCTGGGAGTTGTAATTTGCACAAGCAAAAATAAACTAATTGTTATTTTCCATTTACATAAAGGGAAGGGAAGAGAGGTTGGAAGAGAGGGGGAAGGAGGCCGGGAATGTGAAGGGAATGTGCTGCCAACTCCTTCTGGCAGGGCTGTGCCAAAGTACCGGCTCATTCCCTGCTCCCGTGGGGCTCATCCTGCCTGTCTGGTTGCTGGAGGAGTTGAAATTTATGGAAATGATGGCACTGGACCATCATCTTCCTCACCACAGAGTCAGGGCTCACTGCCAGAGGTGTGAAGCCCATCCCAATGAAGGTGCAACACAACAGGAGAGAGAGGACAACTTCTCTCATCAGCTGGGTGGGAGGAAAAACCTGCCGGCATCAGGACAGATTGGGTGGATGGATGGATGGATGGATGGATGGATGGATGGATGGATGGATGGATGGATGGATGGATGGATGGATGGATGGATGGATGGATGGATGGATGGATGGATGGATGGAGATTTATTTGGAGTTTTCACTTTGGCCATGGTGTGTGGATCCAAAATATGGGCCTGGGCATAGAATCATGGAATGTTTTGGAGTGGGAGGGAACTTAAAGATCATCCAGTTCCAACCTCCTGCCATGGTCAGGGACACCCTCCATATTCCAGGTTGCTCCAAGCCCTGTCCAGCCTGGCCTTGGGCACTTCCAGGAATGGGGCAGCCACAGTTTTTCTGTGCAACCTGTGCCAGTGCCTCCCCACATTCCCAGGGAAGAATTTCTTCCCCATATGCCATCTAACCCTGCCCTCTGGCAGTGGGAAATCTCAAATCTTTGAGACTTTAACCCTTTTCCCAAGGGTTGACCATTGCTGAAGGGCACCTGGTGGGGATGTGTTTGTGGATCTGGGCTTGGGATGGAGGTGGGATTGAGGATAAACAGCAGAGGGGGATGAGAGTGCTCCTCTCTCATCAACTCTGTGCAGCCCAAGGATTCCTTGGACCAGGGAGGAAGACGAAGAAGCAGTTTCCCAGACAGGCTGTGGATTCCCCATCCATGGAAGTGTCCAAAGCCAGATTGGATAAGATTGGAGCAACCTGATCTGGTGGAAGGTATCCCTGCCCATGGCAGTGTGGTTGGAATGAGAGGATCTTTAAGGTCCATCCCAACCCAAGCCATTCCAACAATTTTAGGAGGAACACATCCACAACCTCATGCACTGGATGGAGTGGAGGCTGTAGATGCTGTCACCAGCAGTGTCAGCATGGCACAGAGACCTCTTCCATGCTGCCACATCTTGGGAACCTTTGTCATAACACTTGGAACAAGACGTCGCGGGCGTTTAATTCCGATTTACGCCGACAGGTCCTGTCCGTTAATTAAATATCCATTGATTGTTCGGAGAACACTTCCTTGGGTTTATCGCGTTTCTCTGAGACAAATCAAATTGCCACGTCATTAACTTCCAGCTCTCCAATCCATACATAATTACTGCCTTATTAATACCTCCGAGTTACGAGGAAGTTTGAGGCAATTAATATTTGTGGGATAGTTTGTATCAAGTTAATTCCGTCAGGGTTATGTTAATAATGCGGACATCTAATAAGCTGGATAATTAACGTCTCTCTCGTTAGCATCTTCTCAGGTGCCAGTTAAATGTCAGGACAGGCTTTGTGGCCGGGCTGTGTTTAATTAAACTCGTTATTACAGAGGGATTCATGGCTGTTACATGTGAACAGAGTCAGGTAGGACCAGCACTTGATTCCTGCCCTGCCTGGGCTTTGGATACAAAATGAGTTTGGGGATGGGTTGGAAATTGGATTTTGGTGTTGTTCCAAGACCGGACACAGGAGAGATTTTTGCTTGGCAGGAAGTTCAGGATATGGTCCTGGTCAGTGTTGGTCCATCTTGCTTGATTCAGAGCAGGGTTTGGATTTAAGGGATGTTCTTCCAAGAAAGTGGCAAAAACCATGGACTCCCTGATGTGGACATGATTAGTGGAGTGGGAAAAATGCTGGGAGCATCTGTGACCACATTCCCCAGCAAGCCCAAAAATTGTCCAAAACCTATCCCCATATGAAAATTCAGGCAAATTTTAGGCTCAACTTCAGCCCAAATTTGAAGCTTTGGGTTGGGTTTCTTCCTGAGCTGGCAGGAGTTTTCCCAGTGCACCCCAGCCCTGGCATCATCTCACTCCATGCTGCTTCCCTGGGCTTTTCCTGCTCCCTCATCCCTGGAGCTGGTGACATGGAGTTCTTGGCCATAAGAACTTCTCTGGGAGACCTGACTGAGCCTGCATCTCCCTGCCCACAGCCTTCCCTCCCCTGCTGCTCATGAATAAAAGATGGGCCTGTCTACCTGGCCTGTTTGTCCTCATGAAAAATTCATCGGCTGCTGATTAAGTTTTAAGGAAGGGCCGTGTTGCTCAGGTGGGTTGATGTTCTCCAGCTGCCCAGAGGGGTGGGAAGCCGTGGAATTGGGATTTGCCCCCTCTGCTTGCTCTTCAAAAGGAATGGGGGAAAGTTTTGCTCCTTCCCTGCTCATGGCTGTGATCCTGGCAAGAAATCCTGTGATAGTGGGAAGAGAAGGACCCAGGCTGGGCTTGGTTCATATTTGGGAAGGTGATGATCCACAGCAGGTCCAGAGCACACCAGAAATTGTGGAATTCGGGAAAGGAGACACAAGCCATGACCACAGAGAGGAAAAAGGCCCCAGGTGACCTGAGCAAGGTCTTCCATCCCTGGAGAGTGTGGTGACCACTGAGGTTCTGCCTCAGCAGAGGGACGGCATTTCCACTGGAAAAAAGAGGGAATTAACCAAAATTAAAACACTTTTTTTTCGGGTTATCCATAATCCCTAAAATAAAGGCTCCGCTGCTTCTTTCTCCCCTCCCCTCCTCTTGTCTCTCTCCAAGGGCACAGAGGAGACGCTCTGGAACTCATTTTTAATTGCATTTAGGAGCTCATTTAATGTTATCCCTAAAAACGTTCCTGCTGGAGATGGCTCCTCATGTTCCCTCTTCTGGGACAGGCTGGGGAAGGATCCTCCACCACTCCATGTGTGGGAGCTGTTCTCATGCTGGCACCACAAAGTTGCTTCCCTGGTCAGAGATTCCTGCTCCATAAATATTTCAGGAAGCAGCGTGGGGGTCCCAGGGGTCTCCTGGGATGGGTCGTTAGTGCAGGATGAGGAAACATCGGGCAGAGAGCAGAGGAGGAGGGGGAAAAAACTGCAATGAAAACCAAGCAAAAGCTGCCAAAGCCACAAGGTCAGGGATGAAATATTCATGGAGCCATCCGTGCTGGAAGACAGGTGTGGAGGTCCTGGGGAGGCTACGGAAACCCCGCTCTGGCTTCCTTCTCTCTCGTCATCAATGCTCAGCCAGCAGAGTTTGGGGCAGTGGTTAAAGATGCATGAGCCCAGTTGTGCAACAGCTGGACACATCTGGCACCTCATCCCCCTGGTGCTCCTCTCCTGTGCTCTGTAAAAGGTGGGTGGGGAGAGTAGGAGGGGACATTTGGTGGCCACAGTGTGGGCTGGGCCCTTCAGGAATCACAAGGAGAAATGAGATTTGGGATGGAGGTGGTTGGATGGGAAGGATGGGATTTGGGATGGAGGTCGTTGGATGGGAAGGATGGGATGGAGGTGGTTGGATTGGAGGGATGGGCAGTGGGATGGAGGTGGTTGGATGGGAGGGATGGGTTCAGGGATGGAGGTGATTGGATTGGAGGGATGGGCTTTGGGATGGAGGTGGTTGGATGGGAGAGATGGGCTTTGGGATGGAGGTCGTTGGATGGGAAGGATAGGCAGTGGGGTGGAGGTGGTTGGATGGGATGGATGGAAGATTTACCAGAAGGGATGGGCAATGGAAGGGGTGAATGTGGTTGAGTTGGAGAGATGGGCAAAGGGCTGGGGTTGGTCATTCTGGGATGGATGGATGGATGGATGGATGGATGGATGGATGGATGGATGGATGGATGGATGGATGGATGGATGGATGGAAGTGGAGTAGGCAATGGAATTTATGAGTTTGGGTTGGAGGGATGAGCAATGGGAAGCAAGTGGCCTGTGGGAGGAATGGGCAATGTGATGAAGGTGGATGGATGGGAAGGATGGAGCCTCATATGGAGATTTTTCCCCACATTTCCCTTTTTGTGTGTCCTGTTTGGCCCCTCCATGTCCTGTCAGAGCATCCCACTGGCTCTGCACCAGGCAGCCTTCTCAAATCCCATCTCCAGCTGGGAATTCCACCCCATGCCCATGGATCATCACCTTCCTTCCTGATCACCACATCTCCTGCCAGACCCTGACCACCCTAGGGATGAAATTCCCGAGCCAGGTGTTGAACCACCTCTTCCTAGAAATAACACCCCATTTTCTTACACAAATTATTTTCTTTTGCCTCTGTGGAAGCTCATTAGAATTCCTGAATGCTACGGCACGGATCGATGACGTGCCAGGCCAGCACACGGCAGTCGATTCCTGTTTTCCAGGAGACTTTTCCTCCCTGTCTAATCAGAGAAGGCAACGTCTTTCTCCCTGATTTTTGCTCTGGTATTGGTCCCCTGCTGATTAATTTCCAATGGGTCACCTCAGCAGGGAAGGAGGCTCTCCGGTTTAATTAGGAATGGGTAATATGAGTGTGGATTATCCCGCAGCTGTCCAGTGTTATTGTGGATGAGTGCCAGGAGTCTCAGCCTCTCTTAAAATAAAATTCCAAAAGAAAATACTTGGAATAAAAGCCTTTGTGTTTATCAGGTCAGTGTCCAGTTCAGGAGCTGATTAAGCGGCTTCATTGCCACCTGTCTGAGCCCACAGGCCTGAGCTTATCCCAGGCCTTTCCACAGGGAATTGAGGTTGGGATGTTGTTCCCAAAACAGTGAGTGCCACTGAATAGTAGAGGATGGAACAACTCTTTGCTTTATGGGAATTTATGGGATGGGACGCAGCATCCTTGCATTGCCCCTGTGCTCTGTTGTCCCCCAGGATCATTGTGACACTCGGATCCGTGCACACAGACTCGCTCCCGTCGGTTTTCCCAGCTCCAGGTCTCCTTGCTGGGAGCTGCCGAGTCAGCAGGCCGCACATCTGCAGCACGGCATCCACCGGAGGACGATATTAATCAGGATTTTTCCCTCTTGGACTTTGGCAGCTTCCCGGTGCTCACAGCTGTGCCCGCGCCCTGGGAAATCAGCTCCGGTGACTCCCGCACTGCCGGCTGGGAACGTTCCTCATCCCCAGGAGCTTTTGGGGCTGTGGGGACAGATGTGTCCCTTCCCATGGATCAGCAGGGAAAAGGGAAGGTGCTGTTAATTCCCTAATCCTAGTGATGTTGTCCTGGCACCCTTTTCCATGCAGCTTCATCCCTATCCCTTCTCCTTGGTGCTCTTGGAGCACCTTTGGATGTTGTTTCCAGCAAGAAGAACATCCTGGACCAAGCAGTGTCATCCTGGTCCCAAACCCACCCCACGATGCTCAGAGGGGGAATAAGATGTTATGGAATATGGGAAACCCGTTAGGATGGGGACCTCCCTTCCAAGCGTGGGATCCCATGTGCCACTCCGGACATCCCACATTCCTTATTTGGAAGTTGGATGAGGCCCGTCAGGTGGATAATTAGGATAATGAATCGCCCTAAGGCAGTGTTGAGCCTCAGTGGGAATAGTGGGAAGGCTGGACGAGAATCTTGTCCCACTAAGAACCTCTAATCCCATTCTTGGAGAATAAATTGTCCCAGTGCCTCAGTTTCCCTGGAGGCAAACAGGGCTGTGTGGGGTGGATTGGTGATATGGCCCATCCTGAGGGCCATTATTTATTTTATCATATTTTTATCATTATTATTTTATCATATTATGTTTTCCAAGGGACTTTTGAGGCAGGGACTGACACGTGCCTGTTCTTTCATCCCTATTTTCCATCACCTGGATCTCCAAGCTCCTTTCCCTAACATCTTAAGAGAGCTTGTGGTTAGGAGCACATGGGAAAATGGGATCTGGGGGAGGATTTTGCTCAACCCTTGCTGGCCCCACTCATTTTGTTTTTGTGCTGTGTTCCTTTCCCTATGGACACGAGTTCTCCACAGGGGTTGGAAGCAGGAAAGGTGCAGGGAAGGGGGGGAATTCTCTCTCTCTTGTGATCCCTTTGTGTCTCGGTGTAATCACCTCTGATTTATTCTCTTTGATTTTTTTTTTTTTGGGTCCTTTTTGTTGTTATTTTTCATTTTTCCTCAGTGTCAGCATTTTTTCCCCAATCTCTCCCTTCCCCTGGGATTCACCAGAAACCTGAGACTGGGAATTATTCAGGATGCAAAGGGCTGTTAGTGGGTCACTGGTCTCCTTCTGTGGCATCTTCCAACTTCCAAGCCCTTAACCCTTCCCAAGCCACAGAAGGAATCCTCCACACATCCCCCTTTGCCCGACACAGATCCCCATGGAAAAATCCCTATCAATCCTGAAATCCTACAGGCAGAAGGGCCAGATGGGACAGGTTTGGGTGAGTTTGGGCTGGAAAAAAAGACTTTGTGGCCATTGGAATGCTGGATGCTTTTCTGGGAGATGTCACAGGGAAATTATCACACCTTTGGGAATTTGGAATGCTAGTTGTGGGTGGAATGGGGTTGGGATTGGGATGGGACACCGGAAGATGCTTGGATAGCTTTGCAGGCAGCACAGCCCTATGAGCAAAGCCAGAGTAACAAGAAATTTTGGAGCTTTGGGATGAGTTTTAAGCACTTAAAAACTGGGAATAACGGGGAAAATGGTGCTGCCAGCAGCAAATCCTCCTGGGATTTTGGGGACAGACTCAGGGACACCAACAGAGTGGGAAATTTTGGAGCAGGATTTGGGGCAGAAGTCTTTCCAGGGATGGAGATCTGAGGATCTGGGCATCAGGGAGGTGTTGAGGGGTTGGAGCATGTCCAGAGAAGGAGCTGAGGAGGATCTGGAGCACCAGGAGTGGCTGAGGGAGTTTGAGTTGGGGAAAAGGAGGCTCAGAAGGCACCTTCTCCCACTCTGCAATTCCTGGAAAGGAGGATGGAGCCAGGTGGGGATCGGGCTCTGTTCCCAGGGAACAAGGGACAGGACAAGAAATGGCCTCAGGTGGTGTCAGGGCAGGTCTGGGTTGGATATCAGGGAAAAGTTCTTCATGGAAAGCATTTTCCAGCCTTGACACATCTGCCCAGGGCAGTGGTGTCACCATCCCTGGAGGGATTTAACATCCATGTGCATGTGGCATTTGGGACATGGTCAGTGGTGGCCTTGGCAGAGCTGGACTTGATCTTGGAGAGCTTTTCCAACCTAAATCACTCCATGATTCCATGGTGGATGGATGACAGTGAGCTGTTGGCCACCACATGTCCCCACCAAGCTCCTCTTGTCCCTCAATCCTCACAACTCCTCCAACCCACAGAGAAAAGCCAAATCCCTACAGTTTTGTCTCTCTCACTTCCCAAAACAAGAAGGAATAAATCCATGAGGATATGGAAATGCGGGAAAAAAATCCAGACTGGATGTTTTTCCAGCATTTGGGAGGTGTGTGTTTCCCTCCCAACTTGTTTGGCACCCAAGGCTATCGGGAGAACTCAATCTCAACCTTTTTGATCTGCTCCCAAAACATTAATCAGAGGATGCAGAAAAGTGGATCAGCTCTTAAGCGCTGCATTAAGAAAGTTGCAGTTTAAACAGATTTTTTTTTCTTTCTTTTTTTTTTTTTCATCACCTGAGTTTCTAGGAAATTTAAAAAAAATCCATGGAAGTGAAGAACAAGGCAGATCTGATAAACAAATAAAATGATATGAGATAAACCTCCAAGGCCTCTTTAGCCACCACAGCTGAAATATCAAATTTTTAGGCTTCCCTAGCCTGGATTGTGAGGAAAACAGAGGTGGAGGGACTGGAATTTTTGCTAGTGGTTTTAAAAGCAGCCACTTTTTATACTGCAGGCTTCTCTGCACCTTGTGGTGACACAGGTGGTGTGTGGCCAAAAAGCCACCGGGGTTGCCACTCTAATGGAGCTAAATTCGCTTGGAAAAAATAGCATGAAAATAAAAATAGCATGAAAATATTATGGAAAAAAAAAAAGAGAAAAAAAAAAAAAAAGAAAAGCAAACCTGGCCAGAGTCCATAAAGCAAAGAGCTGAGCAAATTGGGGCAATTGTCAAGGGAGGTCAAAGCTGTCACCTGTCAAGGTTGGCAGTTTCCTCTAGAAAGGACTTGATGTGAATCCTTCCCGCAGAACATGGGCAGTGTCCAGGGGCAGCTCTGCTCTCCTGATGTGCATGTTTTCTGTGGGATGAGTTTTGCCTACACAGCCAGGGCCGATTTCACATCACAGTGAGCATTCAGCAGCTCCTCTCCTGCTCCTTCTCCTGGTTTTGTTTGGATCCAGTTTGGGTGATCTTTGGGAACGAGGAATATGGGATATAGGATCAGCAGCTGGCTCTGCTCCAATGTGCCGGAGAGAGGCAGGGATTAAAACCATCTCTACCCCAAAAAGGAGCCATGGAGCTCCTGAGGGCACCTAAAACTTCCAAAAAAAAGGAATTTTTGAAGACACCATGGAGATAGTCTGAGGGATGGAGCCCCTCTGCTCTGGAGCCAGGCTGGTAAAACTGGAAATATCCAGCCTGGAGAAGGATCCAGGGAGATCTCAGAGCCCCTTCCAGAGCCTAAAGGAGCACCAAGAGAGGGCTGGAGATGAGGCTTGGATTGGAAGGAAAAGAGGGAATGCCTTCCCACTGCCAGAGGGTGGGGTTGGATGGGATATTGGGGAGGAACAGCCCCTCCTGGCAACCTCAGCAGAGAGGTGGAGGGAGGAGGAGGAATGAAACAATTCCCTAACTGCTGGAGATGTTTCCTCCACATGAACACTGCCCTGGCTCCAGAGATTTGTCTGGCATGTCATTCTCCTTGGCACTGGAATGACCTCAGCTCCCTCTTGGCTGGCGCTCCGAACCCACTGCTGGCCTGCGAGAAAATAATAAAGAATTAATTAAGACCCAGCTCTCATCAGTGTTAATGCTTCAGAGCCCCTTTAGCCACCATTCCAGGGCATTTCAGGTGCTTTTGCCTTATGAAATAATCAGGCTAGAGATGCAGCCAGAGCAGTGGCCTCAGCCCTGAGCACTGATCACAAAAAGGGTCCGAAAAAAAACGGATTTCAAAGATTTCAATACTCAATTTTCCTCATCACCCTGTTCTCCTCCCTTCCCAGACAGCATTTACTCTTCCTCTTCCCCAAGGAATTCTAGTGTTTCCCTGCTGTTTAAATTCGCACAGTTCAAGCCTCCTCCAGCACAGACCTCGAGGGTGTGACTGCTCTGGTGACATCCTCTAGGAGACATTCCCAACCTCTGATAACCCTGCAAGCCTCCTTCAGAAGGTCACGGCATTCCCATGGCATCTCTATCCACAGAACCCCCACCACAGGGAAATCTCATCCCAACATATCCCACCCATCACTGGGAGAAGCACCAAAGCTTTGGACCATCAGGACAACTCTGGATTCTTGGCTGACCCACCACACCTGAGCCCTCGGAGCATCTTTGTGGCTCTCTGCTTCCATGAGGTAACTGGAGATGCCCTGAAGGGCTGGGAATGTGAATTCCTGGTGGATAAAAACTCCTACAAGATGTCGGAAATAGATTGTTGTTGATCCAAGGGGGGCCAGTGTGAGTAACAACCAGGGAAGGGAACAGCATGGGAAGGGTATTTTACTCTTTGGTGGTCGTTGTCCAAGGTTTCCAGCTCTTCTCAGAGGAGGCCATGCTGCTCCAAAGGGTTTTCTGACTGAAAAATCCCTCTTTTTTTTTTTTTTCCTATTGGGAATTTTAAGGGTTCTGCTCCGTGATGAGGCTTCCCACAGGCTCTTTGAGAGGGCTGGAGGGGATGTGGGCTGGGGAACATGGATTTCTTTCCATCAGGGATAGTGAGATAACTCTTGGATTAAAGAGTTGTCTGGACTTTAAGTGCCCGTGTCCTTATCCTGGACTGAGAGGTAATGAGGACTGGGAATGAGAAGGAATTCAAAACAGTGGGGCAAAGCCTTAAGAACCTGTGAAGCCAGAGCTGGTTTCTCAACCCGGCAGAGCAAAAAGGGCTCGAGGACCTTGCTTATTCCCACAAGGGACTGCAAGAATGAGGATGGAACCAGGCTGTATCCTCAGAAACGGCTGTGTCCTCAAAATCTTTGGGAATATTCAGCACAGCAACTGCTGGTGGCAAGAGGCAGCACAAAGAAACTCCGTGGGGCATCACAGAACAAGCTGAGCTTGGGGGAATTTCTTAATCCCTCTCCTTACTCAAAGGCTGGATTTTGCCATCCCCATCACTCCGGAGAAAGGAGCCCCGAGTGCTGCTGGCTTGGGATGGGACTTGGAGCCAGAGCTTGGTCTCAGAACATGAGCTCAGTTTTCAGAAGGAGAAACTGAGAGCTGGTAAATGCTAAAAGAGCCATTAAATCACCTGCTCCATCCCCAGCAGGGCCGGTGGGATTGTCCCCCCGAGGTGGCTGGCATGGAAATGCTGCTGTTGTGGGGTTTTCATGGAGATCCTCTGGGAACAGCTCCCTGTCAAGTGTTGGAAACTCTGTGAAATCTCTACCTTTTGCTTCTCGTTAGTGCAGCCTAATCATCCCCCTTTCCCCAGGGGGATTTCTGCCCTCCAGGCACACCAGACCTTTTTTCCATCTGCCTTCCCAGCTGTCTGCCTGCCCAGGTCCCTGCAGGTCGGTGCTTACCTGGAGGGGATTTTTTTCCAAGCCTTTGGGTCCTGGCAGCCCCCAGGGCAGGACAAGAGGCAGGAAGAGCAGTTGAATGATCGGGCAGGATGCAAACAAAGGGAAATGGTGCCCGAGGAGGTTTGTCCTGGCTCAGGAATTCCCCTGGAACACATCAGGCAGTTTCATGTCCCAATGCCTGTGAGGATCCATCCTCCAGAGGCCCGGCACTGCCTGTTCCAAGCTGTGCAGGAGCTGGAAGCCAGGATTGTCTCATTCCCTGTGGGACAGCAGAGGTGTTCATGTGTTTGGTTCCCAACAGGCAGCTCCTGCCCCTAAAGGGATCAGGATGTGTCAAAGTGGAAGGCTGGGAATGGGGAATGGTTCAACCCCAGAGCTGGGAGAAATTCGGGATGAGAAGGTTTGTGGCTCTTCTGGACAAGCAGGAGTGATGGATTCCCTGTAAGAGAGAAGGGAAAGGAGCTGTGAGGCATCAGGTGAGACGTGATGGGTCTGCAGAGGGTTTGCCAGAGGGTTTGGAAAGCTGTGCAGAGCCAGAGGAACAGGGAAAGGGATGCAACACATCTGGATATGGGCTCAACATGACTGGAAATAATCCAGTAGCCACCCCAGTCTGGGAAAAAATTTCTTTTTAATCAAACCCAGAGCTGGCAGAGCTGGCAGGGATCTCTCCTCTGAGGGAAAAGATGCTCCCATCACACCTCCTTCCACCTGGGAAATGACCCACATTCCTGGGAGCATTGCTTTGCTCCCCCATCGGAACCATCCCCTGGTCCAGCAGCTCCTGTGCTGAACAAAACCAGGAGTGAAAGCTCCAGTTATGGAGTCTGGCAATAAAAACACAAAATCCAGAAATAACCAAGGTGGATTTAGACTGTGAACATGTGCTGTGAATGCAATTTAAATTGTAAAATATTTAGGAAGCTGCCTGCTGGTGACAAGGACCTGCCCTGCCCTGCCTGCAGTGCTGCAGGGAGCAAAAGCCAGGTGCTGTCACTCCACCTGTGACAAGGACAGCAAAAACTGACCAAAACACTCATGAAAAAATCAGAATGGTATCTCTGAGGGGTCCAGAGGCTGATTATGTCCCAGAGAATGTGAATCCAACATGGGGCAACAGGAAGATACAGATAACAACCGGCTGTGTCCCAAATCCCTGGAGCCTCTTCCTCCTGCTGGTTTGGATCCTGCTCCATCACCTGCTGTCACCACATTTATCCCTTCCCATATCTCACAGCAGGAGAGCTGGAACTGGATTCTCTTTCAGGTCCCTTCCAACCCAATCCACTCTACAACTCTGGGATCACTCCACAGCCCCACAAGGGGTGAGGTGAGGCCAGGACGCCGCGGTTGCAATCCCAGAGGACTCCCCACGGCTCCCAATCCCTTTATCTCAGGATCAAGAAGCTCCGGGGCCGCATCTGCCAGCCTTGTGCTGGTGGCATCACGCTGCTGCTGAAGCAGCAGGATGGGGCAGCCCGTGGGAGCGACAGCACCGATCTTCCACCCCGAAAAAACCATCCTGGGATCAAACACTGGGATGATCATCATCCTGGAATGATGTTCCTCCCTGTCCTGTGGGGCGAGGTCCCCACGGCTTCCAGCATTTCCCAGCCTTGCAGCCCCCCGGGTTAACCCGGCAGCATCCTCCTCCCTCCATCCATCCCTTCCCTTCCCTCCCTTCTCTCCCCGTCTCGGCTCTCGCCCCCGCCGGCATCCACCAGCCTCTTTCAGGTACCTCGCAGCTTTTAATTGAAAGCAGCCGCCGCTGCTCACAAAACACGCCGAGACCCGGGAGCCAACTCTGAAGCCTGACTCAGGATGGGGACCCTGCCGGCGCGACGCGGGGCGACAGATAATTAAAGTGACAATCGCGGGGGACGCAGCGATGCCTCCCCCGAGGATGCCGCGGCAGCACCGGGCGAGTCGTGCCGGGCCGGTGGCTCCGTTTTTGGCCACCTTCAGCCCGGGTACGCGGCCACCTCCACCTCCCGAGCCGGGTTTGAAGTCCCCCGGGTGCCGTCGGTGCGGGACAAACACGCGGGGCTTGATGGCTGGAGGCTCGGGGTGTTTAAACGTGTGGGAGCGTGAAGACAGATGGGCTAAAATTTCTGAGCGCTCATGAAAGATTCAGGGGCGTCACTTGTTAAATTTAATTGGGAGAAACCCGACTCGGCGCCTGACTGCACGGTTTGGTGGCTTTTGCTTAAGAAGTTAAGTGACAAGCTTGTCGTCTGTGTTTTTTCCCCTTCTTTCCTTCCCTTCTCTTCCTCCCGCCCTGCTTTTCCCAGCTCCTGCCATCGTGAATAATTTGGGGGGGATTATCTCCTGTCTCCTGTTGTGGCGAGCATCACTCCAGGCAGGAGAGAGGTGGGATTTTGGTGATGCTGTCAGCTTGGGATGCAGGAGGTGGGAGCTCAGGTGCTGCTGGGTTTTGATCCAAATCCAGGAAGGGAAGTAGGGGATTCAATAAATGTCATTTGCCAGAAAAATTTGGGATTCAATCCCTCTGCCATGGGGCTGGGACACTTTTCTTCCCCACATGAACACCTGGTGGGAGAGGGGGAGGTGACAAAACCCCTCTCCTAGGCAGGATCTCCTCTGGAGATGAGTTTTCCAGAGGCTGGAGGAAATTTGTGTGCCAACAGGGGTGACAATGAAATTTAATGGCTTCTTCTCCTGGGGGATTTTCAAAGTGATGGCTGTTTTAAGTGGCTGATTCTTCTTTTTAAAAAAAGGAGGTTCCAGGAGGGAATCATCCCTCCAAAAGCCGATTTCTATGCTCGTTGTGGCTGCCTCTGCTTCCAAAGAGAAAAGCAGTCCCTGCTGGAGGGTCAATTCATCTCCTGTGAACTTTGATGTCTGCAGGAAAGCAGATGAATCACACTTGAAAATTCCTGCTTCTCCCAGATGGCTCCCAGAGAAGCTGCAGTGACTCCCCAAGGTGTTCTCCTGCTCCACAGATATCCTCAGAGAGGTGATGTGGACCCTCCCCACTCAGCTCTGTGGCATCCCGATTGTCACCCCTGTTGGCACACAACTTTCCTCCAGCCTCTGGAAAACTCAGCTCCAGAAGAGACCCTGCCTAGGAGAGGGGTTTTGTCACCTCCCCCTCTCCCATCAAGTGTTCATGTGGGGAAAAAAAGTGTCCCAGCCCCATGGCAGAGGGATCGAATCCCAAATTTTTGCTGGCAAATGACATTTATTGAAGCCCCTACTTCCCTTCCTGGATCTGGATCAAAACCCAGCAGCACCTGAGCTCGCATCTCCTGCATCCCAAGCTGACAGCATCACCAAAATCCCACCTCTCTCCTCCCTGGCTGGGTGGGAATGGGAGCTCCTGGATAAATTGTGGGAGCAATTTGGATCCTGTCAGGTGGCCTGGTTGTCACTTTAAATGCACCAGTGATGTGGGATGCGACCCTTTTTAATGGGGTTTGTCTGGTGGGATCTTTGAGTCTAAAGGGGAATTATTCCTGGTGTTTTATGCATTGAAAAGCATAAAATACACTCATCTTTCCATGTGACTGTTCCATCCATCCATCCATCCATCCATCCATCCATCCATCCATCCATCCATCCATCCATCCATCCATCCATCCATCCATCCACAGAATCATGGAATGTTTTGGGTTGGAAAAGACCTTCAAGATCATCCAGTTCTAACTCCCTGCCATGGGCAGGGACATCTTCCGCTATCCCAGGTTGTTCCAAACCCTGTCCAATGTGGCCTTGGACACTTCCAGGGATGGGGACCGCCACAGCTTCTCTGAGAATTCCATTCCAGGGCCTCCCCACCTTCACTGGGAAGAATTCCTTCCCAATATCCCATCTCTCCCTGCCCCCTGGCATTGTGAAGTCATTCCTCCTTGTCCTGGCTTTCCAAGCTTATGAAATGGGTTTGTGGAATGAATTTCCTCTTTAATGAGTCTCAGTCCACAACTCCAGGGCCAAAAAGTGGCTTTGGATGAACATCCGGATGTGCTGGAGTGTCCCAGTGTAGAGAGGCTTGGACATGAGCCTGGAGTTTGGACACAGCATTGGATTTTTGCTCAGCTTTAGGTGCTAAATTCTCACATGATTTACTTTGAGAGATCAGACTTGGTACCAAAATCTTCACCCCAGGTTTGCAGGACACCCCAAGTCACCCAAAATTTCACCTGAAATATGCTGATTTGGATTTAGTGAAACCCCACAGAGTGATGAACATCTCACTAAGCTGCTCTGAGTCTAAGCTGGGTCAGGGGACATTTAGGCTCAGTATTAGGAAAATTTCCTTGCCCAGATGGTGACTGGACACTGGAATAGGCTCCTCCGGGGAGTGATCACAATCCTAAGCCTGATGGAGTTCAAGGAGTGTTTGGACAATGCCCTCAAGCACAGTGTGGGGTTTTTGGGATGTCCTGGAGGCCAGGAATTGGTCTGGGCGATCACCGTGAGTCGCTTCCAGCTCAGGATGTTCCATGATTCCATGAAATAATTTATTTTTGTCATTTTCCTTCACCACGAGCTTTCCCTTGAACCCATTCCTGGTTCCTCAGGACCATCCCATGAACAGCAACATTCTCAAAAGCTGAAGGAACAGAAATGCAAGTGCTGCCTCCTTCTTGCCACCGTTAATTACCTCCTTTGTTAACGACTTACATTTCCAGCATCCACTGCTGAAGATTTGCATTTGGATTTTGGAGAAGTGGTTCTGCTCTGAGAGAAGTTTTATCAAACCCAGATGTCAGCAGAGAGCCAGATTCCCACAGCTCCAGCATGACTCAGGTGCAGTTTCACAGGGATCTCTGGCTTTGAATTTCTCAGGATGAGGATGCACGTTTTAACAAAATAAAAGGGTGGAATTTGTTCATCGCGGCTACCCCAGTGAGGAGCGGGGAGTTTGTAATTAAAAAATTTTGTCCTGCCACAGCTCTCCTCTCTCCATGGCACCTCCAGGGGAGCCTCTCCAAAATCCTTGGAATGGCTCCTCAGAGGGGAATTCCCATCACATCCTTGTCCAAAAAAAAGGGAGGGGATTCTGCTCCTCTCTGGTGAGATCCCACCTGGAATGCAGCCTCAGCTCTGGATTCCCCAGCACGGGAAGGACATGGAGCTGTTGGAGAGAGTCCAGAGGAGACACCAAGGTGATCAGAGGGATGCGAGGGAAAAGTGGGAGAGTCGGGTGTGTTCAGCCTGGAGAAGGGAAGCTTTGGGGTGACTTAATTTTGCCCTCCAGGACTTAAAGGAGGTGACAGAAAAGATGGAAAGAAGTTTTTTACAAGGGTTGGAGTGACAGCACAAGGGGGAATGGCTTCCAATGGCTTCCAGTGCCAGATATTGGGATATTGGGAACAAATTCTTCCCTGGGAGGTGCTGAAGCCCTGGTATGGAATTCCCAGAGAAGCTGTGGCTGTCTCCATCCCTAGAAGTGTCCATGGCCACATTGGACAGGGTTTGGAACAACCTGGGATAGTGAAAGGTGTCCTTGCCCATGGCAGGGGGTTGGACTGGATGATCTTTAAGGCCCTTTCCAACCCACACCATTCCATGATTTCATAAAAAATAAAGGTTCGGTGCAGTCCAGAGCACATCAGGCAGTGCCTGCCTTTGGAGTCAATCCCAGCAACAGCCAGGGATGCTCCTGCATTTGAGTTCTGCTGGTGAAAGGTAAGAATTTCTGTGCAAAATCCCAAACAGAAAAGCAACTTTGTCTTTTGAACACTGTCAGGGATTGTCTCTGTACCTGTCCTTTGTTTTCTTTTTTTAATTCTTTGTCCCCCAGAATGAGGAAAAACAACCTCCCTTCTTCTCTCCATCAGTAAAGGAGGGGAAAAGGGAGGAAAATAATTATAAAAGGAAGAAAAATGCTCCCCATAATTTTTTGTGTTGACAGTGCAATCTCCAAAAAATCCCCTGCTTTGCTTTGATGCAGAATAAAAGAATTTTGAGTGACACAGAGACTTTTCTGTTGTTCTGCTCTCCATTTTTCATCTCAAAAATGCAGCAGTGAAGAGCTTTTTATTCCTGAGTCTCCACCAGGATTTATGGATCTGGAATTCAGGTTCATCCGGTCAGAAGTCAGGGAAACATGGAATTATTCAGGTTGGAAAAGAGTGATTCCAGACATTCCCCCAGCACTGCCAAGGAAACCACTGATCATGTCCCCCAGAGCCACATCCACATGGATTTTGAATTCCTTCAGAGATGGGAAGACTCCACCACCTCCCTGGGCAGCCCATTCCAATGGGAATTCTTCAGGAAATTCTTCCCGAAATTGATTTAGGAGCTGCTTCCAAAACAGCTGGTGCTTTTCAGGGACATTTTTCTTCTCGTCTTCCAGGGCCAACTGCATCTTTTAATTCCAAGGGTAGTGGAGTTGGAATGGACTGGAGCTCACAGGAGGATGTTCCAGGGATCTCTCCAGGTCAGAGGAATCCCAGTCTCCTCTCTGTACTGTTCTGCTTCATGGAATCATGGAATCATGCTCCAGCTCCCTCATTCCAAGCCCCTGCCATGGACAGGCACGCCTTCCACTACCCCAGGTTGTTCCAAGCCCTTTCCAATGTGGCCGTGGACAATTCCAGGGATGGGGAGTTTCCTACCAAGCTGCAATTCTCGTTGTGGGAGAGGCAGGAGTCCTGCTCCAGGGTGTGCCTGTTTTGGATTAATGTCCAGCTGAAATTGGTGTCCATTGACAGGCAAGGGTTCTGCTCCTCTGCCCCGCTCAGGTGAGACCTCACCTGCAGAGCTGCCTCCAGCCCTGAGATCCAACATCAGAGTGGCTGGAGCAGATCCAGAGGAATCCATGGAGATTTTTCAAATGCTGGAGCCCCTCTGCTCTGGAGCCAGGTTGGGAGAGCTGGAGGTGCTCACCTGGAGAAGGGAAGGATCCAAGGAGAACTCAGAGCCCCTTCCAGGGCCTAAAGGGGCTCCAGGAGAGCTGGAGTGGGACTTGGGACATGGAGTGACACAAAGGGGAATGGCTTCCCCTTGCCAGAGGGCAGGGATGGATGGGATATTGGGAAGGAATTCTTCCCTGTGAGGGTGCTGAGGGGCTGGAATTGAATTCCCAGAGAAGCTGTGGCTGCCCCATCCCTGGAATGTCTAAGGCCAGGTTGGACGGGGCTTGGAGCGACCTGATCTAGTGAAAGGTGTCCCTGCCCATGGCAGGGGGTTGGACTGAACGATCTTGAAGATCCTTTCCAATCCAAACCATTCCATGACTCTGTGACCCTCAAAGATGGGACTTAAACCCTTTTCCTGGGAGCACTCATTGAGCAGGATCTGTGGAAGGCTGGGAAAACCTGGCAGGGAGCAGGGCCTGAGCCAGCCCAGGGCCCAGTTTTAGGTTACTGCTGCTTAGGGGCAGAAATAGCTCCTATTAAGTTGCATTTCGGGATTTGGAGCCAGAAGATTGAGGTTACATCCACAGAGCGAGACCTGGTGTTTTGTGTCCTCTGCAATTCCAAGATCTCTCCCAAGAGCCATCCTGGGAATGGCATCCCCCTCCTCCTGCTCTACTGGGACACAACCTCTTCCAAGGGGGATTTTGCTGCCTGAAGTTTCACCTGGCAGGAAAATGTGGAAGTGGGAAATGGAAAATTTATCTCCTGCCTCAGTTTCTCTACACGAAGCAAGGGAAGATTTTCCCCATCCCATAAGGGCTGGGACATCCCACCAGGAGCTGGTGGCAATCTCACTAAACACCAGTTTAGTGAGATCTTTCAAATCACCCTGTTCTGCATGGAAGGAGAATTCCCCTCCATGGAGAGGGGCCAGGCATCCCTGGAAAGGGACAAGTTTAAAGGTCAGGGATATGGGTTGGACCCAGACCAAAATCTTTTCCCCTCAACCACCTGCTCTTGCTAGAAGTTGTCTCTCTGCCTCCCTGGTTCTCATCCAGCCTCACCCCAGAGCCCAATTCCATGGGTATTTTGGGATATCTGAAACATCAGGCCAGGATCCTCCTGCTGATTTCTACGTGGATGAATCCCACTGCAAAAGCCCCTCTGGAAGTGCTTATCCCTCCCCAGCCAGAAGAAATGATGGCAAAAATTTCCAGGGTTTAAAGGGTTCAGGAAAGTCTCATGGCCTCAGACTGTGAGATTCATCTCCACATGGAACTGATTTCAGACAGGGATGGGAAGATCCTTGTCAGTGGACAACGTAGCAAAAGGGGAAACCTTAAAATCATGGAATGGTTTGGGTTGGAAAGGACTTTGGAAAGGAAGACCATCTTATTCCAATCCCCTGCCATGGGGGACACCTTCCACTATCCCAGGTTGCTCCAAGCCCTGTCCAACCTGGCCTTGGGATGGGGTAGCCACAGCTTCTCTGGGAATTTTGTGCCAGGGCCTCAGCACCCTCACAGCCAGGAATTCCTTCTCAATATCGCATCCAGCCCTGCCCTCTGGGAGTGGGAAGCCATTCCCTGTGTCGTGTCCCTCCATCCCTTGTCCAAAGTCACTCTCCAGCTCTCTTGAAACCCTTTTAGGCACTGGAAGGGGCTCTGAGGTCTCCCTGGAGCCTTCTCTTCTCCAGGCTGGACATTCCCAGCTCTCCCAGCCTGGCTCCAGAGCAGAGGGGCTCCAGCCCTTGGACCATCTCCATGGCCTCCTCTGGAATTTCTCCAGCAACTCCACATCCTCCTGATACCGGACGCTTCTTGCTCATCCTCTGCTTTTTGGGCTCAGGAACCATTTCCACACAGTCACAATAATGTTTTCCTCATCCAGACATACCCTGGGATCACTTTTCCTATTTCTCACTGCTCCTGAAGGGATTCTGATTTTTTGGGAATTGCACTGCTCTCATAGCTCTGCTCACTTTTCTTCTCTTTGTTTCCCCTCCCGACACATGCAGAGAATTTAGGGTGTCCTGGGAATGGTATCCGTGCATCTCCGTGGCTGTGATGGCAGAAAGATGGATAATTCCTCTCCTAATCATCCTGAGGTGAATTCATGTCATCCACGGAGCTCTGTGTGCCCGTTCCCTGGTTTTCCAAACCACTTTTACAGGGAAGGGGATATCCAGTGCTCCAGGGAGCTCTGGGGAGCTTTGGGGACTTCCAGGCATCAATATCACCCCCGAGCTTCCTGAATTCTTCCCTCTTCACCTCTTCCCCTCCTGCTGTCCTTACAGCTGTGTCAGAGGGTCCAGAGGAGGCCATTCCCGTGGAAGCAGCCGCTTGAATTTCCCCCCTTTCCCTCAAAGTGATTTTTCTCCCACTTCCGCGCAGCGTGCGGAGGGAATTTTCGCACCCGTAAACACTTTGCGCCGCTGGCTCCCGGCTAATTGAGTCTGACAGTTCGTGTAGTCAGCAGCTGAATGGTGTCACTGGGAATTAGGCTGCCGGGATAGACTGCCAGGAGCAAATTACTTTGTCACTTCTCAGCTGACTCGAAAATATGGGGCTTTTTTTTTCCTTTTTTTTTTTTTTTTTTTTTAATTCTTCTTTTTGTTTTTTGATTTTGTTCCCCAGGTTTCAGTTTAGTTTTGGAGGTTTTGTGTGAGACCGTTTGAAGCCCCCCCTAAACCCCAGCCTTGTTTGTTTAAGGAGCATTTTCTTGTTGGAAACAAACTCCTCTCCTCCTGAACCCCCCTCTGGAAATGTTTATGGAGCGGGTTCTGAAAATGATTTTTAAAGGGGATCCAGGGGAATTGAAGGGAAGTGACTCAGAGAGCGGGAAAGGGATTAAACAGATCCCTCCTCCTCTCTGTGGTATCCATCCAATGCCATGGATTCATCACTCATCTATCCACCTCCACCAGGCAGCTTCCATTTGTTTGTTCATCTCCCTGATGTGTTCCTTTTGCTGTGCAGTATTCCAGGATTGTGTCCATTTGCCAACTGGTTATCCATCATCTGGCTGTGGGGTGTCTCTGGCCCATCCTTATTATCTGTTTGCTGAGTTTATCCCTTTACCCTTTCCCAAATTCCTCCCACAATGCCATGATCCCATGTTGGGACAGTTGTCAAGCTCTTCAATCATCCCCTTTTGAGGCCCCGTTGGAAAATTGTTTGTTGGAAAGTTGTTGGATGTGAAAAGCTGTTGTTTGGATATTCTGCATCTGCTGGTGGCAATGGAATTCCAGCCTCTCTGAAAAAATGGGATCAGTGGGATTTTAACCAGTGAAAAGCAGGTAATTCCTGAGGTGACGGAACCAAGACCTGTTTCAAAATCACATTGATGCCAACCTGGGCTCTCCCAAACCCTGTCACCTGTCACAACCATGTCCAATAGGTTGTTTCCCTGAAAACATTCCTCTGCTTCCACGACAAACCTTGGAATGCCACCCAGACCAGTCAAAGCCAGGGGAGAAAGTCATGGAGCAACTTCCCAGCTCCACGTGACTGGAAGTGAAGAGGAGCCCTGGACCAGGTTCATCCAGCTGGAACACTTTTCTGGGGAAGATCCAGAGTTTTGGTTCTATTAAATTAATCCTGCACTGGAATGGCTTTTCATCCAGGTGGGAATGAGGGAAGGGTTGGTTCACCTGATTTCTTGGGATTTTTTGGTCATGCTTTCATAAAAGACATTTCCACTCCCGGATGTTTCTGCATCCTTATCCCAGCACTGCTCGTGCATTGCTGCTCCAGGGACAATTTGCATTTTTCCAAGTGTGATCCCACTCCCTAAAAATCGTGACTTCACATTTACAGTGACAAAACCACACTTTTTTAATGATTGTCACCAGTGCAACTTCTCCCCCCAGTCTCCATTCCTGCATTCCTGGGGCTGAGGGTACTCTGAATGTTCCTGTCTTTATCCTCCAATACTTTGAACATGTAAGTCACTGTTGTAAATTTTATAGGAATCTTTTATTAAATTCTTTCACTTAAGCTGTCAATTAAATTTAAACGCTGTTAAACCTTTAGGCTTAAACTGCTGGTCAAGCCCAGGGCTCAGTTTAACAACAAGGTTTGGTCTGAAGCTTGTGCCTCAATGGAATGGTTTTCCTAATTCCTTTTTATCCTTACCCTTTTCCTTGTACTCCCCAACACCTCTCTTTTCTCTTTCAGGGGGTGATTTCCTATTCCTCAGTTTCTCCAAAGCCTGAACACTTGGATACCAATATTCCCTACCAGAGAGGAACACAGTGGCCAGAACCCTGAAGCCAGGTCCTGCTGGAAGACCAGGAAAACCAGGATAATCCCACCTGGAAGAGGCTTCACAAAGCCAGGTTTATCCTGGACACATGGCAGAGATGCTGCAGGAGGTAAATCCTCCATGGAAACACCAACCCTGGCTCTGCTTCCCAACAATAAATCCAAGTTTAATCCTCAAATTGCCTGGGCCTCCCTCCTGCCAGGCTCTGGCTCCTACACAAATTGTCCATCAACCCTAAGTAGGATTTCTTGGCCACACACAAAAAAGAGGCCCCACAGCTGCCATGGAGGGATGCAAATAAATGCAGGGATGGTGGGCTCCCTCTGGATGTTTTTGGCCAAGTCCTTTCTCATGGGTGCTTTGGGAAGAGGTCATTATCCACCCAGCCTGTTGGGATGGATCCTCTTGATCCCATTTAGCTGAGGCTGGGAGTTCCCACCCCTGTTTTGGGGAAGAAACCACAATTTCTGCCCATTTCCAGTGGTTTGTGGACTCCTGGCTGGTTAGCTGGGTGTTCCAAGGTCTGGAACACCTAAAATCCTGGAATGGTTTGGGTTGGAAAGGACCCTAAAGATCATCCAACCTCCTGCCATGGGCAGGGACACCTCCCACTATCCCAGGTTGCTCCAAGCTCCATCCAACCTGTCCTTGAACTGGTCTGGATTTGTCTCCCAGACCAGACAGTTTTATTGGAGTCTCAAAAGGAGGTGACTGTCCTCCAGGATGCTCCAAGCCTTCCCAATGGTCCTTCAGGTGCAAAGAATTTTGTGTTTCCCTTCTCCCAGCAATCTAAAACTATTAATGCTCAAGATGTGTGTTTAGACACTGAACAGAGTATTTGCCACTTCGAAGTTCATCAAGTCACTGACCAGAAAACTGTGCTTGTATAAAATGGAAAAGGGTGTGTATGCCTGAGAACTGCCTGTGCTGCTGTAAAATTTGATAGCAACGATGTTATTTTGTCTAGTAGAAATCATTCTAATTTCTGTATTTGTAATTTTGTTAAGATTATAGAGTCTGATTTTTCGTACTTGGCCCCCGTGACATCCCACCAGTTGATTAAAACCAATTATGCAATGTATCACAGACTATCACCTACCCCTATTAAGGTAGACCTTACATTAGTAAAACAATTAATTAAGCACCAAGACCTACTAGAGATCTTGAAGGAAATCCAAGAAAGTGGAAAGAAAACCTTAATTACTGTCCAACATGATACAAAAGAAATAACCAGAATTCTACAAAGAATAAAACAAAACATAGATCATCACTAGTGAGATGTGATCTTTGAGTAGTCACCAACTGCAAATAGAGTCTTTAATAAGTTGTGTCATCCAATTGTAGTTTTGTTAATATTAGTAAGAATAAGTTTAGGATTACCCATTATATTGTTAATTTAGAATTGCAGAATACTACAACAAGTAGCTGTGTTAACTTCTTTATCAAATGTACATGGTAAAGCATTAAGAGACACTTATTGTCATAAATGTCACAAGCTTTCTAGATTGCTGGGAGAAGGGAAAAACCTGGAAGATCATTCCATCCAAAGCAGGAATTTCGTCTTTGCCCACTGCCTGCCCAGGCAGGAAGGTCATGGTGATCTGATCCCTGGGAATTTCAGAAGGTGGATTGGGATTCCTTCCCTCTGCTCTCCTCTGGCGAGATCCCACCTGAAATGCTGCATCCAGCTCGGGTGTCCCACCACAGGAAGGATGTGGAGCTGTGGGATCAAGTCTGGAGGAAGCACCAAGATGGTCAGAGGGATGGAGAACATCTGGAAAAGCTGGGAGAGTTGGGAATGCTCAGCCTGGAAAAGACAAGTTTTTGGGTGACTTAATTGTGGCCTTTTAGGACATGAAGGAGGTGACAAAAAAGATGGAGAGGAGCTATTTCCAAGGATTTGGAGTTATGGGACAAGGGGAAATGGCTTCTCACTGACAGGGAGTAGGCTTAGATGGGATACTGGGGAGAAAGCAAGTTTGACAGATGGAAGGATGAGCATGATGTCGCCAAAATGGAGAAGCCATGCCTGGAAAGCAGCATCCTGAGGGATTTGTGGGCACAGACCTTGTTCATGCAACTGCTGTAGGCCAAACCAACCTAACCATGAATTTTGGTCTCTAATTCCTCTTGGAAGGGGTGGAATGACATGAGGAGAATGAGGAATATTTCACAAATCAGGCAACATTTCGGTGTTCCTCAACTGCTTCTAAAGAGCAGAACCTTTCATCTTTCCAAGATTCCTTCTTATTTTGGTGGCCACATTTTCCTTTCCAACGCTCAGGGATGGAGGCACCTCTGGCTCCAGGGAATGCTGATGTGAGTGGTGGGTGCTCAGAGCTTCCTGGGACCCCTGGAAGGGATGGTTTGGAGATTGCATGACCTTGGAAGGGGAAGAACAACTCCTGTCAAGAGGAGGGCTGTGTTTTTTGGGAAGGAGCCAAAGGAAAACTGATCAACGGAGCACGGGAGGGAAAATGAGACACCCAGAATAGCTCCGGGTCTGGTTCTGTGCCTTGCAGGGAAAGCCTGAACATCCACAGGATCTTCCCTCCTTCCTGGCTGCTTCACCATCCCCAGGGGCCCTCCTGATGTGCCAAGGTCATGGGACCCTGTGACGAGGCCGTGGTCCCTGGCAGATGCAGAGCCCTGGAGAACAATTCCTGAGGAAGAACCGAGCTCAGGCCAAGTTTTTTTAAATGGGATTTTTCTTATCAGGAAGACTAATCCTCATAAATTTGTGTGGAGGGCAGTGTGGAATCTGCATCTGGGGTTTGAGTGTGCTGATCCTTGTGGTGTTCTGCCTCACAGAGCACCTGATTTTCCCTCTGCAGGGCAGGGACCTCTCCACATGGAATTTTCTCTCCCCTTTTTGCTCCACTTCCCCCACTTCTCCCAAAATCCTTGTAGTGCCCTGCACCAGTGCACATTGGAGGGAGTTTTGGGGCTCCATGTCCTGTTAAACTCAGATTTTGCAATAAACCTTGTTCCGTCCTCTCAAAATAATTCCCTGTGCACCAAATGAATCAGGGAGGGATGGGAGGAACAGGGACTTCGTGGGACAGAGCCAAAATCAACTCTGGATGAAAAGTCCTGCCCAGAAAGAAGCAGGAAGTTTTGAGGAAGATTAGCAGAGAAAATGAAGAAAAAATTACCCCCAGGGCAGGAATGGGAAGCACCCCGGGGCTGGCTGGGCTCCTTGGCTTTGTTTATTCCTGGGACTCTCCTGGCTGGGGCCTCCAGGCGATGAGTTCCTCACTTCACAGTTTTGGGAGCACATGTCATGGTTGAGGTTCATTAATCTCCCCCTGCCAGCGTCCTTGATGAGTGATTTTAATTTTGCTGCCTCTCGGGTTACCCTGAGCCGTGAGGAGGTTTAAAAACATCCCCGGGTTGGGACGTTTTGACTTTCCCGTTTAGGATCGAAGTGCAACCTCTCTGAGGGTGGATTCTACTCCTTCACTCTGCAGCTGTGATGGCAACATGGGGAGGTCTCAGATCCCTGAGAATGAATTTTTGCACAGGAGCAGCCTTGGAGGAGACTTGAAGGTCACAACTGATGGAATTCTGCCCCGTTTGCCACTGCTGATGGCTCTGAACACCCTGTTCGGAGTAAGGAAAGGGCTCTGACACACGAGAAGCAGCAGCATCCTCTAAAAACACATCAGAGCCAGCCCTGTCCCAGAAAACTTCATCCTTGTCCTGCATCCCCTTGAATTCCAAGCACACAGGAATCCCTGTAGGGCCACAACCACATACAAAAATCCAGGAGCTGTTTCTCTCTCCCCCCTCTGTGCAAGCACACTCATTTTCCTAGGAAAATCCCTCTCTTTGGGTTTCTTCAGCCTCGCAGCCTTTAGGGGTCACTCCTAGCAAGATTTCCATCATTTATTTCCCTGCAGCCTCACGAGGTGGAAATGTCCTGGAAGAGCCAGCAGTGGCATCAGGACTCCTTGTGTCTTGTGCTGAGTATTCCCAGTTTCCTGTGGCTTTACCTGGGCATGATCCTTCCCTTCTTTTCTTTCCCTCTTTCCTTTCTTCTCCTGAGGAAGATGGAAGCTGCATCCTCCCTGGCTCCAGAAGGTGAAGGATGAACAACCCTGAGCATTTAATGCTGGTGTAATTTCGGGATGAAAAATCTGGCAGTGCTGCTCTAAGGACATCCCAAATTCCATCTTCGTGCTGTGCAGCTTGAGATGGGCTCAGTAAAGAGGGATGAACTGGCTGGGAATGGGAATAACAGCAGGGATCATGCACCTTTCCTAACATGATATGAGGGCAGGGATTTTTCTGCTTTATCCCCTCCGTCGCTGTCATTTGCTACAGCCAGAGTGATGATTCCAACAGTGGGAGACAACGTTCCTGGGCAGTGGAATTTGATCACCTGCTCTTTTCCACTGGGCCCAGGCCAGAACATTCTATCTGTCTCCAGGAATTCGGGATGAGGGTTCTGCTCTGAACAGCCTTATCTGCTTGAAGATATCCCTGATCTTGCAGGGGGACCAAGTTGTTCCAAGCCCCATCCAACATGGCCTTGGACACTTCCACAGGTGCATCAGCCACAGCTTCTCTGGGAATTCTATTTCAGAACCTCACCACATTCACAAGGAAGAATTTCTTCCCAATATCTCATCTATCCCTGCCCCCTGGCAGTGGGAAGCCATTCCCCCTTGTGCTGTCACTCCAGGCCCTCATCTGAAGTCCTTCTCCAGCTCATCTGGAGCCTCTTTGGGCACTTTAGGGTCTTTTCTTCTCCAGGTGAGTATTCCCATCCTCCCAGCCTGTCTCCAGAGCATTCTCTATTCCTGCACATCCTCCCCCTCTAATCAGAAAGAAAGAAAGAAAAAAAAACAGGAAGTTTTGAGGAATGATTAATGGAGAAAATTATGATTAGTGGGAAAACCCCCCATAACCCTCAGGGTTGGGGGGGTTTGGAAAAGCAGTTCCCATCCTGGGAAGGCAACATTCCCAGAGGCACAGCACTCAAAACAGCCAGAGATCTCCCTCCAGCTCCCAAACTTCTGGCTCCAGTGATGCCAAAGGGGTTGTCAGGCACAGAGGGATGGCAGGAGAGGAAGAGGATGCAAAGCCAGAGTTTGCCTTGGGATCCCTATTGACAGGATTTCCTGGACAGCCCAAAACCCCAAATTAAGGGAATTGTTCAATAATGAGAAATAGACAATTAAACTCTACAAAGTGTCAGAGCCAGACCCTTCCAGCAGCAGCCAGAGGCTGGCTCAGGATCCCTACTTGCTCCCAGAGGAGAAGTGGCTCTGGAACAGGGAAAGGTCAGGAAAACTGGTGCTGGTAACAGTTTGCCAAGGATAATTTGGGCTGCCCCAGGACCTGAAAGTGAGACAGTGGCTCCTGGCAGAGCTCCAGGCTGGGCACAACAGTGCTGGAGTGCAAAGATTCTGGCAGGAGGGATATCCAAGGGCTGTCCATGCATCCTTGATGTGGGATACAGGATGATGTTGCCATGCATGTGCAGGAATGGTGAGATGGGAGATGCAACAGCCTGGAAAAGGGACAGGCAGCATTTAAGACCCCACTGCCACATCACTGGAAGTGTCCAAGGCCAGGTTGGATGGGGTTTGGAACAACCTGGTCTAGTGGAAGGTGTCCCTGCCCATGGCAGGAGGGTGGAACTTCAGGATTTGGAAGTCCCTTCCAACCTAAATCATTCCATAATGATTATAGGGAAAGCAGGGAGATGGAGGGACGTGGTGAGGTCTGATTTGCTCTTAGTGTTGCAGTGTCCCTGAGTGCCACTCAGATGAACAATTGTCCTGATCCCACAACCCTTCCTATGTTGCTGAATGGCCCAACCAGGTGGAATTCCACCGATCCCAGCCCTACCTGTCCCTCCTTAGCTCTGTGCTGGGCCCTCTGGCTGCGCTCCTTTGGAGCCTGATAGATTCTGTCCCCCTGGCTGAGCAGGGATCCGCGGCCAGAGCCTCGCGCTCCCCCGGGCCAGGTCCCGGCGGTGTAAGCGGATCCCTGCAGCTCAGGGCTTGTTATGTTTCCCAGCACAGTCTGTGCTGGTTAATTTGGACCTCCAGGAATTTGGAGATGCTCCTTCCAGCAGGGAGGCCCCTGGGTAAGACGTGGCATCTTCTCTCCATGACGTAAACCCTTCCCGGGCCAAATAGCTGCGTGCTCCAGCACGGATCACGGAATCACTTAAGCTGGAAAACTCCTTTAAGACCATCACGCTTCCTGCTGTAAAACTGCACCTTGAAACCTTCACCCTTCTCCACCCTGGGGATGTAAAGTTTCATTATGGAAGTGCAGGGAATAGTGGGAATAATGCTAGTGCCTCGTGGTTGGGGTGATTCCTTTGGGATAACTCCGTGCTCTGGTGGATCTCCCTCTGCAGGACCACGGGTAACCCTGGGGGAAGCCCATGGGTGGGGGCTGAGGTCCCGGCAGGAGGTGGGGATGCATCAGGTGTCAGCCCTGGGTGCCAGCCAAGGTGTCTTCTAACAGCACCCCGGGGACCTGGCGCTGCCCTCGGGGTGAAGGAGCCAAGCAGTCCCAGGGTGAGGCGCCCTCGGGAGGGGAGGAGCAGCTGGGGGACAGGCAGGGGACATTTGAGAACCAGCTCCCTGCATCCCAGGGGGCCCTGGCCGAGATGCAGCTGCCAAGCAGGTCGGGAAGGATAGACACGTCCCCTCTCCAGCACTGGGAAAGGACCAAAAGGGTTTTTGGATCAATGTGCAGGGATCTGGAGTGTGGTTTGGAGCAGCTTTCTCCCTGAGGTCAGGCACATGTTAGGTTTGGAGCCTGGGTTTCCCTGCAAAATGCCACAAATTTCCTCACAAATCCTGTCTGGGATCCTCTCCTGTTCTTTGCAATTCCCTGAAAATAAGGCCCAAATGTTCCTCCTTCTGCTGTTTTCTTCTCCCACCATCCCTGACTTGCTTGTGTTCAACAGGGTCACCTGAAGTACTGGCGTTTCTCTGCCAAGGCCTTTCTTGTCGCTCCAACGTTTTTTATCCTCATCCCATTTCCCGTTTTTCTCCCTGTCTGTATTCCTGAAAGGGTCCCTCCTGCATGACATAAATCCAAAGTTTCTGTAGAATCATAATAATGGAATTGTTTGGGTTGGAAGGGACTTTTAAAGTTCATGTAATTCCAAACCCCAAACCCTCTTGGCTTCAATTAAATTGTTCAAGAAATCATGGAATGGTTTGGGTTGGAAGGGACCTTAAAAATCATTTTGTTCCATCCCTCTGGCATGTCCCCTTGCAGGGACACCTTCCACTATCCCAGGTTGCTCCAAGTCCTGTCCAGCCTGGCATTGGACACTTTCAGGGATCCAGGGCAGCCCCAGCTTCTCTGGGCAACCTGTGCCCATGCTTCACCACCCTCACATGGAGGTTTTTTCCTGATATCCAATCTAAACTTACTTTCTGACAGTATTTAACCATTCTCTCTTTTTCTGTCATTCCAGGCCCTGGTAAACTGTTCATTTCTGTCTTTTTGTAGATCCCTTCAGGTACTGGAAAACTGCAATTAGGTCACCCCAAAATCTCCTCATTTTCTTGTTTTATGATCATCCAGACCCTACCATTCAAGATTTCATCAGGGTTAAACCAAGCACCGAATGAATCACTCCTGGCTCCTTCTGCAGGAGCATCCCCATCATCCCATCCTCAGACTGGAATTCTGTGGAGGCTGTTAATTACAGCTGCTATTCCCTCTGGAATAATGACTTTTCCCTGTCCCCTCAGCGGTCCTTTGTGTTTCCACATCACCCTCCAGCCCAGCAGCATCTCTCTCCAGCAGGGAAGTTTAAAATCCAAGTCTCCTGAAGGAAGTGGAATCGCAAGGGTCATTTTCGCCTCTGCAGATGCTAAATCGTGCTCTGCTGACTGCTGGAAAACCTTTCCCTCCCCCTCCCAATCCATGCAGAAGTTTTGCAACAGCAGCAAATCCCTTGATAACCCGCCTGTGCTGGAAGCAAAGCCCTCCCCAACTCAGCGCACCAAGAAGTGCAGAACATCAGCTTCCCTCATATCCCTCTGTTTCCCTCTTTTCCTTGGGAGCTCCAGGCAAGGGACAGACATCTGAGCCGGGCTCTTTCTTCAGGTCCTAATTCAGGGCCCTTTGCAAAAGGATTAGTTTCTGTTTGAAGGGGTTTTTTTCCTGCTCCGGGGTAGTATCCAGGCGGGAGAAGCCAGCTAAGGGAGAGAGGAGCCTCACAGAGTCCATTTCTGCTCCCTTTTCCCTGTCAAACTGGCAGCCTGGGATGGATCAGCGGGACCAGGATGCTGGACCCAAGATGTTCTCTCTACTCTTCTCTGAGGGTTGATTGATTTGGGGCAGGTGAGAAGAAAAGTGGGGACTCAACATATCTCTACCTCATCCACTTCCAGCTGACTTCCAGGCCCCTCCACACACTCTCACCCTTCATTTTTCCCTGGATGGGACTAATCCATCCCTGCTGTTGCTTTTCTATTCCCAGCCCCTATCAACCGTTCCCTGACCTGGGTGCCAAATGCATGGTCCAGCCCATTTTGGTGCTGCCCAACTGCCTTGCATCCCAAATCCCAGTGGCTCCATCCACGTGGCCTCTTGGGACAGCTCCAAAATCCCTTTTGGGAACAGCCCCATCCAGCAGTGGTGCCAGAGATTTTATCCATAGTCCCAGCTGCCCAAGCATCTTCCATGCTTTGCAAGTCAGGCTTCTCACTTTTTCCAGCAGAGAGAGATCTCAATGTTCTTGGGCACAGCACGTGGTCTCATGTTGGATCTCCATGGATCTCCATCCACAAGATTAAATCCAGTCGTGAATCCATAAGTTGATCCATGAATCTGTAAGCTGATCCATGGCTTGATTTCCCTCATTGTTTGCTTCTGGTGGAAACTCCTGGCTCGAAGCCTTACATCCAGACCTTGGGCTAGTTTAGGATAAAGGATTGCAATTCCAAGGATAGGCCTGTGGACATAAATTGGCTGTGAGAAAATGCACTTCCATATATTCCAGAGGCATCTTCATCTGGGCTCTCATGTTCAGTGCATGGACCGTTCTTATCTAAAGGAAAGTCCTGCAGAAGGGTTTGATGGAGACTGGGATCATCATCCCAGTCTGAGCTTGAAGAAGCAGGAGAGAGAGACACAATTCCATGGATTCCACAGTGGAATGTTGTTTGTGCTTTCCTGCTGTTTTGTCCCAGCTCCTCTGTCCTTCCATATTGTCCCAACAATTTCAAGCATTCCCAATCCCAAGGAGTCCTCTGGCCTCGAGACTTATGAATTCCTGGTTGGACTCAGTGGTCCTAGAGGTCTTTTTCAGCCAAAAGGATTCTGTGATTTCCATGGTGATTCCTATTTTTTCTCCTTTCTTCTTCCCAGGTTTTTAGTACTGGTGGGAAGCAATTGTCACAATCCCAAAGTTTCTCCCGGGCCACCACCAGCCATGTCTCCATCCTCCCGCATTCACACCCTGAATCCATAGCACAAAATCACGGAATCTCCTGAACTGGGAGGGTCCCACAAGGATCACTGAGTCCAACTCCTGGCCTTGCACAGGAAAACCCCAACAATCCATGTCCAACTCCATTATAATCTGAATTATTGGAAGCTTCTGAACTGACTAGAAGATTCTACCTTTGGCCAAAACTGCTTTAAACCCTCAGCTCTAAATCCCTGTGGCCCCACAACAATTGAGCGGCTCCATCATCAGGTGAATGTTTTCCCATTTCCATCCTGCCCAAAGGGAAGAAACCTCCAGCTTTTATCTTTGAACAAACCTTCCAACACCCTGTGGAATTTCCTCTCCTCCCTCCACAGCTTGTGCCTGGCTCTTCCTTCTCTCCAGCTGAGCCGAGTGCAGACCTGGGTCAAGTGTAATCATTTTTATAGAGCTGGGGATCAATAACTGCTGGAGAGAAATGCTGTGTGTCAGAGTCCCCTCGGATCCTGGAAAACCAAAGGAGCACTACATGGAAGAGCACTTACTGTATTACTGCTGCAGGGGGATGGAGCTCTGTGCCAGAGGCTTGGCAGGGCTTTGGAAGTTCTGGAGGGATTCATGCCCAGCTTCTCTGGGAATAGGGAGAACATCCCACCCTGCACGGCCCTTCCTTCTTCCCATCTTTCCCAAGGAACATCCCTGTTTTACAAACACCAGCTGCAAGAACACCTGGGAATCAGTGGCTTTATCCCAAGCTGATGGATAAAGCTAGGAAAGCATGGATACACATAGATTTAACACCATTCTGCCCTGAAACTTCACTTTGGGAATTTTTTTTACTGGTTTATGCTTTTTATTTCCTGTTTGGGTCTGCTCTGTTGCTATGGGCTTCTGGAAAAGCTGGAATTTCCAGGGATAAACACCCAGATCCAATCCCTGCAAAACCCTTTGGGACAAGGTGTTGGATAAATGTCAACAGAAAAACTCTTGGAATAATCTAAGCTGGCGAAAAATTCTCCTGGGATGGAACCAAACTTAATTTGGGTAATTGGTGGCTTGAAGAGCAGGAAGTGGGGATGAGATGGAAGTGCCATCAGGGGATGATTGTCCCTTTCCTCTCACATGACACTTCCTTGGTGCACCACGGGTGATCTGGGGGATGTTAAGGACGTGTGGGATTTGTCCAAGCATTTCCAGAGCCTTGCCACCTGTGTCTGTTACCTCCCTCTCCTTTTCCCATCTCTGTCCCCTCTGTAGTTATTCCAGTGGAGTTGGGCTCAGGAGATCACTGAGGGAGATTTCCAAGAGATTCCTGCTCTGCACGGAGTGGAAGAGCTCTTATTCCTTTCCCCACCACATTCATGGATGTGCTCTCCAGACTATCCTGAGGATGGATCCACCTTTAGCACTCCATGGCCTGGTCCAGCTTAATCTGGGAAATGAAAATTGATGCTTGGCTTGGTGAGATGCAGCATCATCAGTTCAGTGTAGGAATCCAAGGAATGAGCAATTAGTCATGGACAGGACTGTCATCCATCCCTGGGTACCTTCCTCTCTCTTCCTGGTTTTCCATGGCAGTGGTTTGGTGTCCCTGCAGTGGGAGTGGAGGAACTGGAGAAGCAGAAATAATTTCCAGATATATTGAGTCTCTTTGGATTAGAATTAGGGTTTGCACAAGAGGAATTTTATAGGACCATCCTTTGGAAATCGAAATTCTTCTCCATTCCAAGAGAGATCAGTTCCTAAGCTTTGTCTGCCCCTATCCTGTTGCTCCACACATCAGAACAGGGATAGAGTCCTAAAATCATGGAATACTTTGTGTAACAAAGGAACTTTAAAGGCCATCTGCAAGAAGCAAGGAGACCTTCAACCAGATCAGGTCACTCAGAGCCCCATCCAACCTGACTCTGAATTTTTCCAGGGGTGGGGTGTCCACCCCCCTGGAATTGTTCTGGTGTTTTTCCACCCTTTCCAAGCAGGAAAGCTTTAGGAAACCTTAATGTTTCAGGTCTGTCTGAGAAGTGAAATGCACTGAGAGGAGTCGGAGTGGGGTTGGGAACCCATTGATCCTGTCTCCATCCATTTCTGGAGAGTTTTTCCATTCACCCATCTATACATCCATCAAACCATCTCCAATCCATCCTCTCGGTGCTGCACAGGAAGTTTTGACAGGCGGAGACGTGAATGTGCCAGGTCATCACTTCTGTTACTGCTGCAAATGAATTTTATGGATGGTTATTTACATCTGACTTTATGACCCACCACTTTCTACTAAGGAAAGACATTTTAATCCATAGGAAAAATCTCTAGGGCCATGGTTTTATCAGACAGAAGAAATCTGATCAGAGCAGATCTTCAAGCCTGGAGTTCCACGGGTCCTGTTTCCTTCCAACAACACCATGCAGTGATTTTGGAGGAATTTCCGTGCAGATTCCTTGTGCCAGAGGTTTAACTCCATTAACATGCTTGAATCATAACTGTGAATGTGCCTCCTCTCCCTCTTTGCCCCCACAAGATCCTTTTAGGACACCTGAACCTTGTACCTGTTCTGACTGAGGCTGGTGTCAGCCATGGATTCATGCCCATGGGATATTTTGACCATGGGATATTTTGCCAGTGAAATCTCCCTCCCCACTTCACCTTCTTCTGCTGGATTGCCAGGTTCAGGTGGGATCTGTTCCTCCACCTGTCTCCCTAATCTCCCCTTTCCATCTGGATGGGGCTTTCTGAGTCTGAATCCATCTCCTAAGCACAGGTTGGGTTACTCCTGCTTGTTCCTCATTTGGTCCTGATTCCCTCATCCCTAGTGCCAATGAACTCCGTATTCCATCTCATCCTTACCTGAGAGAGTTTGGTTCTTCCATGATGAACAAAACAGATTAAACTTTATCACCTTCCCTTCTCCTCCTCCTGGCTGGAGCTCAGCTAATGGTCATCCAAGTCCTGGCCCCAATCCTGATGGATTCTGGTTGTCCAGAGGAGACCCAGGCTGTGTCCAGGATCCAAACCAGGCTCTGGAGTGGGAGATGCTGTCCCAGGGCATCCTGCCCACACAGCTGTCCCCTCACCTGATGACCCCAAACCACAGTGGCCCTGACCAGCTCACACCATCCAGCTGTGCTGCTTCAGCATCTCCTCAGCCATGGTGAGGCACATCTGGGTGCTGTGTCCAGTTCTGGGCTCCTCAGGACAGGAGGGACATGGAGCTCCAGGTGGAGGACAACGAAGATGATGAAGGGACTGCAGCATCCCTGATAAGGAAAGGCTGAGGGAGCTGGGGCTGTTCAGCCTCGAGAGGAGACACAGCTGAGAGGGGACCTCATCCCTGTCTGTCCCTGTGTGCAGGGAGGGCTCTGAGAGGGCCCAGGCTCTGCTCTGGGGTCCCAGCAATGGCACAAGAGGAACAGGCAGGGACTGATCCCAGGAAATTTCACCTGGACATGAGGCAGAACTTCTTCCTTGTGCAGTGACCAAGCCCTGAACAGAGACAAGAGAGGGTAGGAGTCTCCCTCATTTGAGATATTCCAGAGCCCTCTGGACACAATCCTTGTGCTGGGTGCTCTGGGATGACCCTGCTGGAGATGAGGGGTGAGACCAGATGATTCCACTGTGGTCCCTTAAAGCCTGACCCATTCCATGATTCTGTGATTGGACATCAATTCCAACATCTGGCATGAGCCAGCAGTGACCATGGCCACACCACAGGCAGCTTTAGAGCTGGTGGGGGAGATCCTGACCAGGCTGGGACAGCAATATCCAAACCCACAAACTGCTCTTCAGGCGCTGGAAGCAGCAGGAAGCTGGGCACGGCCTCTCCCCCTCGCAGCCTGCAGTTAAATATTGACAAGGGAGGGCTGTTTTTAAGGGATGACTGATTTTATGAGCAATCATCAAGGAACGCGGGGATGCCACGAGCTCATCCAATATCCTGTCTCTGAGAGCATCCCCTCCCAGCTGCCTGGGAGGAAGGAGTCAGCCCCTGTAATGGACACTTATCCAATAATTTGCCAAAGGGGGCAGTTTCTCGCTAACCTCAAGTGGTTTCTGTTTGGCGTGTGGCCTGAAACACAACCCTGACATCCCTCATAAATATTTATCCCAGCTGCAGGAGCAGTGGAGGAGATGTTTGACCACATCCAGCCTTTGTGGGAGTTTTCTAAGCACTTGTTTCAGAGAGCCCCCCCTGTGCTCAGGGCAAAGGGCAGCTCCTGAGTCAGCTCCAATCTCCTGCCAGGGAAGCCTCCCGGGAGGAAATGAACCTGGGAATGCGTTGGGGTGCAGTGGATCCTCTGGATTTGAATATTAAGCAGGATCACAGCATGGAATATTCACTCACTCTGTCCCTAATTGTCAGCATAGGGTTTGACACGTTTTCTACCTGGCTGCTCCAGACCCTGGTGGCTTGAGGACACAGGGGCTGGCAGAGACCGGGGTGATCTCTCGACCATGCCACCCTCCAGGGCTCCACCTGTGTGTCTCCAGGGATGAGGATGGGCATTGCCCACCAGGACCGGGAGGCCAGGGAGTGGGGATGAGGCTGGGGCTCCAAAGACCCTGTTTTTCCTGTGTTAGGGGTTCTTTCGGCAAGGTGTGGGAACACCCTGGGCTCCATGGCAATGCTCTGTCCTGCCCCAGACCCTGCTGTGTTTTGTAACATCCAGGCTGAAAGACCTGGGACAATCCTTGCATTCCCATCTGCTGACACTTTTTGGGAATATTGCTTTGGTTTCTGCTCCCTGTTTTCCTCCCTGGGATGCTCTGAACCCCCCCTCAAGAGACACATATTAGGGAGCCACAGCAGAGCCCCAGGGGGACCCTGCATGTATGCCAGCCTTGCCCATGTCCAGAACTGGAGCCTCTCCCCTCCTGATTTTGGACACATCCAGGCTCATTTGAGGTGTGGGGGCGCAAGGGTTAAGCCCTTGTCCTTTAGGAGCAATGAATTTATCTCATCACTCACTCCGGGTCCTCCACCCCCGGAGCAGCATCCAAGGAAAGCCTCCCTCCCCCAGTTCCTGGGGGCAGCCAAGCCTGAAGCCCCTCTCGCTTCCCACCAGCGGGAACAATGTTATTCTGCACCGAGGCAATTACCGCCACCTAATTAAAACCGAGGCGCGTGCCATCCCTCAACGACACGGCGGGTGGAGGTGGCAGGGTGCAGGGAAGGCGGGGAGCAGGGAAAGCGGATGCTCTGCCTTATTCCCCCCTTTTTTTTCCAGACCTCCCTCGCTACTCCCCTGTGGGACTTTGCTCCCCAGGAAGCTCAGAAAAGTGGGGAGGAGGGAGGGGGAATGGGAGGAGGGACAGAAAATAAATGGATGCTCTGTGGGGGGCTTTGTCCCATCCTCTCCTCCCACCCCTCCCCTCCAACCTTTTACACTGCCACTCAGCTCCAGAGGCTCTTGATTGACTTTAAATGTAATTAAATCGCAGGCACGCCGAGGATAATTCAGGAAGGTTTCATTGCCCGTCGGAGAGAGCGAGGCAGCGCAGACAGAGGGGTGTTAATAATGCACTTTTTATTGCCGAGCAGTTGGAAGAGGTTCAGGGAATTTGTGGAGAGGGAGGAGCCTTGGACCGGGCAGGGGAATTTGGATCGGGATGGGCGAGTCTGGGATTTTTGAATTCGATCCCAAAAGTCCTCAGAGGGATGGGGGAATGCCCCGTGGTCAGTCAGGTGGGAGGGCTGCACCTTCGGATCAATCCCCAAGGGATGTGAAGGTTCTCCCAGGCAATTAGTGCCAGGAAAAGAGGAAACAGCTCTGCCAGGGGAGCTTCAGGTTGGACATCAGGAAGAAATTCTTCATGGGAAGGGTTGTCAGGCATTGGATTGGGCTGCCCAGGGTGGTGGTGGAGTCACCATCCCTGGATGCGTTCAAGCAATGACTGGATGTGGCAGGGGATCGCTCACAGGTTGGACTGGAAGATCTTGGAGGTGTTTTCCAAGATTCTGTGAGAATTCTCTGAGAAAAGAGTGAATTCATCTTGCACAGTCAGGAATGCCCAACTCAGGGTGAGAACTCCTGTTTTGTTCATAGCATCTTGTGGATCCTTGCTGTGTCCCACCACATGGGGGGACAACTCTGCCTCAGATCCTCTGGGTATACCCAGATTTTCTGAACTCTAAATTGGGTGATTTTTCCCAAACTGGTCTTTCAGCTGATGCTGATTTTTCCCACTTGTCTATTTTATTTCTATCTTTCTTTATTCCCCCAGAAATCACTTCTGCTGCTTCCTCTGGAAGATAAACTGAGCAAATACATCCCCTGAGAATAAGTTCTTTCATGAGTTTAGCTGGGCTTCAGGCTGCCCCAAATCCAGGTCTGACAGCTCCATGCTTGGCTCAATACAGAGAATATCTGGAGAACTCCTGCATGGCAAGGGAGGACCCAGGGGTTCACTTGGTGTGAATATGGTGGCACATCCAAAATTCTGGCTGGAGAAACAAGAAGAGCAATCTGGATTTCATCAATATGGAAAAATTCCCGACAGAAGTGAAGTAGGTTGAAGGTGACTTCAAGGTTCATAAATGTTGGAGGCTTTGCTGTCACTGCCTTGTTTGGGAATGATGTTGGTTGCAAAGAAGGGTCCAATGGTGCTGTGGCACCCTCCTGTCTCTTACTGGTTTTACACAATCCTAGGTGAGTCTTACTAAGCTATGCTTAAGTCTGGGTCTGGTGGGACCTGAGGAATGTGTTGTTGGTCCACACTGGTAGACTCTGACAATTGCATGAGACAGAACTTCCTCTTCCACTTAATTTTTGTCATTTGTCACATCAGGCCACTCTGCCTCAGTTTGAGACTCAGAGGTGAAAACACAGGATGGGGATGAGTATTTCCTTGGAAAGAGGGCATGGCTGAAAGGTTTGGGGGTAGAGGAGGTCGGGCTTTCATCAAGGAGGCATCTCAAGTAGCATTTCTTGTGGTGGAAGCTGTTTCAGGGGCTGTTTCCAGAAGAAGGAACATTTCACAGTTTGTTGAGTGAGAAGCAGAAGTTGCCTGAAAGGGGGATCTCTGACCCCCTGCAGAATTAGATTGTCCTTCAGAGGGGGCCCACAGGGTGTTGAGACCCAACCAGTCCATCTCCTCTCACCTGCTGGTTGGTCCTCTTCCTAAATTCCCATGTTTGGAGGCCTGACTGGGCCAATGTGGCACCTTGCATGGTGCTTCGCTGTTTGCTACAGTAAAATCCCCTCTCCACTGGTGTCTTAATTTGGAAGAAGATCCTTAGACCAACCCAGAGCAATCAGCTGAACTCCCTCAAGAGTCATTACCCCTTGATGCTCTTGGTATTTTGTTCCTCTGGCCACCATGGGGACCACCCACAGCTCATGGAGCAGAAGATGCAAGCTGCAGATCCCATCTTCTCCCAAGTCCCAGAGAGCTGGTCAAAGGCTCCAGGAAATGGAATTCCAGGTGTGGAGTGGGTCCCCATGCCTGGTTAGGCCAGGCAGAGCCCGCTGGAGCATCTGATGGGGTGGAGAGGGGGTGGGGAGCGGATTAAAATTCTCGTTTCTTCACGCTGGGTGAGAACGCTACAGTGGATTAGGCCGGGAGCTGCTCCTGGCTGTGGTGCTGTGCTGAATTAGCAACATGTTTGAATGAGATAAAAGGGGCAGCTTTACCCCAGCGCCCTCGTTCCGTTAATCCCACTACAGCTGTGAAATGAAGAGCAGCAGATCGGCTTTACTCCCTTCCCTGACTATTTCCTACCCTTGAGACCGAGGCAGCTCCGCACAGATTTACCAAACCTGGCCCCGCAGGCGGCTTCCTGCTCCGGCTGGATGCTTCCTTTGCTGTGCCGGGCCCTATCCCAGGACTTGTTGTGATGGGAGACTCTTGGAAAATGGGGTTGGTTGGGGTTGGACTTTTGGAGAGTGGGGTTGGTTGCCCTGGGAGGGGTTCGACCAGCTCACCAAGCTTTACAAGATTCCGCATTGCTGTGGTGTGTTGCCACGGATGTGCTGGAGGAGGGAAAACTCATCCCTGTTGCAGCAGGTCACCTCAGCAGCATGGAACAGGTAGGGTTTTCTCCTGCTTTTCCCTGGGAATCTGTCAGGCAACTAAATGGAGGATGCTCTTTGGTCCTGCAGCTGGGGCTGTGCCCACCCAACCTCCAGTTCACTGATGACACTTTACCCTGTGGTAGCACATCTTGCTAGTTCATGGATGTCCCAGTCTGGGACTGGTCACAGCTCCAGGGACATGGACAACATCTCCTGGTGCTGGAGGTGATCCCACCAGTGCAACTTCATCTTTCAAGTGGGTCCCAGTGTGGTTCCAACACCTTATTCACACAAGGATGTGGCAGTGTTGGGATAACTTGGCACCACGAGTCCCATCTCCTCTCATGCAAAGCAAAGTTTGTAGAGGGAGATGAGAGAAGGAGACTGTAAATAGCCAGGTAAAGATCTGAGAGGTCTTTAAAAATAATCTTAACAATGTTTAAAAAGGATCTTGGAGGTCTTTTCCAAACCCAGCAATTTGGAGGTGATAGAACTTGGAGGAAAGGGTTGCAACCAATGTTTGGGTCTGTTGACTTACTCCTGAAATGTGTTATCTCTTTCTTATCAGTGAGCCAGTAGTCACAATAGCTGGATATCACTTCGCTGGAGCTGGGGAGCTCAGATGTGTCCTTGTCCCAGTCACTTAAAGGCTGGAATTCATCCCTTCTGTTCTGGGAGCTGTCACAGAGGTGTAGCCATTGGAATGGTGCTTTTATGCTCCTGCACATCCAGGAGTTTAAATCTGGGCCATCCACAAAGTGGAATAAATTGTCCGCTTGGATGGAGTTTTCTGCCTTAGGAAGAGTGGAAAAATTCCCTCAGCTCCATTAACTGGATCAGCTTGTTGTGAAGCCATGGGAAAGAGGAGTCTCCACTGCACACACCCTGTTTAATCCCATCAAAACACCTTTTATCCACATCTCCATAACATGGGTAGGAAAACAAACCTGCTGTAGGATCGGATCCATCTGTTTGCACTGGAGTCACAAAGATTTGGAAGATGGATGAAGTTTGGTGTGGTTTTCCTCAAAAAATCTGTTTGTGTGGATGCAGAACTAGTTCAGCTGGAAATGGTTCTTCCAGAGGAAGGTTCAAGAGAGTACACAAGGAATCTCATGAAGTTTCATCCTTACTCCTGCCAAAGAGAGTAAGGATGAGAGACCTGACCTTTCATGAATTATTCCTGTTCTGCAATAACTTCAAAATCCAAAGGTTTCTCTGTTCCATGTTTTCAACTCTGGAAGAACCCCACTGTCTTTCCCTTCATAGCTTTGTGTCTGTTGATCACTGTTTAGAAGGTCAATCACAACAACAGGAATTCCATCCCCATCTCTGCTTAAATCTTGGCATTTCCCAACAGGATAATTGTGCAGAGAGAATTAATTCAGGCGATCTGAACATTCAGGACTTTTCTCTTTCTGTGGGGGCCACTTGAGCTTCTTAACCACCAAACCAGCAAATCCGACGTCTGAAATGAAAATTGATCTTCTCAGTCTCCAAAACTCAATTCTCACCTGGGAAGTGGGAGCTGAGCTTTCTAACCTTCAAAACAGCAATTCCCACCTGTGAAGGTGGAGGTTGAGCATCCCAGAATCCAAGAGTGCACAAACCAATCACCTTTTCTGACCCGGAGGTGGAATTAGTTGATGTTTTCCTTAAGTTGTAGCCTAATTTCAGCATGATGAGCACCAACATGTTTCTATGATGAGGAACTCTGATCCCACCTTCTCCAGGCATGACTGATCCCAGATGGAGCCATTGAAAAGCCTCCTCACAGCAAAGTGAGGATGATAAGGGTGATGTGGCCCCGATCTGGGTTTGCATTTTGGGTTGGATTCATAGAATCATGGAATCACTGAGCCTGGAAAAGCTCTGCAAGATCATCAAATCCAACCTTTGACTGAATACCACCACATCAAACAGATTTCAACTCCCTTAAAATTATTTTGGTGCTGAGTTTAAAGCTGAAGGTGACACTGGATCCCTTGGGATGAAAGGATGGTGCTGTGAGGGTGTCCTGAGCAGAGACCTTGCACAATGATCCCAGCTCCTCATCCACTGCCTGGATAATCAGACATCAGAAGGAAGGCAGGGATCTGAATTTCCACTTCCATCCCAAAAGATGAAGCCTGTTTGTGTGTGATCACCTGCAGTTCCCCTCTGCATCCCACATTCCTGGGAGAGGTGGAATCCTTCACATCCTCCATTTCAAAGACGTCTCTATTAACAGGACAATGGGAGAATAAGCACTTTCCTTTATTCATTTCCCCGCTGTCTGATAAAATCATATTGATGATAATTTTCCTTTAATGGACCATTTGCAGTAATTATGATGCAGAGGGTGAGTAATTGGAGCTGACGCCCGATGCCTCCTATGGAACTCGGCAAACTTAATTCACTCCATTGTCTGGGAGAAAGGGAGAGAGAGGAGGGAGACAGGGGAGAGAGGGCAATCCCACAGGCCCCTCTCCCCTCCCGAATGGTCAGCAGAGCAAATTATTGCTTCTTCTGCCTCTGTAGGATTTGCTCCAGTGAATCAATTTGTGCCTTTCTCTTTTCTTCCCTTTTCCACCAGTTCCCAAATTGGCATTCTCCGTCCTGATGTCTCCATGCTCCCGGTTTTCAAGCTCCAGAATAATTTCTTCTGCGTTGTCTGTTATGTGCTTTTCCCCATCACTTACCAGCACATTCTTCTCTTAGATGTGTCCTGGAATAACAGAATTATTTAAGGTCGAAAAACCCTCCAGGATCACTGAGTCCAACCATTCCTCAGCACAGTCAAGGCCACCACTAAACGGTGTCCCCAAGTGCCACATCCACATGGCTTTTAAATCCCTGCAGAGATGGTGTCCAGCCTGTGCCAGGGAGGTACAGTGAGGAAAAAATTCAGTGAGGAATTTTTCCCTAATATCCATGCTAAACCTGCAATGGCACAGCTTGAGGCCATTTCCTGTCGTCCTGTCCCTTGCTCCTTGGGAGCAGATCCCAACCTCCCCCTGGCTCCACCCTCTTTACAGGGAATTGCAGAGAGTCAGAAGGTCCTTCCTGAGCCTCTTTTTCTCTATGCTTTTTCTCCCAGGTCCCACAGCTGCTCCTCATCAGATTTGTGCTGCAGACCTTTGTATTCCTTTAAAAAAATCAAATATCCCTGGGATAGACCCATATGCAGACTCCCGGCAGCATTATACTATCCTGAATGTCATTCCCTCTGGGTCCTTCTCTGCAGACAAGGGGAATGAGCCCCTGGAAAATGAACCTCTTTTCCACCTTGGTGGAAAAATAAGTTTCCCTGCTGTGGTCCAGTTCTGGATTCCATGGGAAAGCTATGGCAGTGGCCAGAACAAGGAGCTGTGCTCCAGGGAAAAATAAGGCTTGGAATTATCTGATTATCTGTGAGTAGAAAACATCCTTGACTGGGAGAAGGGAATTGGGAAACAATCCATCCTAGGTTTGAAGATGTTGGTCTAAGTCTCTTTGGAAGGGTCTTGGTTTAACCTGTCAAGGTCACACAGACACTTCCTCAATCCCCCTCAATTCAGTTGGATAGGGAGAGATTTAGGAATAAAAAAGTAAATTTGGGTAATTGAGATAAAATCTGTTTAATAGGATGGAAAAGGAAGGGAAAATAATGACAATAATCCTTGAATTCCAGAATGGTTTGAGTTGGAAGAGAACTTAAAACTAATCCAGTTCCAACCCTCCATGGACAGGGACACCTTGATCAACAGAAGGTGGAGATGGGACGAAGTTGTGGAGGGATGAACCTGGATGCTCTTGGTAGTGATGCAACCAGCCAGCCCAAATCCATGGGATCATCCAGTGGGAGGTGGGGCTACAGGGAGAGCAGGGAAATTTGGACAGGGAGAGAATCCGTGTATCTCCATAAAGCAGAACAGATATACAAACAGTTGATCAGTATTCTTGGAACTGGCTTGGGATGGAAATGAACATTTCTCTATGCATTCTGGCAGATTGACTCCTTGGAAAAAAAATGATGGAGGCCAATTGAGCAATTGGCTCCCAACAATTGGTTGCAATATTTTGTTTCAGTCAGGAGGGCACTCCAAGTTGGCTCAAAGTTTGGTCTTTTTTTTTCTAATTCAAGATGAATTTCAAGAGTTGTTCTCAGCTGCAAAATGAAAATGTCTCTTTTAATGCATTTCCTTCTATTTTTAATTTCTTGGAATCAGGAAGGCATTTTAAGCATCGAAAATTCAATGGAATTGAAATGTGGCTGAGAAATGCTTCAATACTGTTGAAACTCTTTTTTTTTTTTTTTTTTTTAATACTGTTGAAACTCTTTTTTTTTTTTTTTTTTCGTTCTAAGAGATTTTTCAAGAGAAAACTTCTCCCCAAGGTCTGCTCTCTGGGAAATTTGGAGTGATAAATTTTGTAGTTACGAAAGACCAATGGATGTCTTTGAGGAGAAATCTGGGAGAAGAGCAGCCCTCCTCCCATCTCCTGATTTCTGCCTCAGTCTCACTGAGGAATTGCCTTTGAGTTCTGCGTTTTCTCCCAGGTTTCATTTCTGGAAATTAGCTGTTAAGAGGAATGAAACTCTTGGAGTTTCTCCCGTGTGTGGATCCAACTCTCTGCCCATCCATCTCTCTCCATTTCACAGAGCTAAAGCAGCTGTTTTGTCCAGCTTTTCTTATCCATGGGAAATAAATAATGGGGAAATGAAATGTGGTGCTCTTGAAGACAGTGGTTGAGTTTTGCCTCTGTTTTTTGGGGGACAAATCCTGAAACAAGGAGTTCTGGGACTTGTAGTGGAGTCTTCATGGTTCAGAGAGTTCCTGGAAAACTGGGCATGGATTGGAACTGACAAGTGTCCTCTCCACCTGGGACAAACATCTGCCAAGCATGAATGGCTCAAGGTGGCCAGACTCAACTCTTCATCCCTGGAAGTGTTCACAGAAATGTTGGATGGGGTTTGGAGCAACCTGGGATAGTGGAAAATGTTCAAGGTCAGGTTGTTTCAAACTCCATCCAACTTGGCCTTGGACACTTCCAAGGGTGGACCATCCCCAGTGCATCCACTCCTCATGGGAGAGGCAGCAGCTGATGTTTGCTTTGGAAACACATCTGGCTTTCCCATCCCATGCATGGAGTATGACCAGTCCCTCCCAAATCCCAGTGCTTGTTCTGTGGGAACCAGCAATATTTCCAAGGATCAATAGGAAAGCTGTTCATTAGCCCAGGAATTTAATAGGAATTTAGCCCAGTGTTGGATGCCAATTATTTTCATCTTTGCCCCTGGTGATGTTGATGGGGAAAGGTGGATCTGGACCCTGTGTATGGCTGAAATTCCCTTCAAAACTGGGCGTGTGCTGTGTTGGAATAGGATTTCTTTAGGATTAATGGCTATTCCTCCTCTTCTCCATTACTCTTTATAACTGGAAGATTCCCCTTCAGGGAAGGCTGAAGGATACAGCCTTTTCCAAGGCTCCTTTGTTGCTTCCGACAGGACTAAAGCCAGCCCTGCCTTTAGTCCAGAATAATTTTGAAAAAAAATTATGGATGCCCTTTATTTTCCCAAATGGGACCAAGCCATTCACAACAAAAGGGATCATCACCTTCTCCCGCGGGATGGTGGCATCAGTCCTAAAACCCTGTGGAAGTTGGCAGTGGATATCAGTAATTATGGGAAAATAAATTATAGGGATGGTACAATTATCCCAGAGCCAAAGGCAATAAACCCAGACACGCAGAGTTAATGTGAAACTTTAAAGAAATCCAATATTTTAAGGTGGTATTTCCCAGGATCCAAAGAGCCCTTGGCCAGCCCCTCTGGAGTTCCAATCACATTTCAAATAATTGGAAATTGGGATACAATCTATGTTTGCTTTTGCAAGATGAATAGGAATATTCTCCCTCTCTACTTATTTCACTTGGAAAAGCCTTTTAAAAATAACTAAGTTCATTTTCTTCTCTGATTTTTAGGTTCCTGATGAGGGAACCTAAATGTTTCTATTTTTTAGTGACAAATAATGGCAAAAAAAATCTCATAAAGGTTTAAAAATTCATCAGATCAAATAGGATATATTTAAATTTTTCATCATTTGGGAGAAAGGATGAATTTGGGGAAAACTGCAGCAGGTTTTTTGGGAATCTCTCCTTGGATAAATCTGATTTGTTGTCCTGTGGAAATCTTCCACCTCACACATCCCAGGCCAAGATATCTGGATGGCAAACACCTCCTGGGAAGGAAGTGGGAATAGGATTAGGAGTGGCTGGGAACAGGCTGGAATGTTGTGAGATACTTGGATATGGTTTGGGATAAATCCCTAGTGGTGAATAGACAGATCTGGGTTCTGAGAGAAATCTGTATCTGTTGCTTAAATCCCGGAGCAGGATGATCCCATCCAATTTGCAAGGAAAGCGACATCTTGGGGTGTCTTCTTCAGCCTGGAAGGCCCATCTGGGCCTCATCTGATTAAAATGAAAACTTTATTCTATGAAGTTTTGAGATAGATTGAGGAGATCCAAAAATGTAGGATCCTTCCATCTTTTTGGCCACAACAGCCAGGTCAAACTGGGAAAACAAACCTGTGCTGGAAACACCAGATTTCCCAGTGGATCCCTTATTTTCCTTTCCACACTGAGGAACTGCTTTTTTCCGTGTTTCTGTTTGTCTAGGTGTCTATTTGGGTATTTTGTTTGGGGGGTACTTTTTATTTGTTCTTTTGGGTTTTTTGTTGTACTGTTTGGGTTGGTTTTGGGTTTTTGTACATGCATGTTATCCCTGGATGTGGTGACTATGGAATGTCACCCAGTTTAGGTTCCAGCTCTCCCAGCTTTGACCATTTAATTGATTTCTTTCCACAGATGAGTGGAAAAATCAGGAAACTGACTCTGGACTAATCCTGGGGTAGCAAATGCATCCTGTGAATTCAAAGGAAGGAACCTTATTCCATTCATTTCTTGATTCTGAGGAAAATCATCATAGAATCATGAACTAATTTAGGATGGAAAAGCCCTCTAAGATCATCGAGTCCAACCATTCCTCAGCCAAGGCCACCACTAAACCATGTCTCCAAGTGTCACATCCACGTGAATGTTAAATTGCTCCAAGAATGGTGACTCCACCTCTACTCTGAGCTGGGCCACTCTTTCCACGAAGAATTTTTTCCTAATATCCAGCCTAAAGCTCCCCTGGTGCAACTTGTGGCCATTTCCTCTCATCCTGTTCCTTGTTCCCTGGGAGCAGAGCCTCATCCCACCTGGCTCCACCCTCCTGTCAGGGAGTTGTGGAGAGCCAGGAGGTTCCCCCTGAGCCTCCTTTTCTCCAGGCTGAGCCTCTTTCCCAGCACCCTCAGCCTCTCCTGGTGCTCCAGGCCCTTTCCCAGCTCCATTACCTTCTTGGGACATGCTCCAGCATATTTCTCCAGTGGGAATGTTGTGGGAAATGCATCAAAGGCTTTCCTAAAATCCGACTAGATTCCACAGCTTTTCCCTCATCCATAAAATGTTACCTTGTCAGAGAGGAAGCATCATGTGTGACCTTTTTTGGAACGCTGCTATTTGGGACAGAATTTTTTTTTTTTTTTTGGGAAAAAGGAGTTGCCTTCCCAAGGGATGTTTGGACATGGCGAACCCTTTTTCCACTCTGGGTTTTTCTTTTGGAAAGGGCGGGATCCTGATTGAGAGAAAACCCAAACCCTCCGTGTCACACCTTGTTTGGGACCTTCTCATCTCAAAGCTTGGCTGCCTCTCTCCTCCCAAAATCTTCCCATTCCTGCTGCTAATGAGGATGGAGCGACTCATTTGGGATCCTGGATGTCTTTATAACCCGAGCCCACGGCTCAGAGCTGCTTCTCCTGATGATTTTAATCTCCTCATCCATCTTTTCTGGTCAATAAACTCCCTCTCGAATCAAATTGTTACCGAACATATCCCAACGCTGATGTCCATCGGACTCCGGGCTCCAGCGGATAATGGAGTTTGTCATAATTAAGTGTCCTTCTTAATTAATTGAGTGGTCAGGATGCTAATTAGCCAGGTTTATTGAGACTGGAGGAGTATGAAGGGCAATACCGCAGCTCATCAAAAGCACTGGGACTAGGAATAAAGTGCAGCTCCCTTCCCTCTCCAGACAAATCCGTGGCTCCGGAGATTTATGGATTGGGAGATGGGGATGAGCAGGGTTGTGCTGGGCTTTGTTTCAGTGTGACCAAGGTTTCCCAGCCTTTGATCCCGTTTTCCACACGTTCCTGGAGCTCATCCATCACTACAGCCCTGACTCAGGCGTCTCCTCATTGCTTATCCGATGCTCATTCCTGCATTCCCTGCTCAGACAAAGCAGGACTTCCAATAGAAATTTGGGACATCTGATGGCTCATGTTTACATAGGAAACTTCCTGAGTGGGAGTTCCTTGACTTTTCTTTCCCCATCTCGTTTGTATCCTCTAATTCCCAATTCTCAAATCCTCTTTTCTTTTGGAAAGCGTTGACCTGACCTGAATTTTTGAACTTCCTGGTCTATCCCCATGATCCATAAAAAAAAAATAAAATTGTCTCTTTATATCCAAAACCAGGACAGGGATTTTCATAAGGAATCAAGAAAAAAATTGGGATCATGCAAGTGAAGGAGGATCTTCATCTGGGATCTGGAATGAAGTCAAGGCTCTCTCACTGGGTCTCTGGATTATTTTAGGGAATAATCCTTAGGGAATTTGAGTATTGTATCCCAGTTCCTCAACCAACCGAAGCCCAAGAAATCCATCAGGATCTCCCAAGTTGGTTTCTATGAGCGGCAGGATTGGGAAGAGGGGGAATGCACTTAGGAAATGAAGGAATACTTAATAGGGATTTGCAATTCTCTTTTTTGCAGCATGAGGATTGGAGTATTCTCAGGGGGATTGAAGTGAGAATTCCCTTTGGAGACACCCAAGGAGAACCAGGCCAAGCTCAGTACCTGTGTAAGGAGTGAGGAGTTCTTAGTCTAACTTCGCTTTTCTTTGGGAATGTTTAAAACTAGAGAAGTGGTATCTGTGGAGGCCAAAAATGAATGTTGGAAGTGCATCTGGAAATCGGGGAGTAATCCTGGAGTTGAGGATGCAAGAATTCCTCAGGATTACAACTTCTTACATGATAGGGGTGGACTTCAGCATTACTCTTGGAGATCTTTTTACAGAATTCCCTACATTTATGGGCTCAAGGAACAAAGAATCAAAAGCCTCTCATGCCTTATCCCATCTTGCATCCTTTGTATGCCTAAAAATGTGGAATTTGCCCCATCAAAACATTGTTTTACATCCCATTTTTACTCCAAGTGATGAGACTTTGGCCTTATTTTGGCTGGAATAATTCTGTGCCCAGGAAAGATTCATCCATCATGCCCTGATTTTGGGGGCAGCATCCATAAAATCTGAAATTCCTACCGTCCAGTATTTATTTTGGTGGCTTTGGCATTGGAGTTTGGCTGTCCCGTGGGAAGAGCAGGCACGGATGAAACAGCTGGAAGGAAGCTTCCCATGCCTGGATTATTTTGAGAAATTCCTGGTGGAGATGGCAGTGCAAGGCCAAGACTTCCAAGGAATAAGAACAGAAGGAGGATGTGGAGCTGCTGGAAAACGTCCAGAGGAGGCCATGGAAATGCTCCAAGGGCTGGAGCCCCTCTGCTCTGGAGCCAGGCTGGGAGAGCTGGGAATGTCCAGCCTGGAGAAGGGAAGGCTCCAGGGGGAACTCAGAGCCCCTTCCAGAGCCTGAAGGGGCTCCAGGAGAGCTGGAGAGGGACTTGGGACAAGGGATGGAGGGACAGGACACTGGAAATGGCTTCCCACTGCCAGAGGGCAGGGATAGATGGGATATTGGGAAGGAATTCTTCCCTGTGAGGGTGGTGAAGGGCTGGAATGGAATTTCCTGAGAAGCTGTGGCTGTTCCTGGATCCCTGGAAGTGTCCAAGGCCAAGCTGGACAGCACTTGGAGCAGCCTGGGATAGCGGAAGGTATCCCTGCCGATGGAACCGGATTATCTGGAATGTCCATCCCATTCCAAACCATCCAATCATTCCATGATTATCCCTAACTCACAGAACATTCCTTGAAAAAAGGAATAATCAAGTTTCTCATAGTAAAAATCCTCCCTTTTTAGGAGAGCAGGAGGAATTTGGCTCCTTGTCCATGACAACTGAAGGGATCAAAGTGATTCAATGGTCCCTAATCCACTCACTGACTGGAGCTGGAATGATCTGTCCAGACAAGATTGCTCTGCACTTCCCCTGTTCCATATATTCTCTCACAAAATATCAAAACCTAAAATTTTTGGGCATTAGACATAAGATATTTGTATTCTCCATGTTTTAAAATTTAGGGGAAAATTAGTTGTGTAAATTAGTACTAAAGAGGTTTTCCTGTTATTTTTCCTTCTTCCTAATGAGATAGGCAAAATGAGGATTAAATCCTGGTCTTAAACATATTAATGATATTTATATTTATTTATAAATATTTATAGGGTTTTTTTAAATACGTGTTTTGGTCTAATAATGCCAAAATTCGGCCAGATGATCCTGATTTAAGGATTTGCCTTAGAATTCACCTGGATGTATTCTGTTCCACTTTTTCCTTGTGGAAAACCAATCTTAAACAGATAAAAAATATCTTTGAATAAATACATTAAATAAAAAAACAAAAAATAAATATAATTCACATTAATTGAACAGAGCTTGCAGAGCATATTCCAGCGGGAGATTTCCATTAGGAAAAGGCAGCTTGATAGAAATTAGGGAAATTCCAGCTTTTGTCAGGACACATCCTTGTATTTTTATGGCTTTTTGGTGACTCAGGAAGGTTCCTTTTGATTTTATGATTTCCAGGACATTTTAATGGACAGAAACATCAAAGCAGACATGGCTTGAGGGGTATTTTTAGAAATGTGCCTTCCATAAAAATTCCATATATTTCTATATATACACACTTAAAAATATAATTACAAAAACATTTCTATTTTTCCACATCCTTTTTATAAAAATAAATGTAAATATCTTGACTTGGGATGAAGCAGGGGAGGGAATTTGAAAGTGTGACCCAGCCTAATTCCAAAGTATCCCTTTCTTGATGTATTTTCAGTCCTAGATTTAGTAAACCAGCTTATTCCTGGTCAAATTCCTGAGGTGGTACATTTTGGGATTTTCTTTTCTTTGCTCTGCAATTCAGCTCCCGACAAATAGGTTATACCTGGATGTGGGAGGCTGTTGGAAGTGAATTCTGGGAGTGTTTTAAAGGGGAATTATCCCATTCCTGAAATCCTTTAGTTTGTTTTATTTACCAAAATCAAATGCCAGTTTTATTGGAATATTATTGTGTATTTGGGAATGAAAAATTTCTTCCTCCTCTTCCCAAATTCGTGATTTTTGGGATAAGAAATAAAACTGGATCTAGCGGTGGATTCCTGATATCTCTCAGTTCCCAGGTGGTGGGATGAGATCCTGGTAGCAAATCCCTGATCCATTTTGAGGGATAATTTCCCCACCTGATGGATGAATTTTTTTCTGGGAAAAACAGCTGAAGGCAATCCTTCTCCCCACTTCAGGGGTGGCTGGGTTAAAATAAATCCCAGAGGATCCCAGGATGGAAAGAGGGTGGAATTAAGTCCTCAACAAATGGATTGAGGAAGGAATTTCCAGCTCCTCACACTTCCCTGGTGAGGTGAGAGCTGCCCTCATGGGGGGCATATTTTTAGCACTATAGTTGCCATTCCAGGAAGGAATGTCCCTAAGCCCCCTCCAGCATCCCAATGGGGTCCCATCCTGTCCCTCCATAGGGAGGGGGACATTTTTCCTGTGGCACTTCCTCACCGCTGTCACCCCAAGCCAAAAGATTTTAAACGGCTCTGCAGGACCTCCCACCTCCCTTGGATCCATCTTCCCTGGAATTGCTGCCTTGCAACCAAACAGGATTTGTTCCACTCCAATTTGTCAAGATTGGACGAGGCCTCAAAGTTGGTGGAGATGTTTATTAAAGGTTTTCCAGGGGTAGGAGCAGGGGAGGCAATTTTCTTCCTGGGCTCTGAGCACAGCTCCCATCCCTGTTCCGTAGAGTGGGAGGGGTGATGGGGTTTCTCTTTCTTTTTTGCCAGTAAAAATTAGATCAAATCCCTTTTCCCCATCCCAAAATCACCACTCAAGAGGGATCAATATTTTTATATTATTATTATTATCCTCCTTTTCCAGCTGCAGGAAAAGGGCAAATGTGATGGAGTGGGGACACGGGGATGCGTCTGGGAGGGATGAGCCGCATGTGCCACCCCGGGATGGTGCAAACATCCCAAAGCTTTTAATTTCAGGGAAGAGGGAGATGCCTGCAAGGACCCCCTCAGGAGGCAGATTTGGGAATCAGACAGGGCCGTTCTGGGAAGGTGGTGGGAATGAGATCATGGCTCTGGAGGGATGCCAGCCCCCTCGGGATTGGGATTGGGCATTTTGTGCCAGCTGAACCACTCTGCTCCACTTTGACACTTTTAGGGGAATTCTGTTCATTAGAACTCCCCTCCTTCTTCATTTTTTTCCCCCAAAAATTTATTTCCAGAGTTTTCCCACCCTGGGAAGAGTGGGAAGCAGGGGACAGTTACTCCAGAAGAGAGGGAAGGTGACTGACATTACCTCCTCCTCATCCAGGTCAGTGTTTCTGGGGCTGACTCATTTTGGATAATCTGGAATAACTCCAGGGAAGTCACTGGAGACAGCAGAGGAGCAAACCCAGCAGGAAGTGAAACAGAAATTAACCCATGGCACATGCCCGTGGATTTATCTGAAGGCAAAGGATTTTATTACACTGGCTTAAGTGGGCTTTGGATGGAGCCTCTGGAAAAAGCAGGGAAAGGTTGCTAGAATCCTTCTTGAGCTAATTAATCAAATATATAATAAATAAATCACCTGCAGCCACAGCCAGGTGCCTGGAATGGAGGCAGCACAGCTTTAAACAGAATTTCAGGCTTTGTATCTTCGGGATTATTGTTATTTAATTATATTGGAGCTGCCTTTGGAAGCTGGTGGGCAGCAGGTATCAGGTGAGAGCTCCCTGCTTTATTCTGAGGCAAGATTTGATCTCTCTGTTCCAGTGATGAATTTTCCCTGATGAAATTAAACTTATTTCAGATTAAGAGGGGAGGAAAAAAAGTGTTTTCTATTTTGAGCTGCAAGAGAAGCGAAGAAATAACTCCCTACTGAGATTAATTCTTATCATTTTAAGATATGATGACAGATAAAAAAGAACTTCAGAGCTGATATGAAATGAGATTCTGAGCTTTGCAGGGGAAAAAGGGCAAATATTTTGGGGAAATTTTCATGGAAATACCTTCCTGTATTTTTGTTGACAAAACATGGATTTGAAAGTCTTTGATTGCCCCACTCACATCTGACAATTGTACAACTCCCGGGGTTAATTTTTAGGGATTGTCAAGGAGAACTGAAAGCCAAACCCATCACCAGGACAAGAGGGAGAAAGATGAGTTCAACTTCCCCTTTTATTTTGTTTATTAACGTGGAACGTTTCCCTTCTTTGGATTCTGGCTGGAGATTGCAATTCCTTTCTTTCTGAGTGCTGAACTCCTGCTGACTTCCAGGCTGAACCTCTTTTTCAGCCTCATTTCAGCACCCTTGGATGCAGGAGAATGCGGATTAGAGCACCAAAACTGTAAAGATTTTGCTTTTTAGGGTCATTGGAAGCTCTGCTTTTCCTGCTGGTGTGTCCTCCATCCCTGAGCATTCTCATGGGGGTGGTTTATGGAATGTTACAGGTCCAGACCCTCTTCCCAGGCAAAGTTCTTAAACACTTGGTAAAATTAAATTGCATCCAGGACAGGATTCCCTCCCTGGCAAGGCAAAGTCAACCCCATTTCCTGATTTTTCACATTTTAATTTCCCTTTCCAGGTGCTGCTGGGTTTCCTGCTAAGGAGCCGAGCTTGTCCCATGATTATGGAATCAGTGGGGGCTTGGAGATCAGTGGGTGACACCTGGAGCACCTGGAAAAGTCACCTAATCCCCTTGTGACAATGGAAAAGGGAGTTGGGGCTGAATTTCCAGCAGCTCTGCCTGATTGGAGTTTCCCAGGTGCCTGAATTTGTTTCTTAGCTGTGCAACCAAGTGAGGGCAAGAATCTTTCTTTCTTTACAACAAATGCAATTAACAGTTCGGGTTAATTACCTGCACCAAAGGTGTGACCTTGTTCATGACATGTGATCTCAAGGCTCACATAAACTTCCAGGTGGTTCCTGGAATTTTATCTCCATCAGAAGGAAGACCTGGTATCCCATTAGGTCTCCTCACCCTTGCTCCAGGTCAGCCTCCAGAGGGGGATGAGGGTGGGATGTTTGAGGGTGGAATCACAACTAACGGGGAGGTTTGACACCCCCAGGTGAAAATTTGGCTGGATACAGTCTGGGAGAGCTGGGGGTGTCCAGTGTGGAGAAGGGAAGGATCCAGGGAGAGCTCAGAGCCCCTTCCAGTGCCTAAAGGGGCTCCAGGAGAGCTGGAGAGGGGCTTGGGGCAAGGGATGGAGGGACAGGACACAGGGAATGGCTTTAGACTTCCAGAGGGCAGAGATAGATGGGATACTGGGAAGAAATTCCACCCTGGGAGGGTGGTGAGGCACTGGCACAGGTTTCCCAGAGAAACTGTGGCTGCCCCATCCCTGGAAGTGTTCCAGGCCAGGCTGGATGGGGCTTGGAGCAACCTGGGATAGTGGAAGATGTCCCTGCCCATGGCAGGGGTTGGAACTGGATGATCTTTGAGATCCCAAACCATTCCAGGATTCCTTGATTCTGTTTTGGCCCAGGAGGAGATAGGAGCATGATGTACAAGCTAGTAGCCCTTTCATTCCAATTCCCAAAGCAATAACCAGTAAGGAGAATGTTGGACAAGCCTCCCGTGAGGCTGGGTCTCTTTTTCCTCTTCTGCTCTTCTCCTTGGAGTGCACAGAGAGTTTTGGGATGAAGGTGGAGGTGATGGAACCAGAACCTGGGAATGACTGAGGCTGAGACACAATTCCAGGGAAGATCCCACAAACTCTGCTTGCCTTTCCTGCCTCCTCCATTTCTTTATCACTGCTGTTTTCCCCCTCTGCTTTCCTCGAGCTCCTGGCAGCATTCCTGGCTGCCTTTCCCTGCTGGTGCCCAGCCCTGGCTGGATGAGGTCAGGGACAACAAGAAGGAAAACAGGAGGAAACCAGGCCAATTTGTCCCGCTCATCCCTGTCTCCCTATCTGTCATCCCCAGTCCAGATGCGCTTGCCCTCCTTAAACAAGATCTCAACTGACCGTAAGGCTTCTGTCACTCCACCAAAATCAAACCCCTTCCCTCATCAAATCCCTAATCAGCCGGAACGGCTCCGTTATCCGTGCGAAATTGACTCCTCTCCGCTCCTTCTGCTGACCGCTGCCCTTCAATGAGCCGGCCCCGGCTCTGACTCCGAGGGCAACATCTCGTCTAATTATATTTCCCCTGCCTTTTCCAAATCCTCTCAGGCACCCGGACGAGCCCAGGTATCGAGGAGAGTGGGAGGATTAATGGAGAAGCCAGGCGTGGATTGCAGTGGGAAAATTTGCAGCCGCGCACTCCCGGCTGGTTTGGGAAGGGTGATTTTGAGGCAGGAATGGGAGAGCTCCTGCTCCGAGGTGGAGGTGGTGGCATGGTGGGACCTTGAGGGTGAACGTGGCAGCTGTGTTCACCACTTCCCAGCAAAAATTCATTCCCTTCTGGCCATGCAAAAAATGCATTCCCTTCTGGCCACCCCAGTTTTGAGCTGTGGTGGCACCACACATCCTCCATGATCTAATTTTCCAAGAGAAAAGAATATCCCTGCGTCCACAACCAGCCTTGAAATTGGCTTTGTGTTAATTACCTTCAGATTCCCAAAAAATACTCAGAATTAGGGGCACAGGTTAAAACTGGGGTATAAAAAAGGAACAACCACGGTCAGTGGTTTAGGAATGCCACAGGGATCTGCTTTCCCTGGAGAAGGATCCTTTGGCCAAGAGACATCAGGAATTCTGAGGTCATGGGGAAACCTGTGAGGATGGGCAGGTGTACAAAGGTGGGATGATATTCCAATGTGTATGGATGCCCTCGAATAAGGGCAAGAAGCTCTGTGGAAGTGGTGGGAATGTGAGGGGGCAACACTCAGCTAATCTAGCAGGAAAAACCCATCCCTTGAGTGAGTCAGGATGCAGGGAATGATGGCATTTATTCCATTGTCCCCAGTCCACAGGATTTTCCCTGCGATGCCACGTTCCTGCCAGGAACATCTCAGTGTGAGATCTTGGGGCTGCATTTTTCAGCCGGGAGATGGGAATGGATTAGCAAGGGAGGGGATTTGATTCTGTGGAAACAAACTCGCTCTTTGGAAATGGAATTAGTGTGGGATGTTTAATCAAAGCAAAAGATGGATTGGCAGTGGGATAATGCCAAGCCCTGGCCACAGTAACCACAATTTATGGCTTGTGTTGCCACAAAGTCAATTTGGGCTTAATTTCTCTGCTTTGCTCCAGCTCTGTTTTCCGGCAGCTCTGTCTGATGGAAGGTGGGTGATGGGAAATGCCTCTATTTTGGAATTTAGAAGCGGGAGGTTGTTCTTGCCTAGGATTTTCAGGATTTTAGTCCTTTTCCTGCTGCCTTTGGGGTGACCTTTCAGAGGTAAAAGTCTTTCCTGGCTCCAGGGGAATTTTCTGGGATCAGGGAGTTGCTCCTTCAGGTGATTTAAGATCAAAGCATGGCCTCGCAGAGCCCCCGTTGAAGGCTTTATTCCGTCTGTTTGGCCCTTCTAGAGAAGAGGAATGGAGGCAAAAGGATGTGTCACCATGAATATGACCCTGATGGGAATTGTGCTCTGATGGGAATTCTAATCCCTGCCTTGGGATTAGACACCACCCAAGTGTGTTTTTATTGGTCCTCCCAGTTCCAAGAGTGGCATGTGCTGGGGATGGGCAGCCACTGTAATCCAGGGAAAATGTTTCTGGGTCCAATCCTTGAGCTCAGCCCAGCTTTCCTCTCCAAAATCCTTGGATAAGTGAGGTTGGAAAAGAGTAAGAGGCCTCTGGGCAACCTGTTTCAACTTGCGGCCACCTTCCTCATTCAATCACTTTCCCTTGTGTCAAGCTGGATCCTCTTCCATGTCGACTTGGATTTTCTCCCTTGAGGATGGTGACAATGGAACCTGGCCTTGGAATGATTCAGTGGGGCTGGAGCCCATCCCAGTTTCTGCTGTGGGGACCAGCCGGTCATGGATATCAACCCCAGTTCTGGCATCTTTCCCTGAATAACTCCAGAAGTTGTGGCCTCTTCTTCAGCCACAGAATTAAATTTTGTCCCACATCTTTGGGACTTTGCTGCAGCTTACTTGCAGAATTCCAAGGGAAGAGGATTCCTTCATTCCTTTCCCTTATGGCTTTTCCTGTCCTGGTGCCCAGCTCCCTGCAGAGGAGGGGAATCTGGTTCATGCCTTTAGGAGCTTTTCCATTAGTGCAGATTTGAAAAATAACAGGAAAATAAAGAAACCACTTCCTTTAATTCCATGGAACAAACCCAGTGAGTTCCCATCCATAAAATTTTATAGACAACAATAAACCAAAAACGTTGGCCTCTCTACTGAGTTGTTTAAGAGGCTGTTGTGGCATTTTCGTGCCTTGTCATTCCCGTGCTCTGCAGTGGGAATATAAATCACCTGCAACAAGGGTAAGACTCGAGCTCAAACACATCCCAGGTAGGAGGGAAAGGGAGAAGAAGCAGGATAATCCATGGGCTGAACAGCTCATGGCTCTGGATAGATTTCTTTGGAAATGAATAAAGGATATTTGCCAAATCTTGAAGCAGTGTGGTTGGTCCCTGTCATTCCCCTGAGGGAATTTATTACTGACGCTGATCCTACAGGCATTGCTTACCTCAGTTGATCAAGGATTTATAGGAGCAGGAGGGAAAGTTCTACACAGTGGGAGATCAAGTGTGAGGTTTGCCTTCAAAAACTGAAATTTTCTGGCAAAAAAAATTCATTAAAAAGAAAACCAACAAAACCCCACCCACAAAAACAACAACAACCAAAACAAAACAAAAAAAACCCTCTAAAAACTATTCTTGACCAGCCCTGCTTGTAATTCCCTAACATTTTTTACCTTTTAAGCTGAAATTTCTGACTCTGCTTTTATCCCAACAAAAATACTCCACAACCACTTAAAAAATAAAGATATTTTCAACACAGTAGCAAAACTCTATGTTTTTTCTCCATTTCTCAAATTCACATTAAAAATGGGATTCTTTTCCTCCGAGAAGCTGCAGAGTAATACTGGATAATGGAAGCTGTTGTTCCAGGACATCAAAACATGGCATGGGATGAGCCTTTCAGGGGAAGACTTAAATCAATAAGCTTTGAGCCTGGGAAAATAGGACATTCATTTGAGATGTTTACAGTCAGTACAGGTTTTTAAAATTTTTTTCCCTTTCCCAATGTTTTGCATGTGAGGGGGGATCCTTTCATCTGGATTATTCCCTCATTAAAACCAAGGGCTGTCAGATTTTCTGCCAGCATCAGGGCTCGGCTTCCTAAAATGCTCCCATGGGAAGCTGTTCCTTTGTGAGGGTTTTAAGCAGGGCTGCACTGAGATTCCCGACATTAGGGAGACAATTCCCATTTTTAAAGTGGATTTTAAGGTTTTTGAGGAAGTTTTACCTCCCAACCTGCCCAAGATAAATTGAACCAGAGCCTCCATCCCTGAAAGTGTTCAAGGAAAGCCTGGACATGGCGTTTAATGCTCTGGTGGCCAAAGGTGGCCTCAATGATCTTGGAGCTGTTTTCCAGCCTTAATGATTCCAGGATTCTTGGAGCACCCTCATAGCTTTGTACCGGGAAAGCAGAAGAAAACCCAGCTTCATCTCCACCCTTGGATTTGATAAAGAACAGCAAAACCACCCTGGAGATGTTGCTGCTCAAAGGATCATTCCCATGAACGCACCTGGAAATTCTTCCACTGCCTGAATCTCATTATATCCCAAACTTTTTAGTGGATGAGAAAAATACTCTGGATGTGTCTGCCTAGATTTTGGTGCCATTTCCCACATAATTCTCCTGGAAAAAGTGGCTGTTCATGGCTTGGATAGATGCACTGTTTCCTGGAAAAAAAAAACAGACTGTGCCCAAGGAGTGGAAGGGAATGGAGTTAAATCCTTCTGGGACTGGTGTGGTGTTCCAGAGGGTGAAACACTGGGAAAAATCTTGTTTAAAATCTTTATTAATGATCTGGATAAGGGGATTGAGGGAACCCTCAGGGTTGGAGAGGACACCAAGATGGACCATTGATCTGCAGAGGGATCAGGACAGGCTGGATCCGTGGGCTGAGGCCCAATAAAATGAGGTTCAACAAGGCCAAGTGATGGGTCCTGCACTGGGTCACAACAATCCTGTGGAATGCTCTGAACTTGGGGAATAGTGGCTGGAAAGGTTCCCATTGGAAAACTGGGAATTGGGAATTTCCCATTGGAAAACTGGGGAGGATCTGGAGAACCAGGAGCAGCTGAAGGAACTGGAGCTGGAGAAAAGGAGACTCAGAGGGGACTTTCAGGCTCTGCACATCTCCCTGACAGGAGGGTGAAGCCAGGTGGGAATCAGGCTCTGCTCCCAGGGAATGTGGGACAGGATGAGAGGAAATGGCCTCAAGCTGTGCCAGGGGAGGTTTAGGTTGGATATTAGGAGAAAAATTCTCTGTGGAAAGGTGGTCTACCCTGGCAAAGTCTGCCCAGGGCAGTGGTGGAGTCACCATTCCTGAAGGGATTTGGGTGTGACAATTGGGCACCTGGCTTAGTGGTGGCTTTGGCAGTGCTGGGTTAATGATCTTAAATGTCTTTTCCAACCTAAACGATTCCATGATTCTTTTTTGGGACCACCAGGGAAAGGGTCAGCATGAGACCCCTTGAGAGGTTATGTGGAGAAAGAGCTTCACTGATGGATTTATGGTGGAAATCTGGGATGCTGCTCCCACATCCCACCCTGGCATCTATCCCCCTCATGCCTGACAGTTGCTGGACATTTATTCCCAGAGATAATCCCTAAATCCCAAATCCCCTAAGAGCAGAGAGTAGATTCCAGGAATCCCAAACCACTCAACCCTGCTTCCAATGCCCATTTTCTGTATTTTCTCCTTTTCCCAGGATCTGCAAAGGGAACCCCCAGATTTTTCTTCCCTCTGAGACCACCATGTTAGGGGAAAAACCAGGAATGCTGTCCCCCCCATCCCCATATCTGCAGTAATTCCTTGAGCTAAACTTTTTCTGACTAATTTGAGCAATTGGCAGCTTTGGTGTCTAATGAGCTATGGAGGGCACGGGCAGTTAAACATTCCCAAAGCGCCTGGAGAAACCCATCCCATCATAACAACAATGGGGAGATTAAGGCTCCAATTAAAAGGAGACAGGGCAGTGACCAACCGTGATCAGCCTAGGTTCCTGAAGAGCTGATTTAGGGAATGATTGAAGCAGGAATGGGGTGGGAGCAAGATGGGAGCTGAGGGAATTCTGTAATTAGTGGTGGGATGGTGCTGTGTATCTGTCCCCGCTTCGTGAAGGATTTTCAAAGTGGGCAAAGGAGAAGGGGAAAAAATCCTGCAAAATGTTTGCTATGGTGACATCAGATCCCTGTGGAAGAGATAGGCTGTGTTTGGCATCATCTGCAATTCCAGGAGTTCACCTCTTTCTTGAAAATCCACTTTTCTCCTTTCCCCAACATCAGCAACAGTTTCCCCTCTGTCTCCCATCCCTTTTTCCCTCCCTTTCCCTTTCTTCCCAGACTGGTCCTGTGCCCTGCCAGGCAGGAAAATGCAATGCCCTGCATTGTGAGAGAGACTTGAACGGCTTTTTTCTAAGGATAAGACAGTGAGAGAGAAACTCCTGACTGAGACTTGCCTGGAAAAACCCAATTTATCTGACGGGAAGTTGGGAAGAGGAAACTGTCTGTGTTTTTCAAGATGTTGGAATGAAGAGTAGAACTGGGAAGCTTGGGGAGAAATGAATAATTCTGTTTTCAGACACGGGGGAAGTAATAGATGGGAGAAACCAGACACAGGAATATTTCCTTCTCTAGTGGTTGCAGTCCAGGCTCTACAGTCTGGGAAGGAGCAGGTCTGGACAGGGATTGGAGCTGTCCAGGAAATCTGGGAAGCTGCATCTCCTGTGCCTGTGCTGTTGGATTGTAGCAAACTCATGGGCCCCTGATGTTCACCCAAACCTTTGCAACCTCCCCTGATGCTCTTGTTACTCCATACGGAATCCTGGAGTGGTTTGGGTGGGAAGGGACCTTAAGGATCATCCCGTTCCACCCCTTGCCATGCACAGGGACAACTTCCACTATCCCAGGTATCCGAGGCCTGTCCAGCCTGGACTTGGACACTTCCAGGGATCCAGGGACAGTCATAGCTTCTCTGGAAAACCTGTGCCAGGGCCTCACCACCCTCCCAGGGTGGAATTCCTTCCCGGTATCCCATCCAGCCCTGCCCTCTGGCAGTGGGAGGGCATTCCCTGTCCTTCCATCCCTTGTCCAAAGTCTCTCTCCAACTCTCCTGGAGCCGCTTTAGGCACTGGAAGGGCTATAAGGTCTCCCTGGAGCCTCCTCTTCTCCAGGTGGGACAACCCAGCTCTCCCAGCCCATCTCCACCGAAGAGATTCTCCAACCCTGAGGACAAATTAGTGGCTTTCTCTGGAATTGCTCTAACAGGAACATTTGTACCTGCCTCAGGTTCCTTCTGCTGTTCCATGAGACCAGAAGCAAAGGAAAAGTCCAGAACATACCTGCTTGGAGAGGAACGGACAATGGGGATATTTCTAGGATGTAACAATTTAAAGGGAGATTTCTAAGGGAGGGAAGAAAGATGAGAAAGGCTCAAAAGACAAGTCATTCTTGATAAAAATGTTGATCAGTAGAAATCTCTCCACATCTCCACAACCATGATGATCTGAGTCCAGAGTTTTGGAGCAGAAACCTGCCTGGAAAACAAGGATCAACTGAAATGTCAGCAGCCATGTAGTTTTCCAGGGATTTAGTTCAAAGTTAATCTCATGCAACTTTGAAAGCCTCGCAATTCACTTACCCAGCATTGTGGGTATTTAACATCGTGGCATCACCTGCTCAGGGAAAATCCTGAAGCAGTTCCTAAGATAGGATTTTGCATTCCCTTGCCAGGTAGCCTGACTGGCCCATTTGCTGTGTGAATGGGGGAGTGAGTCTGGGTATTTCTGTCCCAAAACTCAGGAATTCTCTTCCTGGATGAGCTGACCTTGAATGTCTCCAGGGATGAGGCGTGGTCCATCCTCCAATCCCTTATTTTACAGGCTCTTGTAAACGGAATTTACAACCCTAAAATTTACAACCAAAGTTCCCAGCACTTGTGACCCTGCAGGAGAGGAATGTGAAGCATCTTCAGGGACAGAAATGGAGACCATGGAACTTTTCCCATGGGATGCCAAGGGACAGACATTTTACCCACAAAGTCCTGACATTCTGGTGGGGAATTGTCACATCCTGGCTTAGGGAGGGATCTGGGGTTTCCTACCCTGTCAGACTCTGAGGGCTGGGATTTCATTCCTCACCATCAACGCTGGAAGGGAAGCAGGGCATTTCCCATCACCAGGAATAACAGCCATTCCTTATCCTCCAGGTATTCCATGCTCAGTGAGTGCTGAAACCCAAGGCCTCCATCAAGATGGGTGAGCAGCTGTCTGGAAATGCAACTTTTTTGGAAATTCCAGCCCTCACCACATGCCAGAAGGAGAAGAAAACCGACCTGAGACCCAACTGAATACCTTGGTGCAAGATCTGCACATCTGAGCCCATGCCTTTCCCCGGATTCACTCCAACCACAAACACCTTTGCTGTCCCCCTCTGGAATCAAAGATCCTTAGCAGCTGAATCCATGAGTGATGAAGAGCAGCAGTCTGACTGTCCTGAGCCTCCCATCCCTGCCTGTAAATCAGGGAAGAGGGGTGGATAAATCAATCCCAGAAATTGACAGGCTGGCAGTGGAATGTATTGTTGGTTTATCAGTCAATAGTTATTGACCGGGATCATGTTCCCAGGGTGATAATCCTGCCCTCAGGAGGGAACCCACACCCCCATGGAAATGTTGGCTGTGGAAGCACTCAGCAGACAGAGAGGAAATTTGGGAAGAGAGGCTGGAAAAGGAGGTATAATGGGGAGAAGACCAAGCACCTGGAAAGGATCTGTGGGAATGTTACAGACAAGGAATGATGGTGGAAGGGGAGGAGAGGAGACAAGGATGTGACTGTTTGTATTTGGGACATAAAGACAAGGAGAAGAGTGCACACAAACTCCACACACCCTTTCCCAAAGCCAATGAGGAAACCAGGAGCCCCAGTTCTCCCAGTCCCCTCCAGGCAGATCAAAAGGACAGGCCTCAAAACTGGGATTTAAGGGTTGTATCCCTTCAGGAGGTCCACACTAGAACTGATCCCATGCCCTTAAATCTATCATGGCAAACTCCCCAGTCCCTGCCAAAATTCCTCAAAAAGGCCAGCTCTGTACAAACTGGTTGAAATCTTGCTGGGGAAGGAGCTCTAAGGACTAAATCTCTTCTCATTGTCCATGGTTTTGAAAGTCCTCTTGGCAGGCATGAGGATATCTCTTTCCAAGAGGAAATGGCCTCTGGGACGGGGGGCATTTCCAGGACTGACAAGGTCATTTTAATCCTGAAGAAAATTGGTGGCATTGTCAGGTTAGAAGTTACTACCCTATTTCCATCCTAGTTGGGGATGGAAGAGAATCCAGTTTTAAATGAATGTCCTGCTCTGGTATCCAGAGAATCCCAAAATCATTATGGTTAGGAAGGATGTCCAAGATAATTGAGTCCAACCAACTCATCACCCAGCTCAGAGCATGGAGTGCCATGTCCAGTCTTTTCTTGGATATCTTGCATCCTTGGACAGCCTCTTCCAATGCCTGACCACTTTTTCCATGAAAAAATTCTTCCTGATGTCCAATCTAAACCTCCCCTGTCACAACTTGAGGCCCTGTCCTCCTGTCCTGTCGCTGTTTGGCCCCCACCTGGCTCCGTCCTCCTGTCAGGGAGTTGTGGAGAGCAATAAGGTCCCCCCTGAGCCTTCTTTCCTCCCAATAAAGAGCAGCAGTGATGGATGAAGTCGCTGAACTAACGCAGAATAATTTCCTCTCTCCCTTCGCTCTCTTTGAAATGAAAAAAAAGGGGAAAAAACAGGAAAAAAAGGGGAAAAAAAAGGGAGAGGGATGAGAGCCTGTCAAGTTGTTGGATGCGACACCCCCAGCCCATGTTCACCTTGGCAGATGGCAGGGGATCATTGCTTAGCGCTGCATGCTTGACATCCCGCGGAAACAGCTAGGATGAGGTGGTGGATCCGGAGCCGTCGGCAGCTGCTGCAGTACCTGCGCGAGGAGACGGAGGCGCAGATTCCTTTCACACCTCCCCATGCACAAACACGTTTTTGGGAAGCAACCCGTGGCACATCTGCTTGTCCCCACCACCCCCCGTTTCTCTCCCCCGGCGTCTCGTGGTGCTGGCTGGCGGGTTGGGGGGTGTTGCTCATCTTGTCACCAGCTCGTGACAGGTGAGGAAACACGGAGTTGTGGAGGTGCCAAGGAGGTGCTCCGGGGCTTTCCCGCTTCAGCAAGGGGGATTGGGGGAGGTGGGTGGGAAAACAGAGCAACAGAGCAACATCTGTTCCTGTCTCCAGTTTGCAAAGAACGGGAAGATGAGCAGGGAGGAGACAGTGGGAGATGGGAGTTTTTCTGCCCAGCAAACCAGGGAAGTTTGCTCTTTCCAAGTTTCCAAGGGTTAAGGTTCACCCAAGCCTAAAGTGACCTCTCCATGTCCTCTAAATATCTGGAGTAAGGAATGACCCAAGGACCTCTTTGCTCAGGGAGTTTGGGCATTCAAGTGCTGCGATTGGATGTGCAAGAGCTGAGATTCCAGGCGAGCCCTCTGGATGTGTGTCCTGTCCTTCCTCAGAGCTGGGATTCTGTGGGCAAAGTCTCCTGCTGGACATTCTGGTGGTGAGGCTTCTGCTAATTCCTTGTTTAATTTGTGGTTGTGAAGGGTGGATTGTTGGGAATGATGGAGTACACATGTGCAAGGAAGCCAGAAAATCTGAGAGGAAAATGACAAAATCCCAAATCCATGGGCAGCTCTCTCCATCACCCAAAACTGGAAGAACTTTCCTCACTTCACCTGTTGCTGCAAGAAAATCTCAGGGATAAACCCTGCTGCTGGATTATAGGGAACATAACTGACATCACCAAGTTCTCTCCTGATCACTACATCCATGAAGCTTCCAATTTTAGGGACACAGTACTCCTGAAATATTAACTGTCTCAGATTGACGATTATGGAAAAAGCTTGAATCCAGGATATCCATGAAAATTCCCTGTCTCCAAAACACATCATTCCCAATCTGGAGACCTTTAACTTTGCTCCTCACCTGGAAATAAGCACACAGGCATGTAGAGATTGTTTCTCCAACTCGTTGCTCAACTTTACATTTTTGTGGGTTAAAACAGGGCCTGGGAGTGAATGAAAAGGTGACTAAAGACTTGCAGGGTGGAAAGGAGGAAAAGGAAGCAAGAAATGATCCTGGAAGTGTTCAAGGCCACATTGCAAGGGACTTGGAGCAACTTGATCTAGTTGAAGATTCTAGTGGAAGATTCCCTGCCCATGGTAGGGGGTTGGAATGGGATGATCTTTAAATTCCTTCCTACCCAAATTATTCCATGATTCCATGAAACATTGGTGGTCATGGTCTTCAAACAGCTGGAAAATCAAAGTAGGTCATCAAATGTAAATTTTTTTTCCTCTGGAATTATCCAGTTCAGGGGCTGGATCTGGCTAGGTAAGGATGATTCCTGTTGACACCTGAGGTATCCAAGATTATGCAAATCATCAGGAGATTTCCCAAGGATCCACTGAAGACCTGAGTCCTTTGAGATTTGCAAGTCAGCAAGGATAACTTGAAATATCTCCAGACACACCTGTGCAGACAAACGGGTTAAGTTGCTGGAAATAAAAGGCATGAAAGTCCAGCAGATCCAATGGGAATGGTCAGAATATCTTCTTTTGTCACTCTGGACTAGGATCAGAACAACACCAGAGCTTTGGTAGATTTGAATAAATCCACTGTGGTCAAACCTGTTCCCAGCCCAGGATGACAGGATGGAAACTGGTCCCCCAGGATGGCATTCCTTAAATGCCCCTACCTCTGTGCCCTGGGTCCATCCTGGCTCATTTTGAGACGGGAACAAGGCACAAGACAGGATTTCAGGACTGATATTCCAGCCCCTCTCAATAGCCCAGCAGGTGAGGAAGAGGATAAGAGAGGGATTTGAAAAGTGCATTGAGCTTCTTCTTTGTCTCTGTGCGGCATTAGGAAAATTCCCTTTTGACACCAGGAAAATTCCCTTTTAGGCTCATGATCCCAATATTTCAGAGCCCCTTTGCTGCATCCTGCCTTAGAACTTTGGCAATTATAGGAGCCTTTGGTTTAGCAAAAATCACTGGGACAAAAAGCAATCCTGAAGGGCTGCACCCTGGGAGAACATCGTGGAGAGGGCAGAAGGATGCAGATTGTGTTGAAATGTGTTTCACAGCTGGTGGGCTGCACGTTGTGCCCCTCCAACTGTGACTCTGGCTGCCACCACTGGTTGTCCTGGTGCTCGGTGGCACTGCTGGCCAGGATCTGCTGGGAGGTCACCGTGAGGAGGAGCTGAGGTCACCGAGCCGTGCTCGGCTCCTGGAGCAGCTGTCGGTGTTATTTGGTTTGGCAGCCTCTTCTTCTCCCAGCCGGAAAAACTGAAACCTAACCCCTCAATGCACGCTTTGTTTTGGAATTAGCTGCTGGAAGTGGTGGTTCCTGGGGGCGGTGTGGGATATAAGCTGCTGTCCATCAGGATGATGGGGCTGGGTGACAGCTTGTCTCTCCCGCTGGCACAAGTTGGGAAGGGCTGGAATGTCGTTTCCAAGCGTTTTGCCGTGTGGAAGAGGAAGGATGGTCCATGATGTGGTCTCCAGAGGTTTGGAGGAGATGCAGGATGATGCAGGCTCTGTGCAATGGCCCTGGTTTTCCTTTGGGATTGTTTATTCCATGGGCTTTTTCCTGGGATGAATTGGGACTGGGCAGAGCTGGCACAACAGGATCTGCCCATCTCCAGTCCATGATCTTGTGGACCTGGATGAGGCTTGGAGCAACCTGTCTAGCGGAAGGTGTCCTTGTCCATGGCAGGGATTGGAACAAGACGATCTTTAAGGTGCCTTCTGACCCAAACCATTCTGTGATTCTATGTAAAAAACCACACCTTTGTTGTGTAAATCATTGTAAATTATGTTCCTCTGGAGCTCTCTGAAATCCAGACCATGCCAGGGTCATGGATAACAGATAATCCCATGGGACAGCTTTGAAATCATCCATCCCAATACTCCATGTGGGTCAGTTTCACTGCAGCCTTCACACACAAGGTTTGATCCAAGTGCCAGTGGCATGGGATGAGTCCTGTTTTCCCAAGTGCCTCCCAAGATTCCATGGAAAATGAGCACACCTAAAATCCCTGTGTAGTAACCATGTCTCATGCCTATATAACTCTTCCAGGATCCCCTGAAATCCAAATAATTTCTCTTACTCTGGAGATGGAGCATCCAGGGGTTCATGTCACTGTTTGAATGTGAGTCATTGAGAAGATGGAAAATGGAACAGCAAGCAGCAGCATTCCCAAATATTCCGGTGGTTTTAACACTTTTTTTTGTGGAATGGAGAGCTGTGAGAGATTTAAGAGTCTACTCATCTGTTCCTTCTCTTGTCCACCAATATTTGGAGGATCCACGACTTTATTCTGTTTTTATCTTAATTTTCCAGAGGTTTAATGGAATCCTGGGAAGTTTTAGGTTGGGAGGGATCTTCAAGACCCCCTGCCATAAGCCAGGATTCACCCACTATCCCAGGCTGTTCAGAGCCCTGTCAAGCCTGGCCTTGGACACTTCCAGGGATGGAATAACCACAACTGCTCTGGAAAACCTGTGCCAGGGCCTCACCACCCTCGCAGGGAAGAATTTATTCCCAGTATCCAATCTATATCTCTCCTCTGTCAGTTTAAAACCATTTTCCATTATCCTATTACTCCATTCCTCATCCCAAGGCCCTCTCCAGCTCTCCTGGAGCCCCTTTAGGCTCTAGAAGGGGCTCTAATTTCTCCCTGGAGCCTTCCCTTCTCCAGACTGGACATTCTCAGCTCTCCCAGCCTGAGTCCAGCCCTGTTTCATTTAAATGGTTTTAATTTATCCCCCAGCCTGGTAATTTATTTAAATTTCTCTTTTCCCTTCCCCACCATGGTCAGAAGCAGAGCTATAAAGTTGAGATAGGATCTACCTGGGACTTGTCAAACACTTTTTCAGGCAGCAATGGGAAACTCCAAGTACATTTGTCGGATTAAAAGGAATATGAGTCCCAGGAGAGCTTTTCCTAGTAAATTTTGCAGTTCACTAAACAATCGATTTCCTCTGTGCACCTTCCCTGGATTCCACAGAGCAGGAGCTTGATTCTCCCATGTTATGCCTTGATTCTCCAGCCTACTGGATCCTTTTCCCTGTGCACCAGCCGTTGCTGATGGTCGGATATCTGGGCAGGGATATGGATGGCAGCAGGATGTGCTATCCCTGTACCTCTTCCCACAATCCTTATTTCTTGGTCATGCTTAGTTAGAGCCTCCCACCATGTGAGTTTGGACAGCTGCTCCCTGCACGGCTCAGCCCTTCACCCCAGCAGCCCAAGGAATTCCTGGGAAAATGCAGCAATCAAGAATTCCTCATTATTTTTTTTTTTAATACCAGTTTCAAGTAACTTTTGCTTCCAATGTGATATTCCCAGGGAATATTTCTTCATAGTCAGCAGTCAAGGGATCTTTATTACCTGCCAGTGAGTGAAATTCTTGTCCCTTCAAGGAAAATGTCCCTCAGGGGTGGTGAGGCCCTGGAGGAGGTTTCCCACAGAAGTTGTGGATGCCCCATCCCTGGAAGTGTCCAAAACCAGGCTGGACAGGGCTTGGAGCAACCTGGGATAGTGGAAGGTGTCCCTGCCCATGGCAGGGGGTGGAACAAGATCATTTTTATGGCCCCTTCCAGCCCAAAGCATTCCATGATTCTCTGGTACTTGATAGTCACTGGAGATAAAGAGATTCCTGCAGGAAGTTTAAGATGTGTCCTTTGGCTGGGATGAAACATTCCCTAAAACTGCTTCTATCATTGGAGTGTGTATGGAGAGGGATTCAGATGGATTTGCCCACCCAGTAAAGAAATCCGCGCCTGGGTCTTTTCGACGCTGCCTGATTTCAACTAAGACCCAATTCCTTCACCTTGGAAGTAAGGGCCGTGTGTGTTGTTACATCATTCCCAGACAAAGACTATTCCAGGGATATTGAAATGCTCCTGTGATGCTGCCAAAAAGCCATGGACATGCTCTCCTTAGTGTGTCCTCAGTGGTTGGACTGGACAATGTCCTTCCTTGGAAAGAACCTTGGCTTTCCTGCTGGATTTTGCTTCTGCTCACTTCAGCTCACCTCTTCATCACCTTTCATGTTCTCACCCTGATCATCCACAAATTCCACCAGTGACCTCATTCCTTTTTCCTGCCTCTCCAGGTCCTGAGTGAGACCATTGGGATGTTGCAGATATCATTGACATCAGCTGATCCCTTCATCCCTCTGCTCCCTTCCTATTCCAGGCTGCCAAGGGATGCTCCGCTGGCTCTTCCCTGAGTCCTGCATCATCCTGGAGTTCCTCATGTGGTGCAGGGAATGCATCTTGGAGGCTTTGCCAAAATGGTTGATGATTAGGGACAACCAGCTCGATGGTGCCACCAGTCTTTGAGCAGCCAGAACTACCTCAGGGTGAATTTCCCTCCTCTTGCTCTTCCCAAAAAACCCCTTTTTCTGTAAGCTGAGAAAGGCTTCCAAACATCTGGATCTCCTCAGCTGTTCCACTGATTTCCTAAGGAGGCTTTTTCCCAATTTACATCCCAAGATGTACAATCCCCTCTTCTCCAAACAAAGCGGGAGGGATAGGAGGAATGCTGAGCTGGGAGTGACTGGTTTTGAGACATCAGGATAAATCTTGATCATAGCCTGGGTGGGATCTGTTCAGCTGGGGGTTTGATCCAGGTCATGGAATATTTTAGGATAGGAGAGAGTGCTGGTATTTCCATTTCAACCCCTTGCATGGCCAACCTCAAAGTTAGACCAGGCTCAGCTCCTTGGGCTCTTTTTGAGCTGAGGATGGCAATTCCACAGCCTTTCCCAGGGTCTGCCCACCCTCATGTTGGGAATTTTCCTTTGGTGCCCCCTGTGATTGTCCCCACACATCCTTTTGCTGTGGTGCTTGGAGAAGAACCTGACTTCATCCTCTCTGTGAACATCTCCTGTGAAAAAGGTGGGCAAAAAGGATGTTCCTTTACTTTCCTCTTTTCAGCTGGGCTCAGTCACTTCATACACTTCATTCCCCAACCCATCTTGGTGTAGCCCCAAAACCCATCTTGGTGTCACCTCAAAACCCATCTTGGTGTCCCCTGCCAGATTTGCTGTATTTTGTCACTGGGGCCCTAAAACTGAGCTCATCACTCCAGATTTTTCCTCCCAAGTGTCACATCCAGGGGACAAATCCCTCCCTTTCCCTTGCAAATAAAACCTGGGATGCAGTTGCTGACAGGGATGGAGCTGATGGAGGCAATTGATCCGAGCCGGATCCTTTTTGTGCTCTCCGAGGGAAATCCACAGCCTGAGGCATCACCTTGTTAACATCTGGAATGAGGAGCCATGGAAATGGGTGGGAAATGGAGGATTTTACTGTGGGGAATGCCCTCAGGGATTTTTGGGATCATGGTGAAGGTGGTTGCCATATCCATCATGTTATTTATGGACAGGAAAGGAGCTGCATTCCCAAGTTTTGTTCAGCTGGTGCTTGTGAAGAACTCAGTTATTGAGTGATGCTCTGTCAGCTTCTTCTTCAAGACCAGAGGAGGAGGGAATGTTCAGATCACTTTTCCTAACTTGAGGAAAATCCCTTTTGGGATGTAATGGAAAAATTCAAAGGTAAAACACAAGTTTTACCTTTTCTGTTTGTGTTTGGCATTTTTGTTTTGGGGGTTTTGTTCATTTGTTTGTAGGTCAGTTTTTTTGTTTGTTTTGGTTTTTGTTTTTTGTTTTTGTTTTTTTTTTTTTAATTATTATATTTTTAATTGAGAGTATGAACAGCTCCTATGTCCTGGCAAATGGATAATCCCAGGATAATCACCTCTATCATAAGAACTGGATCCAGAAGTTGTCAAGCTGGAGCTGCAAGGATGGAGACAAGAGGAACGTTTAGACACTCTGAACTGTTTATTTATTTTAATCCAATTGTGGGAATCTCTTCCCGCCTCCTCCACTGCCAGGGCCAGTGTCACTCATTGTGACAAACATATCCAGGGATACCGAAATGGAAAAGAAGTCAAGGATGTGGCTCCTGCTGAGGGACCGCTGGGTTTGCAGGTAAAAAATTGTCACCTGCTGGTGGCTGCTGGCTGGATATGGGCACCTTTCCCTCCTTTGGAGCAGGACATGCATAAATCCAGGACCTTGGACAGCCCAGCACTGTGCACCACGCTGGAGGAACTCCTCAAGGTGTGTTAGATCCCACTTGTGTCTCCTCCCTGCTGGAATCCCTGCACTGCACAAGGTGAAGATTTGGATGCCCTTGTCACTGAGCTTTCAAACTGAGGAAGAGGGACAAGAGCTTTTCCCCAGGAAAATCCCACTGATTTTGACCTCTGCACCTTCCAGCCCATCTCCCGTCCCCGAATTTCCTTGGTCATACCTGCTGTTGGAGACAGGGAATCACTTTTACACCAAAGCCTCCTTAGCTCAGCCCTGTTATCCCACCTCACCCCCAGGAAGCTGCTCAAGCTCCCGTGGCCTTTTCCTTTTAATCTTCCTGCCTTCTTCCCATCTTGGATCTGTTGCCAATTAAGAGCAAACCATTTGATCATGCCATAATCCCAATGCCAGCAGGCAGAGCCGTTGGAGCATGGGAAGGGAGGGAAAAAAAAAAAGGAGAGAGAGGGGGGAATAATAAAAATAATAATAATATAGAGGAGGGGAAGAGAATAAAAAGCAGCCTCTTCTTCCAGCTCTCTGCTCACAAGGTAAAGAATCAAAAAGTCATTTGATGCATAATTGATTGCTTTGGAGTGACTCACAAATTGCTCAGGAGCCTTGATTCTCGGGATAATCAGCACATGGAAAACACAGGGACGTTTTGACCGCGGGGTTGTGGAGAGGGGGGGTCTGGGGAGGAGGGAAAAATAAACACCAAAAGAGCACGGCAGCACCAGAGCGAGTCCCAAATATTTTAATGAGCACCAAGAACAAGGGATTTCAGAAGCTTGAGCTCAGGACAAAACAATAAATTAGCAAACAAAAAACGGGAACAAAACAAAAAGGGGCTTTTTAGTGTTTTTTGTTTTTTGTTTTTTTTCTTTTATTCCCCCTGACAGAAAAGCACAGAAGTGCTGAGCTGGCAGGGCTGGGGCTGCAAGTTGCTCTATCCCTCCCTGTTTCTCTGGAATGTGTGGATGGGAAGGGGAGGAATGCAGCCTTGAACCTTTGGGTGTGGGTTCCCTCACCCTGCCTGCCCCATCCTGGGTCATCCCAACTCCCAAAATACTCCAAGAGAACCTCAGACTCATGGTAAATTTCACTGTGACTGGAAAACAGATGTGTTGAAGCACTTGGATTTCATAATCCTGGTGATTTACCTCCAGAAAAAGAAGGGAAGAGAAAGGCTGGACTTCAGTTGATCTCCTAACTCAGTCCTTTTCCAAGAGGGAATTTTACTGATCTGGATTTCCTGGACGTTTTGGGAGCTGGGAAATGACAACAGCAGCACCACAATCCAAATGGGATTAAAAAGCCTCCCAAGGACTATCTGGCTCTAAGAGCCTTGCACAACCAAATGGTGGGATTTTGGAAGATGCTCCTTCTTCCAGCATCATCTGATCCCTGTTGTCTGCTTCCTATGGATGTTGTGATTGCTTTTCCTTGGGTCTGACCCCACTTTTCTTCTCCAGCCTTTCCCAATTTTCTGCTGCAAGGGATGGATCCCTGAGGATGTTGTTGCTGTGTAGTTCAGGTCCAGATATTGTCATTCCAAAATATCCAGAAGAGCACCTTCCCAGGGTTTCTGGATGGAGGGTTTTGTGCAAGTAACTCATCCCAAAACCTCTAATCTTTCCTCAGCTTACTTCTCCTTCCCTGTCCTGGTCCCAGCCTTTGGAAGCAGACACATCCCAGCTCTGTTTTCCCCAAAATTAACTCATGGAATGCCTGAATGCACCAAGGAATTTGGAATTCTTTAGGGAGAAAAGCTGTTTCCCAGTGTGAATGGAGAGTGCTGGAATCCCTGCAGGAACTGGTGGGATGAATCCATCTCCAACACATGGATAAGTGCCTTTTCCTGCTTCCTTACAGTCTGTCATGTTGGGAGGCAACTGCTGGATGACATTAGCCCAGCTGGAGACTGGATTTCAGCTTCTGCTCAGAGCTCAGAATGTGCTGGAAGCATTGAGAAGTGGATTTTCCATGGATTTTGGGGCTTGCTTTGTGCCTGTGCCCACCACATCCTCAGGGTTCCTGACCCGGAGCGTCACTCCAAGTGATTGCAATCCTGGAATGTACTCCAGGCTCCAAGGCCTGGGGGATTTTGGGGTGGGAAACATGGCTGTGAGGTAGATGTTTATCTGAGATTTCTTCCTCTTGAAATCCATGGGAAAAAGTGAAGTGCATCTTTCGGGTCAGGCAGGGACTGTGAGTGCTCCCAGTTGAGATGTGCTTGTGGAAGGGCCTGGCTGAGTTCAACAGTGACAGAATCCTGGAATAGAAGGACTTTGGGAGGGAGAGACCCTTCCCTTCCCTTCCCTTCCCTTCCCTTCCCTTCCCTTCCCTTCCCTTCCCTTCCCTTCCCTTCCCTTCCCTTCCCTTCCCTTCCCTTCCCTTCCCTTCCCTTCCCTTCCCTTCCCTTCCCTTCCCTTCCCTTCCCTTCCCTTCCCTTCCCTTCCCTTCCCTTCCCTTCCCTTCCCTTCCCTTCCCTTCCCTTCCCTTCCCTTCCCTTCCCTTCCCTTCCCTTCCCTTCCCTTCCCTTCCCTTCCCTTCCCTCTCCACCTCTTCTCTCCAGGGATTGGGAATCCCGCCTGCATCCCATGGCAGCCCAGTGACACAGGAGGGACAAAAGGGACCTTGGAGGTGACCAGAGGGTGACAGAAGTTGCCCAGGGAAGTTGTGGATGCCCCATCTCTGGAAGTGTCCAAGGCCAGGTTGGATGGAGCTTAGAGCAACCTGCGATAGTGGAAGGTGTCCCAGGAAGAGGGTTTGGAATGAGATGAGCTTTAAGGTACTTTCCAACCCAAACCGTTCTGGGATCCCACGATCTTTCTAGCCCCAAATCTTGTCTTATTCCCCTCTGAACCCCCAACTGGCTTTGAAGCCAAGCCTTGGAATCACCCATAGTAATGCCAGATGAACACCAGTCATGAGAAACAACTTTGCTGTTGGTCATCCCGAAAAAATCCCCTCCTGGCAGCAGGGATGAGGAAAGGTGATGGGATTGTGACCCTGCAGCACCCTGGGACACCCTGGGACACCCAGGGACAAACGCCACCCTCAGAGCTGGTGGCAGAACCGCCCTTTCTTGCTCCAACCATAAAACCACGGTGCCTCCCTACAGATGGGTGATGCCTGTTGGGAAGGGGGCTGACGCATCCTTGGCATTCCCACATAAATCCACCCATCCTGGCTGGGATAAACTGATTTAACTCAGTGCTTAGCACACCAATTTCATATCAGTCCTAGAAGGTTTTGCCCAAGGCACCAAACCAAAATCCTGCACCTCTCCACCACATGGAGCTTCCCGATACCGCTGCCGAATTCTGGTGGCAAGAGCTCGTTAATATTCCGACAGCTCCGATGTCACTCTCTAAACGAAGGCTGCTCTTAAAGAGAGGTTTTTATTTAATTGGGCGCCGACTCCGCCGCGTGTGGCCTTGTCAAGCACCTTGGCGGCACTGCTCAGAAAAAAATAAAAAGGAAAAAATTGGGAAAAGCAAAGGAGGGAGGGGAGGACGGGAAAAAGGGAAGGGTGGAAGGGAGCGACCCTGAGCCCCGCTTTGAAAGGGAGGGGATGAGAAGGGACCTGTCAATGGGATCAAGCTGGAGGTGGCCGTGAAAAGCCTGGCAGCTCCCGCTCCGTGAGGATGGGGAGGGGAAGCGGTGGGAATCCACGGGGCGATCCGTGAGGAGATGAAGGAGGAATGACAGCCCCTGAGGCTGGCAGGGTTTGAAAGGAGAACACACAGGAGCCAAAACCTGCGGAGAGACACTTGCAACTTTTCACTTATTCCCTTTGACAAGACAATGCCTTCTTTCTGCCTCCCCCCCAGCTCCCCCTTCCTTGTTTTTTAAAGTGGGTCCCAGAGGGAGAAGCAGAGAGTTCTCAAAGGATGAAACAACTGGAGTGATGGGGAGGGGAGGAGGGAAATGGGGAAGAAAGGAGGGAGCAGCAGAGCTCATTTCCACACGGGACTCTGCTTTAGCCAGGAGGAGGAGGAGGAGGAGGAAGGATTGAGCTGAGAGGGGCATTTCCTTCCCCTCAGACTCTCAGGATTCCCACTCAAAGGAGGGGCTCTGGGGAGGGGGACACCGGGGTAGGATGCAGCCAGAGACCTGATTCCATAGTGATGGGAAGTTTCCCTGAATACCTGGGAGCAGGGAAGGTGGCAGGTGGAAGAAGGGGAGCAGAGCAGAGGGACCAAGTCCTTCTCTAAACTGCTTCTGTGCCCATTGGTACCAGGAAAGGGAGGTTAGACTTCTGTGCTTTACACAATTCCAAGGGAAAATGGGGATCAGGGCACTTGGTAATGCCAGCTTCTTGCTCCCAGTCTTCATGCCATGAAACTGGGAAGACTGGGAAAATGCCACTAAGGACTGTCGGGCTGTGTCCCCTCTGTCCAAACCCTGCAGGGACATGAGGGGTGGCCAGCCCAGGGTGTACCCCAGCTCCAAGGGTGCTCCAGGATTTAATTATACGCTGGAGAAACCCTCTGTCCCTCTGTCCATCTTGCTCTTAAATTTTCCAGGTGAGATTCCCCACAGGAAGAGCTTTAAGTGGACCTAATAAACAAAATAATGTTGGAGGAGAGTTTTTTCCCTGAATGTTTCTGCCTTAACCTCATCTCTGTCTGTCAGAGATGGTGGGAGGGAAGCATGGGGCAGACCCAGGCCAAAATAGGATCAGGATGCTGCAGTCTTGTGTAATTCCAGGAAAAAATAATTCTGGAAGCTCTTCACTGTCCCTTTGGCTTTCCCAGAAGGGAAACAGGAGGCCAGAGCTTGGCAAAAGATCCTGGGAAGGACAAGGGAGATGTTTTCCAAGCAGTCAATTCCAACCTTGTCTTGTGCTCAGGTTTTCTCCAAAGAGAAGAGACCCCTCAGCCTCTATGGAATCTTGCTCAGGGGGAAAAAATTCCTCTTATCAGCCATAACTTCCCATATTCCAGATTCTCCCTGTTGTCCTCCAGCTGTGACACTTCAAGACGAGCCTGCTTTTTTCTCCTCTACTCTCTCCCTCCAAGGATTAAATGAGTGGCTCAAAAAATTTGGGCAGTATTAACCAAATGATTGTGAATGGCCACACGGCCACATTCCTGAATCCCGAGATCTCACCATTTATCCCACTGCATAAGCATCAAGCAGAATCCACCATCAACCTTCCCATCATTTACAAATCTTGGATGAAGGAGATCAACACCACAATCCCTACTTTAGAGGGACTGGGAATGAAGGCATGGAAAAATGAGTCGTTGGAAGAGGGGGAACCAGGGTGGGACTTCCTCACTTTCCTTCAGGGACCTGCTGTGCTCTCACCAACCCTTTGTGGTCATTGGGGTTTATCATGAAATGGTTTGGGTTGAAAGAAACCCTAAGGATCCTCCAATTCCAACTCCCCTGCCACGGACAGGGACGCCTTCCACTATCCCAGGTTGTTCCAAGTCCCATCCAAACTGGCCTTGGACACTTCCAGGGATGGAGCAGCCACAGCTTCTCTGGGCACCAGAGCCTCCCCACCCTCACAGCCAAGAATTCCTTCTGTAAATCAAACCTAAATTTCTCCTCTTTTAGTTTGAAGCTGTTCATCCCTGTCCTGTCAATCCAGGCTCCTGAAAATTATCTCTTCCCATCTTTCTTGGCTTCTTCAGGCACTAGAAAGCCACAATTACATCACTCCAGGATGAACAATCCCAATTCTCTCAAGTCTTTTCCCACAGCAGAGCTGCTCTATCCCTCTAATCCAGTTGGTGCCTCCTCTAGACTCACTCCAACAACTCCATGTCCTTCCTATGCTGGGGAACCCAGGGCTGGGTGCAGCTCTGCAGGTGGGGCCTCACCTGAGCAGGGCAGAGGGGCAGAATCCCCTCTTTTAATCTTGGACTGAAATCCATGTCCCCTCCTTTGGGGAGTTAAAGTGTTTGGAAAACCAGGGGCTTCATCCTGTGTTGCTAATGAAGAGTGGCATCCAGGAAGGGAATGGCCAAGGTGGTCTCTGGAATTTTCTCTTTCATGTGTCTTTGAGGAATGAGACAATGTAGGGTCAAATATGGGATCCACTACAACATTCCCATGGTGGGACATCTTCCAGAGCTTCTTGCTTGTCCTGGTCTGTCCAGACCCTCCCAAATGAGACCCAGTTGCTAATTCTAGGACCTGCTCCCTTGGTCCTTCATGGATCCTTTTTTGGTGGCATCTTAATGTCACCTGGCCCAAGGCCTTTGAGCCCTGGATCCTGTGTCCAGGAGATGGGACTGGAAAAGCTCCTTCACTTTTCCATTGGGAGCACTATGAGAAGTGGGATAACTGATGGCAGGTAGGGAAGATTTGTCTGAACAAGATTCCCTTTAAGACCCCAGATTTCCTTTTCTGGGCTTGTTAGCAAGACAGGGGTGCCTATCTCAGGTGAAGATGCTTTAGAAGCAACTTTCCCATGGTGGGTGTGAAATGAATTCCATGAAAAAATAGGATTTTTAGTGCTTCTGTTTCTTTGGTGGCTCTGGGAAGGACACATCCTCTGCCCTAAAGTGTCCCCGAGTACTGCTTTTGCATCACCCTGAGATCTGACCTATTTTTGACTCCTTTTTTATCTCTCAGAGTAGAGATTTAACACCTGGAACCTGAGGAAGGGGCTGACCCTACAACTGGGAGCTGCCGACAGGTATGGAGAGGGGAATAGAGGGAAGAATATTCCCCTAGGACAGGTGACATTCCAGCCATTGCCACTGCCCCACCTGCAGCTGGGAGAGTGCCCTGGAGAACGTCTCAGCCGTTCCAGCACCAGGGACCATCAGCTGGGTCCAGCTTTGTGTGTTGATGTCCTTGGGACACATCTGAGTGGGAAAGGTGGATGTGCAATCCCTTGGGAAAACCATAACAGGGAGCACTATCAGTCTGGCCGGAGGATGGGGGTCACAAACAGTCCCACATCCCAAATTCTCCAAATTCTCCTCACCCAGGACCATGGGGATCACCCTTTATCCCAACCCTCACCTTTATTTTCTCTCCCCGCTTTCAGCCTCCCTCCCTCTCTCTCTTTGTCTCTCCTTTCTCTCCACGCCTCCTGGCTTTGCCACTCCTATTTCTCCCTCTTTTCTCCCTTTTTTTTCCTGCCCCTCTCGGGATTCACATGGAATCTCACCCCCAGCTCACACATTCCCGACGCTTTGTACCAGCTTTGGCCTCCACATTTCCATAGGCAGCGGCTTAATGGGGTGCTTAGCGAAGAACTTTTTGTGTTATTTTTCCCTGTGTGAATTACCTGGCCCGCAGCGTCACCGCGGAAGATTGGAAATGCTGGAAATGCTGGAAATGCTCCTGCCATGGACCTTTACACGGCACATTTTAGGATTCCCGCTGTGTTTTCTTTCCAAGAAGAAGAAAGACCTGTCAGCATTAAGCAAATCAGCCGCACGTCTCGCCGCCTTGAGCTGTGTCACACATGAATATCTGAGGGCTTTTTTTTCCCCCCCCTCCACCTTCTCTTTCCCTTCTCGAACCCTCTCCTTTCCCCTTCCCCATCCTCTTGGTTTTTAACGAAAGAAAAGTTTAATGCTCTCACAAAGGAGGGAGAGGGAGAAATATCCATAAAACTCCAATTTAAACCCCTTTAACCCGTTCCTTTGCTTTTCCTTTCAACCTGAGAGCAAACCCTTTCTTCTTCCTAATAGGAAGAAGGTTTGAATTTCTTGAGCAGCTGGAGGGGGAGAGAGAGGAGGAGGAGGAGAAGGAGAAATGTGGAGGGGAAGGAAGAGTTTTTCCCTCTGCATGAGGGTTTCAGGGAATGGAAAAATGGGGATGAAGTAGGACAGGATTTTCCTTTCTCTGTCTTGTCTTGCCTGCTTAAGCTGCAAATTAAGTGTCCAGGTGCCCCCAGACAAGGGGAATGTGGATAAATAAAACACCAAATTATTAAAAATCACATATATGTTAAATCTCCTTATCTTGGGAATAAATTTAGGGCCAAAATTAGGACCTTCCATAGAAAAAGATGGTCAGAAACTGCTAAAACTCAGGAGTGACACCAGACACCCAAAACAGCCCCTGACGGTGACACCTCATTGAAATTGATGTAGTTGAGTTTTGGGGTCACTAGAGCTGCAAAATTTGTCCTCAAAAGGATTCAGGAGTTGGTGTTCCCACCCTGTCCCAAGCCTGGGGATCTGTGTCTGCACAGGCTTGGAGCAGTGATGATCCCACGAGGTGGGAAAAGGCAGCAAAGCACAGGGATTCGTGCCATGAGTGGAATTCCTGATGGAGATTTCTTTTATCCTTTCCACCAAACCTTCCCCCTTCAATCTCCCAATTAGTAAGGAATCCAAAAGTGAAAACTCATTCTAGCCAGGAAAGGTCTGGTAATATCCAAATATCCACATGGAAATTCGAACACACATTTCCTTGTCTGGGCTCTCATTGGACAGAGCCGGTGTGGATGAGCATCTCCAAATTGTTGTCTTTTGGGGGTCAGAAAAGCAGGAGTGGGTTCAGCTTCTTTTCACCTCATAAAGCTTTTCCTGACCCCAAAAAATTGCTGGGAATGAGTTAGGGAAGATGTGGAAGAGGAGAGAAGGAATCGAATGTGTCTCCTCATGGAATCTCAGTGAAAATCAGGGAAATCAGGGAAAATTAGCCCCACTGCAAATTCCATGGCACCTTGGACCTAGGTCAGGCATCCAATCAGGCATGAAAAAGAGGAGAATCCATGTGAATCAACACCAGGGAATTTTCACTTCCAGACCCTGGGGTTGCCCATCTGAGCCATTTATCTCCCTTGCCCATTAATGCTTAATTGATCCACAGCTCTAATTGACTGCATGGGAGACACACCATGCAGAAAGTTGGAAACAAAAGCAGAATCCAAGGAAATTTGGGAGTTTCTTGGATGTGTTGAGGGGAGCTTGTTTGTGGGGATGGCAGAATAATTTCTGGGACTTGGGAATTTCCATCCACTGCTGAAACAAGAGCTCTGTGCTTTCCTCTTCCTGGTCCTTGCGGAGATCCTCAAGCCAGACCTGCCTCTTATCCTGCATCACCTCGAATTCCTCATTCCCTCTTTGGCTCCTGAGTTTCCTTCACCCCCACAAATCTTGGATTGCTTGGTCTCAGTTTCCTGGACAGATCCTCCACAGGATCATTGAGTAGTGGCCAGGAAGGGCAGTGCCACCTGTCCTGTATCAGCCACAGGGTGACAACAGAATGAGGGCGGGGATTGTCCCCCCTGTGCTGGCACTGCTGAGGCCACACCTCAAATCCTGGGATCAGTTTTGGGCTTCTCAGGACAATAAAGCCATTGAGGAGCTGGAGTGTGCCGAGGGAATGCAACAGAGCTGGGAAAGGGTCTGGGGAACCAGGAGTGGCTGAGGGAGCTGGGGAAGCTCAACATGGAAAAAAGGAGGCTCAGGGGGGGACCTTCTGGCTCTGCACAACTCCCTGATAGGAGGGTGGAGCCATTCAGGGCTCTGCTCCAAGAGAATGTGGGACAGGACAATAGGAAATGGCCTCAAGTTGTGCCAGGGGAAGTTTAGCTTGGATATCAGGAAAAAATTCTTCATGGAAAGGGTGCTCCAGCCCTGGCACATCTTCCCAGGGGAGTGGTGGAGTTCCTGGCTGGATTTAACACCTGTGCTGATGTGGCACTTGGGGACACGGTTTTTCAGTGGTTTAGTGGTGGCCTTTGCAGTGCTGGGGGATAAGTTGGATCTTCGGGCTATTTTCTAATGGAAATGATTCAATCGTTCCATGACTATTAAGAATGGCCTCTTGTCCCATGGTTTATGCAGAGCTATTCTTAGGAACATCTGGGAATCAGCTCATGGGGCTGCTCTGTGCCTTCCCAGGGACTGCACTGATGATTGAACAGCAATTGGATCCCAAATCCTGAGCCCATTCCCTGCCACTGACTGAATCCACACACAGCCCTGTGTCAGGGTTCACTTCCTTCCCTCAGGAAGTTTGGTGAATTTATTTTCCAGTGGGAGAGCATGAAACCTTCCCAAAGCCTTGCATGGAGCCGAGTGAATGAGTTGCACATCCCGTTGCAATTCCCTGCCTGGCTGGGGCTGCCTCATGCAATCCCAGCTTCCCACTGTGCCCTTCCCGACTCCTGGGGACTTCCTGCCTCTTGGTTCTGGCTCATCCACGCTCCACTTCATTCCGGCTGCCTCCAGCTCTCAGCACATCCATCTGCCCCCGCTGACTTCATCCCTCCAGTGCCTGGGACACGCGCCAGGGCACGGGAATTGCGCATCCCACCTTCCCCGGGGTGCACTTCTTGGAATTGCTGAGCTGAGCAGAACCACGCGGAGCTCTCAACCTTTTCCCCTCACCCCCAAATTTAGGGGAAATGAGGGGAAACGCTGGGAGAGCTGTGCTGCCGTGGAGTTATTCCAGAGCTCGTGCTGCCTCCCTGCATCCCAGGGTGATGAGAGCTGGGATTTGTGCTGTGCTGTGGAGGTGGTGGAATGATTTAGGGATGTGAGGCTGCCTTTGGATGCAACAGGTCCCGACGGAAGCCGCGATGCCTGCAGCAGAACAGAATCCTCTAAATCCACAGACGAGTTCATTAATTATTAATTGCATTGCACACTTCATTCATCAGCTCAATCCCAGGGCTGCAGCACAGCTCCAAAGTGGGAATGGCATCCTTGAGGAAGGAGCAGAGGGCTTGGCATAGAATTAGGATGGGACAACTCATTGGATTGTCACCACAGGCACAGAAACATCATCCTGTGTGGTTCACATCCAGTCCAAGAGGATTCTCTGTGGATTCTTCATGCCTGGAAGTGTTCCAGGCCAGGTTGGATAAGGCTTGGAGCAACCTGGGAAACGGGCAGGTGTCCCTGCCCACATCAGGGGTTGAAATGGGGTGATCTTTAGGGTCTCTTCCAACATAAACCATTCCATGATTCCATGATTTTCTGCTGTCTCTCACTCACATTTGTCTTCTGGTGCAGGGAAACCAAGTACTGAAACAGCCAAATCCCAGTGGAGACAGAGGTTTGGATAAACAGTTTCCATCTGACTCCATTTTCCTTGGGAATATTCCCAAGGAAATGTGGCAAGACGATTGTATTTGGGGCTAACAGCCACTCCAGGTATTTCTCCATTAAACATTCCCAGTTCCTGCTCCCAAAGCCAATGGTCAAGAAATGGATATTTTGCACTGTCTAATCCTTTTATCCCATAAAACAGGGACAACCTGGTACTTCCCAATTTGGATGGAGCTGGAATCTTTTATGGAAGCTACGGCTGGATTTCCATGGTGCGAAGCACCACAGATTCCCAACATCTTAAAGGAGAGGAAACACATCCCAAAACCCACAAAAATGTGTGGGGAATGAATCAAATCTGGGTGCTCCGGAGAGCATCTCCTGTGTGGAATGGAGAGGAAAGGTGGGAGCAGGCAGGGAGGGAGGGAGGATGATGGGGGTGAGTTCTGCGCTTCCCAGGCAGGGCTTTAATGCATCGGAAAGTGGAAGGTTTCCCATCTGATTCTTGTCACGGGCAGCAGGATAATCGGAGAGACGCCACTTCTGGGGGAGAAGGAAAAACCCCAGGAATGGACAAACCACTTTGCTCAGAGGGGCTGCTGCCCTTAAAAGGCTTTTATTGCCGAGGCTCCGTGGCTTGGCAGAGGCGCTGTCATTAGAGTGACACTAAAAGTATCCAAGGATTAGCGGTGACGGACGGACTGACCTGTCCCTGTCAAGCTTGGAGCAACTGAGGGGGGGTGGAAGGGGGAGAAAAGAGGAGGGAGAAGCAGCTTTTCCTCTGAAATGGGGTGATTTCCATGAAAACCAGGCAGTGCTGGTATCCAGCTCAGGTCCTTTCCAATTATCACCTCCAATCAGTCCATAAATCCCAAAAGATTTGGAATCTGCCCTTGCTGGGAATGCAGAAATTGGGTGTTTTCCCCGCCTTCGGCAGGGCTGGATGAAGGACAAGCTCCCAGCTTTGAAGATGCTGCCAATCCACCCTTTCTGCCAGGGCTTTTCAAGGAGAATTGAGGAAAGCCATGGCCTGGCAGTGACATTGATGTCCCTGGGTCCCACCAGCAAACAATCCCCTTCCTGATCTCTTATCCCTGCCTATGGCAGAGGGCTTGGAATTAGATGATCCTTAAGACCCCTCCAAATCCAAACCATTCCATGATTCATTGTCAATCCAGCTCTGATTTTAGGGGATGTTGCTCTTGTTTATCTGTGGGCAGAGCTGAAATTGCCTCCTTCAGTGACAGAGTTATCTTTGAGGAGAGCAATCACTTTGGATAAAATCCTGTTTCCTCCCCCCACCATTTAATGGAAACCTCATACCATGAGCTTGAAATAGGAGTACCCCTCATCCCACGAGACTTTGTGACCCTCCCCACGTGGAGAGCCCATCCCAGATGACCACAAAGTGGAAAAACATGGAAAATACAGGTTTTTAATATTTCTTGTGGCTGTGGTTAAATTTATCCCATATTTCTGCACTCCCTGCCAGGAAATCTTACCAGAACCTCCCCCCAGATTTTGGATTTTGACCTTGGCCAGGGCTGACCTGGGAAGATGCCAAGTTTCCTGCTGGAGTCCTTTCCCTAATCCCAGCATATCTCACATCCCTGCTCCCTGTTTTACCTCTCCTCCCTGCTCCTTCACAACAGAGCATTTGCCAGCCACAGCTCCATTATTCTGCTCCCAAGGCTGAAATTTTCCTTTTAATTCTTCTCCTTGTGGAAAATGGATCTAATTTCTTTTCCCTTCCACCTCCCCTCCTCCTCCTAAGCCCCTTCCTGGCTGCTTGCAAAGAGAGGTTTTAGACACCAATTTCAAGGTGGATTCAGCCCTGGGAAATTGGGGAATTGAACATCAAGAAGTTGTTTGAGGCTGTGGAGCGGTCTGGGCTCCCTCCTGAGCTGGAGGAGTCCAACAAAACCTTTGGAAGTGCAAGTCCAGCTAATCAAGCTTTTGGAGAGGTAGGAAGACTCCTGGGGATGGAGGGGGGGTGTTTCTTCAAACACGGATCTTTGGGAAAGGCAGGGAGACTCAGGGGAATGGAAAAATGGGGGATGAGGGAAAAGGATTTGGGACGTGCTGGTTCTGCTGTTTGAGTCCTTGGTCAAGGCACCTTTGAATCCCGGTTTTCCCACCTGTTTAGTGATGGTGAGCTCCTATCTATGGACTGGTGGGAATCTGCTCTGGATGGCCTGGAGGAACAATGCATGTTCCTTAAGGATTGGCTGGCAAAGCCAGGAAATAACAAAGCCAAGGGACGTCAATGAGACATGACAAACTCCCTCTCCAGAGAAATTGTGGATGCCCCATCCCTGGACCTGTGGCTGTCCCACTGGATGTGCCAGTGTTGCATCTAAAAATTGGATTATATCAGGCACAGCTGAGTGTGGAAACACATCCAGAGACCTAAAATTGAATAATGGAATGGAATTGTTTGGAAAGAATCTTAAAGCCTATCCAATCCATGGACAGGGGTACCTTCTACCAGCCCAGGTTGCTCCAAGCCCTGTCCAACCTGGCCTGGGATATTTCCAGGGATGGAGCCTCCACAGTTTCTCTGGGAAACCTGGTCCAGTATTTCTGCGCCTTCGTTGTAAAAAACCCTTTCCTTCTTTCTAGTTTAGGGATTGTATCCATGTATTTAGTGGTTGTGGGAGCTCTACTTGGCTCTGTGAAGTTCATAAAAACCTAGGGAACGGCGTATTGTGGGAACAGCCACTTTTCCTTCTGCATAATCCAAGCCGATCTAAGCTGCCCAATGGCATTGATTAAAATCTCAGCAAAAGAACAACTTTTTTCCCAAGTCTGGGAATTTAACTCAGTGCAATGATAAAAATCTTGGATTTATGTAGTAAAGAGAGTTGTGGAAGGGGGAAAACCCCTTTTGCCAGGGGAGCAAAAAGCTATGAAGGAGTTCCAGGTTGGGAATGCTGAATTTGTCCCACTATTGCTGAAGGATTTGCACCAGACAGCAAATCCAGTGGAAAAATGACCTGCAAGTATCCAAAAATGCTGTTCCAACACCCTTATATTCCAGCTTTTCTTAAACTATTTCATGCACCTGAGTAGTGGGATAAACAGCTCAGGACAGCAGGGTAAATCAGTGTTTTTTCCAAATTCTACCTGCATGAGAAGCAGAATCTGGACCCTCAGAAAAAACCTGATATTTAAATGGTATTTAAGACAGATCAAAACATTCCCAAAATCTAGGAAAGCTGCACAGTCTGGGGCTATGGGAAGACCATAATTCCTCCAGGAACAAGCAGGTTTCCTGGCTCTGAGCTAAATAGGAATCATGTTTGTGTCAGGGGTTCCTGCTGTGATCATGAATAACCAAAATCCCAACTTCCCAGTTTACTTGAAAAGCTCCAAAGACTTTTCCTTAGCTCCATGTTCCCTGGAAGCATTCAGAGCTTGCCCAAACAGCATTTTCCTGACGCTCCATGAAAAATATTTGCTCAGCTCTTCTGAAAATCACAAGCTCCCGGGAAGTTCAAGGCAAGGGATTCACCTTGCCCTGGGCTGCTGGAAATTGCTTTGCTCCACAGCTCGTGCTGGAAAAGAGGGAGATCAGCGGGGTGGGAGTCTAGTAAAGGTCGTGGAGGATGTGGAATGACAGTGGAATTTGGGACACGGGTTGTCTGAGCACAGCATCTTTCCCAGTAGTTTGGTGGAGGGGGGATTTAAGGGATTGAGAGGAGGGAAGGGAGGATGGAGAAATGGAGATGGAAAGCTCTGGGAATGGTCCCACGTTGTGCCAGTAGCGGTGGGCAGAGGTCAGGGGGTACCACTGATCCTCTTATGGTGGAATCATGGAATGATTTGGGTTGGATGATAATTATCTTGATAATTATCTCATTCCAACACCCTGCCATGGGCAGGGACACCTTCCCTTTCCCAGGTTGCTCCAAGCCTCATGCAACCTGGCCTGAAGCACTTCCAGGGATGGGGCAGCCAAAGCTTCTCTGGGAATTCCATTCTAGGGCCTTACTACCCTCCTAGGGAATAATTCCTTACCAATATCCCATCTATCCCTGCCCTCTGACAGTGGGAAGCCATTCCCTGTGTCCTGTCTCTCTAGCCTTTGTCCCAAGTCCCTCTCCAGCTCATCTGGAGCCCCTTCAGGCCCTGGAACAGGCTCTAAGTTCTTCTGGGAGCCTCTTCTCCAGGTGAACATTCCCAGCTTTCCCAGCCTGGCTCCAGAACAGAGGGACTCCATCCCTTGGAGCATCTCCATGGCTTCCTCTGCATCTGCTCCAACATCTCCACATCCTTCTGCTGTTAGACCCTGGAGCTGCTTCCAATAAATCTTTCCTGCAAGTGACACCAGGACAATCCAGGAGGTCTTTTCCTGCAGCAAGGACAAGGGACATTGCTTCAAATTCAAGGATAGGAGGCCTAGATGGGATATTGGGAAGAAATTCCTCCCTGGGAGGGTGGTGAGGCACTGGAATGGAATTCCCAGGGAAGCTGTGGTTGCCCCATCCCTGGAAGTGTCCAAGGCCAGGTTGGACAGGGCTTGGAGTAACCTGGGATAGTGGAAGCCCTCCTTTCCCACAGCAAGGAGTGGAATGAGATGATCCTGAAAGTCCTTCCCACCCAAACAATTCCATGATTCCATGATGAGCAACCATTGCAGAGCTTCCCCAAAACAACTGGTGACTCCACTTTAGGAATTTGCTGGATTTGTAAGGAAAGAGAAGAGGAATCCAGGCAAATCCAGCTAACAAACATGCGGAAGGGACAAGGAAATTCTCCTTGGCCCCTTCCCCAGATCCACCACAATTTGCTGATTTTCAGGATGCTCCCCATCCTCGTGATTCCTTCTGGACCATGATGGATGAGTTTGAACTTCTGTCTGCCTTCCTGGAATTGCTTTGCCATTGGAAGCCCTGTCCAGGGGGCTCCCAGGGGGTCAATGAGGATGGGGAGGAAGAGGTTGGTGGCCGGGGGGATTTTCCTGGTGTGGGGTTGTTGTGGATGGAAGTTAATGGAGCCAGGAGATTCAGCTGCTGCCGGGGAAGCATCCAGGGATTCTTTTCACTCCTGCACTGCCGGCAGGAACATCCTGGAGCCTCAGCAGCGCATAAGTAACTACAATGGGTGATTCCTTAATAATTAAAGATATGCAGCGCTTGGATTGCCTCCCGGAGCCAGAGCAGACCGGGGAGAGCAGGGAGGAAAACTTCCCGTCTTACAGGAAATCTTCCCGTGCCGAAGCTCCCCGCGCCTGCCGGGGGATTTGGTTGGAATCAATTCCCTCTGCCTGCAGCCGCAGGAAGCTGCCATTGGGATCCTGCCATGGATTAACTAAGCGACCTTGGAGTGCTGCTTCCCTCCTTGCCGTGCCTTCTTTTCCTCTCTCAGATTTGGGATGCTGTCTGGGGTGTCTCATGGGAGAGGTTGGAACCTCCAGAGCTCGGAGCTGAGAGGTCTCAGGAGGAGGTGGGGGTGTTTAATGGGTGATCCCAGAGCTCTCTGAGACAGCAAATCTGCCTTTTTCATGGAGTTCTGGAATGGTTTGGTTTGGAAGGGACCTTAACGATCACCTCCTTCCAACCTCCTGCCATGGGCAGGGATCCTTCCCACTATTCCAGATTTCTCCAAGCCCCATCCCACCTGCCCTTGGAGGCGCTCTGCTGTTCCCACTTCCATTGCTTGCCCTTAAACCACTTGGAATTCATGGAATTCTGGAATGGTTTGAGTTGGAAGGGACCTGAACGATCGATCACCTCCTTCCAACCTTGTGCCATGGGCAGGGATACTTCCCACTATCCCAGGTTTCTCCAAGCCCCATCCAACCTGCCCTGCTCTGCTGTTCCCATCTCGTTTTTTGTCCTTAAACCGCTTGGAACTTGAGCCAACATGGGAAAAAACAATATTCCCACCCTGGAAAAGAGCATGCAGGCGGGACAGCTGGGCCTCACACCCTGCTCCCTGTGGCCAGGACAGCTCGGACACACTGTCACAGGGATGCTGAGGAGCCCTCCGGCCATTCCCAGACAGCTCCACTTCATTCCCAGCGCTGATTCCAGGCGACACGCGAGTGGATTGATGAACTCCCTCTCTCCCTCTTTTCCGAGCCTCGGAGAGAAACGGCAGAGCCCGGGGGGCCAAGGCTAAAACCCTCAGTTAACATTAAAGTGAAGGATCTGCCGGTGCTTCTGCCGGGGGCACAGGGGAGCGGATGCGCTTTTCTCTGCAGCCCAGACGCGTGTCGGCTCGGCGGGAGGGGGGTTTGCCTTTTCCCGGGATGGGAAAGGCGCAGGGAGGGCGGGATGGGGATGCTGACTCAGCAGCCGCCGCTCCATTGCCTGGAAAGACGCGGAACGGCGTTTGGAGCATCGCGTTTTGCGCTCTGGGGCTGTGCCGAGCTTCCTTTGCATCCCCTCCCCACCCCAAGAGCTGATCCCCATCCAGGCTGAGCGATGTGACGGGAATTTGTGCCCGGGCCTGGCTTTTATCATGCAGATTGTGCATAAATCATGATAATTGACCCTGGAGTCGGGGATGGCTTCAAGGTCAGCTTGGATTAGGCTTAGAGTGTCCCGGTCCAGTGGGAGATGTCCCTGCATATGGCAGGGGAGTTGGAATGACATAAAATCCTCTCCATCCCAAACAGTTCTAGGGTTTAATGATATCAAAGCGGTGTCAAATTGGCACAAGAGGAGAACTCCACTTTAAATCCCGCTTTAAATCCCTCACCCCTATATTTAAGTTGCCATTCCCTCTGCGTAGCAACTCTGAGTTGGATTTTAACTTCCCAGGGTGAAAAATCCTCATTTATTCCCGCAATGAGGATGGAGGGAGAGATCAGGGAGCTGAGGGACAGCTTACAGCAGGATGAGCCAGCTGTGACCCAGCATTCCCATTCCTCTGAATCCCCTTTGCCTCCCTCTGGAGCCCTCAAATTGTTTTATCCCTGCCTGGGCTTGTGCCTGGAGCTAGCACGATTTTGCCCACATTTCCCGGCTTGCACAAGGTTTTCCCGCTGGGATTAACCCCTTGGAGAGGCAGGCACCGCCTGGAACCATAGCCCAGAGCTGATCACCTGAATCCCTGCAAAGTTCAGACTGTGGGGACTCAGAGGATGCAGCAATGGGGCTCTGGGTTTGCCAGCAGCTTTCCCAGGGCTGAGCCAAAGCCTCCTCCTCCTCTTCCTGAATTTTATGCTTAACTGAGGAGTCAAAGAAATTCAAATTTACACAGCACTTGATTTGAGGAGAAACGTGTCATTTTCTTTCTGCTTAGGGTGAAAAATTGCTCGGGCTTGGACACTGAAAAATTAGGGAATGTGTCCTTAAACATTCCTGTTCCTTACCTGTAGGACCCAGGGATGAGGATTTCTGGGGGATTCAGGTGGATCAGGAGGCAGGGAAAGGCTCTGGATGCCCCTGCTGCATTCAGGGTAATTATGGATTACACAGCCAGGGATGCTGGGATATTTCCAGGGATTTCTGATGTTGCTTTCTAGGAAGGAATTCTTCCCTGTGAGGGACTGGATGAGGTTATCCAGAGAATCTGTCCCATCCCTGGAAGTGTTCAAGGCTGGGTTGGATGGGGCTTGGAACAACCTGGGATAGTGGAAGGTGTCCCTGCCCGTGACAAGGAATTAAATGAGGTGGACTTTGAGATCTCTTCAACTCAAAGCTCTCTGTGGCTATGAGCTCTGGGAGATGCCCCTTGGAATTCCCTCCTTTCTGTGCCTCAGTTTCCCCAGCAGCAGGAGCTGTTCCTCCTTTTCCACCCGCGGGGGAGACTGGAATTTCTTGGGCTTTGCTTCTTTCATCAGGGCTGGATTTTCCGAGCTCAGCACTTCTGCAGAGCCAATCCTTGGAGCTGGTAAAGTGCTGTGGGAGAGAGGATGTGCTGGATACCCGAGCTGGGTGGGAGCAGACAGCTTTTCCATGGATGGGCTGATCCTGCAGCCGAGGCCGGGGCAGGGGGGAGCGGATCAATACGGAGAGAGCTGGAATAAGCCGAGCTTTGCAAGTGAAGCCTGAGCTCTCAGGGCTCCCGGTAAAGGCCGTTATCTCCAGACATTCCCGGCTGTCTGGATCCTCTCACAATACAGAGACATTCCAACCAGGATATGAGTCAGCTCGCAGGGATCTCTTCCTGATCCTGCCCAACACCGCTTTGCGCTGCTGGCTGACACTGCCTGGTGTGGGTGACACCTCTTTTGGGGACCAGGACCAGCCAGGGAGTCCATCCCTACCCATCCTTCCTGATTTCGCCTGCATCCCGTCCAGACACTGGCATCCCTGTGCTCATCCCAAAGTTATGAGGAAAACAGCCAGGGAAAAGGTGCATGGATTTATTCCTTGATTTCTGGGCTCTAAGGGTGACTCAAACAATTTTTCTGGTCCAAAGAGCTCCTGGCTTTATCTGTGAAATCCATAGAAGATTTCTCAGATAAAGGAGGAGAAGGAACTGGAAAGACCCCACAGACCAACTGGTTTTTGCCCAATAAAATCCAGAGGAAGATGGAAAAGGTTTGTGCTCCCCAGTTATGCCCCATCCTGGTCTCCCGGCCACATTCCCATGCTCTCCAGTGGCTCCAGTTTGGGTATCAGCCCTAGCCCTGTCTAACCAGTCCAAGCTGGGATTGGGAGAAGAGAACAGCTGGATTTTGGGCCTTTGTCCATGTCCTGTCTCCTGACCAGGAGAAATGCAAGGCAGCATGGACCAGCAGAGAATTCCCAGAATTTTCTCCCTATTGCCAACAATTTGTACCCTTGAACCAGCATTTTTTCATCTCTATTATGGTAGTGGATGGATTTTTCTCTTATAATGTGCCTGTTATCCTTGCAAAAAAACATTTCCGAGCAAGGAATTCCCTGGGTGTGGAATGCAACAGCCAAAAGGGGAGGGAAAACTTTGCTGAGACCTGGAAAAATCAGTCCAGTTGTGAAAAGGAAAGAACTTTAAAATCGAGCTGTTTATCCCAACAATCATTGGGAGTGATCCACACAGGCTCTTCCCAAATTAGGAGCTCTCAACTCTTCCCCTAAATGTTGGTGTTTTGGATTTTCCACGACATTTGGCAATAAATAAAATCCAGGCCTGGGGATTTTTTTTTTGGCCCACCATTCCAGCCATTTCCCTGCTCGTCCTTCCTCCCCCCCTTCCCATCTCATTTCCTCGGGAGCCAAAGGAATCTGTCTGCCTGATGGATGGCTCCTGACAAGCTGAGAAGCCAAAGATCACATGTCAATAGGGCCATAATTAGGAGAATTGAGCCCTGTCAGGGCCTCCCGGAAATTTATCTGGAATCAATGGCCAATAGGGTGGAAGGAATGAAGATGTGGGAGTGTTTGCTTTGGAGCTGCCATGGATTTTTACACCCTGTCTGCACAGGGATCCTGCTGGCCGGGCCTTTCCTGCTGCCTGAAAGAAGGGAGGATTATGGAATTAGCCATGGAGATCTGCCCTGGCACCCGCTGACCCTTCTGGGGATGTGGCTTCACCCCTGGAGCAGGCACAGCGAGAGGGAAAAGTGGGATAGAGAGTGGAATTCAATGTTTTGCTCTTCCTTCCAGCGGGAAAGAGCGTGGCAATCCCAGGCATGGGCCTGGAATTGTGGAGGGAATTTTAGGAAATGTGCCCAAATCCCCCATGTCCCCAAATCCCCCTAATGTCCCTAAATCCCCCCAAACACCTTCTATGTCCCCAACCCTCCCCTATGTTTTCAAATTCTCTCAATGTTTCTGAATTCCCTCCTCATCCTCAAACTCCCCCAAATCTCCCAGTGCCCCAAATCCTGCCCCCATGTCCACATTTCCCTATGTCCCCAAATCCCCTCAATGTCCCCAAATCCCCAAGTTCCCAAAGCTCTCCCACATCCTGAAATTCCATCCCAAGCTGTCATGTCCCCAAATCTCCCCAGTGCCCCCATTTTCCCACATCCCCAAATTCCCACTCCATGTCCCACACTTGGGACCCCACATCAGGGTCTTGGATCCACCCAGGGATGCAGGATGGGAGAGGCAGCAGATGAGGGGACAAGGACATCGTCACCTCCCATCCCCAGCTGAGACAGGGCTGGGGTCTCATCTCTCACAAATTAAACCTGGGTTAAATCTCTGAGTGAAGCTCAGGCTGTCACAGTTTTCCAGGGATCCCAAAAAACGTTGGCATTTAGGAACTGACTTCCTCTGGAGGCTGCTAAAGTTTGGGCCACTGCAGGGATATTTTTCTTACTGCTTTTCCCACACCTGAGGCACTTCCTGGATGTCCCTGAATCCCAAATTTCCTGTGACGTCCTTGGCATTGGTGAAGGATTGGGAGTTTTGCACTTCTATGGGCTGGGGCTGAACTCCTTCTGCAATTCCAGCGTTTACAGGCAAAGAAAAGTTGGAATGCCCTGGGAAACCCTTTGGCATCTGCTTTTAATGCTTTGTTGGTGCAGGGGTCAATGGCCTGGCCCCAAAACTGCTGAACCATGAAAACAGCTGAGGTTAAAGCCAGAAATCCTTTGGAAATGCTTTTGGATACAGGCAGGATGGAGCTGGAATCACACAAGCCAGAGAGAAGCAGCAGGCAGGGGCTGATTCCTCCCTGCCTGGGGAATGACGCTGGGATTGGGATGCTGGAGCACCGCACTGTGGTGTTTCTACCCCAGGATTGACATAAACTAGAGAAAATCTTTGGAATTCCAGCCTTGTGCATTGCTCCAGGGGTCGACCCCATTTCCTATCTGTGGGTTTCACCCCCAGGGTGCAGCAGGCATTCCACGCTCCCTGGAGTGAGCTCACACATCCCACAGACTCTGCTGCTGCTCACCCGGGCTGCAAAATCAAAGCTTGGAAAAACTCCCAGGGATTAGGGCTTCAAATCAGAGAAATCATCGATTCCCTGCTGGGAATTAGGGATCAGAAAGGCTCTCCCTGCCTGTTTTTGTCATGGCAGCATCCTCATGACCCCTCCATTGTCAGAATCCCAACTTTTCATCACATCCCAGTGTGTCCACCAGGTCCCCACAGCCCCCACTGAGATTCATTTCACTTCTGGAAACCCCATAGGATTGTAGGAAAAGAATCAAGGAAAAGGGAAGGATCCAGAGCCTTCCAAAGGCTGTGGATACCACAGAGCTCCTAATTTATTGCTTCTGTAATTGGGGTTAATTACTGGTGACCAAATTTATCTTCTCGCCTCTCATTAATCCCAAACACAAAAGAACCCTGTTTGCAATCAATTGCTGTTTAATTACAGCACAATAGCTGCCTCCTGAGATCGAAATCCCGGCTGGCTCCAGGTCTTGAGGAGGATGGGAGTGGAAAAATGGAGGATGAGGATTCCAGCTGGGGTTGGCATTGTGTATTCCAGGGACTCCTGAAATCCAGGGAGAGGAGTGGGAAGCCTCCTTGTCCTGGTTGAAGGATTAGAGATTGGCTTTCAGCTGGGGAGAAATGAGAGGGAATGACCTCAGGTTCCATCTGGGCAGATTTAGGTTGGATATTTGGGAAAAAAATATCATGGAAAATGTTGCCAAGCCCTGGAAAAGGCTGCCTGGGGAAGTGGTGGAGTTTCCATTCCGTGAGGAATTTCAAAGCCGTAAAGAGGTGGGATTCAGGGATACGGGTTAGTGCTGGAATTGGCAGTGCTGGATTAATTTGACTCTAAGATCTGCACAAGGTCTTTTCCAACCCAAAGGATTCCATGATTCTGACATTTGGATGGAAAACATGCTCCATGTGAAACCTCTCAGGGGATATTTGGTCCACTCTCAACCTGAGAATAGTGGGAATAAAAATTCCTTCCTCAAGGAGAACAAGGAAACAAGATCCCAGCACTTCCCAGGGCTTTGTAGTTTGGAGTGAAGGTATTTGAGGTGACCAGGAGATTCCCCAAAAGACATGGAAAGTGAGGAAGAAGGGGGGAAAATGGGAATTATGGGAAAGCTCTTATTTCTGCAGGCAAACTCCAGTTTTCTATCCTGATTCTCCATTCCTGGGGATAGAACTCACCAGCCCCAGGACCTTACCTGAAATCTCCAAACTGTTTTTTTTCCAGGAGAAAGATTTCCTTGGCACTGGTGCCTGTCCCACCCCCTCATTTATCCCAATAAATGTTCTGGATTAAATAAACTCCCCTCCCAGCCCATCTCTCCCTCCCCATTCCTTAGGAGCCATCAATCTCCAGGATTATTGAGCCCAGTTTGCGAGTTAGTGGGGTGTTGAAAACGCTCCAGTCTTCCCTTTATCACTTTCAGATCAGTCCATCGGATGGGAATCCATCAGGGAAAATTATGGGAGAGGCTGCGCTGATCTATGGCTCCCTGTTCCCAGATCAATCCAGCTCTTCCCCTTCCAGCGCGGGGGTTGTGAGGATCCAGGGCTGGCCACACATGACTCCCTTCTTTAAAACACCACATCCATCAACACTTCCCATTCCTGCAAGGATTTTGTCCTGGAGATGGGATAAAATACCCGCTGAGCCAAACAAGGTGGAGGCTGAATTCCTCTTGGGACCTCAACTCCTGACTGGAGCCACTTTTTGACATTTATTGCATTTAAGATTTGAATGGATTTATGGATTATGAGCAGCCAAAATCTGGACCGTGCTGGAAGTTCATCGTATCCCAAAATTTTAGCTGCTCTCAGGATGGTGCTGAGGTGGTTCATCCACCCTGGGGCCAGGAGTCAGCACCAGGAGCTGGCTTTGGAGCTGTTTTTCCACCTGGGCATTCCCAATCACCCTCTTCCCATGCCCTGTGCGGATCCAGAGGGAAGAGCACCACCTACTGAGTCTCCCTCACTTCTTCCTTCCTTATTTATTTATTTATTTATTTATTTATTTATTTATTTATTTATTTATTTAATCTATTTTATTCCTATTTGTGTTCCTTGCTTCTCCCTGAGAAAGTCAGGAGCACGTTTAATTCCAAGGAACCCTCCTGATCTCTCCGGACGTTTCTGCTTGCTCTGATTTTCCTGTGTTAATGAGATTTCCTTTGGGTCTTTCTGCTTCCTGCCTTCGGGAATTAATAGCACCTCCAGCCTGATGCCTCCCCACATCCAGGTTTTCTCTTGGAAGAAGTGTAGGAAACAAAATACATTAGGTAAATTTTGCCTCAAAATCAGAATTTAAGGTAAATATTGAAGAATTTGCTAAAGCAGAAATAGATGCAGGAATATATTCCTCTGGATGGATTTTTTTCATATATGGGCGTCCATTTGTAGTAGGAACATGTCTCTGGATGTGTTTTGGCCAAGGATTTGGGGAATGAGCTGGAGACTTTCACATCTGGGTTCAGTTCCCACCCTGGCACAACCCCTTAATACTGATTGAACACTGAAAAATTCCTTGAAAACAGATTGGGAGAATCACATAGAAATCCACTCTGATGTTCCCTGAACATTTTCAGCTGGGAGATAATCCAACTTTTAAAGGATAAGACCTCAGCCATGTTATCCCAGAGCCCTTCTTTGCATCCAATGCCAAATTCGACTTATTAAATGTCCTCTTGTTATTTCTTCCTGCTTGGTTTGTTTGTTTGAGCCATGAAAGTGTTTGTGTTTGTCCCAAGTGATATTTTGTAGGGATTTACAAACCCCCGAGTCGCCTCAACTGCTTCCAAAGGTCTCAACACTGTGGATATCCCAGGAAGAACTTGGTGGGAAGTGAGAATGAGGAAATCCTTGTCAGTCCTCATTACCTATTTTCTGCTTCATGTCCCACGTAAAGCTGAAGGATCTTTCCATTGGGTGGAAAAACCCCAAATGTGGCATCCCTATAGATTAAATACAGTCTGTGAGGAATGACTGGGAAAAACAGGAGATTGTTTATCCCAAAGAATGAAGGGAGATGGGATAACAGCTCACAATTATGTAAAAACCTGCTGCAGGAAGAGAAGGGACACGTTTCCCTGTGTATAGGACAAGGAATAAGGAGATTAAAAACCAGCAAAGGAGATTTAGAGCTGTGGGATAGAGGAGGGCTGGGATTAATTGCTGGGAGGAGGGGAAGGGTGGGATCTCCAGGGATGGAGTTTGGAGGACAAATGTGTCAAGAAGGGCTTAAAGAGAGTGGATTCATCCACGGGACAGGAGGCAGGGAAGATAAACATCCACCAGGATGTTTTTCCAGTGTTTCAGGTGGCTCACAAGGCAACATGAGTGGATTCTGGGATTTCCAGAATGGGATGGGCGTTTGGCAGATTCGGAATTTCTCCTCCTGCTCATTCCTTGGAAGGAGCCATGTGGTGCCACACAGAGCTGCCTCTCCAAAGATTTCCCTGCCATCCCTTTTCCCACCTCCACAGATCCCAAGGTGACCTGGGGTGTGCGTTCATTGAATCCTGGAATGGTTATTGTTGGAAGGGACTTGGAAGATCATCCAATTCCAACACCCTGCCATGGCCAGGGACAACTTCCACTATCCCATGTTGCTCCAAGTGTCATCTAATCAAGGCCTTGGGCACTTCCAGGGATGGGGCATCCACAGCTTTCTGGGCATCACATCTCAGCCTCTTTCCCATCTTTCCTCCTTGGAAATGTTTTTTTTGGTGGGAATCATCCAGCCAAGCCAAAGTGATCCCATCACCCCACGGAAGTAAATCCGCTGATGGAGCAGAAGTCGGAAATAACCCAGCAAAAAACTTGAGACAGCTCTCGCTTCCAGTAATTCCCAGGGAAGGGTGTCAGCCATGATTTCTAGGAGCCACATGCAGCAGAAAGCAGGGAATTGCTGGCAGCGCTAATGAAGTTACGGCCATCCGGTGATTGGGTTAGGAGATCCTCTGGGAGCGGCCAGCGAGGTGATGGACGGAAAGCAGAACGGGAATTAAATTGCATTTCATTTCAATTTGGCCATAAATTTGATGATTTCGTCAGATAAGGAATAAAGGAGGGAAGGGAGGAGGGGGAGAAGAGGAGAGGGAGGGATCTGCAGGCAGGGAGTGAGCAGGACACGAGGAATTGCATCGTCCCAGTTTGTAACATTGTAGGTCATTCATCAGAAGTGCCAAAGGTTTTATGGATAGGACATAAATCACCTGCTCCCCATGGATTATTCACTCTGGTAATAAAGGTTGGGCATACAGGTTATCGAACTGTCCTGGGATTTATAGGAGAGGATGCATGGGGTGAAGGGAGGAGATGGACCCACCATGGGATGCTCCACTTGGCAGCAGTGGTTTGTGTCACCTGAGTCATCTGCTGAAGTGTGGACGTGTCACCAGGGGTGGAGAAGCTGTCAGATTGCAAGTGATGCAAGAGCCAATGAGAATTCCCAGTTTTGGATGCATCCAGAGGGACCTGGACAATCCTGAGAAGAAAAATCATGAGGTTTAACAGAACCAAGTGTTGGTGCTGCAACTGAGGGAGAGTCAATCTCAGGGTCAATCCAGCTGGGGATGAGCAGATGGAGCAGCCCTAGGGAGAAGGACTTGGAAGTGCTGGTGGGTGAGAGGCTGGACATGACCCAGCAATGTGTGCTCCAGTCACAGAAATCCAAATACAAATGTATTCCGGGATGATTCCACAAGCAGGAATTTTCCAACCTCAGAGATTCTGGGTGGTTGATGCTGAAGTTGTCTGGGACAGTCCCAACCCCTGGATCTATATGATTAAAGCTACAAAGCTGTGCTCTGAATGAGGCCTCTTGGATCTCTGGTGGCATCAGTGATCCCATGGGGTGCACCACCACGTTCCCACATTCCTGCTGCACCTGGCTGCCATGGGGACGGGATATGGATGAGCTGTGCTGACCCTGGGAGCTGTTTTGTGCTGGTCCAGCAATGCCAAATGTGACAGGAGCTTGGCCTGCCCTTGAGGTCAAAGCTTTTAAACTCGGTGCGAGAGAGAGGCCAAAGATATTCCCCATCAATCTTAGCCCCGGAGCTCCAGCTGTGGCAGGAATGGGAAGGAATTGGATTCCAGCAGTTTGGCAGTTTTGTGAGCATAATTAATACATGTCATTGCCAGGAATTCCCGTGTAGTCATACAGATTTTGACCCATATTTGGATATTCCTCTGGAGAGCGCAGATGGGAGTCTGTTTCAAAAGGAATCTTTAGTGGAACTTCCACATGTTCAAAGTGAGGGATTACAAGTGTTCCCAAAATAATGACTGGGAGGTACAAGGGGAAAAAAATGCCGGAATCTATTTCACATGCACAATAATTTACTTTTAGATGTGCAGTAAAGATTTTATATGCACAATAATTTACTTTTACACGTGCAATGATGTTTTTACACATGGAATCATTCATTTTTATGGATAAAAGCCGACCAATTAAAAACCTAGGTGTTAAACATCCCTCCCACCAATCCTGAAGGATTTGTTTTGGAGTGAAATTTCACTCAGGCCTAACATCAACACTTTTGTGCAGGATTATTGTTGCTTTTCCAGCTTATTCCATGTGCTGCACCTGATTCTTTTCCAGTTCGCCCTCACGGGAAGTAGGAGCAGCTCCATGGGCCATTGGAAAGGGATGTGATGGCCACATCACCTGGATTGTCACCTGATTTGTCACCTGGTTTTACTCATGATCTATTCTGATCAGCTCCCTGAATCTATGGGAGGATAGATTATTAGCCCCAACAGGAATATTAGCCCCAACAGGAAAAGATGAGAAAACATTTATGGGATCATGGAATCATGGAATGGTTTGAATGGGAAGGGATTTCCAAGGCCATCCAATCTATGGACAGGGACACCTTCCACTATCCCAGGTTGCTCCAATCCCTGCCCAACATGGCCTTGAACAATTCCAGGGATGGGGCAGCCACAGCTTCTCTGGGAATTCTATTCCACTGCCTCACCACCTTCACATGGAAAAATTTCTTCCCAATATTCCATCTTTCAGTCTGAAACCGTAGTGGTGGGATTTCCATCAGTAGAGCTGAGCAACTGCAAGAACAATTTAAAGACTCCAAAGGGTCCATACAGCTCAGAGATAAGGCCATGAAAAATTCCAGATGTTGAAGGACCAATGTAAAAACTTTGTTCAGAGACCTCAGATCTGCTTCTGTCTTTTTTTTTTCCATGAATCTCTTCATTTGACCAAGCCAGATGAGGTTGGAACTTCCATTTCTCAGGTGAATCTTTTGATCAGACAGTGCAAGTTTGGGGGTCGGTGTTCCCTCAGTTTTTCCCACATATTTAATTCCATATTTAAACAGGATACACTTCTGTGCCCTCTATCCAGGATGGATTATTAATCTCCAGGA